>NC_141691.1:2144020151-2144667752 GCF_964263255.1 Lissotriton vulgaris | reverse complement strand
GTATATATGAATACAACTACTAACAACAACAACAACATTATTTACAGATAAAGTTAATTTCTATTTTAATACCCGTCTTTGAATTTTGCATTGTTGTTTTCTGCACTAATTTTGTCAAAGATTGTTTGTGATATCACTGTTTGCTGATATTTTATGTTATTCTCAATGGAAAGTGGGAATTTTATAGACTGAATATTCATCTCTCCCTTTTTTTCTTTGTGATAAGTTCTTTTCAACAGGTAACATACAGGACCTAATTATGTTAATGAAGCTAGCCGACCTCGGGCTGTGCCCTCTTAAGGCACTTGGGATTAACCTTCATGCACCCATACTCATAACCCTCATACCACTTGGGAACAGTTTTTCTATAATTCTTATTGGCGAAGGTGGTGGTCAGATTGGGATTGGGACCCTTTACTATGAGAACTATTTTAGGGCCTTGAGAGGACTCCTTTCTAGCGCATCCTCCTTCTTCTGGTGGGAAACCTGATCACTCCTTTGGGAATCCCCGAGATACTTTCTTGGACACTCTGGTGCTGACCCAGAGGTCCACATCTACAGCAAGCTTCCTGGGCTTAGTGAACTTGCTACCTACCAGGCGTTGGTGCAGCTCTGTGAAACAGGTATTGATGATGATTAGCCACCTTATACAAATCTAGATTAATTGATTATTTGAGCATATGCTCAATTAAAATCATGTAGTACAGCCCATTGAAATCATCGACCTTGCCTCCCCCTACCCAGCCCACATGCCTTGCCGGAGTAGTCTAGGAAGTCCACCCAGGACTGCCTTG
Source organism: Lissotriton vulgaris (assembly GCF_964263255.1). Taxonomy (NCBI): domain Eukaryota; kingdom Metazoa; phylum Chordata; class Amphibia; order Caudata; family Salamandridae; genus Lissotriton; species Lissotriton vulgaris. The sequence continues at coordinate 2,144,666,958 of NC_141691.1, read as the reverse complement.
GAATTTTGTGGCAGGTCCTTGAACCTCTGTTGATATTTCTCTGTAGTCAGCCCAAATTTGGCCAGAAGAATCATCTTCATGGGGACATACTTGATTTGGTCCTCCACCTCCAGTGTGAGAAGTGTGTCCCTTCCTCAGCATGGGCATGTACGTACCCCCAGTACTACTCAGGGACATTGTGTACACTCAGAGCTACCTAATATGTCGAGAACCATTTATCTAGATAACTTACCAACACATCATGGGGCATAATGCAGTAAAGTAAGGAAACGTAGTAAAGTAAAGAACTGAGAATGGCACGCACACACAAAGGTACACATATTTCCCTAGCCTAAGGCGAGAAAATGTAACTGAAATGTAATAGAAATTCACATAAAAATTAAATATACAGGTCTAAAGATGGACAAGTAAGAGGTTTGCCTGCTAATCAACAGATATATTAACGAGCAATAGTTCATTATTGCAGCCTGACCTCCTTTGGCACCTGGAAGAGGCAGGTTGCTCTGAGAGTCAGTTGGAATCTCCACAGGGGTTTTTGGGATGAGGGTGCTGGATGCACCTGGTTCTTGAAGTCAAAGCTTTTGTGCACTTTCCATAAAGATTTTCTATTTGTTCTTTTTTTAGCAAGACCTGTTTTTTTAGTTTGGGATTTTCCCTTTTTTTGTCCAGCGGCCTCAGGACCTGCAAATCCCTATACAAGCAGGCTATGGATTCTAAAAATAGGGAACGTCTCAAGGCCAGTGCAGAGGGCCTTTACTGAAGTGCTGAGAACAACAGGGCTAATAGGGTCAGGGCCAAAACGTTTTTTTAGCGAATAGGTAGGACTATCATCATTGTGTTTCTTCTTCCTAGAACCCACTACCAACGTACTTTGCGGTTTGCCAGCTTGCATCCCCTAATGATTAAGAATGTGAGGGAGATGCCAAGTCTCTTCTAGAGATTAGGGTTCACTGCTTGCAGGCCACTGTCCAGAAGTCCCAGCTCACTGCATGCCTTGTTTGTAGCTATTTGAAGAGCTTGATTTGGAAATACCACCTCCTCCTTTGGTCATGACAGCCCTTTCAATATTGCCAATAAAATATCTCATGGTCTGAATATTTCACTGAGTTTTCCAAAAGAGCTTAAACAGATGACAAGACTCTTTCTATACACACAAGAGACTCAGATGCTTGTATGTATTGACCAGGAAGGTTGCAAGACAAGTTCCAAGGTATTTCCAAGTCAGATTTATCAATCCTAGTACTACTGAATACATTTAAATGGGTAGTCCCGTTGGACCAGAGGGGGGTCTTGGAGGAGACAGCCTTTATAGGGGAATGATTTCTCAAATGTATCTCCAAGTCCAGAAGTATGAGAATTACCGGCCTTCTCAGGCCCCAAGTTAACAGCATTTGAGGCAGAGACTGCTGAACAGGAGCTTGAGGTGGATGGAAGTTTGATTCAGCTATAATGGTGGTGTTACAGAAGGGGAGAGCATGCTAAGTGACTGACAAAGTATTCTCTTTTTAGAAGAAGGAAGAGATTGAGTTCAGATCTTTCCATAGTGTGGTATGTGCCAACTTGTTTCTAACTGGCTTGGATTTTGTTTTTTTCACACTCTCATAGTAATCAGTCTGCCGAGCCGTAACTTCTGAGCTGTAATTCTGATGTGTTAAAGAGAAGTATATGAAAAATATTTAAACACCAGGACTGCTAGTGATCGAAGGCCCTAGGTGGGAGAAGGCCTGGAGTGGGGGATCATGCAGCAGACAGCAAGCCGCACTACAGTCCTAGCTGGGCCGGTTCTGCTCTCGGCCATCTCTACTCTTAAAACAGAGCTCTAACAGCTGTACCAACTCCCCAATTTTCTATGGCTTAAACAGTCTTTTATATAAACCAACTTGCAGCAGTGATGCGACAAAAAAGTGGCTCAAGGCACTGTTGCTGAGTGGCCAGAAGGTACTGCTCGGCGATGACAATGCACCAACGGGATCCGGAAGGGTCCATACTCAAGCCAAACTTCAGGGCATCACAAAAGCACCTCCAAACTCAAACCCTGTGGCAAGCTTGGGTCAAAAAAGGCCCTATGCAGCTTCGGATTTGAAGCGCAGATCCTGCAGCAGCTTCGAGACAGCAGGACCTCCGCCTACTCCCACGATAGCATGACAGCACTTCACATCAAAAAGCTCCATCAAGCCATAGGAATCCAGCAGACCTTTTTGATTTATTAATCAACGCATTGACCCTGTCGAAAAGTGTAGCTGCAGCTCGTGTGGAGGCCAAGGACATTGTATCAAGCGAAAAAGAGCTGGCCAACCAGTTTGCAAAGAAGGCAACATACGGATCAGTTAGGGAGACATGTGTACTGCCTTTGCAGCAGATATCTGAGAAAAAACCCTCCCAAGACAAGCCATATACAAGAACAGCTGAGTTGTATCTAAGGGAGGTGCAAGAAACTGCGATACCTGATGAGAAAAAGTGATGGGAAGCCAGGGGCTGCACACAGACTACACATGACCTCATCTACCGACATATATCCACAGGAAAACCAGTCATGTCTCAGGGCCTAGTCGACCTAGCATTGCCCCAATTACATCTACCAGTACACACAGCAAAAGGAAACATGATAGCGGAACATCAGAATGACTGGTTCATCCCGAACATTGCAGAGATAATAGCAATGTATCTAAAGAAATTCCACATTTGCCAATTATATTGTCCCAAACCCAGACTCAAGGTCATATCATCAGCAATACTTAGACCAACCGGGCCCTTTAAGGTATTACACATCAACTCCATCCTCATGCATGATCAGTGTGATCATTACCAATACCTGGTTGGTGTTATCTGCCCCTAATCCAGGTAGATCAATGCCAGCCCTAGAGTGCACTGTGACACCAAGGCAGTGGCAATGTTCCTGGTTAGGGAAGTCGAATAATGTGAATCATCTCAACAGCACCATGCTCAACAACATCTGTACCTTGCTAAGAACAACACATACATTAGCATCAGCATACCACCCCCAGAGCAAAGGCATTATAGAGAGACTCAATGGCCTTCTGGAAAAAAAGAACAATTTGTGCCAGCCTTAATAAAAAGTGGCTCCACTGTCTACCTCTAGCCTAATTTGCAATAAGAAACACACCTATCACAGATCACCATCTCACACCACAACAGATCGTGACTGGTAGATTAAAAATTAGGACGAAGCTAAGCTCCTAGGCTAACTCCCAGGCACTGGGAGACAAATTCCATGTGTACCTCTCAGAACTAACCAAAACTGTTAGGATTTGTATCCAAGCAGGTCGACCACAGGACCTCCAGGTGCACCATCACCAAGCTACCATATAAGACACCGCAGCCAGGGCAAGAACTGTACATTCATAACTTTGAAAGAACATTGAGGGACTCTACCTGGTGAGCTGTGCAACAGCCTTCAAAATGGAAGAGAAAAATGCTTGGGTTCATCTCTCTGACAAAACCATCCACAACGAACCCTTCATAAACTAACACAGAAAACTTTTTGTTTGAACTGATAAGGGTAGATACAGTTATTTGAGGACCAGAGGTGCCTCCTTGGGGACACATAACATGATCTGTAATGTCAACTGAGAAGTTATCTTTGATTATATTTTCCTGTACCCTCTGTCCCCTATGGGTGATACCCCATGTATTCACTGTTGAGGAACTGCCTATTCAAAAGAAAGCTGTTTGAAAATGATCACAGCGCTTGTGTAGACATCTCTCCTACGCCAGTTACAATTACACTATGCCAAACATTAGCATCCCACATGCCCTAAACTGCACCTTTTTTCACAACACATGGTATCAGAACATGACTGCAGTGGGCTCCCAAACATCAGTCAGGTCATGTTACGTATGTTTGTTGATACTGTATGCAGTAGCACAGAAAGAATGTACTTATGCCAAGAGGTAGCCTCCGAAAAGCAAAATACCTTCTTCAATTATATCTATGCAGAAAAAGGGCCAAACTCCAACCCAACAAGGTAAAGCCCCACAGGGCGTATTGATTTTGACCTAGTACCCACAGCTCTATACCTCTTCACTGAGGTTAATGATATCCAAACTGTCTGGCCTCAAGACATCTCAGATAAGAGATTCTTGGAGGTAGAAACCCCCCAATTCCATGCACAAACACGTCCACTACTGCATTTATGTGTGGCCCGAATTTGGCCCATAGTGTTTCTGGGGTAGTATTCTTTATCAACAAGTTTTCCCCCGTCATAGAGTTCCTGTATGGGGCTGTCCAGTTTTAGGATAAAATGGGGTATGAGTCACATGGGGGAGGGTAAAATAAGTGCATGACCACCCTATGTCAGGAAATCTGGGATACTGAGATGAGTGGATAAACTTGGCTAGAAGGGAAGAGGCAACCTCTAATTGTACGGAAACTTACACTACATTCCTTATGTTTCAGAGGTAAAGAAACACTTTCACTGGCACTAATGCTAACTGTAGGGCGATTGTGCACATACCAGATATCGAATGGGGCACCTTCAAGCTGATGGATTGTTACTGGCAGTGCAGCGAGTTTGCCTATACTTAGCTTGTCCCTGGATGGCACAGGCTCTGCTCCCTGGTAATCATATACACCCCAACCTTGGTGATTCTTAAAGAACTGTCAGATTTCTACCAGCACTCATTAAGCAAGAAAAAAACTTTGAGGCAAGCTTGCGAGAAAAGAACTGTAGACTATTTTGGCTGAGCTATACAAAGACATCCCAGAAGAATTTAGATTGGTGACAGACAAACAAGTATCTGCAAAGGGTCTACACAATTTTTTACACTACAGACAAAAGCTAATGCCCACTGGTTGCAAAGAACTAGGTAAGAAATGCTCAAAATGATAGACTGCACTGAGCCGGATCATGATGATGTAGCACCAATATGTGTTAGACTTAATGACATGGATAATGGAACATCAACTCTTGCCATCCAAACAGTGCTACATTTACAAAGAGACATGCATGAGGAAGGAGCAAGAGAGGTTGTTTGGATAGGTTCTCCTGGCTCCCCCATTGGATTTCCAGTTTGTGCGCATTACTCCTGCCAGTTTTCATATGAATTCTTGTTCGTATGTGGGTCTATCAAACAAGGGACGATGCAACTAACTAGGAAGGTAGTGGTTGTCAAAATAGAACATCTTGAACAACATTTTGCCAATGAAATAACTGACAAAAGGTTTGGGTTACATAGTGTAGTTCAAAAATCAACTAGCGGGGGAATGTTAACATGTAAAAAGTTGATGTTGATATAAGAAACAATATATTTTTTCATGTGAATGAAATTGTGTCTTTATTCACAAATTCACGCGTTGTGAGCTCCACATCAACCCGACTCACAAATATGTAGTCAGGCACGTACTGAGACATAGGCCTGAGGTTATTGATTGCTAGGTCACAGGTGCTGTGGCATGTAGCCATGAAACAAATGCACGGACAGGAAATCTAACATCAATACAACAAATAGGCATAGCGATACTACAATGTCAAGGGAGATTGGCCTCAATAAAGAAAATATGGAAGGAGGGGGTACGCATGTTTGTAGAACACTATCAAGTCAGATGTCACATGAGTTACATAGCCAATCAGAACATAGCACACACAGTGATCACACACTCCCCAGTCCCTCTGTGGCCTTCAATATGAGTCCTGGAGGGCACCTGCGATGCCCCCCAAACATCTATGCACCTTATGCCAGGCAACACATGTTAGCAAACATCCATTTTCCCAACGCGGGTAGTGCTGCAGCCCTTTTCCAACTGCTGCACAAGCCACAATTGACAAATTGATGTTTCTGACTGCCTCATGGGAGGTTGCATCCATATTCGTTTGCTGGAACAACCACTTTCTAGTCAGTTGGTTTTTATTCTGACACATTGCCAGTTGGACAGGCATTATAATCAGGGCCTATATTTTTGTACCACAATATTATTTTCCCAATAGTTTGTCCAAAGACTTTCTTTGACCATTGAATAAGCATGCTATATGACTGCTGCAATGGAAAAGATGGATTTTCTTAGTAAGATTTTATGGACTTATTTATCCCAATAAACATACAATGAGAATTTGGGTCATTGGTTGAGGGAGATGTGATCCCTCCTCAAGCAACAGCCACAATCCTTGTCAAGAGGAACCAGGGAAGTCACTAATATAACCTGAGCTTAACCCTCCAGCAGCTTAGCGCAACGGCACTAAGGCTTAACATAGAGGCAAGGTGCAAAGAATTTGTGCAGAACATCAACAAGAATGAAATGAAAATACACAATAAGACAATTCCTACGCCAATTAAGAAACATAGAGTAGAATCTAAATAATTAAATGACTGCAGATTGCATGCCAAAATCCAGCCAGTAGAACCGGAGCTATGCAATTTTAAAGACGTAGGACCTGATTTAGATCTCAGCGGATCGTTACTCCAGCACAAAGGTGACAGATATCCCATTCACAGAAATGTAAATCGCATCATATCCTATGGGATCTTTATTTTGGTGAACGGGATATATGTCACTCTGTACCCCATCCATTGAGATATAAATCAGGCCCTTAAACAAAAGCTGGAAAAGGTACAAAGCGCCAGCTGAGGGTATCTGGTCGTGCTGGACTGGGACAGTCACATGTGAGGGGGACCATTCATATGCGAAACATCTTATGCAATATAAATGCAAATTCAATGCACTGATCTGCACTGATTTGTATCACTTGATGTTCTTCTTAACTGCTTCAGTGCTATGGATTTGCTGAACACTTCCTTAGTGTCCTGCATTTACCAGAATGCAATTGAGTGAAGTGTGCTCCCTTCACCTTTTAGGTCCTAAGGAAGTATCCAGAACAACCCACCCACAGTGCAAGGGCTGGCACCCTTCCACAGCCCACCTGTCAAAAAGCCCTCCTTGGAATGGCACCCAACCTCTCCCTCAACGATATCATGACAGAAGCATTCGCATAGTGTACCCATGTCATGATCCTGCCTGGGAACCGTCTGGAAGCCAATTTACATCCAAACGTGGCTGCTGCCAATAAGGAAACTCTTTATTCTGAGTTTCTGGCCTTCAAGAGTGGATAGGCTGTTATTTGTGGCCAATCTACACCACAGCAGTAAAAAAACCACTGTCCCATCATATTAATTTTAGTACATAGTGATAACAGCATTTGGTAATCGTTTTCTCCAATGTAAATAAAGTTTTAGAGGAAGGGAGGGCGATCACACTAGTAATTAATTGATATGGGCAGTGTGTTTCTGCAGACATTTTCCAAGAGTTTGATGTGTTCTATTGTCAGCATGTATTTATCATGTAGTAGTTTTGACTTCAAGCCCAGGACTACAATTCCAAGAATGCAAAGGGTGCAATATAGAGTAGGTGGTCCAAAGGCTGGAGGAAGAAATTCGCAACCCACGATTAGCTGCACTGTTGTCTTTAAGAAAGTGGGAAGAAGTGGTTGGTATCCTTGCAACCTCTTTTTAAATGTTCAACTAACTTTCAGTTGTGAGAAGTACATCTTTGTCTTTCTTCTTCCTCTGGTTAGTTGAGTGGAGCAAATTATTTTTTTCCTTGGTTTGTATTATGGGCTTTGCTTTGTTGGGATTGTGCCACAGTAGTGTTGATATGTTGTGATATTGTTTATGTCTTTGTGGAATTAAATAGTATGTTTGTTAGTCAATCAAGCCTATCTTATTGGGTTGCCTGCCTTGTTTATGTTTCTGAGAACGTTTAGAGAAACTTTTAAAACATGCTTTGTTTTGTAGCATATTTTGGTTTGTATTTACCATGGCTTACTGCAAAGCTTTCTGCAATTGTAATGGTGTAGATCTCAATTTACAATATGATTATCTCCATCTTCTCTTTCAGATTTGTTGAAGTTTAGTTTGTAGTACTGCTTCTCTTTCAGTGATTTGTAGTGGTAAGTTCACAATGCATTTATTTTGTTCTGGGCACTGCATTGTGGTAAATTGTTGTTTAAGGATTATGGTGCTTTGTGCATGTTGATTTCCTAGTGACTGCACTATCACTCAGCATGGCTGTGGGATGACTAAGGGCAAGTATTTTTCATGTTCCCCTGATTGCTTTTTTCACATTGGTAATTTCTTGCTTTATTAGCATTTTTCTCTTGCTTTGAAAATATTTAGTTGAATGTGACTTTCTTATATTTTACAGTGTTGTTTTATTTCATTTGGATGTTTTTCCTCTTTATTGCAGTGCAAAGCTTTTGATTTTGTTTGGTGACATATACTGTTTACGGTTTTGGCAATGGTAGATCTTGCAGTGTGTGAAGTTGTATGTATTTGGTAAGCAAACATTTTCTGGAAAGTTTTACTTCAAAATAGTATCATTGACCAGCTTGAATATTTTTTACACCTGTAAAAAATTCAGTATATTTTGTTTATATTTTATTGTATTTCCACTTCACATTTGCATTTCTGCAAGATCTTTACCATATTGTCTTTCTTTTCCCCCATTCTACTGGGATATATTTGGTGTTTGCTGTGTCTGAGCAGAATAGGTGCAGTGGATCTTCAGACTAGCTTTCTGCGGCAACACAGTGGTATCTAAGTATCTTTTAGAAGATAAATGTTCATAAAGGCCCTGATTCATAACTTATTTCTTTACATAATTTTGCTCTTCTTTTATATTCATAAAATTCCAATGTAATAGTTACTTTGTGACTGCAGAGACTCCACAGTGGGGTCAGTCAACTTTCCACATAAAAAGATAAGCCTGCCCCAGGTGGAAACATCCTTTACCCCGCATTTTCAAGTTCAAGAATTTATATAGCGCACTACTCACCCAGAGGGTCTCAAGGCGCTTGGGGAGGGGGTTCATTATTTATCAAATAGCCATGTTTTAAGTTCTTTTCTGAAGGAGATGTGGTTCTGTGTAAGGCGGAGGTGAGTGGGGAGTGAGTTCCAGGTCTTGGCCGCCAAGTAGGAGAAGGATCTACCTCCCATGGTGGATCTTTGGATACTCGGAACTGCGGCGAGGCCTTGATTAGAGGATCTTAGTTGGCAGGTGGGTGTGTAGAAGGATAGTCGAGGGTTGAGGCATTCGGGACCTAGTTTGTAGAGGGCCTTGTGTGCGTGGGTGAGGAGACGGAATGTTATTCTCTTGTTTACGGGAAGCCAGTGGAGGTCTTTCAGGTGGCCAGTGATGTGATCTTGGCGAGGGATGTCCAAAATGAGTCTCGCTGAAGCGTTTTGGATGCGTTGGAGTTTTTTCTGTAATTTGGCTGTAATTCCGGCGTAAAGGGTGTTTCCGTAGTATAGTCGACTCGTAACCAGTGTGTGGGTGACAGTCTTTCTTGTCTCGGCGGGGATCCAATGGAAGATTTTTTTGAGCATTCGAAGTACGTTGAAGCAGGAGGATGTGACGGCGTTGACTTGTTTGGTCATCGAGAGGGAGGAGTCTAGGATGAAGCCAAGGTTACGTGCGTGGTCTGTGGGTATGGGTGCTGAGCCCAGATCCGAAGGCCACCATGAGTCATCCTAGGCAGAGGGGGATGATCCTAGGATGAGCACTTCCGTTTTGTCTGAGTTAAGTTTTAGGCGGCTGTTTTTCATCCATATGGCTACTTCTTTCATGCCTTCATGAAGATTGGTTTTGGCGGTGTTGGGGTCTTTGTCGAGGGAAAGGATCAGCTGGGTGTCGTCAGCATAGGAGATGATGTTAAGGTTGTGTTGACGCGTGATGGAAGCGAGTGGAAGAGAACTGGGCATCAGAAAACCTGGCCATACTTTTCCACCAGTGAGCTCTTTCTTATTCACAAAGGATTTTTTTCCTGCAGTTGCAGAGGAGATTTGGGCAACCAAGGATAGACTTGTTTGCCTCAAAGGAGAATGCCCTTCTCTATTTTTTATGACGTGACTTTGGTATGGGTTTAGGTTTTGCCACATCGACTGTCCGAGCCCAGTGGGAAGCATGGAAGGCTTTTAAGAGTCTGTCTTTTGACCTTCGGGAACTGCTAGTGACACTGTTACTGAAGTGCTTTTCTCTGAAAAGGCCTGGCTTCATCTCCGAGATGTGATTTTCCATTGTTTTTACAAGCGCTACAATTTCAAGTTCAAGTTCGGGCATTTATATAGCGCACTGCTCACCCAGAGGGTCTCAAGGCGCTGGAGGGAGGGGTTCATTATTTGTCGAATAGCCAGGTTTTCAGTTCTTTTCTGAAGGAGTTGTGGTTCTGAGTAAGGCGGAGGTGGGTGGGGAGTGAGTTCCAGGTCTTGGCAGCTAGGAAGGAGAAGGATCTGCCACCCATGGTGGATTTTCGGATGCGTGGGACTGCGGCGAGGGCTTGGTTGGATGATCTTAGTTGGCGGGTGGGATTGTAGAAGGACAGTCGAGTGTAGAGGCATTCGGGTCCTAGATTATAAAGGGCCTTGTGTGCGTGGGTGAGAAGGCGGAAAGTGATTCTTTTGTTGAAGGGAAGCCAGTGGAGGTCTTTTAGGTGTCCGGTGATGTGCTCATGGCGCGGGATGTCTAATATGAGTCTCGCTGACGTGTTTTGGATGCGCTGGAGTTTTTTCTGTAATTTTGTTGTACCTCCGGCGTAGAGTGTGTTGCCATAATCCAGTTGACTCGTAGCCAGTGCATGGGTGACAGTCTTTCTTGTTTCGAGGGGGATCCAGTGGAAGATCTTTTTGAGAATGCGAAGGACGTTGAAGCAGGAGGACGAGACGGCGTTGACTTGTCTAGACATTGAGAGAGAGGAGTCTAGAATGAAGCCAAGGTTACGTGCATGGTCTGTGGGTGTGGGTGCTGTGCCCAGAGCGGAAGGCCACCAGGAGTCGTCCCAAGCTGAGGGGGAGGATCCTAGGATGAGCACCTCCGTTTTGTCTGAGTTGAGTTTTAGGCGGCTCTGTTTCATCCATTCGGCTACTTCTTTCATGCCTTCGTGAAGATTGGTTTTGGCGGTGTTGGGGTCTTTGGTGAGGGAAAGGATTAGCTCGGCGTAAGAGATGATGTTGAGGTTGTGTTGCCGTGCGATAGAGGCGAGAGGACTCATGTAAACGTTGAAGAGGGTGGGACTGAGTGATGATCCTTGTGGTACACCGCAGATGACTTCGGTGGCCTCTGATTTGAATGGGGGAAGTCGGACTCTCTGAGTTCTCCCAGCTAGGAACGAGATGATCCAGTCCAAGGCTTTTCCTTTTATGCCAATGTTGCTGAGGCGTTGTATGAGGGTGCTGTGACAGACAGTGTCGAAGGCGGCGGAGAGGTCGAGTAGAATGAGGGCCACTGTTTCTCTGTTGTCCAGTAGTGTTCAGATGTCATCTGTTGCTGCGATGAGGGCGGTTTCGGTGCTGTGTTTGGCTCGAAAGCCGGACTGTGAGGGATCGAGGGAGTTGTTGGATTCAAGGAAGGCGGCGAGTTGGCTATTGACGGCTTTCTCAATGACTTTGGCAGGGAATGGGAGGAGGGATATGGGGCGGTAGTTCTTAAGTTCAGAGGGGTCTGCTGTGGGTTTCTTCAGGAGGGCGCTGACTTCGGCGTGTTTCCAGCTTTCTGGGAAGGTAGCAGAGTTGAAGGAGCAGTTGATGACATCACGGAGATGGGGTGCGATGATAGAGTCTGCTTTGTTGAAGATGTGGTGGGGACATGGGTCGGTTGGCGAGCCAGAATGGATGGAATTCATTAGGCGGATGGTGTCTTTAGTGGTGATTGGGTTTCAGGCGCTGAGGTTGTTAGAGGGCGGTTTAGGTTCTGAGGGGGGTGGAGAGGATTGTTCGTTGGAACTGTTTTTGAAGCTGTTATGTATGTCGGCAATTTTGTTGTAGAAGAAGGAGGATAACGAATCGCAGAGATCTTGGGAGGGAGTGATGTCGTATGAGGCTGTGGAGGGGTTGGTGAATTCTTTGACGATGTTGAATAGTTCCTTGCTGTTATGGGCGTTGTTGTCGAGTCGATTCTTGAATGCTTATTTCTTGGTGGATCGAATCAGCTGGTGGTGTTTGCGGGTGGCTGCCTTGAAGGTGGTCATGTTGTTGGTGGTTGGGTTTTTTGTCCGTGTTTTCTCGAGAATACGGCATAGCTTCTTGGATTTCTTAAGGTCATCGTTGAACCAGGGGGCCTTTTTGATGTCTTGTTTGGTGTGATGGTTTTTCAAGGGTGCTAATTCGTCAGCGCTGTGAGTGATCCATTGTTTGAATTTGATAGCAGCTTGGTTTGGGTCCGATGAGAGGGCGGGTGGGTTTTGGTTGAGCGATGCGAGAAGTTGGTCGGTGGTGATTTTGTTCCAGTTTCTTCAGGGAATAGGTTGTGGGGGGTTGTGGGTCGAGGTGGTTTTGTAGCTGAAGTGAACACAACTGTGGTCCGTCCAATGGAGAGCTGTGGTGCGATCGAAGGAGATGTGTTTGCTGGAGGTGAAGATTGGGTCGAACGTATGTCCGGCTACATGGGTGGGGGTGTCAACAAGTTGTTTGAGGCCGATATTGGCCAGGTTGTCAAGAAGGGTGGTGGTGTTGCTGTCGTTTTTCTTTTCCAGGTGGAAGTTGAGGTCTCCTAGCAGAATGTAGTTCTCGGAGGCGAGGGCATGTGGACTGATGAAGTCAGTGATGTCTTCGCTGAATTGTTTATGGGTTCCTGGAGGCCTGTAGATAAGGGTGCCTCTGAGTGTGGTCCTAGGGTTGGTGTGGATCTGGAAGTGGAGGTGTTCGGCGGTTGCAAGGTTATCGTCGGAGCTGGTAGTGATTTTGATGGTGTTTTTATGGACGATGGGGATGCCTCCTCCTGTTTGATTGGAGCGGTCTTTTCGGGTGATCTTGTAAGTGTCCTGGATGGCTATGGCGATGTCGGGTGTTGATGATGTGTTCATCCAGGTTTCTGTAAGGAAAGCGACGTCCGGTGAAGCAGTGTCGAGTAGGTCCCAGAGTTCGGTGGCGTGTCGGTGGACAGAGCGGGTGTTCAGCAGGATGCACTTCAGGTGGTTAGAGTCGGAGCTGTGTTTGGGGTTAGTGGACATGGTGTAGGTCTTGATGCTGGTAAATTTGCAGGAGTGGCAGGCGAAGGGGCCGTGGGTACGTCCCGGGGCAGCTTCGTAGCATTGTGGTGTGCGTCCGGGGTTAAGGGCTAGGAGGGTGGTGGCATCATACGTTATGCTGGAGGAGTGCGGTTTGCGGGGGCCAGGGGGGTCTGGTGCTGGGCGCGGTCCAGGCTCGGACGGGCGCAGACGGGATTACCTTTGGCGCACCTTCGGCGCGCATGGGGCGAGATCGCTGCGCGTGAACGCTGCGCGCGAAAGCATCTGTCATATGTGTTGATAGAGGGAGGGGAGGGGCGAGGGAGGGTCAGCTGGGAGGCGGGGCGGGCTGTGGAGGACGGGCTCTGAGGCACCACAACAACAACTAAAATGGCAGCGAAAACGAAACTAGAGGTAGGCTGGGGCACAGAGAATCAACAATGGCTGAGACAATGTGTCTTGCTAGCGCGACAATAATCGAGTCAAAAACAGGCAATGCACAATAAACAAAGCAGCACAAATAGCGCTACAGCTATGAAAGCGCGAATTAAAGCACCGTGTTAAATTATCCCAAAAGCACTACAAATGTCTTTGATAATCTACAATGGCACTCGCACTACAGCGCTATGCTATGTAGGAGGCAGTGAGGTTCCGTAAAGAATCGTAATGACGTTTTCGGACTGATCGAATATGGGTGAGTTTGGTATCTGTGAACCACAAATGACGAGTTTAGTGGGTGTACGTGTTTTCGCTACACTACTCCAAAGGGTTCGTCTTATTTACGGGTTTCTTCATCTGAACCCTTGGGTTCCATTTTAGATACGGCATCCATTTTGTTTCTTGCCCTCACGTAGCTGGCGAACGACCAATGTCCGCCTGGTGACCCTGGGACTCCCAAGCACTTGCGGAAGATGCATATCCCTTTGAGTGTGTCTTTATGACTAGGGGAATGACACGGCAAAGGCAGATGGCTCCGCTCGAGGCTCACCTTGCTGTGCCGGTCTATTGTTTCAGCCTTGCATGCGCCAGGCTCGAATCCTTTGATCCTGTGATCATGCTTCCGATATTGCCCCCACACTCTTTTCAATCTGTTGTCTGTCTTTGTTTCTCCTTGCACCTGTTTCTGTCTCTTCTCTTCGCTCGTTTATAACCAGAATGGAATGTGCCTGATGGTGGGATAGCATGCTTTTACAGTTGGGAACCGGCAGTGCTACTGTAATTATGTTCCGGGCTTCTGAAAACATGAATGCGACCCTTTTGAAGTTTACTGTGGGAACTGAGTTGTAACCTTTTGTTCATATGTTGTGCAATGATGAAAATGTGTATAAAAGGAGCGATCCACTTTTGCAATTCGAAGCAGACTCTCAGAACCTACACTATGTTGTACTTCTAGCGATCTCTGTATCCCTGCAGTAAATAAACGCTGATCTTTGACGCCGAAGGAAGTGTCCCGTGTCTCTGTGATTTGTACGCCGGAACAGGTAACCCACGAAGGTTTCAGGTGTTGTCCCCTGGCACTGCTGGGCCTTAGAATAGCCCAGTCCTTCAGTTGGCCCCCCAAGTGGGGCGACATCAGCGGTACCAGTCCGAAGCCTGATGATCAGGAGGAACTTCGTGTGAAATCTCCGAGGGAAGGTGCACCCCGCTTCATCGATCCTGTTGTCGAAATAAGTGGTCCGAAGATTTTTCCCGCGAAGATTCCCGCTTCCAGACGGCTGCGACGGACTGATGCCCTGACTGTCGACCTGTTTTGGCACCTGGCGTAGTCCTTTGTACGGCGAGACGATAGACGGGCCTTCCTGGTGACGCCATTGTTCTTTCAGTTAAGTATTTGTGGGTCGCTCCCAGTTCTTAGTTGTTAATTCTTTGGTTCCTTTTTGGGACATTTGCTTTGTCGTTGAAACTTGGTTGTTTGCATGGTTCCATTGCATTTGTGGTTCTTAGTTGTTGATTCTTAGTTGTTGGGTTTTTCTTTGACGATTGCAATTGCCAAAAACCGAGGGTCTCGTATTTTTGCGAGGATATCGTAATTTGATAACCCTTGAAGTTTGTAAACTCGGTTAGTGTGCACGATGCCTGGCCGTAGTATTTCGTTTGGTTTCTTTAAATGTTGCAGCACGGATTCCCGGTTGGAGGACTCGTGTCCGATACCTCCAGTTGGAAATCCAATTTAAGAGCTCTATAGTCAACACGGAGTGGGCCCTATTGCATATAATGAATGTTGGATCCGTTATACGAAAAACGATGGTGTCCTTAGTTGGCCACCCCATGTAAGTATGGGCGAATTTTGCGAATCTCGCGTTCGCGAATTTTGCGGATTTGCGAACTCGCAATCCGCAAAATCCGCGAATTCTAGCGAATTTGCGGATTTTTTTTTGTGTTCGCAAGGATTTCTGCCAGTTTGCGAGGGTTTCGTACTAGTTCGCAATTGCGAACTTACATTTCGGCACGCAACGGTCGCGATTATGTTGTTTCTACGTCTGGTTCATCATCACAGGTTCCCAGCACCCTCTGTTTCACCACTGCAACCCTCTGTTACATCAATGCCACCCTCTGGTTCATCATCACTGTAGATTATGGGGGGAAAAGCAAGCACACCAGCCCTGCTTCAACTGACATGAATTAATTTGGGGTTAGTTTACTAATGTGTCACTGTTTTAAAATTCCAGTCTGGCACCTGCTTCCTTATCTGTAATTTGCTTTTTGTTGCAGTGCATTTTTTTTCCCAGGACCTTTGTGGCCTACTTGTAGCTATTCTATGAGCCTGCTGTGAGGGTCAGAGCAGGGTCATACAATTGTTGCAACTAGCAACTGAATTCTGCAGGGCCCCAGTCAGGAAGCACTACAGGGAATTGTTACTAATGATGAGTTTGAACTCTTGCCCCTGCCGAGTGCTTTCAGTTTTGAAAAACTCGTTTTTCTGCAATTTCGCGGGATTCGCGGGGCGCGAACACCCGCGAGATCGGATTCGGAAGCCGCAAATGCGTGTGAATATGCAATTTGTTTTTTTGCGGCATGTTAGTTGGCAAGGTTTTGTGCGTTTTTGCGAGCCGCTCGTAGCGCAAGGCGCGAAGTTACCCTCGCGGTCGTTCAAGGGGGTGGCCATCTTGTTTGCCTGACGTATTTCCGTTTCTGGGCGCGAAGTGTAATCTCGCAAAGTCTGCGGCTTGCCAGTACAGTTTTGCGCGTGTTCGCAAGGAAAATCTCGCGCGAACTTACCCGCGCGGTCGTGAACGGGCGCGGCCATCTTGTTTCTCATTCATTGCTATGGTTCTGGGCATGGTCTTTGTATCCTCTGTCAATCTCTGCCATCCTTTGCTTGTTTGAAGTTTTTTTGATCTATTTTACTTATTATCTATCCCTCTATTTTTCTAGCCCTATATTTTTGTGTTTACTGCTACTTTTGGTTAATTTTAAACTACTTTTTTAAACTCTTTTCTTTTCTTCTCTTCCCTATTCTATTTTCTTTATTCCTTTCCGCCCAGACCATGGTGAAGGGAGCCGGGAAGCATCCCGAGAAGGGGAAGGGTCCCGCACCCCGTGTCCGGCTCCCGTGCGGGCGTTTGAGGGGGGAGGAGGTCGTACCCAGGGAGATCTTTACCCCGGAGGAGGTGGGCCAACTCATTTTTTATGTTCAGCGCCGCCTCCCCAGGACCATCATGGGAGGCGGCAAGATCAGTGCCGGGTACGGGGTCCGGGAGCGCCGGAAGCAGTGGGAGAAGGTGTGCCAGGCCATTTACCACCACTCTCGGGTCTGGCGCACCTACAACCAGGCCACCCACCGCTGGACGGATGTCCTGACCCGTGAGCGAGATCTGCTCGACCTCCTTGTCCTTGAGATCCCTGGGCTTGGTGAGTAGTAGTAGCTATTTCTTTACTACTATGTTTTCTCCTGCTGTGTTATTATATTGCAAATTTTTGTTTTTTTACCAAGAGCAATAATGCTGCTCATTACATTGTAGGTAAATTATATTTCAAAATCTTCTGTGCATTTCAGGTACACTGCTCTCCTTCTTCTCAGTAGTGTTGCTACTATGCTTATTTGTTTTAGATTTTGTGTTCATTTCATTGGCCTGTGAAATTATGTATGAGTGTAGTTTAAAGAACTGCGTAATGCTACACACTAAGGTTCTGATTTTTAATTACCGGCGCATCCCTGCAAAGTAGCAGGGATGCGCCAGTAATTGTGCGTCACGCCACCATCACCCATGGTGCGCCGTATTTACAATGCGGCGCACCATGGGCCCAAAACGTCACCAAAGTGTTACGCATCTGTGCGGTAAAGACGGCGCATTGCTGGAGTTGCGTCGCAACGATGGTGCAGCTCCATCAATGCTCTGGGGTGCCCTATCTCCCCAATGCTGCGTCAAGCCGTACGTCTGCTTCAAGCAGGTGCAGGGTTTGAGTCACGCATCATTGTTCTCAAAGTGACTGATTGAAATCTTGTAGATTTCCCTCAGCCAGTTTTAGGATGCGTTCCTGCGCAAGAAAGACCTCCCTTGCGCCGGAACGCCCCCTATTGGCGCAGGGCTTTACAACGTGATGCATCTCCCATATGCGTCACGTTGTTAAAATACGCCGCACCATTGTGCCTCTTTTGTGCTGTCGCTGCGTCACAAAAGTCACGCAACAATGGAGCAAAAGAGCCGCAAGGGGCTTCTAAATCAGCCCCTACAGACTCAAGTCCAGTCCTTCCTTTGTACACATGGCGATAAGAAGAAATAGTGGTGGTGGATTAATAGTTTCAGTATTTTAATGACTGGTTAATGTAGTAGGAAACTTTAGTGTTGTCGCTGATCTTCAATCACGATGGACTTTGGCTGTCACTTTGCCTGCTGCGGACTGCTGCCTGCCAATCCTATTCAAACCTTTTTAGTACTTTGTTTAGTGAGTTACATAGGGTAGTTTCCAATTCGACGGTCCGCAAATCAAGCAATACTAAAGTAATAACGTGGTCGACCACATGAGATTGGTCAATAATATATCCCGTGGAGTCGTTGTCTATTTGCTATTTTGCAAAAATATTTTGTTAGTTCTTTTGAAATGTTTGATTTGGTTGAGAAATATCATCCATGTTTTCTGTTTTTCTTTCTTTCATGTTGTACATCAGCTTCCCCCAGGGGCAAGAGGAGGACACAGGAGGAGGAGGAGGAGGGTGCTGTTGACGATGCAGGCCAGGACCGGGCAGGCGAGGGCTCCTTTGCTGGCCCCAGTAAGTTTTAATTTTAATATAGAGTACTTATTTTTTCCTAGCGTTCCTCATTCGATTTTTTCTAAATCGTCTTTGATCTTCTTGTAGACAGCATCTAAATTCTTATCCTGCCTCGACTATGACTCCGTGTGGTATTACTAGATTATTCTTATTAGTCTGTCTGTGTAGCTAACTAAGATTGCACATTTGGCATTTCCATTGGACTCCCATTCTAGTCAGCAATAGCTCTATGCACTGAGTGCAGTCCTCTGGGATTGCCCATAATGTATTTTCAAGTATTCTGAATGTTTATGCTTTGACCATTGCCAACAATAAAAAGGTGAATGACCACCAAGAAAGAATAAGGTACTACTTTACTTTTGGTTTGGATAGGAGGACAATCCATTCTACTACTGTTGCAGGGACAAATCTGCACAAACAGAACTATGGACACTAAATAATGCATTGCTTAGCTTATCAATTATAATAGGTGCTGTTAGACTTTCCACATACCTCAGTGATAACAGACTTTGTAGTTGAACCCCCAATCTCCTTACTGACTAGATAGTGTGGCAGAGCCATTTAGCTCCCAAAGTCACCGATGGCAGAGGCACGGACTCATGCTTGTAAAAATTCCAAAACCTTTAGCTCATCCACTCTAGTCTGGAGGACCAAAAACCACAGAGTCTATTTAAGTTTAAAAGCTTTATTAAAAGTAAACACATTTATTAAAATCAAGTTTGTCATAAAAGTGAACGTGTAACTGAAAATGGAAAAGTGCTTAGTGCTGACGATTAATTGGACACATTTCTTGTGGTCGAGCCGAGCTCTCACCTGGTTTGAACTTGATCCTGCTCGTGTTCTTAGAAGTCAAGCTTCTGTCTGTTAGGAGAAAAAGTGGTGCGTGTTAAAAAGTAAAAAGCAAACATTCATCAGTTGTGCCAAAAAGTGCAGAAAGACAACAGCCTTCCCTGGAAAAAGGGACATTTTTACTTTAGAGTACACAGTCATAAATTATTAAATTGTATACTGTTTTTTTCATATTTCTTTCTTCCTCCTAGACCAAATATTATATAGTAGTGAGTGGCGTATTCTAACATTATTAAATGTACTTTGTAGGTGGAACATCTGGAGACGGGGCCAGCGCAGAGGTGGTGGTAGCATTGGACGAGGAGGACATCTCTGGGGAGGAGGCGGTGCAAGTGCCGGACAAGGACATGGCTGTGAGGGTTCACACGGTGGTGGCGGGCAGAGGTAAGCTATACATTCCTTAGTCATTGAGATTGAAGACTGCAGAGTGTGCTTTCTGCACGGGTGTATTATAAATAAACCAGGTAGTAGCCTCCTCTAAATGTACTTCGACTTAGCTGTGACGTTTTTGGCGAGAAGAATCCCAATCAGATCTGAGGTGAACTTGATGGATGGGATGAACGAAAGTGAAAGAAGGGTGTAAGTAAGTGTGGAAGGACGAGAAATGTAATGATGACTGGCAAAGAAGAATGATATGTGTTTGCTTGGTCCCCGAGGTGGCTGGGAAGGAAAGAATATGGTATGGTGCATGGCTGGGTGAATGATGAAACAAGGATGGGTGGAAGGAGAACAGCCTGGGTGGGTGAGACAGAAACTGTATGTGTGCATATACTTTGAATGGATGGATGCCTGGATCATTCATGGTACTATCTGACTCTTAGATAGCATATGTGTATCTAGAGAGAGTAGACGGTCACTGGATGAACTAAGTGTTACTTTGAAGAGCATGTAACACCGCACCCGCACGTCTGTTCCAGTGTAGGACAGGCAAGGAAAAGAAGTTGTAACGTTGTCCAAATACTACCATGAATAGTAGCAGTAGTTTGTATTGCAACTGCAAGCACAGCATATATCCGGTTATTACGGTGGACACTCCCTACCTCTCTTAATAACTTTAGTTTAGTAGTAGTACGTCATTCATGTGTGGGGGTATCACTGTTCACTCAATAATAAGCAAAGCACCTTAAATCATCCCATATGTCATCAAATACATCCCATGTGAAGTGATAGATAATCAGATAATTTAGCTTCTTCATTTTCCTTTTCTAATACTCATTTGCACTGTAGGGTGAAAGCTAAATTAATTAAGCAGTAGCCCTTTTAACAGAGTATTCTCAGTGCCACCCGTAATAGAAAAGTAAGAGCTTCACCACCTGCATGTACTGGACCGGTACAGTAACGCAAGTCTGTCTCACTCACCATGGTGTGCGTCTGTTTTTCTCGGGTGCAAGTTCACTGCGCTGGCATTATGCCGGCTTGCATAAGATAACGTACCAATTTTCCTAAACAAGAGAGAAGAAGAAGAATAAGACTGGTGTACTGTCATAGTCGACTGTAATGGAAGTCCATAGTGCTCGTAGAATTTGTTCCTTAAACTCCCACTAATGTTAGAGCAAGGATGAAGAAGTCGGAGGTTACATAGATACTGTCCTCAATAGTTATGTACTGTGCTTTCAATTTGCTACTTGTACTGTGACAACTTTCTGCTCAATCATTTTGTGTTAATCTTAAGGAGCATTGGTTACAGACTATGTCTTTCTTTCTTCATGTAGTTGCTCCTTCCAAATCAAAGACACCATCAAGGAGGAAGGAGCTGGCTCAAATGGCCCGGCAATGGAGGCTGGATGCCACTGTCGCTGAATATCGGCGGCTGTGGCCCTGGAGGAGGAGGAGACGCAGTCTGGTACAACAACAACGTCCACTGGGACAGCTGCATCCTCCTCCGTGCGGGCTGCCAGCCAGCGCAGTGCTCCAGCGGTACGGAGCCGGGCTGCCAAAGCCAAACGCCACCGCCGAGCAGCAAAGAAAGCAGCTGCCCCTCACAGTATTTGCAAGGCACACCGGCGCCGCTTATCCCTCAGACTGTCCTACCTGGAGCAGGAGGTCCATAACTATAAGAACTCGGTGGAGGGCCTCCGCTTCGAACTTGCCACCCTCCGCAAGGAGCATGATGCCCTGGCTGCTAAATCCAACAGCACCCTGCCATAGTGTCCCTTGCCCCTTTTTTAGAGACTTTTGGGGGGTGGGAATTGGGAGTTGGGTTTTTTGGGGACTTTTGAAGGACAATCGTTGGGGTTAGGGAGGGTCTTGCGGGAGATTATTTTGTTAGGGCTATAAAAATATACTTTTTGAAACTTTATCTGACCATACCTGTTTTTTACTGCTTTTGAGTCTGGTGGGTGGGGGTTTAACAGTAAGTTTGTTTTCCTGAATAGTCCTAGGACTTTAGTAGTACTACCGTCAATCCAATCTCTCGTCTCTCCTAATACTCCATTATACTACCTCCAACCAAACGCCTATCTTACCTGTAATTTCTTTTGCAAGTAGGGCTAGGCCCAGGGCTGGCTCCACGGGAAACAGCGAATAAGGTTGGCAATCCTGGGCGGATAAAATTTCCTCATAGCGGTGGTACTAGTGGTGTGACACAGTGGCAGTTGCATGCCTATGAAAAAAAAGAAAATGAAATCTGGTTTGTCCTCCTGAGCAATACAACGGTACAATAGAGAATATAGCAGGTGACAGAAGTACACTAGAACAGTGCCACATTGTAGCCTAACAAATGGTAAAGTATAACTAATTCAGTTGAAGTTCTTTGACATTAGCCATGGGTCTTTGTCAAGCAGAGTAAGAATATATCCTCGGATTTCTTCACAAGCCTGTTGCTATCACCTTATCCTCCCCAGCAAGTGTGTGGATTTATTGCTGTAATTTAGTCACACATCAATCAAAACCACACAGCCCGGGGGAAGAGGGTTAGGGTTTGAAAAATGGATGGGTACGGGGTTTTTGGGAAAGGTTTTGGGAGACAAGAAAAAATAGCACAGCATGGACAAACAATTGTGAACATAAACAAATCTTTGGGTACAAACCTATCAATCTTTGAAAGTGCATGCACTACTGCATGCATGTCAGTGAAAAGTAAGTAGTACTTTCGACAACTGTGGAAGAAAGAATGCGACAGTACAGGGCGTGTGTGGAATTATTGATAACTATATTCAACATAAGGTCTCTGTTGCCAGATACCTGAGAGCCTTGCTGGTCACTATAAATCCATTCACAACACTCAATGGGGTTGGTCTGGAAGGTATAGTAGATAGAAAAGGAGAAATTGCTCTTTTTCTAGGTGTCCCCTCACTCACCAGGGTTGCCCCTTGGTGACATGCTTCATCATTGGGGCCATCCCAGTCCTCTACGGGCTGGGGCGTGCTGCGACTTGCGAATTACGTAGGAGCACTTACAAATGACTATGTGTGGTGCAGATGTGATTGTGGAGTGGACTAAGTGATGTGTTAAGGGATCAATTTAGAAGCAGAGAGAGATCCAAGAAATGCAGTCACAGTCAGAGAAAAACACAATGGATACTGTATCTGTATGTTATTGTAGTTGTCCTGTTGAAAGTGGTAAGTAAGTTGCCTGCAGAAAAAAATCCTCTTATTAGCGGCACTCCTCCATTGCAGCCGACACTTCGTCCATCGATGTTGGTCACCAGAAGACACCCTGTAAAAAAAGCACAGCATGGACAAACAATTGAACATAAACAAATCTTTGGGTACAAACCTATCCATCAATCTTTGAAAGTGCATGCACTACTGCATGCATGTCAGTGTAAAGTAAGTAGTACTTTCGACAACTGTGGAAGAAAGAATGCGACAGTACAGGGCGTGTGTGGAATTATTGATAACTATATTCAACATAAGGTCTCTGTTGCCAGATACCTGAGAGCCTTGCTGGTCACTATAAATCCATTCACAACACTCAATGGGGTTGGTCTGGAAGGTATAGTAGATAGAAAAGGAGAAATTGCTCTTTTTCTAGGTGTCCCCTCACTCACCAGGGTTGCCCCTTGGTGACATGCTTCATCATTGGGGCCATCCCAGTCCTCTACGGGCTGGGGCGTGCTGCAACTTGCGAATTACGTAGGAGCACTTACAAATGACTATGTGTGGTGCAGATGTGATAGTGGAGTGGACTAAGTGATGTGCTAAGGGATCAATTTAGAAGCAGAGAGAGATCCAAGAAATGCAGTCACAGTCAGAGAAAAACACAAAGGATACTGTATCTGTATGTTGTTGTAGTTGTCCTGTTGAATTTGGTAAGTAAGTTGCATGCAGAAAAAAATTCCTCTCATTAGCGGCACTCCTCCATTGCAGCTGACGCTTCGTCCATCAATGTTGGTGACCAGAAGACACCCTGTCCACTGCCTGCCTGATGCTGAATTGTGGCTCGCTAATGTGAAGCCTGACTCCACCCTTTTTTCCCCATTGCACAGACTGAAACCCGGCCTGTAATTATTCAACGAAAAACAGGAAGTGATATAATATTACAACCCCACTGATAAATAAATATAAGGTATGTAGGCTGTGGAGTGCAAAAAGTCACACTTTGATTTTCCTAGTAGACAGTACAATATTTTTGAAAGTGCGTACTCTGTCTGAGTCACCTTTTGAAGGATAAATAAGTATGGGCAAATTAATGTAGCGGATCTTTCCCCTCAAGCTAGGTGTACTGTAAACTGTGTTTTAGAACAAAATTAGATCTTCCCAGCAGTGCTCCCACCCAGACCCTTACTAAAGCCAGCCGCAAAAATGTAGAAGACCCCCAATCAAATCTCAAAAAACGAGGCCTAGCAGAAAACTGGTGACAAAACGTACTTTGAAAGTAAAAGTAGGCCCAAGTACCCCCTTACACACCGTGGATTGCATTCAAACCACTTGCAAGCAACCAAGCAAAAGTATCCATAGCCAGCATCGCTCCAAGACTCGAAAACCCCCCCACCCAAACACATGCAGTAGAAATACTGCTAACCCTAACGAACCCTAAGTTAAGAATATTGGCAAAGGCTTTCTTTAACTATGCCAAATCCCCCCTTTCCCACCATGGATTTTCTTCAAATGACTTGCAACCAAAATTACACATTCTCACGAGTGCTCTAAGACCCCAGAACTCAGTTGCAAAAATCTAGAACACCCCGAAACACATGCAATCCTGCTGCTAGGGCTAACCCTAACGAACCCTAAGTTACAAAAAGTGCCAAAAGGCTTTTCCGCAAGGATTTTGTCCCAACCACTTCTACCCGGTATTAGACCTTCCCAGGAATGCCCCAAGACCCGCCAACCCACCCGCCAAAAAGCATAACACCCCCAAACAGGCCAAAAGCAAAATCTCATACTTGCAATATTTCTCGGCCTTCGGTCCAAACGCGTAGCTAGGCCATAGGTCCGGTTTGCCACCACGGATTTCCTGAAAAGCAAATGCAATCAAGATTAGAGTGTCCCAGCAGTGCTCCCAGACCCCGAAACTCACCCACAAACACCAGGAAGCCCCCCAATCAGGCCCCCGAAAACGCTACATTGAGCAAAATGTCAGAAATAGCAACAACAAAAAATCGGCGTGGATTTTGTCCAAACCACTTTTATCCGGTATTAGAGCTTCCCAGCAATGGCCCCAGAGCCGTCAACCCAGGAGAAAACGAGTAGAAGACCCCCAAATAGCCAAAGAGCAAAAGTACAAAAATGGGGACTTTGTCATTTTTTTCCAAATTTCCCAAATCACTCCGCGCGCGCTCTGCAGCTAGGCCCTAACTCCCCTCTGCCACCATGGATTTGCTTCAAACCTCTTGCAAAGTAAAGTATATATAGCCAGCAGTGCACCCAGACCCCGAAACTCACCCACAAACACCAGGAAGCCCCCCAAACAGGCCCCCCAAAATGCTACATTGAGCAAAATGTCAGAAATAGCAACAACAAACAAATCGGCGTGGATTTTGTCGAAACCACTTTTATCCGGTATTAGAGCTTCCCAGCAATGGCCCCAGAGCCGTCAACCCAGGAGAAAACGAGTAGAAGACCCCCAAACAGCCAAAGAGCAAAAGTACAAAAATGGGGACTTTGTCATTTTTTTCCAAATTTCCCAAATCACTTTGCGCGCGCTCTGCAGCTAGGCCCTAACTCCCCTCTGCCACCATGGATTTGCTTCAAACCTCTTGCAAAGTAAAGTATATATAGCCAGCAGTGCACCCAGACCCCGAAACCCACCCACAAACACCAGGAAGCCCCCCAAACAGGCCCCCGAAAACGCTACATTGAGCAAAATGTCAGAAATAGCAACAAAAAAAAATCGGCCTGGATTTTGTCCCAACCACTTCTACCCGGTATTAGACCTTCCCAGGAATGCCCCAAGACCCGCCAACCCACCCGCCAAAAAGCATAACACCCCCAAACAGGCCAAAAGCAAAATCTCATACTTGCAATATTTCTCGGCCTTCGGTCCAAACGCGCTGCGTAGCTAGGCCATAGGTCCGGTTTGCCACCACGGATTTCCTGAAAAGCAAATGCAATCAAGATTAGAGTGTCCCAGCAGTGCTCCCAGACCCCGAAACTCACCCACAAACACCAGGAAGCGCCCCACACAGGCCCCCGAAAACGCTACATTGAGCAAAAGGTCAGAAATAGCAACAAAAAAAAATCGGCCTGGATTTTGTCCCAACCACTTCTACCCGGTATTAGACCTTCCCAGGAATGCCCCAAGACCCGCCAACCCACCCGCCAAAAAGCATAACACCCCCAAACAGGCCAAAAGCAACATCTCCTACTTACAATATTTCTCGGCCTTCGGTCCAAACGCGCTGCGTAGCTAGGCCATAAGTCGAGGTTGCCACCACGGATTTCCTGAAAAGCAAATGCAATCAAGATTAGAGTGTCCCAGCAGTGCTGACAGACCCCGAAACTCACCCACAAACACCAGGAACCCCCTCTAAGAGCACCTCAAAGGCAAGCAAGTCAGCAAAAACACTAAAAAATTTGCGCCTCGGATTTGGTCCAAACCACTTTTATCCGGTATTAGAGCAACCCAACAATGGCCCCAGAGCCATCAACTCACCTGCAAAGAGGTAGAACAACACCCCCACAAGTGCTGAGTCTTTCTTCATTGGGCGTAAACCAGCCCTCTGCTTTGATGGAAATAGGAGTCTGGAGGAGGAGGATAGAGGAGCATGTTCTTCTGAACTTGTGAACCTGAGGAATGCAGACTGCTGCACCTTCAAATCAATTAGCAAACAAGTGAAGACAGTTATGCTGATGGGCTTGTTTTTGTGATTATCTGATTAAAGTTTGAATTATATTAACTGTGCACAACAAAGAAAGACAGACACACAGGAATGAAAGTGAATAAGGACGAAAAAGAAAGTTATTGATTTGTTGTCTCATTTTCAGGTCTCGGTATCACGGTCTAGGAATAAGGCTTCGTCATCATACTCTGCGAATTCAGGCAGGGTGAGCTCAGTGTCACCTGACAGAGTAGAAATTCCCTCATCTATGTTGCTGGCCACCTCGTCTTCATCCGGCGCGCTTTCTCGTACTCTGAAATCTGGTGGTATGAGGTGCTGATTCATCTTGATCATTGTTAACCTCTCCACATTTTTGGGCGAGAGGCGGCTCCGTTTGGAAGTTACAATGCCACCAGCAGCACTGAAAACACATTCAGAAGACACGCTTGCGAGTGGGCAAGACAAGTAGCTTAAAGCCAGGTTGGTGAGCTGTGGCCACAATTCTTTTTTCCCATGCCAATACGCCAATGGGTCAGCATTAACATAGACCTCTGTTGAGTCATTCAGATAGTCCTTCACCATCGACTCAAGGTCCTCATCCAAGGTTCCTCCACTTTGCTTAGCTGTTGCTGTGCCTCTGACCTTTTGAGAACCAAACCCAAGCCGAGCTAGCCAATCCTCTTCAGTCTCCAATGTTTCTGTTGTGTCTGGTGCAGATGATCCGGTTGCCGGTGTCTTTAACGGCTGAGAGGTCACTTGTGCCACAGCCACAGGTGCAGAAGTGGATTGTTTTGACTGGGGATGGCCTGCTGATGCTGATGTACTGCCTTTTCCTTCAATTTTCTGCCGTTCTCTTTCAAACCTCTTGGCTGACAAGACTAGCCAACGTTTGTACTTTGGAACATGTTCATCATCAAAAGGAAAGAATGCTTGGCCTGCCAGCTCCTTTTTGTAGCGTGGATCCAGATTAGTAGCACAAATGTAATGCTGTTCTGAGTGGATCATTTTAAGACGTTCATCACCTTGTAGGAGCTCTAATAATTTCTCAGCCAGAACAAAAGAGTCTTGGTTTTTTACATCTTTTTCAAACACAGAACACACCTCCTTCAATTGGTGCTCCAGCATGTACAATAATGGGATAGCTTTTCCCAAATTACAGTCCTCCTTGCTGACTGCACGCGTGAAGAACTCAAAAGGACGAAGCATGCGTGTCAGGCTTTGAACTATGTTCCATTGCGCCGCACCCATCCTCAGGTCCTCCTGAGCTGTACCCTCTGTTAAGAAATATTGATTGAGTACCGTATACTGCTCATACAGATGCTCAAGCATGTAGAAGGTTGAGTTCCAACGTGTTACCACCTCCTGGATGAGTGCTTTCACTGGCATTTGACGTTGATATAGCAGGCTCCTCAGCTGCTTCCGGGCCTTAAAAGAATGGCTGAAATGGTTGCACATTTTTCGGCAGGTGTCCAATACTCTTTACGCTGCACTGTCTTTATTGCCCAAGAATTTTTGGACAACCAGGTTTATACAGTGTGCCAAACACGGCACTCTGAAATACTCACCCAACCTCATGGCCTTAACTATATTGGCGCCATTGTCCGTGGAAACATAACCAACCTGGCGTTTTTTTGGGGACAGCCACTTAAGGACCTTTGTGTTAAAGACATCCAAAATGTTTTCTGCTGTGTGATGTTTCTCCAAACCAAACATGGCTAGTGTTGCATGTTTCCGAGCAGCTTTAAAAACAATGTCCGGGTCAACACCTGTGTTTAGCTTTGCTTTAGCCCCTGAAAAAGAGACCCAGTGTGCAATGATGCACATGTAATCAGTGCCTGCGCCAGTGGTCCACATGTCTGTTGTCAGATGTATAGTGTGAACAGCACTCTTCTGCAAAGCTGCCCCAATCACCTCCAGAACATCTTCAAGTAGTGCTGGAACTGCAACTCGGGCAAAATAGAACCGGCTAGGAACCTTCCATTTAGGGCAGAGCGCTGCCACTAATTCTAGAAAACCAACCCCTTCTACAAAAGAAAAAGGGAGAAGGTCCAGAGCTAGCATTTTAGCCAGCTTAGTGTTATACAGACGCATCAGTGGGTGGTTGCGTTCATATTGCGCTTCTGTAAACAACATCTTTTTAATGTTGCCCTGGACCAAAGATTTACGGGATGATGATGATATCTTCGACCCAGTTACGCTCGCTGATGGACTTTTTCGCATTGATGTCTCACTCTCTCCCACACTCTTAGTGTGGCTCACATGGGGTGTGCTGCTGACAGGGGTACTGGGTGTAAGTGAAGTGTTTGAATCGTCTTCTTCCTCCTCGTCATCATCAGAGGAAAAATCAACGTTTTCATTATGTGCAATTCGGGCTTCCTTGACCGCCTCTAGGTGCGCAAACCATTGGACAGGGTGCGCTCTCCTAAGATGACCTCCCTGGCCTCCGGTACCATAGTTGGTACCAAACTTACCACGACTAACTCGAAGCTTACAAATGCTACAAATGGCTACGTTTTCCTGTTTTGGGCAAACACTAAAGAAGTCCCAAACTGGAGACTTGAAATGTCTTTGGGGGCCGAAGGAGGCGACGATACTGGTGGTGGTGGTCCTGCTGCTAATGCCAGATGAAGTGGAGGATGTGGATTGCCGAACTTCAGTACATTTTGCACTTTCACCACCACGAATTGAGGTCGAGGTGGATGGAGGTCCCTTCTTGCGAGAAAGAAATATGGAAGCGGTAGGTGTTGGTGTACTAGTTAACTCCAAATCTAATGATTGTTGTGTTTCCATTTCCATTGCCTCCTCGTCGACATCATCATCACGCTCAGCAGCTTCTCGGGATAGGGTCAAAATGTCTCTTTGCTGCATGCCCGCTGGGGCTGCAGTGACCTTTATGATGACTGGCTCGTCGTCATCGTGAGAGGCTTTACCAGCAGCAGTATCCGTCACTTCTTGTTGAGCCTCATCACACTCCATAGCTATGAGTTTTTTGACGACCTTCCTTTTACGCTTAAGGTACCTTTGTCAGATCATGGTGTGCCTCACTCTCAGAGTGCTGTGATGATGGTTCCCAATCTTCATCCAGAATGGGATCATCAGAAGTAGGTGGGCTTGAAGAAGATGTAGACACCAACCTTGATCTTTTCCTTGCTAGGGATGTGGAAGACAATGAATGATCATCAGGAGGAGTGGCTTCCAATGATGCCTCGGCTTGATTGTCGATTTCCTGATGTGCCCCTACTTCGGGAGGAACAACTATTGTGGGCACTTGTGACCCTCCATGCACCTCTGCTTGCGCATCTCCTTGCGCTGCCTCTCCTTCCACATGTACTTGGGCTTGTACTTGCACATGGTGTTGTTGTTGCGTCTGTGGTTGTTCAACACTTGTCAGATGACTTACAACAAGCTGTGTTGATTCAGGGACATTGCTGCTACTTTCTTGCGATGAGCCAACATCACTGGTTGATGGTGATTGGAGAAGTACACTGACTGCCTCTGAAGCACTCAAGGGCTTTGACTTAAGTTGGCGTGGTGGTGGAGGCACTGAACCCAATGGAGCGGGGGTGCTGCTCCCAGCTTGGTCCCCAGCAGATCCTGCTGCTGCAGGCGTACTTTTTTTTTTGCTCCCAAAAAACGTGGCGGTTGGCACACCAGCCTCCTTGGTAACTTGCTTCTTCTGCTCCTTTCTAGCAGAGCTACGGAGACCTTTTTTTGGGGCCATCGTCTTCAGAGCAGGTCAGACAGCAGGCCGCAGTTGCACGAATTGTAGAGTTGTCTGAGGCCAGACGTGACGTCGCGTGACATTATGCTGCACACAAACACCGCTGCAGGACTTCTTCCTGGCACTGGTGGTTCTCTTGAGTCTTGTGCACCTAAAAACAATGGAAGACAGAGGAACATCAGTTCAGTTATACACCCCAAAAAAATCGAAAAAAACCCAGAAAAATTTAAGACAACCCACAGAAAGACTAGGCCCATGCAAGACTCACTACCCCTGGGCATAAAGGTTGAAAAGTAGGCAAAATGGTTGCAGGCCTAACAACAATGCCTGCATTCAAAATAGCCACTTGCCTCCCAGCACATGGCCAGGGCCTGTAGCAGCACTCAAAATGGCCCCCAGCCACATGGCCTGTCCCTCCCCATGAACACCCCCAAAAATCGAAAAACACTGAAAAATCAGCACAATCCCATTCCATCCATGCCCTCCATGATGTTTAAGTTCAAGACACCCCACAAAAAGACTAGGCCCATGCTAGACTCAATACCCCTGGTGAAAAGGCCACAAGTATAGCCCCCAAAAACGAAAATCACTGAAAAATCAGCACAATCCCATTCCATCCATGCCCTCCATGATGTTTAAATTCAAGACAACCCACAGAAAGACTAGGCCCATGCAAGACTCACTACCCCTGGGCATAAAGGTTGAAAAGTAGGCAAAATGGTTGCAGGCCTAACAACAATGCCTGCATTCAAAATGGCCACTTGCCTCCCAGCACATGGCCAGGGCCTGTAGCAGCACTCAAAATGGCCCCCAGCCACATGGCCTGTCCCTCCCCATGAACACCCCCAAAAATCGAAAATCACTGAAAAATCAGCACAATCCCATTCCATCCATGCCCTCCATGATGTTTAAGTTCAAGACACCCCACAAAAAGACTAGGCCCATGCTAGACTCAATACCCCTGGTGAAAAGGCCACAAGTACAGCCCCCAAAAACGAAAATCACTGAAAAATCAGCACAATCCCATTCCATCCATGCCCTCCATGATGTTTAAATTCAAGACAACCCACAGAAAGACTAGGCCCATGCAAGACTCACTACCCCTGGGCATAATGGTTGAAAAGTAGGCAAAATGGTTGCAGGCCTAACAACAATGCCTGCATTCAAAATGGCCACTTGCCTCCCAGCACATGGCCAGGGCCTGTAGCAGCACTCAAAATGGCCCCCAGCCACATGGCCTGTCCCTCCCCATGAACACCCCCAAAAATTGAAAATCACTGAAAAATCTGCACAATCCCATTCCATCCATGCCCTCCATGATGTTTAAGTTCAAGACACCCCACAGAAAGACTAGGCCCATGCAAGACTCAATACCCCTGGTGAAAAGGCCACAAGTACAGCCCCAAAAACGAAAATCACTGAAAAATCAGCACAATCCCATTCCATCCATGCCCTCCATGATGTTTAAATTCAAGACAACCCACAGAAAGACTAGGCCCATTCAAGACTCACTACCCCTGGGCATAAAGGTTGAAAAGTAGGCAAAATGGTTGCAGGCCTAACAACAATGCCTGCATTCAAAATGGCCACTTGCCTGCCTGCACATGGTCAGGGCCTGTAGCAGCACTCAAAATGGCCCCCAGCCACATGGCCTGTCCCTCCCCATGAACACCCCCAAAAATCGAAAAACACTGAAAAATCAGCACAATCCCATTCCATCCATGCCCTCCATAATGTTTAAGTTCAAGACACCCCACAAAAAGACTAGGCCCATGCTACACTCAATACCCCTGGTGAAAAGGCCACAAGTACAGCCCCCAAAAACGAAAATCACTGAAAAATCAGCACAATCCCATTCCATCCATGCCCTCCATGATGATTAAATTCAAGACAACCCACAGAAAGACTAGGCCCATGCAAGACTCACTACCCCTGGGCATAAAGGTTGAAAAGTAGGCAAAATGGTTGCAGGCCTAACAACAATGCCTGCATTCAAAATGGCCACTTGCCTGCCTGCACATGGTCAGGGCCTGTAGCAGCACTCAAAATGGCCCCCAGCCACATGGCCTGTCCCTCCCCATGAACACCCCCAAAAATCGAAAAACACTGAAAAATCAGCACAATCCCATTCCATCCATGCCCTCCATGATGTTTAAGTTCAAGACACCCCACAAAAAGACTAAGCCCATGCTAGACTCAATACCCCTGGTGAAAAGGCCACAAGTACAGCCCCCAAAAACGAAAATCACTGAAAAATCAGCACAATCCCATTCCATCCATGCCCTCCATGATGTTTAAATTCAAGACAACCCACAGAAAGACTAGGCTCATGCAAGACTCACTACCCCTGGGTATAAAGGTTGAAAAGTAGGCAAAATGGTTGCAGGCCTAACAACAATGCCTGCATTCAAAATGGCCACTTGCCTCCCAGCACATGGCCAGGGCCTGTAGCAGCACTCAAAATGGCCCCCAGCCACATGGCCTGTCCCTCCCCATGAACACCCCCAAAAATCGAAAAACACTGAAAAATCAGCACAATCCCATTCCATCCATGCCCTCCATGATGTTTAAGTTCAAGACACCCCACAAAAAGACTAGGCCCATGCTAGACTCAATACCCCTGGTGAAAAGGCCACAAGTACAGCCCCCAAAAACGAAAATCACTGAAAAATCAGCACAATCCCATTCCATCCATGCCCTCCATGATGTTTAAATTCAAGACAACCCACAGAAAGACTAGGCCCATGCAAGACTCACTACCCCTGGGCATAAAGGTTGAAAAGTAGGCAAAATGGTTGCAGGCCTAACAACAATGCCTGCATTCAAAATGGCCACTTGCCTCCCAGCACATGGCCAGGGCCTGTAGCAGCACTCAAAATGGCCCCCAGCCACATGGCCTGTCCCTCCCCATGAACACCCCCAAAAATCGAAAATCACTGAAAAATCAGCACAATCCCATTCCATCCATGCCCTCCATGATGTTTAAGTTCAAGACACCCCACAAAAAGACTAGGCCCATGCTAGACTCAATACCCCTGGTGAAAAGGCCACAAGTACAGCCCCCAAAAACGAAAATCACTGAAAAATCAGCACAATCCCATTCCATCCATGCCCTCCATGATGTTTAAATTCAAGACAACGCACAGAAAAACTAGGCCCATGCAAGACTCACTACCCCTGGGCATAAAGGTTGAAAAGTAGGCAAAATGGTTGCAGGCCTAACAACAATACCTACATTCAAAATGGCCACTTGCCTCCCTGCACATGGCCAGGGCCTGTAGCAGCACTCAAAATGGCCCCCAGCCACATGGCCTGTCCCTCCCCATGAACACCTCCAAAAATCGAAAATCACTGAAAAATCAGCACAATCCCATTCCATCCATGCCCTCCATGATGTTTAAGTTCAAGACACCCCACAAAAAGACTAGGCCCATGCTAGACTCAATACCCCTGGTGAAAAGGCCACAAGTACAGCCCCAAAAAACGAAAATAACTGAAAAATCAGCACAATCCCATTCCATCCATGCCCTCCATGATGTTTAAGTTCAAGACACCCCACAGAAAGACTAGGCCCATGCTAGACTCAAATACCCCTGGTGAAAAGGCCACAAGTACAGCCCCAAAAAATGAAAATCACTGAAAAATCAGCACAATCCCAATCCATCCATGCCCTCCATGATGTTTAAGTTCAAGACACCCCACAGAAAGACTCAGTCCACCCACCACTGAGTACCCCTGGGCAAAAGGCCCCAAAACAGCCCAAAAATCGAAAATTCCAAAATTGTAGTTGCAGCAACTGTAATGCCCCAAACAAACTTACTTGTAAAATTTCTAATCCAAAAGTGATCCAAAGAAAGTCAAAAAGGCCTCAAATCCAAATATCCAGCAGCATCCACAAAAAGTAATCCTTCCAGCTCCAGATCCAAATGAAAAGTGACCAGGAGATGGACAAAGCACTGGGAGGAGCCTGCTGGACAGGAACAGGAAGTTGAAGACTGTGGGGCACTTCCTTCCTCCCACCCCCTCCCCAAAATGGACTCCTCGCAAAAAAAGTGCCGGCAAATGTCAACCTAAGGAGTTATTCAGATAAAAATCATCATTTCAAGAAGGTTTATGCTGCTTGCTGGTGGATTTCTTGTGCAGAATTGCAAATTTTATATTTTCGCGTGTGCGACATTGTTGCTGCTCGCCGCATCTCAAAGCTCGCAATTGCGAAGTACCGCGAGACGTGATCTCGGCGTACTCACGTTGACAAACGCTCGCTGCAAAAGTTGGCAAGCCGCGATTACGTAATCGCGCTTGCCAAATTCCAGCGGGATCCCGCAGCAAGATCCAAAATGGCGCAGCACTCGCAAAATATCGAGAAAAACAACTCGACAAACGATGATAAACGCTGCGCGCCGCAAAATTGTATCACCAAGAAAAAAAAAATCCGCTGCGTGCGAATTTGCGGATTTGGTGGGAAATTCGCAAATCTCGCGGATTGCGAATTTACCGAAAATCCGCAAAATCCGCGAGCGTAACGGATTTTCCGCCCATACTTAACTCCATGGTAGTTTTGAAACTGAGATATTAGATAATCTTGAGGCAAATTTTTTTTAAAAGAAAGCTAGGCCAGCAATGTTTGATTCCTTTCGGTTATGGCGCAAAGAGGCCAAACAGAAAGAAATCAAGCAGATTAAGAAAAATAAGAGAGATGGTATCATTACGATGATGCAAGGTGCAGAACAGTATCAGCGAGATAAAGCAGAGAAGGAAAAGGAAGTTTCTGCCGGACTGCATCGCATGGCGATAGATAAATGCTATCCGGTTTTACCTTCAAGTCCTGATAAGAAGGGAGAGGAATCGAAGGAGGATCCTTTGTTATCCTATTTATTAAAATCACCACCTCCTTATGTACAGGGTACTATAGCTCCTGTAGTTCCCCCTGTTCCTCCACCTGTTGTTCCGGCGGCTGCTGGTCAGCCTGTCGTTGGTCCTGTTCCTCCGAATCCTCTTGTTCCTCAAGTGGGCCTGCCCCTTTACCTGCTCCTTTACCTGCTCTTCTTCCTACTGCTCCTTTGCTTATACCATCTCAGACTATTGTTACTACTGCTCCTGCTATCTTGGCTACTCCCACTGCTCCTACGTTTAGTTCTCATGTTGTTGCTCCTGTACTTCTCTCCTCTTATTTATTTTATTTTATTTTTTATTTTGAGAGTTTTATATAGCGTGAACAAGATCTTTGCAGATAACAGAGCGCTTTACACAGGCAGGTGGAAGGGTAGGGGAACAAGGGGGAAAGTAGGTAGGTAGATCATCAAGTTCATGTACATAGCAAAAAACAAATTATTTATAGTACAGGTATGAGGTAGCATGGCCTAGTTGGAGCGAAGGCCATCAAAACGTTGTGAATAATACCGAAATCGATAAAAAACTGATATGAGGTAGCAAGGATCTAAGCACTTTAGACTAATATAAGTCCAGACACACGTACATAGGAATACATAGGCTGTATCATAACAGCATACTGAAAATACTGTTCGCAATAAAAATCAAACGAATTGTTCAAGTGTATTTAGCCATAAGGATACTTTTGACTTCTTTCTTAAAAAGAAGGGAGGAAGAGATGAGCCTCGTTTCAGGAGGAAGTGCGTTCCAGATCCTGGGCGCCATTCCAGAGAAGGAGCGTTTGTACGTTTTTTCCTTCTGGAATCTTCGCGGTTTCAACAGAAGATTGTTTGTGCTCCTGGTAGCTCTGGACCTACCGGACATTGTCAACTTATGAGTGAGGTAGGTGGGTGATTTCAGGTGTATAGCCTTGTACGTCATGCAGGCAATTTTCAACTGTATTCTGGCTTCAAGAGGCAGCCAGTTCAAGGATTTGAAGTCAGGGGAGATATGCGAATGTTTTTTTGATCCAGTGATGCGTCTTGCAGCCGCATTTAGTGACGCTCTGAGGGGTGCAGTTGTCGTTAGGGGGAGGCCACAAAGGGCCACGCTGCCGTAGTCTATGCGAGGGATGACTAGAGCTTGTACTGCTGTTTGGAAGTCTTTTGCTGGGAGGAAGGGTTTCAGTTTCCTCAACGTATTTATCTGGAAGTTTGCCCCCTTAGTAGCCTTGCTGATATGCTGCTGCATGTTGAGGTTGGTGTCGAGTGTTATGCCTAGGGATTTTGCTGAGTCCACGATGGTCGGTTGGACATTGAGTGCTGTTAGGTGCTTAAGCCATGTTTGTGCGGAAGATATTTTCGTGGGAGGTGAGATTAGGAGGAACTCAGTCTTCATAGCATTGAGTTTGAGTTGGTTGTCGGCCAGCCAAGATTGGGTGCTTCTAATCGTTGAATTCAGACTCAGGATGTCTTTAGGGGATTGTAACTTGAGATATATTTGCGTGTCATCAGCGTACATGTGAAAGTGTACATTGGATGCTTGTAACAGAGTGGTGAGAGGTTCCATAACAAGGTTAAACAAAGTAGGGGATAGGCAGGAGCCTTGCGGAACAACTAACGATACCGGTACTGGGGAGGACATCAGGTTTTTGCTCTTGAATTTTTGAGACCTGTTGTGTAGAAAGGAAGTGAACCAACGAAGCACAGACCCAGAGAAGCCCATTCTTGTCTTAAGGAGTTTGAGTAAGTTCTCATGTTTCACTGTGTCGAATGCTGAAGAGAGATCAAGAAGGATGAGGAGGCAGGTATTATTTTGATCTAAGATTTGGATGGCGTCGTCAATTATGTGAGTCATCACCGTTTCAGTACTGTGCCCTGCTCGGAAGCCTGATTGGTGTGGGTTGAGGAGATCAAACTGTTCTATGTGCTTTGTCATTTGTAGTTGGACGCATTTCTCCAAAAGTTTGGCGAGAGTGGGAATGTTGGTAATCGGACGGTAGTTGTTTAGGTCCGTGGGGTCGGCTGATGGTTTCTTCAATAAAGGTGTAACTTGACCAACTTTGAGGGAGTCTGGGATGGTTCCTTGTTGTAGTGAGCTATTGATAATTTTAGTCCAAAGTGGGAGTAGCCAAGGGGTGAAGTCTTTTACGGCATTAGCAGGAAGAGGGTCCGTAAGGTGATTGGATGGTTTTAGGGTGCTGAGTATTCTGTAAATTTCTTCTTCAGAGTAGGTGTCAAAAGATGACCATGTCGCATTGTTTTTTAGTTTATTTGGTGTTGAGCAGTTGGGTATTGAGTAGAGGCTTGCGTCAATGAGGAGGTCGCTCCTAATATTGTCAGTTTTTTTGTTAAAGAAAGCTGAGAACTCTTCACAGGAAGGAGTAGTGCTCATGATGTCGACAGCTGGAAGTTGTTCCTTAGATTGAGATCGGATTAGCTCGAACAATTTACTTGGACGGTTTTTTGCTTGGTCTAGCTGCATTCTGAAGAACTCTGACTTTGAGCGTTTTATTTTCCTGAAGTATGCATTTCTCTTTTTCCTCAGAGTTTTGAGATGCAATGTCGAGGGAACTGCTCTCCAGGTGCGCTCTGCCATTCGCATAGCCCGTCTCTCTTCATTGAGACTCCCGTTGTACCAGGAGTTGGAAATCTTAGTGGATACTCTTTTCAGTTGCATTGGTGCGGCCTCATTGATTATTGAGGCCATGGAGTTGAGATAGTGGTCAGTTAGGTCCTGAACGTCAGTAGCATGGGTAGGGGGGAGTAGGCGATTGCAGCTGTTGGGGGGTAGAGAGATTGGATTGAGTTTCCTCATGTCTCTTTTCCAGACTTTGGGCTTGGCGTATTGCACCGGGATGAGGTTTACTTTTTCCTTGATGAGGAATGTGATAATATGGTGGTCTGACCAGTCACACGGTTGTATTGAGTCAAGTTGAGTGGTGCCTTCTTTGGAAATGACCAGGTCGAGGATAGAGCCTTTGTCATGTGTCGGGGTGTTGCAAATTTGAGTGAGGTCCGAGGCGGTAAGGAAACTTTTAAGGCTATTAACTACTTCGTCACCGCAGTCATTCCAATGGAGATTATACTCACCAAGGAAAATTTGTGTGTTTTGCCGTCCTGCGTTGATTGATATTGTGTCCATGAGTTGTTGGGAGAAGACGATGTTGTCCCCCGGGGGGTGGTACATGATGTGTAGTGAACATACAGGTTTGTTCTCACTGGTGACATCAAGGCAGAGGTATTCACATGAGGTGAGAGAAGGAGCGGTGACTTTGTTAATAGATAGGTTGCTCTTGTAAATGCAGGCGATTCCGCCACCAGTCTTGTTGTTGGACCTGTCAAGTCTAGTGATGCAGTAGTTGGGGGGGACTAGGACATCCATGATAGGGTTGGAGGCTTCAGTTAACCATGTTTCAGTTAGTATGGCCAGGTCAAGGCTCCTGGACAAGATGAGTTCAGCGACCTCCGTCGCGTGTTTTTGGGCCGACCTACAGTTGAGAAGTGTGCATTTGAGTCTGGGGGTGCAAGGGGAGGTGGAGGGTTCCGTAGCGAGAGGGACTTTAGTGAGGCTGTTGGGAACAGAGCCTCTGTTGCTATGAGTGGGGTGCCTACTAGGGTTGGAGAGTATCGTAGAAATAGACATGCGCGTGGTGGTTAAGCTGTTTAGGGTTGCCGGGACATATGAGCTGAGTAGGGTGTGTATGTCGCGGTCCGAGAGAGTCTTGATTGCGCGCTGGGGGCGGTTGGCGGTATTGCGAGAGGGGATAGAGGTCCAATGTAAGGGGCGGTTAGGAAGTGTATTGATAGTGCGCTTAGGCCTGATGGAGGTATTGCGAGAGGGGATAGAAGTCCCATGTATGGGATGCCTAGGATGTGGGGGGGAGTTGTTCCTTCGTTGAGAGGTGGTCGTGGGGGGGGTATTGCGAGAGGGGATAGAAGTCCCATGTAAGGGGTGCCTAGGATGTGGGGGGGAGTTGTTCATTCGTTGAGAAGTGGTCGTGAGGGGGGGTGCTCGGTGTGCGGGAGGAGTAACTCTTTGAGCGAGTGGACCTCTTCTTTCACTTGGAGGAGGGTGGTCATGATTATATCCAGTATGCCGTTGGAAGTGGGGTTAGAGTTATTGGAAGGGTAATCAGCGACAGGAGGGGTGAGGCAAATGCGGGACGAGTGGAGACTGATCGTTTTGGGGGGGCAAGTGTAGTATTGGGGAGTGAGAGTGGGGGGTGAGATGTTGAGGGGGGAGTGGGGACCAGGATTGGAGGGAGGGCTAAGGGTGGGGATTGAACTGTTGAAGGAAGAGTGGAGGCTTTGAGTGGCGGGGGGAGATGTTGAGGGTGGGGTGTATGTCTGGCATGGGTTGAGTGCCGAGAATATGGGGGGCGCTGATGAGGGCGGAGTGAAGGCTAGGTCTGGCGGGAGTGCAGGGCGTGGGGGGGGAGATGTCGAGGGGGGGGAATATGCCAGGATTTCTTTGAGTGGGGGTGGGGGGGAGATGTTGAGGGAGGGGTGTAGGTCTGGAATGGGTTGAGTGCCGAGACTGGAAGGTGCGCTGTTGAGTGAGGAGTGAGGGCTAGGAGTGGCGGGAGTGCAGGGAGTGAGTAGGGAGATGTTGGGGGAAGGGTGTATGACAGGAGTTGTTTGAGTGCAAAGAGTATGGTGGGGGGTGTTGAGAGAGGGGTAGGGGCCAGAAGGGGGGGCGCAGGGAGTGGGGGGAGAGAGGACACACCTGGGGGGGGAGCTAGGTGCAGCGCTGGAGTAGGGAGTGGCGGGGGTGGAAAGATTGGGGGGGTAATTGGGATGGCATAGAGTCGCGTTGTGAGGGTCAGAGGTGGTGGGTCGTTCTGAGACGTTAGTTGGAAGTGGGGAGTTCTGGTTCAGTTGGATTGGGGTATGTGTGGAGGGCCGCCGATTGGAGAGGTGCTCTTTGAAAGTGGGGAACAGGTTGTCGAGTAGTTCCAGGTTCCTGTCTGTGGCTTGAATTAGAACAATCCCGTTATTGTAAAAAGTGATGACTGTACTGCCAGGGAAGCGTTTGGATGGAGCGATGGTGAGTGATAGTCCATGAGCGGATTTCCTGGTGGTGGAGACGTTAAGTAAGGCCTGGAAGGTTTTTCTCCATTGAGCTCTGCGTGCGGTGTGGATGATGATATCAGTGTTCGGGGATCCATTTACCGGAGAGAAGTAGGTGTCAGCAAAGGGTCTTTCAGGGTGGGACCTCAGGAGGTTGTGTTTAAAGCGTTTAGAGGCTTTTTTTGTGAGTGCGGGTGGGTAGATTATTTTAAATGTATGCTTGCCGCAGTGATCCATGTTGGGAAAGTGAAAGGTGGGTGTGGGAGATTGAGCAGAGGAGATGTGCTGGATCGCAGATAGATGCAGACAAAAAGTTACAAATGCCTGTAGACAGTATGTTACCTAGGTCAGAAGAGATAACTGCAGACCATATGTTACAGGGGTCAGAACGGGCACTAGTGAGACAGTATGTTACATAGGTCACAGGAGATAACTGCAGACCATATGTTACAGGGACAGAAGTGGCACTAGTGAGAGAGCTAAATATGTGTTAGCAACTAGGTGCACTATAGGCATAAAAGGAGATGGGAACAGCATACATAGATATATAACCATAAATAGGGGGTCAGAACGGGCACTAGTGAGACAGTATGTTACATAGGTCATAGGAGATAACTGCAGACCATATGTTACAGGGACAGAAGTGGCACTAGTGAGAGAGCTAAATATGTGTTAGCAGCTAGGTGCACTATAGGCATAAAAGGAGATGGGAGCAGCATACATAGATATATAACCATATATATAAGCAGTCAGCTATGTGTATAATACTGCTGAAGTATTGTGTTAGCAACTAGGTGCAATATAGGCATAAAAAGAGAGATGGGAGCAGCATACATAGATAAATAACTATATATATAAGCAGTCAGCTATGCATATAATACAGCTGAAATATTGTAGCAAAAAACATGTGCCCACTGCAAGTTAATGCGCCAGGTGACGCTAATGAGCGGGGTGAGATAGGTGCAATAGGTGCAGAGTGAATTAGGTGTAGGTACATAGATATGTGAGAGGTAAACAATGTACTCGAGTGTGGTGATGTAAATACCTTTTTTGCAGTTACTGCTGCTCGGCAGGTTGTTCAAGATGGCTGGCAAAATAGTATATAGGCAGCAGTGTTAGTCCTTTGGCAGTTATTGTCAGTGTTCGGAATGACCAATTTCCCTTTCTGCTAAGGGCGAGTTAGTCCTATGTCTGTGTTGCTACTTCCTGGTTGCTGAGGGCGAGTTAGTCCTATTTCTGTGTTGCTACTTCCTGGTTGCTGCTAGGAGGGAGGAACGAGACTTATCTTCTTGTTGGTGCCCCTTGAACTGGTTGGAATGCATCCTCGCGGCCGAAGTAGGGGCGGTGGTGTAATTTATAGCTTGTTTGAAGATGCTTTTTTTATGGCCCCCGCCATTTTACACAAAGGAGACCATGGCGATGTAATCCAACCGGCGAAAATCGTTTTAAATTAGTTTTTCCAGGACGGCGAAACCCGGGCAGCTGGAGAGAGAGCCGGCATAGGTGTATGGATCCGATAGAGTCTGGCGGCCTTCTGTTCGTAGTCGTATACCTAATATTGTTGCTAATCTCTATTCTCCGCTTTTCGGATCATTACCTGAGTCTGATGCCTCTGACGTCTCTCAAAGACGGAGTCAAATTCCTGGTGGTAGGGAGAGTTTGACGTTAGTAACTATGGCACGCAGGTGGATTAGACACCCTGCCAAGTACACTTCACGCATAGTTTTCAATACGTTTTCTCAGTTTAATGAGCCCACACAGAGATTCGTGTTCGAGGAAATGTGCAAATCCTTGCGAGAAGAGTGGGATAATGACTAGTTAGATAATGTACCGCCCGATATCACTGAAATTCAGAATCAGTTTTCGAACGGTATGATCGTAGGTGGAGATGTACGACGTGCATTAGACCGATTGTTAGCTTTTAGGACTACAGTGCCTTCTCGAGTGTCGTTTGACGACGACTCTGATGATCCGAAAACGACATCTGGTCAGTATCCTATGCGTGAAGTTCCCCCAGTGTGGATGCCAGGTGATGCTGCTGCTAATCCTGCGATTTTGCCACACTTCCAGAGAGTTTGGATACACCTCCCATGGAAGCGATCAGAAGTCTTGCAGGTGAAGCAATCTTTGCCTGGCCCACGCAAGAATCCGGCAGGTTATTATAAGGAGTTATCCCAGTTAGTGGATGCTTCTATTATGAACCTTGCTGACATCGACATGCTGTTTGGTAATGTCGTACCACAACCGGTATGGGCGAAAATTCGTCAAGAGAATCATGCAGCTGAGTTAGGTGGTGATTGAGCTGCTCTTGTAGCGGCTGTTGGACGACAAGTTGGTGGGGCTAAGCCTGAACTGTTAATTACGGATCTGCCCCAAAGAATAATTACGCTCATGAAAACACTTATGCCAGCGATGAGGGTGAATTGGGATAAATTGTCCGCTTGCAAGCAAAAGAAAGACGAGAGTGTCTCTGATTTCTTTACTAGATTTGAGGAGGCATTTATCGATCA
Organism: Lissotriton vulgaris; assembly: GCF_964263255.1. Lineage (NCBI taxonomy): Eukaryota > Metazoa > Chordata > Amphibia > Caudata > Salamandridae > Lissotriton > Lissotriton vulgaris. Next base: position 2,144,624,571 of record NC_141691.1, on the reverse strand, counting down.
TAGTGGTCAGGATATGAGCACTGAGGGAGGTCAGCGGTTGTTCGTTGATAAATTTGTGTTAAATCTGTTGCCTGAGCTATGCAACAAATTAAAACATTCAGAAAGTGCATGGGCTGTTTCGACCACAGCTCAAATATTAGGGACGGCTCAGTATTATGAGAACAGGGAAAAAGAAGAGAATGATCGTGCAGATAAGAAAACGAAAGAGCTTAAAACTAAGGTCTTGTTGCAAAAGCGTATCTGTGGAATTTTAGTTTACGAACTGAACATCATCTGCGCCAGCTTGTCATCTATGTACAACGTGCACGACAACCATTTTAGGTATCACGGCCTCCCTGTCCACGATCGGTTGCCAGCGCGCCCCTCTGACCCAGCAAGCATCCTCCGCGCACCCTGGCTCCCCCTCCCTCCCTCTCATGAGCATGACCCTTCCGCATGGCCCTGTCCCTGGGAGTCACGCCAGCGCCTGACCAGCACCTCCTCTCCTCCCATGAATGCCCCTCTGTTGATAAACCTTCCCTCCGCACTGGATTGTCCACGCGGCATGAATACCACTCCTTTGATGACCCCTCACCCCGTGTCCAGCTGTCCACACAGGTCCGAGGCCATCGCCTAAGCCGGGAGATATCATTTACTGCCCCTTATTGTATGGAATCGCCCCTCTTCAAAGGACACACTGTTGATCAGGGCCTCCCCACCCCCTGGGATATGATCAGGCGCACACATCCTAAGACTTGGCGAAACACGCAGCTGCATGAAGACCCCCCTCCTCTTATCAGCAGGTTGAGGACCTCTATTGTGAAGGTATATGGGGGTGGGATTGACACGAGGATTACGGGGATGTGTCTTTCCTTGTTGTTCACAATGTTCTGATTGTAATAAAGAAAGGTCACACGCCATAAACCAGTGTATAAGAGGCCAGGCCTCCGAGAGGCTGTTAGAGCACCTCGAGACGATACCTTGTTGTCTGATCTGATGTGTTCTGCTCCGTCGGAATAAAGCTTCTGTTTCCTGCCTTCTGGTCTCCGGCGCCTGCCTCATTGCTTGGTAAATTTGAATGGTACAAGGGCGTTTAGCGCCGGGCAAATCTTGAGAAAGGTCCTAGCCCTACCTTTTTCCACAATTGGCGTCCCAAAGCGTGGGGCCCATCAGCGACACGTGGATCCAGTGGGAGAGGTCCCGACGACAGAGTGAACGACTGCAACGATCGGGAAGAGCTCGTGTCCGATAGACCCTCGTCTGACAGCCGATCATCCGACCTTCACTAGTTCTGAACAGACCTCTCTCGAGTGATCTACGGCCCTGACTAGGAACCATCAGGAGTGCCACGGGCATCACGAAGGAGAGAGGACGATCGGGCGCTGGATCCAGAGGACAGGAAACCGTCCATGCGGTCCGGGTAAGGTCGTGTAAACACGACGAATTGAGAAAAGATTGTTTTTGTTTGGATAATACTAGTATTACGCTTTGTTGAAACCTCTGGAGATTCACTGTCTGCAAACGGGGAAAAACAAACAGGCTCTCTCTTTGCAAGCAGTGAAGGATAGGTAACGCAGACTTTTGTCCCCGTTGTAATCCGTCGTGCCTATCTTCCTCCCCCACTGTTTCCCGAACTGTCGTTCGTGGATTATTGTCTGGAGATTCTTTGTCTGTAAACAGGGAAGAACAAGGTCTCTCTTTGCAGGTAGAGAAAGAGTGGGTAGCGATAACTTTTCGCGCCCGCTTATTCTCCCCACTGAATTGTTTGATTGGCCGATTATTCGGTATTGGTTCGTTTGAGGTATTCACCGCCGGCAAACAACGGAGAATAGAAATATTCTGTCTAGTCTTTGCCCGCCGTGATAAGATAGGTAGTGCAGACTTTTGTCCCCGTTGTAATCCGTCATGCCTGTCTTCTCCCCACTGGTTGGTAGCCTGTTTAGCCCGGACCGCTTATTAGAGATGAATCATCCAGCTCCACTGGAGGGCACCCCTAATAAGGACATGTTCACTAAGCATGGACTAGTCGCTATAGCTTATACTAAGTTATGGCATAAATATACAAAGAAGAACCCTGAAAGTCAGTGGCCACTGATAGGTTCCTTTAATGAAAATAAAATAAAAACATTAGAAATAGCGCTCCAGAAGAATAAGACCACGCCCACTATGCTCGACAGTATCGGCATGTGGCGCAAAGAAACGGAACAACGAAAGAAAAGAGAAGAAGGAAAAATAGGGAAAGAATTACGAAAGGCAGCCCACCTGGCCGCAAAGCAACTAGAAGAGGAAATAAAAGAAAGAAAGGAAGCTACACAAACCCAAGAATCAGGGTCGACAGGCCAATGTCCTGTTAGAACCCCCTCTGCGCTCTACCCTGAATTGCCCTCCAAACAGCGGGCGAACGATGAGTTACTACTAGGTCCCCCAATCATCTACATGCCCCCTCCATATGCCCCCTGCCAACAACACTCGCAGGCCCTGAATGCAAACGAGAACGACCTTAGCGCTAGTGCACCGGCCCTCACGGCCTCCGCACCAGCCGCATTAGCAACATCGTCAGACAATCCCGAGGCTAGTCAGCAACCACCAGCCAGGCCAAATAGGTTGAGCAAAGATGAGCGGGATGGGATCGACAAAATAGCAAAGACCTTTGTAGAACGAAGGGAGAACGAAGAGTACACAATGAACATATATAATTCACATGCCGACAGCCACAGGCGGCATTTCATTTTGCGATTCAGCTACCACACCCTGAACGCATATGAAGATAGGTATCGAAGTAAGGGCCCCGCTAAACTAACAACACTGTATAGGAAGATTGATGTTGGAGATGGGACTGAATGTGAGGCGACGGAGCTCTTCATGCAGATGCTTGAGGTCTTCCGCCACCTCACGGAACAAAAACCAGAAACCAAGGTTACAGTCCCTGAAACGACCTCAGTAGCAGTAGCCAATACTATGATGCCCATCAGAGAGGCGGCCCCTTACTGGATCCCGCCACGGGGCCAGGGAACAAGCGATGATATCAATAATGAAAATGCAAAAGGGAGGGTTGTGTACAATTGGGTTTACCAACCATGGGACCGACAGGATATCCTAACCTTCAAACAAACACTGCCCGATTTAAGAAAGAACCCGACAGCATTCTATACCGAATTAGGCACAGCCTTGGGTTCGACGATAATGACTTTAGCAGACATTGACTTGTTCTTCGGGTTATGCCTGCCAGCTGACGTGTGGAAGCAAATCCGGAAGGCTGACCACACGGATCTGTTTGGACATACCTGGGACCAACTCGGTAAACTAGATAGACAACGAGAACCTGGAAGGAAACCAGTAAAAGACATACTAGAACTCCCAGACAAAATAGTTCAGAAATTAAAGACACTGATTCCAGAAAGAAAGGTAGACTGGTCGATAGTCACAGCCTGTCGACAGAAACCCCAGGAAGATGTGTCAGAATACTTCTCCCGATTCGAGACAGTGTTCTCCGACTACAGTGGCCAAGACATGACCACCGCAACCGGACAGCACCTGTTTGTACAAAATTACGTAAAAGGCCTAACACAAGAGGTCTCCCAAAAGCTGCAGACGAGTGAGAGTAGTTGGGGGGCCTCCAAACCCGCAGCTATCCTTCAGATGGCTCAGTATTACGAGCACCAAAAGAATGAGAATGATAGGGCGTCCGAGAAAAAGAAGAAAGATTTAAAGGAAAGGGTAATGATAGCCCAGATACAAGGTATAACGGTAGGACGGGAACACCAAAGGGGGAACTACCAATCAACCACCCCCAGAGATCTACCTCCTAAAGATCACACCCCAACACCCCACACTGGACGTAGAGACATTAGCAATGACCAATGCGCCTTCTGCAAAGGGTTCGGCCATTGGAAATACCAGTGTCCGGTTATGCTAGAGATGAATAGAAATAGGGACTCCAGGGATGTGGCAGGTGGTCTGAGAAATAGAGTACAAGGACGAGGGCACACAAACGACACCAACAATGACAGATCAGGGAGATTGAACACATTTGACCGACCCCGACAGAACCAGTATCAAGTATCTAACGATGAGAATACCCCTGATTTTGCATAGGACTGCCAGGGGCAAGGGAGGGATCCAGTCGAGCTCTGTGTTGACCAGCAAGGTCCTTATGTCACCGCTAAGGTCCTGGGTACAGAGTCTCCATTCTTGGTAGACACTGGGGCGACACGTAGTGTGTTATCAAAACGACTGATTCCAAGGGCACCCTTGTCTGGCTCACACATAACGTCGATAGGTTTCGATGGAACGCCCTCCACTAACCCCTTGTCCGTACCTATTACCTTTGACCTAGAAAATAACACCACTGACGCGACATTTCTGCTCTCCTCCAACTCCCCTGACGCCATTATGGGCATTGACTTACTGAAACATTTTCGAGCTACCATTAGGTGTTCCCCAGATGGAATACGAGTCATCTTGTACGACAACCCAGACATGCCCAGATCCCGTCCCCCACGACGCATGTGCTCCATAACTGATGCTGACCTGTCCCTGCTTGACACCCTGCCTCCGTACCTATGGGCTAAAAACGACTCTGATGTGGGGCGAATGATGATTGATCCTATTCACATAACTGTACGACAGGACGCTATGCTCCCGAAACTCCCGCAATATCGGATATCCCCAGAGGGCGAGAAGGCACTGGTAGCGATCATTCAGTCTCTGGTAGATGCAGGAGTGGTTGAAGAGGTGGTTAGCAACGTCTGCAACAGCCCAATCCTACCTATTGTTAAGAAGCAAGGTGAAGGAGATGAGAAAGCGTACCGCTTCATCATCGACTTGCGAGAGATTAACAAAGTGGTTGTACCCCAATATCCTGTAGTCTCTGATATCACCACCATTCTGACCCTCATCCCGTCCACTGCCACCACCTTCACTGTTATCGACCTTAAGAACGCGTTTTTCTCTATCCCCATTCATCCAGACAGCCGTTATCTCTTCGGCTTCACTTTAAAATCCCGCTCGTACCGATTTTGTAGAGCTCCCCAGGGGTACACTGAAAGTCCCAGCATTTACAGCCAGGCCCTCAAAAGACAGCTGGATGCCTTCCAGCTACCAGAGGGAGTGGTGTTGATCCAATATGTCGATGATATCCTTTTGGCGGCCGACACCACCCCGCTTGCAACGACAGCCACCGTCCAACTCCTACACTTTCTTGCAGAAAATGGCCATGAAGTCTCCAAAAAGAAGTTACAGTTCTGCCAGCCACAAGTGACTTACCTAGGCCATCTTCTGTCCAAAGAAGGGAGGAAACTTACACCCGACCGAATCCAAACCATCCTAGACATCCCCATCCCAAAAACACAAAAGCAGGTCCGCTCTTTGGTTGGCCTAACCTCTTTTTGCAGACAGTGGTTGCCTAATTACAGCCTCATTGTGAAACCATTACTTGCCCTGCTGACCAAAGATGTCCCCTCCCCGCTTCCTTGGACCACTGAGTGTCAAGCCTCCTTTAAGGAATTACGGGATGCACTCTGCTCAGCACCCGTCCTCGGAACGCCGGATTACTCCAAACCCTTCTCCCTCTTCACCCACGAAAGGGAGGGATGCGCATTGTCTGTCCTAACTCAATCGATTGGTCCTAAGCAGCGCCCTTGTGCCTACTTCTCCGCCACTCTTGATCCTGTAGCCAGAGCTTTACCTGCCTGCCTTCGAGCAGTAGCTGCCGCTGCTGTCTCTATCCGTCAGAGCGAGGGAATCGTGCTTTCCAACTCCCTCACTGTACTAGTACCCCATGCTGTCGACACCCTCCTGAACCAAACCAAGACTCAACACCTGACTAGCGCACGACTGACAGGGTACGAACTGACGCTACTTGCACCCCACATCACACTAAAGAGATGCACAACTTTGAATCCTGCCACATTGTTGCCCCTGCCTGAAAATGACCCCAACGTTCCTCCCATCCACGACTGTGTGACCCTCACGGACGAACAAACTAGGAGTAGGGTTGACCTCCGAGACACTGCTTTTACTGACCCCGATGGAGAGCTATGGGTAGACGGCTCATGCATCAAACTCCCAGATGGCACCACTTCAGCTGCCTATGCAGTAACGACAGCCCGAACAGTAGTTGAGACAGCCCGCATCACACAACGATCTGCCCAGGCAGCAGAGCTGATAGCCCTCACACGAGCATGCATCATAGCCACGGGGACCACCGCGAACATATACACAGACAGCCAGTATGCCTTCGGGGTGGTCCACCATTTTGGACTCCTGTGGAGGGAGAGGGGATTCCTGACGTCCCACGGCACCCCAATCCTCCACGGAGATTTAGTCTCCGCTCTGATTGAAGCAGTTCTCCTCCCCAAACGATTAGCGGTGATCAAATGTCAGGCACACAAAAGGGTGACAGACTTAGTCGGACAAGGGAATGCATTGGCCGACATCACTGCACGAACCACAGCTGAGAATAGGACGGTGACACGCATGTATGTGACCAGGTCACAAGCAGAAAAATGGAGCGACACAAGGGAAATGATCAGAGACATACAGTCGGCCAGCACCCCTCACGAGCTGACTAAGTGGGCAAGGGTGGGTTTGAAGGATGAAGAGGGTTGCTGGCGAACGAAGGATGCAAACAAGTGGTTGCTGCCCGACTCATATCTGATCCCCATACTGACAATGGCACACTCCCCCGCACACATAGGATCTGCACCCATGATCGAACTCATTTCCAAAGTCTGGCACAACGACAAAATCCCTGACTCAGCCAGACGCCTAGTTCAGCAGTGCCTCATCTGTCTGCAACACAACCCCGGGAAAGGAACTGTGGTACCCCGGGGAGGGTTTGGGACCCCCAATCACCCCTTTGAGGTCCTTCAGATGGACTACATCCAACTAGAGAGATGCCAAAACCTGAAGTATGTACTAGTCATCGTATGTGCCTTCAGCAAATGGGTAGAGGCCTATCCAACCCGTGACAACACTGCTATGACTACTGCCAAAGTACTACTGAAAGAATTCTTCCCTCGCTATGGCCTTTGTCGAATTTTATGGAGCGACAATGGCCCCCACTTCATAGCTGAGGTTATCCAACTAATCCTAAAGGGGTTGGGGGTGAAGCAAAGGTTTCATGCGGTCTTCCACCCCCAATCCGCCGGTCTAGTGGAACGCCATAATGCCACACTGAAGCTGAAATTGTCGAAAATAGTGGCCACCACTGGACTTAACTGGCCGGATGCCCTCCCACTGGCCTTGTTATCGATGCGCTCCACTCCCACCAAGCACCATTTGACCCCCTACGAGGTCATATTCGGGCGACCGATGAACCTCTGGACTGCTCCCAAACCGACCTCCATTCATGACGTCCCAGACGTCCTACTATCTGATTATTTGTGCAAGTTAACTAAAACGTTGTCTGTCATTCATCAACAGGTGCAGCAGGCCATCCCCGATGCTTCCAGGGGCCCCGGCCATGACATCCAACCGGGAGATTTCGTGTTGATACGAAATTTCCAGCGGACCAAGAGTCTGGAACCGCGGTGGACGGGCCCCTGGCAAGTGCTGATTACCACCCGAACGGCGCTTCGAGTGGAGGGGAAGAAGCACTGGCTGCACGCGCATCATTGTCGGAAGGTCTCTGCGAACCTGGCCACGACAGAAAACGTCAGCACCCAAGAAGAGCTCCTGAGCAAAGACCGACCGATATTGGACTGTTACCCCGATACTGGGGCACTCGAACTTGCAAAATTCTCTGATCCCACTGTGCCATCCAGAGAAGGGTATTTCCTGCGTCGAAAGGAGGGAGCTTCGGCTAAGTAGGCCACGGACTAAGTTGAATCTCAGAACGGTGACCTAAGCACAATCAAGGGTTACCGGGAGAGAAGCTAAACGAAGTCTGTGGTTCCGCCCGCTACCGAGCCCCCTTGAAGGTGATGGAAGCGCCAGATAAGAAGATGATGGAAGCGCCAGATAAGAAGATGATGGAAGCAACAGGAAATACCCAGTATAGAAATCCAAAGACTGACAACTTGCACAAATCAAAGACAATCGCACTCTTCATCGTCTTCCTCTTCTGCCTCCTCCTCATGACCTCCTTCTGGATTCTGGAGGAAAGTACGCCGGCTCATGAGGCATTGCTCCCTACTGCACAGCCAACACCCCTGAAAGAGCATCACCTAATCTCTCTGTCACCTCAGCTCCGAGAGAGGCGCAGAGAATTCTGGAACAATTCCTTCGTGCAACTGTTGCACCAACACAACCTTGCTGCAAATGCTACGAACTGCTGGATCTGCGGGTTGCTCCCGCATGCCACTGGACACTCCATCCCCTTCATCCCTTCTCCTTTCTCAGTTCACGGCTCCTGCCTCGCCTGGTTGATCCTCATGCAAGAGAGCCACAAGGACAACGCCACCTCCAGCCAGACGGTGTCGCACTTCTACTCTGGTTTCTGGCTGAACAAAACCGGAAAGACTTCTGCTGCCCTGTGTCCTGCGCTAACGGGCGCCACCTTCCTTAAAGACATTCCAGCCAAAGAACGAGTCGAAGTACAGGTGCTCCACAATCCAGCCAGGACCACCTTCTCTCATCTGCAAAAACAAACTACCGCTACTCTGACTGTGGCCCTGTCTGTTATCAATGTCACAGGTCTTGTGTGTCTCGAAGGCCATGGAACGCAGCTGGTGGGTCACAGTGCCTGCCGAATCACCAGAACATTGGACTCAGTTGACCCCCCTTCCTTTGTTGCTTCTCCGAATATGTACTTTGTGTGTGGCACCAAAGCTTACACCTGGATCCCGAGAGGTTGGAAGGGCGCCTGTTACATTGCCTTCGTTCTTCCACCCACATATGTAGCCCCTGCCAACCATCACCGGCAGAGGCGTGCAGATGACATTGGACAAACCGACTCCACCGGAGCACAGTTCCTAGATGCAGCAAAAGGACTTGTTCCTCTGTGGGGCCCAATGGCAAACAGCCGTGCTATCCGACACCTGACTCAGGCAGTAGAAACAACGATCAACATCACGGCTGGCATCCTCGCTAACAACACGGCTGAGCTTCAAGCGGTCCGCCTTGTGACACTTCAAAACCGCCTTGTCCTAGACGTGGTCCTAGTCGACCGAGGAGGAGCATGCCGCATCATCGGATCCAGCTGCTGCACATACGTGCCAGATAACTCGCCTTCAGTCTACAAAGCCATTGAGCACCTCCACAGACTCTCCTCGGAGGTTCACCAAGAGCAGGAAGGATGGTCGCTTGGGAGCTGGTTTTGGGACACTTTGAGGAACTGGGGTTGGAAGTTGTTTTCCTTCGTGCTGATACCTGTTGTGATATTATGTGGGTGTTGTTTAGGTATCCAATGTCTGCCATCTTTGTGCGGCCTTGTTTCTAACTGTATGTGCCCAAAGACTTTGGGCTTCCGAAATGAGCACATGAGTCCCCTCTATGAAGTAGAAATACGTGACCTTATGGGGATAAATCCGAACTGACAAGTTGGCGAGACATGTTAAAAGGGAGGACTGTGGAATTTTAGTTTACGAACTGAACATCATCTGCGCCAGCTTGTCACCTATGTACAACGTGCACGACAACCATTTTAGGTATCACGGCCTCCCTGTCCACGATCGGTTGCCAGCGCGCCCCTCTGACCCAGCAAGCATCCTCCGCGCACCCTGGCTCCCCCTCCCTCCCTCTCATGAGCATGACCCTTCCGCATGGCCCTGTCCCAGGGAGTCACGCCAGCGCCTGACCAGCACCTCCTCTCCTCCCATGAATGCCCCTCTGTTGATAAACCTTCCCTCCGCACTGGATTGTCCACGCTGCATGAATACCACTCCTTTGATGACCCCTCACCCCGTGTCCAGCTGTCCACACAGGTCCGAGGCCATCGCCGGGAGATATCATTTACTGCCCCTTATTGTATGGAATCGCCCCTCTTCAAAGGACACACTGTTGATCAGGGCCTCCCCACCCCCTGGGATATGATCAGGCGCACACATCCTAAGACTTGGCGAAACACGCAGCTGCATGAAGACCCCCCTCCTCTTATCAGCAGGTTGAGGACCTCTATTGTGAAGGTATATGGGGGTGGGATTGACACGAGGATTACGGGGATGTGTCTTTCCTTGTTGTTCACAATGTTCTGATTGTAATAAAGAAAGGTCACACGCCATAAACCAGTGTATAAGAGGCCAGGCCTCCGAGAGGCTGTTAGAGCACCTCGAGACGATACCTTGTTGTCTGATCTGATGTGTTCTGCTCCGTCGGAATAAAGCTTCTGTTTCCTGCCTTCTGGTCTCCGGCGCCTGCCTCATTGCTTGGTAAATTTGAATGGTACAAGGGCGTTTAGCGCCGGGCAAATCTTGAGAAAGGTCCTAGCCCTACCTTTTTCCACACTACCTTTTTCCACATATCCTTCACGCTCGAATCAAAATGACTCGCAACAGCAATATCGACCGCAAGCGCAGTCTTCTAGGATGCAGTCACGCTCTGACTCCTCTGCATCCAGATCTATGCTTGGGTGTAATCAGTGTGCATATTGTAGGGTAGAGGGCCATTTAAAGTTTAATTGTCCCGTTTTACGTGACTGAAATAATGGTGTTTCGGCCTGAGGAGGTCGTAGTGGTCCTCAGCAGGCATCTCGAGGTAGAGGTCGTGGCACCTCTTAAACTCAGAATGAGCGTTCTACTCCTTCATCGGATGCGAACAATTGTTTTGATCAGCGCAATACATTGTCTGGTAGATCTGCTCAGTATCATGTGGATGACTATTACGTTGAGCATGAGATTGGTACAGATGACAATTACTAGGCCAGCCATAGACAAAGAGAGGGAGTAGTATCAGTTCCGGTTGATCAGAGAGGGCCTTACGTCGCAGTTGCCACATCGGGCGTAGTTGAGCCTTTTCTGTTGGACACTGGTGCAGCAAAAAGTTCTATCATGCATTCGAAACTCCCTGGCGCACCTTTGTCTGGCTTAACGAATGTTTCCGTTGGATTCTCTGGCGTCCCGGTTAGCAATCCAGTTTCTAGCCCCTTGTCCCTTACGATCGGGCCACGTGAGCTAGAGGCTCCATTGATCTTAACTACTGGTTGTGGTGAGAATCTATTGGGTCTGGATTTGTTAAAGCAGTTATATGCAACTCTGTACTGCTCTCCTACGGGAGTGGAGCTTACATTAGGTCAGAGAGTGATCTCTACTATGTACTTGTCAACCGATAAGCTGCCACCGGAATTGAGTTCCCTTCCTGCGTCTTTATGGGCAACAGGTCCCAATGATGTGGGCATACTGGACATACCACCTTATGTAGTCCAATTGAAATTGAATGTGCGATTGCCACGTATTCCCCAGTATCGTATTTCTCTTGATGGCGAGCGAGCGCTATTAGCGATCATTTACGACTTGATCGAAAAGGATGTTATTGAAGAAACTCGGGGAAATGTGTGTAATAGTCCTGTGCTACCCATTTTGAAACGAACTGATCAATCCAAGCCTCCTGTGTACCGCTTTGTAATTGATTTAACAGAAGTGAATAAAATCGTGATCCCACAGTTTCCCGTGGTGCCTGACATTACAGCTTTGCTGACCCTGATTCCAGCCTCTGCCTCCTGGTTTTCGGTGATCGACCTAAAGAATGCTTTCTTTAGCATTCCGATTGCTGAGGAAAGCAGAGATCTCTTCGGCTTCTCATTAGGTGGTTGCAGTTTTCGGTTTAAACGTGCACCACAGGGCTACTGTGAGAGTCCATTGATCTACAGTCAGGCCCTTAAGAGTCAACTTGATTCATTTGTGTTACCGACTGGTGCGGCCTTGATTCAATACGTTTATGATCTGTTAGTTGCTGCCGACACTGAGCAAATTTGCAAAATTGCTACAGTATCGTTGTTACAGCTTTTATGTGACTTACATCACAAGGTGTCACCTTCTAAGCTACAGTATTGTTGTCAAGAAGTAAGCTATTTAGGTCACTTATTGTCAAAGGAGGGAAGAAGGTTGACCCCAGAAAGAATTGCAGCAATTGCTCGAATGACTGTGCCAACAACTCAGAGAGATGTACGTGCCTTTTTAGGTATCACGTCATACTGCAGACAATGGATTCCAAACTTTTCATTGTTAGCGAAGCCATTATTAGCTCTCATGTGCAAGGATGTTCCGACTCCTTTGCCATGGACTGAAGAGTGTCAGAAAAGTTTTTCTGATTTGCGTGATGCGTTGTGTTCGGCTCCTGTTTTAGGCACTCCTGATTACAGCAAGCCGTTTACACTATACGTTCACGAGAGAGAAGGTTGTGCGTTGAGTGTCTTGACGCAACAATTTGGCGGTAAACAGCGTCCATGTGCATATTTTTCTCCGACCTTAGACCCAGTAGCTAGAGCGTTGCCGAGTTGTCTAAGGGCGACAGCGGCAGCTGCGGTGTCCATTCGACAGTCTGCAGGTCTGATCATGGATAATATGCTTACAGTGATGGTTCCGCATGCAGTTGACACTCTCTTGAATCGAACAAAGACTCAACATCTGACGAGCGCAAGGTTGTCCGGTTATGAGTTGACACTTTTGGCAAGTCACATACAGATAAAACGTTGTAATGTGTTGAACCCAGCCACATTGTTGCCGATTAATATGGAATCAGGTGATGTAGCGCCACATGATTGTTACTTAAGAACTGAAGAAGAGACCAAAGGTCGTATTGACCTGAAAAACACTCCATTGGCAGATCCCGATGGTACTTTGTATGTTGATGGTTCGTGTTTTAAGTTGCCGAATGGTGATGTGACGACTGCGTATGCTGTAGTGACGTTGAGTACGGTTGTGGAAACTGCGAGATTGAGTCAGAATTCAGCGCAAGCGGCAGAATTGATTGCGTTAACGAGAGCCTGTGTTTTGTCTAAAGGGAAGCGAGTGAATGTGTTTACGGACACTCAGAATGCATTTGGTGTAGCGCACAGCTTTGGTCGATTTTGGAGAGAAAGAGGATTTATGACATCGCATGGTACGAAGATCCAACACGGACAGCTCGTGAACGATCTTTTGGATGCACTTACATTGCCTAAGCAAGTGGCGATCGTTAAATGCAGCGCGCATCGAAAAGTTACAGATGATGTTGGTCGTGGTAACGCGTTTGTGGATGAGATTGCTAAGGAAACGGCCAAGAATTTGATGAGTCGAATGTATGTTACGAGTTCAGTGAGATGGCCGGCGGAGACTGGTATGTGTGAGGACACAGTGAAAGTGTGAAAGCGATTCAGAATGAGGCTACCGAGATTGAAAAGACTAAGTGGAAAGAAAGCACGGGGAAGTTAGACTCGCATGGTTTTTGGGTTGATTTGTCAGAATATCAGAGGTGGATGTTACCGGATGCATATGTGCTTGCCGTTGTTACTATGGCTCACGGCATGTCACATATTAGCGCGAAAGGTATATGTAAGTTGTTGTCTCCTGTATGGAAGAAAGATGGGATTGCTAAGTGTGCTGAGAGAGTGGTTAAGAATTGTATAGTATGCTTGATGTAGAATCCTGGAAAGGGCACCCCCACTCCACCTGGTCATTTTGCTCCTCCTACATGTCCCTTTAAAGTTATCCAGTTGGACTTCATCCGTATGGAAAGATGCAATAACCTGAAATATGTTTTGGTTGTGGTTTGCACGTTCTCCAGATGGATTGAGGCCTACCCTCTTAAGGATAATACTGCCCTGTCCACAGCAAAAGTTCTGCTCAAAGAATACTTCCCTAGGTATGAAATGCCACGGATTGTATGGTCGGATAATGGAAGTGAGTTTGTGGGAAGTGTGATGAAGAGTGTGTGTAAGGGCCTGGGGATACGTCAAAAATTTCATAGTGCTAACCATCCCCAGTCAGCGGGTTTAGTGTAAGGGAACAATGGTACTCTGAAACTTAAACTTGCCAAGATCCAAGCGACGACTGGCTTGTCATGGCATGATGCATTGCCTCTAGCTCTCTTATCGACCAGGGCGACTGTGCACTCTCGAGTAGGGCTTAGCCCATATGAGATTGTGTTCGGCCGTCCTGCAAACGTTTGGGGAGTCCCGAGGCCTAAAGAATTCGACAGTCTTGAATACCCGATGTTGATTGACTATCTTTACGATCTGACTACTAAATTGAGTTTGATTCATCAACAGGTTTTCGAGGCTCTACCGGCACAAGCGGAAGGACCTGGACATCGGCTCCAACCTGGTGACTGGGTAGTCACCCGCAACTTTGGGAGAAAACGTAATCTTGAGCCAAGGTTTGTGGGACCCTACCAGGTTCTGCTGGCAACAAGGACTGCAGTTCGGCTGGACGGCAGGAAGCATTGGGTGCATGCCAACCATACGAAGAAAGTTCCGCTTCCTTTGCCAGCAGATAACTGGGTGAAGACAGGAGTTGCCCCAACGGAGACCGACGCCCTTCCACGTTACGTGCCATTCAGTGATGCCCAACTTGTAGAGAACGATTCAGCTCAGTTAGACACACCTGTTGAATCATCTGAAACCGTACCTTTGTTTTCAGCATTGGAGAATTCAAGTTCTAAACTGTCATCTGAACAATCGAACACTGTTTTGCCATCTGAACCGTTGTTTGAAGAGCAAACGCGACTTGGAAAGAGTCGATATTTTCTTCGATCGCGTGACAAGGATTAATAAAAAAAATCCCTTTTTGTTTTTGAATTCATATTACCCCCTTACTGTTGCTATGAACATTGTGAACATTTGCATTTCTTCCTGATTTTTGAGTTCTTATCTATATTATGTATGTTTCTCTTCCGTGCAGCTAGGAGACTTATAATAAATTAAATGTTCAATTGATTAAACCTACCATCTGGGTTGACCGTAGGGTCGTGCGGGTACCTCCTTCTGTTTAGCAGGTTCCTGACACTAGGTCGGTTACTTTTGTCGGTTCCTGGGAACTCCTGGGAACTGATAATCGCTACTCAGAACGAAGTGCGTCAAGAACGTTACAGCCGGTTTTTAGAGGATGGAGTTCTCTAAGCTGTCGGAAATAGAGAGGATGTCGGTGCAAAGATCTAAATTGCATAAGATTATGCGAACAAAATGTTTTTTGCTTCAGGTTTTCATGCTGTTCCTAACTGTTTCTATGCTATTGGTGGGTGGAGTGTATTTTGGGATTCAGTCGTTATTGCCTTCCACTTCACCTACCTCTCCTTCTAGTGATCTGAATTCTGTTCCCACTATTTCTCCACATTCCTTTCATCTTCTGCCCCAACAGGTCAGACGTGCGGAATTTATGAACAACTCCTTTGTCCAACTTCTGCATCAGCATCAGTTAGTGATGAATACTACTAACTGTTGAATGTGTGGGTTAATGCCACATACCATGGATAAGGGTATTCCGTATTTGGTTCTTCCTTATAGCTCCCAGGGGTCAGCTCGAGCATTTCAAACCATGTTTCGTAGTGCACTAGATTCCTACCCCCGTCGAGAGCCACGCTCCACAGATCTTGGTCTCGGCCCGTACCACAAGTCTTTGGCGATAGCGATTGCTGATCTAGATAGGGATATTTTCGATGCATCGCTCATTCCAGAGGAAGAGGTGCGAGCATACAAGGATCTGAGTGAGGCTGAGTATAGTATGTCAGTAGGTGATAGACAGCTTAAGAGCTCGTCTCCGATCTGGATCGTACCCCACCTAGGTCATTTTTGTCTGCAAGGTCTTGGTCGAAATCCGAGAGCTCAGCTTGGGAAGAGTGCTTGTACTGAAACGTATGTTTTACCGATGCTCTCTTCCCCTGTCTTTCTGACTGCCAAGGGTACCTATTTTGTATGTTATGATCGCGCTTATACGTGGTTGCCCCGTGACTTTTCGGGCACCTGTTATATTGCGAATCTTTTACCACCGACTTTTACAGTTGCCTCAGACTATCACAAGACCAGAGTTGTGAGAGGCGTTATTAGCAAAGAGGACACTGCCGGTCAAGAAGTAGGAGACTTCTTTAAGGGTTTCCTGCCGTTTTGGGGACCTATGGTTAATAGTAGGAACCTGAGACAGTTGACTCGTGTGGTAGAATCGACTGCTAATATAACTGCAAGGGCTCTTGGTAACCTGACAGCAGAGCTTCAGGCGGATAGACTTATGATGTTACAGAACCGTATGGTTCTAGACGTTGTACTCGCAGATAGGGGTGGTGTGTGCAAGGTGATCCATTCGAGCTGCTGTATTTTCATACCTGATAACGCTCCAACTGTTTATCAAGCCATCTCAAAGTTGCAAAAAATCTCCGAGTCCATACACGTGGACGAAGGCGATTGGACGCTTCTAGGGTGGTTTTGGGGTTTGATGTCGACTTGGGTTTGGAAGATTCTGATGATTGTAGGGGTTATTGTGACGTTTCTGTTCATGTGTTGTCTTTGCGTGCAGTGTGGTCCTGCCTTATGTGGCCTCTGTGCTACAACGTGTATAAGAAGGCCATCTGTTACCAGAGAGACATTGATGGATAAGATAATATTCCAGCAACATCTGAACGATCTGATGAATATCGATATTGATTCTGAGATCGACTAGTGCTTGCCTACATGAGGGCAAAAGGAGCGTCTGAGGTTCCGTAAAGAATCGTAATGACGTTTTCGGACTGATCGAATATGGGTGAGAGTTGGTATCTGTGAACCGCAAATGACGAGTTTAGTGGGTGTACGTGTTTTCGCTACACTACTCCAAAGGGTTCGTCTTATTTACGGGTTTCTTCATCTGAACCCTTGGGTTCCATTTTAGATACGGCATCAATTTTATTTCTTGCCCTCACGTAGCCGGCGAACGACCAATGTCCGCCTGGTGACCCTGGGACTCCCAAGCTCTTGCGGAAGATGCATATCCCTTTGAGTGTGTCTTTATGACTAGGGGAATGACACGGCAAAGGCAGATGGCTCCGCTCGAGGCTCATCTTGCTGTGCCGGTCTATTGTTTCAGCCTTGCATGCGCCAGGCTGGAATCCTTTGATCCTGTGATCATGCTTCCGATATTGCCCCCACACTCTTTTCAATCTGTTGTCTGTCTTTGTTTCTCCTTGCACCTCTTTCTGTCTCTTCTCTTCGCTCGTTTATAACCAGAATGGAATGTGCCTGATGGTGGGATAGCATGCTTTTACAGTTGGGAACCGGCAATGCTACTGTAATTATGTTCCGGGCTTCTGAAAACATGAATGCGACCCTTTTGAAGTTTACTGTGGGAACTGAGTTGTAACCTTTTGTTCATATGTTGTGCAATGACGAAAATGTGTATAAAAGGAGCGATCCACTTTTGCAATTCGAAGCAGACTCTCATAACCTACACTATGTTGTACTTCTTGCGATCTCTGTATCCCTGCAGTAAA
This sequence comes from Lissotriton vulgaris, assembly GCF_964263255.1. Lineage (NCBI taxonomy): Eukaryota > Metazoa > Chordata > Amphibia > Caudata > Salamandridae > Lissotriton > Lissotriton vulgaris. Next base: position 2,144,607,282 of record NC_141691.1, on the reverse strand, counting down.
TAAACGCTGATCTTTGACGCCGAAGGAAGTGTCCCGTGTCTCTGTGATTAGTACGCCAGAACAGGTAACCCATGAAGGTTTCAGGTGTTGTCCCCTGGCACCGCTGGGCCTTAGAATAGCCCAGTCCTTCAGTAGCAGTAATGCGATCAGCAAATCAACAAGAGCGCAGTCAACGATACCAGGCAGGAGCTGTGGGCGAAGGGAGCGACCGCTTCTGAAAGCGTCAGGACGGCATGCATTACTCCATCTGTCATTAACCCCACAATTAGTACACCACCAAACATTTTACAACGCAGGGCTTTACACCACAAACTATTACAGCACATTCCCCAAAGTAACGCCCCTGTGGAGTTAGAAAAGTAAATTATATTGTGAAGGAGAATGTGTTGTAATTGCTTGCATTGCAAAGCCCTGTGTGGTAAAAGATTTTGTGGTGCAAAAACTATGGGGTAATGGCACACGGAGTGAAAGTGTGCGGGTAAAGTGTCCTATTTCTGCCCCAGGATTTCCAGTTTCAAAAAGGTCTGTGTTTGGTAGGTGTTCCTAGGTGACCGTCAAGAATTGGTTAAAAATACTCCAGCTACCCCATTGCCAAAATAGGAGATGTTGATGTTGGGTTGTAGAAATATGTGGCACTCCCCCGATTTAAGAACTTGCCCTCATGGACATGTGAAGTTGTTTAAGGTTCGCAGGGGCTTTTGGGCAAGAAAACCTTGTGAGCTTTATGCACCTCACATCACCCTGGTCTTCCTTCTATGTCTAGTTTTCAGAAATTAGTAGATCTAGTAAATGTCCCTAAGTGCCAGCAGCACTAGGGCCCATAATCCACAACTACCCAAACTGCAAAAAAGTGTTGTTTGGATAGAAAAATTCTATTTGTCCATTTCCTGTCTCGGCCAACCTATAAAAGATTGTTGCCATTTTTATTTGGAGGTGGAGCAAACACTGGTTGGTACGAAATGTTTAGCTCTCTACATATTCCAGAGCTTTACCTCACATAAATATGAAGGAAATGTATGTTTGTAGCCAAAATGTGAGGTTTGCCATGGCTTCTGAGTAAGAAAACCTAGCGAGAACTAAATCAGTCACGCCAACCTGGGTAAGTCCAGGTATCTAGTTTTCAGAAATGACTGGGTGTTGTAGGTTTTTGTGAGGCTAAGTTAGAGCCCAAAATATGCTGCTACCAAAATTGTAAAAATATAATTGGTGAATATAATTGTTGAAATATGATGTTTCAAGTTTGGCTTTTGGGGAAATTTGTGCCACTGTCTCTAGAATCAGCCAGGAAAGTGTGTAGCTTTTTTATCGGGAGGTGGTTGGGAACACAGAACAGTAGAAGAATATTAAGATTTGCATTTCTTTGCATGTCTGCCTTCCAACTGTAATGCAGTTTGAAAAAAATAAGTTATTTTGCAGAATGCTCTCGGAATCATGTGATAGTATGGGTAACCACAGATTTAGAGATGCACAAATAACCTCTGTTCCTAACCACAGTATCTTGGGTTTCATAAATACATAGGTTTCATTCAAACCCGCTATTAATTCTTTATAGATTACCACATGATTAGCTGTGTAGTCTGTATCCATTACTAAAACATTGTAAGGTGCAGCTCAGTTGTTTGCTCTGTTTTTGAGAGAAGTCTCAGAGTGACCAAGCACATTTTTCTCCTGGTAATCAATGGCAAAAACACTGAATGGAGTGAGTGATGGTTATTCCATGTGATTAGAGTGGCACCAAGAAGAAAAGAAAACATAGATGTCCTTAAAATCCTAGAACTCATGAGCACAGACAGTTATGATATCAACAGCAGGTCACATCAGGTATCAATCAATCAATCAATCAATCAATCAATCAATCAATCAATCAATCAATCAATCAATCAGGATATTGACGAGCACAACTACTCACCTGTAAGGGTCTCAAGGCACTGCGAGGGGGTCTTCAGTTCATTCAATCAATCGATCAATCAGTCATTTGTTAAGCGCACTACATACCCCCGAGGGTCTCAAGGCACTGGGGGGGGGGGGGGAGAGGTGGGGGCCGCTACTGATCGACCAGCCAGGTCTTGAGTATCCTCCTGAAGGTCAACAGGTCTTGGGTATGTTGTAGGCTCAGTGTTCCATGTCTTGGGGGCGAGGTGGTAGAAGGATGTCTCGCCGTTGGTTGTTCTTCGGATGCGCGGGACGGTGGCAAGTGAGAGATCAGCAGACCCTTCCCTGACTGGGAAGGGTCCAGGATTCTGTTCTTTTCGAGGTATCGGGTTAGCTGTCTGTTAACGATTTTCTCAATGACCTTGGCCGGGAAGGGGAGAAGAGAGATGGGTCAGAAGTTCTTGAGGTCTCTTGGGTCTGCCTTGGGTTTTTTGAGGAGGGCGTTGATCTCGGTGTGTTTCCAGCTCTCTGGGAAGGTCACAGTCTCAAGGGAGAGATTGATGACGTTGCGTAGGTGGGGTGCGATGGAGCTGTTTGCTTTTTTGAAGACGTGGTAAGGGAATGGGTCTGACAGAGAGCCGGAGTGGATTGTGTTCATCGTCTTGATGGTGTCATTGACGCTCAGGGTGGTCCAGGCTGGCAAGGGGACTGGGTCAATGGTGTGCGTAGGGTCTGTTGTGTTGCTGTCTGTTGGGGCTGTCTAGGTGTTTAAGCTGTTGTGGATGTCTGCTATCTTGCAGTCGAAGAAGGTGGCAAGGGAGTCGCACAGGGCTTGCGAAGGCGGGATGTCGTTGGTGTTGGAGCTGCGGTTGGAGAGTTCCTTCACGATATTGAAGAGCTCCTTGCTGTTGTGTGCATTGTTTTCGAGGCGGTCTTTGAAGGAGGTCTTCTTGGCAGCCCTGATGAGGTTGTGGTGGTTGCGTATGGCGTCCTTGTGTGCTGCGTGGCTGTCTGGAAGTTGTTCACTGTGCCATTTCTTCTGTAGTTTCCGGCAGGCTTGCTTGGAATCTAGGAGTTCTGGGGTGAACCAGCTGGCCCTCTTTTTGGTGTCTCTGTGGGGGTGTTTCTTTAGAGGGGAAAGGGTGTTGGGGCAGTCCTCGATCCAGCGTCTGAGGTTTTGGGCAGCTTCGTCGGTGTTGGAGGGGTCGTGGGTGGGCTGAGAGCGAGGTTTGCATGTAGTTGGTCTTCGGTGATTTTGCTCCAAGGGCGGCGGGGATCTGTTGGGTGTGGTGGTGTGTGGTGGGTTTCTGGAAGGTGAAGTGGATGCAGAGGTGGTCGCTACAGATGAATTCGGTGGTGTGGCTGACAGAGAAATGCGGACTTGAGGAGAAGACGGGGTCGAGCGTGTGGCTGGCAGAGTGGGTGGGTGTTGTGACTAGTTGCCTCAGTCTGAGGTTGGCCAGGTTGTCAATCAGGGTGGTGGAGTTGCTGTTGTTTGTTGTTCTCAAGGTGAAAGTTAAAATCTCAGAGGAGTCGGGGCCTGGGAGGTCGGTAGACGAGGGTGCCTCTGAGGGTGGTGTTGGGGTCAGTGTGGATCTGGAAATGTATGTGTTTGGCGTTGTGGTGCTAGTCGAGACCCTGATGCTCTTCTTGTGGTTCGTCGGCTCTGTGGCTGGTGTAGTTGCAGTTCCGGCAGGTGAAAGGACCGTGTGTGCGTTTCGGGGCGGCCTTGAATCAGTTGTGGGTCCGTCCAGGGTTGAGAGCGTGCAGAGTGCTGGCGTCGTAGTGGTGGCAGTCATAGTGGCGGGTGCGGGGACCACAGGGTCTGGCGCTGGGCAACGTCCAGGCACTGACTGGCGCAGAGGGGCTTGCCGCGCGCCAGCGGCGCGACCGCGCAGCAGCCGGCATGTATAGGGAGGTGGGCGTGAGGAGCAGCTGGGAGGCAGAAGGTGGGGGCAGCGAATAGACAGTCAGGGGGGCCGAGCTGCAGGGGACGCAGTGGCGTGGGCGTTGAGGGGTGACGAGGGAAAAAAGAGGCAAAAGCGCACAACAATTGGGGGGAAACAAGTGGCACAGAGGGCAGAAATGTCACAAAAGGGCAAAAAGGTCACAAAAAACAGGGGGAAACGAGAGGCACAGAGGCAGAAAAGTACCAGGAAGGGGAAGAAAGCTAAAAAAATGGGGGGAAACAAGTTGCACAGAGGGCACAAAGGTCACAAGAAAGGGCAGAAAGGTAGCAGAAATGCAGGGGCAGCTAAGCAACAGAAGGCAAAAATGGGCAGAGAGACACGGGGGCCCGCGAGGGGAGCAGAAGGAAGAACCGGGCAGAGAGACACGGGGGCAGCGGGAGGAACAGAGGGAGAGAATGGGCACAGACCACGTACAGGCAGCGGGGGAGATAGACAACAGCAGTCACAGACACAACAATGAAAATGCAGTTACTAAAATGGGAGCAATGAAAGAAAATACAGCAATACAATGGAGGATGAGCAAACCTACGGCCTACCACTGGCCATCAGCGATGAGGCACAGGTGGTAGCCTGCGGGTGGAGGAGGGCCTCGAACTTCCTCAGCAGCGGCAGCTGGTGCAGGGACACAAAGTCGGTGCTATGCAGTTCAGTCAAAGACCCAGGTTTTGAGGTCCTTTCTGAATTGAGGCAGAGATGGTGATTGCCTGAGATGCAGAGGAATGAAGTTCCAGGTCCTTGCATCAAGGTAGGAGAAGGATCTTCATCCTGGGCTGGTCCAGAGGATCTGTGGGATGGTGGCCAAGGCCTTATGAGCGGAGCAGAGCTGTCTGATGGGGGTGTTGAAGGATAGGTGGTGGTTGAGGTATGCATGTCCGGAGTTGTGGAGGGCTTTTGCATGCATGCATGAGGCACTTTTAGGTGGCCCTTTTATTGACGAGAGCTGGTGGAGGTCTCTCAGGTGATCGGTGATGTGGCTGCAGTGAGAGATGTTCAGGATGAGTCCAGCAGAGGTGTTTTTGATGTTTTTCAGCTTCTTTTGCAGTTTTTCCCTGGTGCCAAGGTAGAGTGTGTTGCCGTAGTTGACTCTGATGCTGACAAGTGCATGGGTGACTGTTTTCCTTGTCTCGTGGGTAGCCACTTGAAGGTCTTTCAGAGCAGGCAGATCGTGTAGAAGCAGGAGGACAAAACTTTATTGATATTTGTTGTTCATTGAGAGCGAGATGTCAAGGATGATGCGGAGGTTTCGTATGTCATCCATAGGTGTGGGGGGGGGTACGAGCACTGCGTGACGAAGCATGGACCCAACTCTTGGTCCATCCTTTACCCCTCTAACCTTACCAAAAATGGCCAGAAAAACTTCAAACACAAGCTTCTTATTTGCCATCAAGAAATCTTCTTTGTGGATAACTATCTTAGCCTTCCCTCAATCATTAAAACTAACTACATCTTCTTCACTAAACGCCCCTCTAAATGGAAAAGTATCTTTCTCCGCCACCTTCCTATCATGAATTCCCGTAAAATCCCTTATGGTCTGAAACTTTCCACCACTCCTTCCCCCACATTCCCTGGTGAAATTGACATCTCTATTTTCAAATAAGGAAATATCCTCATCCAAGCTTCCGAAAACCACCTCACCATTTTTGAACATCACTTCAGATAATTATTCCATAACCTACCACCTACTTCGTCCACTAACCTTTCTCCCCCCAAAGGCAAGTGACCCCCTTGCCCCCTTGCTCCCTGAACCCAACCCAGCTGGTCCCGGACTCACTAATAGACATTGAAACTCCAGTATCGCAAGCATATCTTCCCAGAACCGTATCAACAACCTCCCCCCCTTATGTTCTTCCTACAACCCCCTTGGCCTCCCAAACCCCCTCTCGTCTGGCTCCCTTGCCTCCCAGCACCCCAACAGCTGCACAAATTACCCCTTTCACCTTCTCTCCTAGCAGCCTTACTACTTCTCCCACTATCGCCTTAATACTCCCTCATCGGCATATAACTCATACCTTTGACTCCCCAACAGCTCCATTAATTACTCCAATCCTGTCTCCCGCCACACATCCCACCCTTTATCCAGCTAACAGCTCTCAGCACCCCCCTCATATCCCCCTCTCTTCTCATTTATGCCAATTGACTCCTGGGATGACCACTTCACACCCTCCTACACCACTGCCTCCTTGCAACCTTAACTCCCCTCTCTCCCCTCCACCTGGATTCCCACCAATCTCACATCCCATTCCAATGCTACTGACCAACTGGGACCATTCTCTCCCCCCACTAGATCTCCTATCCTCCCTACCCATCACTCTTCTTACTCAGTCTCTCCTAAATATAGAACTCCACCTCTCAACCATTGTATTAGAACTCTACTCCCTCAAAAACGGTTTACACTTCCTCGCCACAAAGAATCTTTCCCGTCAAACCTACCATCGGGACCTCTTACCTAAAAACCTTTCACCCACAGCCAAGGGGCTACTCACCCTATCGAAATCACCTCAATCAATCCTCCCAGGAGTAAATGCTTTAACATACCACCCCTCGTGTTTTGACCCATCTCACCCCCGCTGCCCTCCCTAGCCATAATTTAAACCACCTCACCTTCACGCCGAACACAAAGTCTCTCCAACCTCACTCATCTATCCCTGTGATCCTTGGAACAAGTAGGACCCCATCCTCCCCTGCTTCGCCCAGACCGCCACAACAACTCACCACTACCCACTCCTGTTCCTCCACAAAAATGATCGACCCCAAACCCCTTAACTGCATGCTGGTCAACTGCTGTTCAGCTTCCTGCCATGCAACTGACTTCACCTCAAAGAATCCCTCCAGTCACACCTATCCCCCGGACAGCTTACCTACGTACCCTGTACCCCGCATCCGAGGGGCTACTCCCCCTTTCGAAAGCTCCTCACCCGAGCCGTCCTGCAGTAAATGCCCTAGCATACCACCCCACTTCTCGAACCATCTCCCCCCACTGTTCTTCCTGGCTTCAATCTAAACCAACTCGCCTCCTCACCAACCACACATTCTTTCCCACCTCATTCTTCCATCCCTGTGATCCTAGGTACAAGTAGGACCCGTCCTCCCCTACATCGCCCAGACCTCCACAACAACTCACCACTATCCACTCCTGCTCCACCACTAAAAGGACCAACCCCAAACCCCTCAACTGCATGCTGGTCAACTGCCATTCAGCTTCCTGCCATGCTACAGAAATCGCTGAGACCATTCTCAGTGAAAGCACTGACATCACATTTCTGACGGAAACATGGCTCAATGACCACTCTGCATCAATCCTTGACCTGCTTGCCAGCCCAGGTTACACCATCCTCAGAAAAGACAGGCTTATCAAAATTGGTGGGGGCCTCGCCATAATCTATAAAGATGAACTTCTACTCAAACCTGTCCCACACCCTGACCTGACCTGACTACTATTGAATATCCCCCCTGATTTGTTTACATAATATTTACCATCCTCCTGACAACCCTCTCTCCTTTGTCGAAGAATTTTCCGATCTTCTTATTCAATCAGCGAATAACAACTCTAGTAACCACTTCCTTGGGGACTTCAACCGCCACTGGAATAAAACTGACGACCCCTCGATCAACCTTATTAATGACCTACTTGATATCAGCAACTTGAAGCAACTTTGCAATTCTCCAACACACGACAAAGGTGCCACTCTTGATGCTGTCATCACCAGCAAAGATCTGGCTACTCTCACCAACATTATACCCATTTACTGGTCCGATCACCACCTCATCTTCTTCACGATCAACAGCTTCATGCCCCCCCTCCTCTATTGCAACGAAACAAATGAAACTAACCAGAAATCTTCACCTTATCCCCTTGGGCGAGCTGGAGACTAAAATAAAAGCCCTCCTACGACTTAATTCTCTCCCCACAGCACAAATGACCTTACGGATCATTACAACAGATCCATCGCTGAGGTCTTTGAACAAATTGCCCCAGCCAAGCTCAAACTACAAAACAGTAAACCATCTAAATCCTGGTTCAATGCCGACCTTAACAATGAAAGACAAGCCCTCAGGCAAACCGAACGCACTTGGAGGCAACAGCCCTCTTCTTCTAATTTTACCCTCCTTAGAGCCTCTATTGCTAACTATAAAAAACATATCTTTAATGAAAAAGCATCCCTTCTCCATTCACAACTTGACCGGGCAAAAAAATCGACCAAGAGAACTATTTAACAGTATTAAAAACCAAACTACTTCTGCCCCCCAATCTTCCAACTTCGGTTGAAAGATGTGAGGAAATCGCTAGCTTCTTCTTAAACAAAATCAAAAATATTGACCTATTCTTTGCCGTTCCACCCCCCCCTCAGAACCTACCTCCCCTCCCTAACTTTCTCCCCATACATCCTGCCTTTCGCCCCCTCGGACTCTGCTCAACTCTCCAACACTGTCACCCACGTGGGACCCTACCACACTGTCCCCCAGTAGAAGAACAATGCTTCCTAGATTAACTTTAGTCCTGTCTCCGAAAGGGATATCCTTAGCATCATCTCCAAGTTGAAACCATCCTCACATACCAGAGATCCCATCCTGGCCTATCCACTTCAAGATCTAAAACACATCATCGCCCCATATTGGACCTCTATCATCAACTCCTCCCTCTCCTCTGGTATGGTTTCTGCATCCCTCAAACTAGGACAATTTATCCCCATCATTAAAAATGCTATAGCCGACCCAACTGACTTAAATAGCCTACGCCCTATCTCTAACCTCCTGTTCTTCTCCAAGGCACTGGAAAAATGCACCCAGCGCCAGATGGACAATCACATCAACTACTTCAACCTATTAGACGCCTCACAATCAGGTTTTCGAAATGGCTGCAGCACTGACAAAGCCATGCACAACATCACTGATGACATCTATCGCTCCCTACACAAAAGCGAAGCCTCCCTTTCATTCTTCTTGACCTCTCTGCTGCCTTCGATACTGCTAACCATGCTGCCCTACTCAACATACTCAAAAACAGTTTCGACTTTGACAGAACTGTTCTTAAGTGGTTCACTTCCTTTTTCCTACACAGAACACAACAAATTAAAATCAGCAATTGCCTTTCCAAACCTCTACCTGTCACCATGGGCGTCCCCCAGGGCTCCATTCTCTCTCCCACCCTATTCAACCTCTTCATGTAACCCCTCACCCTCATCCTCAAACAAGCTAAAATTGGTTACCGCCTCTATGCCGACGACACCAAAATTTACTATAGGATCAAATCCCATACAGACCTCCTACATCTCAATGATGCCTTGACTATGATCCAATTATGGTTCCATCAAAACCACCTCAAACTTAACCCTAGAAAAACAGAAATCATTCTATTCTCTCCCAAAACAACCCTCTGCCCATTCATCTCTGGATCTCTGACATCAAAGCCCTGAACTGCTTTCTCTCCATCTCTAACTCTGTCAAATCCCTCGGCATCAGCATCGATCAGAACTTCAGACTCACCCCCCACATAAAAAACTCAGCCAAAGGTGCTCTCTTCATACTCCAGCACCTCAAAAAAATCAAACCCTTCATTCCAACCGATGACCTTAAATCGGTTGTGCAATCGTTGGTCCTATCAAGAATTGACTATGGTAATGCCACCCTCACAGGTACTCCTAAAGTCCACCTTGCCCCTATCAAAGCCGTTCTTAACCTTGCAGCCAAGCTGATCACTGGCTACAAATGATTCAACCACATCTCCCCCGTTCTCAAGGACCTCAAATGTCTTCCGGTTGAAGGCAGATCCGCCCATAAAACTGCCTGCATCACCCACAAAGCCCTCCATAAAAATACCCCATCTTACTTCACCGAAAAACTCCACAAAGCGGGCTGCACCAGAGCACTGAGGAGCACAAACACTCTTACCCTTGTCCCTCATCCACTAAAAAAGAAAACTTCACAATCTCGATCTTTCTCTGGAAATGAACCCTCTGTCTGGAATGCTCTCTCTAAAGAACTACGCTGCTCCTTCTTAACAATTACTGGAGCTCTTATTTAATTGGTCACTGGCCTTCAACTCCCACTCTGCCTTATGCAGCTCTATCTCCTGCCACACTCCCACTTTATCTTCTTTGATCTGTTGTTTAATCCTTGATCTTCCATGTTCTGCTGTCTTTAAATCATGCGCCACATGTGACAATTGTTTATCTTATTGTCTTACAAGTACCAATGCTGTGTTTCAATCTGAGTCTTCAATATAACTTGTAAAGCGCTCTGATCCTCCCGGATCCAGCCAGCGCTATATAAAACCTTTTAAATAAATTAAGGATGAGGACTATGGTGTTGTCTTAATTGAGCTAAGGGAGATGTCCTTCATCCAGGTGGCTACTCCCTTCATTCTGCTGTGAAAGTTGGTCTTGGAAACTGTGGGTTTATCTGAGAGGATCAGCTGGGTGTCATTGGTGTAGGAGACTATGTTGAGTCTGTGGTTTCTGACGATGCTTGTATGTGGGGCCATGTAGATGTTGAAAAGAGAGGGGCTCAGGCAGTAGCCCTGTGCCATTCCGCAGCTGATTTCCATTGGTTCAAAGAGAAAAGGTGGAAGTCTGACTCTCTGTGTTTGGCCAGTGAGGAAGGAGCGCATCCTGTCAAGAGTTTTGTCGAGGAGGCTGGCATTGTGAAGTTTAGTGCAGACAGTTTTGTGGGAGACAGAGTTGAAAGCGGCTGGGAGGTCCAGGAGGATGAGGAACATGGTTTGGAGGATGACGAAGTGCTGTGGTTGCTTCTGAATCCTGTGTGAGAGAGGTACAGAATGTTGTTCTAATCAATTAATTTGAGAGTTGGGTGTTGATGGCCTTCTCATTGACTTTGGCTGGGAAGGGGAGCAGGGACCATGTGTCTGCAGTGCATGAGGTCCGTCAGGTTGGCAGATGGTTTCTTCAGTAGGGGGTTGATCTTGATTTGTTTGTAGTCTCCAGGGAAGGTGGTGGATTCGATGGAGCAGTTGCTTGTGCGGCAGATTTCTGGGTGTGCTGGCACTGTAGACTATGTGGTGGGGGCAGAGATACAGGGGGCTCTGGAGTGGGTGCTCTTCATGAGTTTGAGGATATCATCGGTGGTGACGGAGGTCCAGTTGAGTAGGGTCTGCTGGGGTCTGGGTCCCTTGGGTGCTGTGGTTTCGCTTGGGGTCAGTGGGTTTTCGTTAGTGAACCTGAGTAGATTGTCTTATCTTGCAGGTAAGAACGTGGTGAGGTTGTCGCCGAGGTCTTGAGAAGGGGGATGTCTGTTGTCTCCGTGCCAGGTTTGGTGCACTCTTTGACCATGGTGAAGAGTCATTTTCTGTTGTGTGTGTTGGTATTGATGGGTTCTTTTACTGCCGTTATCTAAGTTGATTTGATGAGATGGTGGTGCTCGATGACTGCTGATTTGAAGGTTGCATGGTCTGCCGAGGCCTTGCTGCTTCTCCATCTGTTATTTTAAAAGTCTGCAGGTGCGCCTGGACTCTTGAAGGGTAGGAAAGAACGAGTTTTCTTTCTTGGAGAGATGCTTGCCTGATAGGGGCCTGTGTGTTGGGAAGTTAGATAGCCGTGAGTGGAGGTTACTTGCGGAGATGTTGGCATCCTTGGATGTCGGTGGTGGGGTTGCGGTGATGGTGGTGGTGAGTTGGTCTTTGGTGACTTTGTTCCAGCTTTTGCATGGGTGGTAGTGGGTGTGCTGGTGTATGGTGGGCTTCGTGAAGGAGAAATGGACTCAGCTGTGGTTGGTCCACTGTAGTTCGGAAGTGTGACTAAAGGAGATGTTAATGCTTGCTGATAAGATGGGTTTGAGTGTGTGTGATTCTGAGTGGGTTAGAGAGGTGACCAGTTGCTTGAGTCGGATAGTGGTGAGGTTCTCCAGAAGGTATGATATGTTGAGGTTTCCGAGGAGGATGTAATCCATGGAGGCGAGTGCATGGTGTGAGATCAGGGTAACTATGGATTCGGTTAACAGGGGTCTGTAGATGAGGGTGCCACGGAGCGTGGTGTTCAGGTTTGTTTGGATCTTAAAGTGCAGGTGTTCCATGTTAGTCGAGTTGTCATCTGAGGTGGGTGTGATGGAGAGGTCGTTTTTGTGCAGGGTGGCAATGCCACCTCCTAGTCAAGTAGAATGGTCTTTGTGGATGATTTCTTAGCTGTCTGGGATGGCGATGTCCAGGGCTGAGATGAAGTTCATCTAGGTTTCCGTGAGGAGGCAGTGTCGGGGAGATGTAGTTGAGCAGGTCCCAGATCTCCAGAGCATGTTTGTGGAGGGAGCATGTGTTGATTAGTATACAGCTGCAGCGATCGGGTCCGGTTTTTGTGAGTCATGCAATGGGTTGGTTTGTTGTGCAGTGGCAGGTGAAAGTTACACTGCAGTTGCGACTGGAGAAAGGGCCCCGGTTGTCGTTCGGAAAAGCGAGGTGGCAAGTAAAGCAACTAGAGTGCGTGGCGCTGGGCGTGGCCCAGGTGTACACAGGCACAGATGGTCTTGTCTTTGGAGCATCTTTGGTGCGCCAGCAGGGCATCCACACAGCAGCCGCCATTAAGCAGTGTGAGGGAGAGGGCTGGACAGCTGGGAGTGGGAATATGATGCTGGAGGGGGAGGGGCCACGGGGGACGAGCATCGTCTTGGACACGGAGAGGAAAAAGGCACACAAAGTCAAAAGTGACAAATGTAAATGTACAGGAATTTATATAGCGCGAATCACCAACCGGTCTCTAAGCGCTTGCTTAGGGAACCCATCCTGCTATTCCCCTGTGAGATACCCCGGCAGGGTATCCGCAAGGTGAAAGCCAGGCATCCCGCCGCGAGGGGCCGTTGTGGAGATTAAGCAAGCTATTGCCCAGATTCGCAGAGTGTGAACCCGTGAATCGAGTAGGCACCGGAGAGAGAATTGTCGAGTCCATGGACATTTTAGGACTCAAGACCCCGCCGAGCCGGGAATTGAACCCTGGTCCCGGGCGGACTTCTACTTCCAGGTCTGCCTCCTCTAACCAGTGAGCCACACTTCTCCAAAAAAGATTTTGTATAGCGCTAATCACCGGCGGGTCTCTAAGCGCTTTAGGGGGAGTTGCCAGAGGTCGTTGGCAGATGTATGGCCCCACAGTGTGGTGAGTTTAGACAGTGTCCTGATCCTCCCTAAACAGGAGCATTTTAAGTTGATTTCTGAATGGGAGAAGAGCTGTTTCTTTACGCAGGTGGTCGGGCAGCTGGTTGTGGGAGCAGTACGGAAAATGCTCTACCCCCTTTAGATGAAGTATTGCATCTTGGGGTGGCCAGGTGGTCGGCCTCAGAGGACTGCAGTGTGTGACCCGGAACATTGTTCTTTAAACGTCCCTTAATATAGGTCGGGGCTTTGCCATAGATCGATTTATGGGCAATGTAGAGGCCTTTAAACATTACTGTCTGCTTGATGGGGAGCCAGTGCAGTTTGCACAGCAGAGGGGAGGCGTGGGCCCGACTTGGTATCCTAAAGATTAGCCTGGCTGCATTGTTAAGTACCACTTGTAGTTTTTTAATAAGCTTTTGAGGGAGGCCTATATACAAGGTATTTATGTAATCCAATCTGGAGACAATTGTGGCCGACACAATCATTTGTAAGGAGGCAGTTGAGAGGAGGGGGATACGTTTTCGTAGCTGTCTCAGAAGCCCTATGCAAGTGCTGACCACTGTGGTGATTTGGTTAGCCATGGAGAGCTCTGATTCAATTTTAATGCCTAAACTTTTCACGGTGATTGCTGGGGTAGGGGTGGCACCCAGTTCCTTAGGCTAAATGCGATCACTCCACAGGTTACCTTTTGTAAGGATGACAAGAACTTCAGTTTTCTCAGGGTTGGTCTTTAATGAGTGTGCGGTCATCCAGTTTACTGTGTATCTAAGGATATTTTGTGCCGCTTCCTGGGCATGAGTGCAGTTATCAATCTAGAAGATGAGCAGGGTGTCATCTGCATAATTTAAAACACGGCAATCCATATGGGCTAGGGCTGTCACCAGGGGCAGTATTATTATTATTATTATATAAAATTTATAACGCGCTCAGTTACCCAGGGGCATCCCGGCACTGTAAGAAACGAGAAGGGAAAGCTCAGACTCAGTCACTACACCAGAAACAAATGCGTCTTCAAAAGTTTCCTAAAGTGCAGGATATTAGGCTCTGAACGAATCTTAAAAGGCAAGGAGTTCCACAGTGCCGCCACCTGCACTGAAAAACGCCGGCCCCCAAAGCGAGCTCTTTTTACTCTGGCTGACTGCAGAAGATGTCTTTGGTCCGAACGCAGTGGGCGTGTGGGCTTATAGGGGCGTGCCATAATGGACAGGATAGAGGGGCCCCTACCATGCAAGATTTTATGAGCTGTGCATAACGCTTTGAATTTCACCCGCTCCTTAACGGGGAGCCAGTGAAGCGTTTTCAGGGCCGGGCGGCTGAGTGTCTTCTAGGAACCTCCATCAGCACTCTAGCGGCTGCATTCTGCACCTGTTGAAGGGTTTTAAAAGTCGCTTCGGGAGCACCAAGAAACAGCGCATTCCCGTAGTTAAGTCTCGACAAGATTAAACCACGAATCAAGAGCTTCCTAGATGGATTAGGGAGCAGTGGTAGCACCTTGCGAGCTGACCGCAACAGGCCAAAACACACCCCCGCGGTCTTCCTGGTGTGCGTCCTGAAGGACAGATCTTCCTCCAACCAGACTCCCAAGCTCTTGATCTCCTTCTTGGGAGATGGTGGGTCACCCAGTGACCGAGGCCAACAGCTAGCGATGAGTGAGGGACTAGATTTGCCCAGCAACATAAGCTCAGTTTTCTCTCCGTTGAGATTAAGGGCAGAGTGGGACATCCAACGATGAACATTGGCGAGGCAGTCATGAAGGACTTCGGGTTGTTCCGCCAGCTGGGTGAGGCCTACAACCAGCTGAGTATCATCAGCATAGCTGATGATCTTCACTCCTGAAGGGGAGACCACTCTTTCAAGAGGAGTCATATAAATATTAAATAAGGTAGGGCTCAAAGATGAGCCCTGAGGGACTCCACATTGAAGAGGGAACAAGGTCAACTGCTCTGCCCCTTCCCAGACTTGATAGAAGCGGTTGGAGAGGAAGGATTCGAGCCATTTTAAGGCCATTCCTGTCACACCCACCTCTGACAGTTGTTGGAGGAGCACCTGGTGACTTACGGTGTCGAAGGCAGCACTCAAGTCCAGGAGGATCACTGCCACTGACCCCCCTGTATCAAGAATGCTCCTTGCTTCCTCCACCACTGCCAATAAGGCTGTGTCCGTCCCCTGACCAGGGCGAAAGCCCGTCTGGGAGTCTCCCAGCAGATGATGGGATTCTAAGTGATAAGAGAGCTGGCGGTTAACCATCTTTTCTGCGACTTTTGAGAAGCCGGGTAAAAGTGAGATAGGCCTAAAATTGGCCAGATTTGAAGAGTCTAATCCTGGTTTTTTCAGTAGTGCTTTGACAACTGCATTTTCCCATCTCTGAGGCACCGTGCCCTGGGAGAGTGAAAGGTTAATAAAGTCAGTAAGCGGAGTAGACAGAGTGTTTGCCACATGTTTGAGATATTTCATAGGCACCGGGTCACTAGGAGACCCACTCTTCATCCCTTTCAGGACTTTTACGACCTCCTCCTCCGAAAAAGGGCCGAAAGAGGACAGCTCAGCGGGGCATATTACTGGGCTAAAGTCCATCTCCGGGATCTGAGAGGACGCAGGCAGCGAAGACAAAATCTTCTCTATTTTCGAATGAAAAAAGTCAGCCAGCTCTTCACATTTTTCTTGAGGGTTGTCGTGCACAACTGAAGGGACCGGAGCCTTCAGGAGTTCCTTAAAAAGTTTAAAGGATTCCCCTGGTGAGTTACTTGCCCTTTCGATCCTATCGCTGAAAAAGTTCCTTTTGGCGCTTTCAAAAATAGGTAGGTGTTAAAGAGGAGAGGGGACAGTATGGAGCCCTGGGGGACACAGCAGGTAAGGACGCCACTGTCTGATCCCTGTTTCCCTAACTGAATCCTCTGGGACCGCCCTGTCAGGAAGGATTCTAGCCACCGGTGCGCGCCCCTGAATACCTAGGGCGGTTATTCGATCCAGTAGCAGGGTGTGGTTGACCTTATGGAATGCCGCAGATAGGTCTAATAGGATCAGGGCACTTAGTTGTTTATTATGAGCCATGGTTCTGAGGTCGTCAAGAACAGAAAGCCTCACCAGTCCCATGCTGTGGTGTGCCCTAAAACCCACTTGTTGCATTTGGAGTAGTTGGTGTACTTCCAGGAAAATTGAGAGATTTGAGAACATTTTGTTCTACCACTTTTTCCAGGAAGGGAATCTGGGAAATAGGCCTATACTTTAGGAGGGGTATTACTCTTGCTTCCTTCAGGCTGGAGTGTAGGCAGCTGGTCTCCAGGGACTTGTTCAATTGTGAGAGAAACTGTTTTTCCAGGCCTGGAAAGGCCATTTGGAAAATCCTTTGAGGGCAGGGATCGACAGGGGAACTTGATTTGATACAATTCATTAATTGTGTCAGTGATGTGGAATCCAGTAGAGGGAAGGCAGTGAGTTGGTTGCAAAGGGGGAGGGGGGCTTGGTGTTGAGCTATGGAGTTCTGGTTGAAGGGGGTGTTATCGATCTCAGGAGTAGGTCTGGAAAAATATTGCAGTCTAAAGCTGCATCTGAGTTTTTTCAATATTTTGAAGTTCTTTTTCTACTTGTTTGGCTCGTTGGTGATTCTTGCCTCATACTATTCCGCGTTCCTGCCAGTAATAGATTTTTTATATAGACCAAGTCGGGATTTATATGTTGCCAGCTCCTCGGTTTGTAGGCTTACCACCATCGCCTCTCGGCATGGCGGAGGCTTTGCTTTAGTTCCCTCAGGGACCAGGGGGCCCGGTCCCTTTATTTCTCACTCTATCTCTTCTCTATGAGGCCACTTTGTCTACAGCTCGGCGTAAGGTATTGATCAGGGTTTTGCTGTCCTGATCTAACTTTTCTAATTTGAACATGGGCACCTGGGAGGATTTAAGCAAAGTTTCGATTAGGTTATCAATATCAATTTTCTCCCAGCTATCCACCTTTCTCCACTCTGGGGATGGTTGTATCAGTTGGCCGTCTGTTGGGATCCAGCAGCTGAGTAGCGCGTGGTCCGACCAAGCACAGGGGCTGATATTTGTTAGACTGGCCCATGGTTGCGAGGTACTGCTGAGGTCCAGCGGGTGCATTTTTGAGTGGGTGGGGGCACCCACTAGTTGGTGGAGCCCCATTGCACACATTCCTGTCTCAAACTGGCTAGCAAGAAGCTCTTTCGGGGCAATATCCCAGTGATAGTTAAAATCACCCGATATCAATCAATCAATCAATCATCGCATTTATATAGCGCACTACTCACCCGGAGGGTCTCAAGGCGCTGGGGGTGTCCGCTACTGCTCGAACAGCCAGGTCTTGAGTAGCTTCCTGAAGGTGAGGTGGTCCTGGGTCAGGCAGAGGTGGGTGGGGAGGGAGTTCCATGTCTTGGCGGCGAGGTAGGAGAAGGACCGTCTCCCTGTGGTGGCTCTTCGGATGCGGGGGACGGCGGCGAGGGCGTGGCTGGTCGATCGAAGCTGGCGTTTGGGAGCGTAGAAGTTGAGGCGGCTGTTGAGGTATCCTGGGCCTTGGTTGTGTAGGGCTTTGTGTGCGTGGGTGAGGAGACGGAAGGTGATTCTCTTGCTGACCGGGAGCCAGTGCAGGTCTCTCAGGTGTCCGGAGATGTGGCTGCGACGGGGGATGTCCAGGATGAGTCGCGCTGAGGCGTTCTGGATCCGCTGGAGTCTCTTTTGGAGTTTGGTGGTGGTTCCGGCGTAGAGGGAGTTGCCGTAGTCCAGACGGCTGGTGACGAGGGCCTGGGTGACCGTCTTCCTGGTCTCGGTGGGGATCCACCGAAGATCTTACGTAGCATGCGCAGTATGTTGAAGCACGACGAGGAGACGGCGTTGACTTGTCTGGTCATGGAGAGGGAGGAGTCCAGGATGAAGCCCAGGTTGCGTGCGTGGTCTGTTGGTTTTGGTGCGCTGCCTAGGGCGGGAGGCCACCAGGAGTCGTCCCACGCGGCGGGTGAGGATCCCAGGATGAGGACTTTCGTCTTGTCTGAGTTCAGTTTCAGGCGGCTGTTCTTCATCCATTCGGCTACCTCTTTCATCCCTTCGTGAAGGTTGGCTCTGGCGGTGGCGGGGTTGTTGGTGAGGGAGAGGATCAGCTGGGTGTCGTCGGCGTAGGAGATGATGTTGAGGTTGTGCTGGCGTGCGATGTCTGCGAGGGGGCTCATGTAGACGTTGAAGAGGGTTGGACTGAGCGAGGAGCCTTGAGGGACGCCGCAGATGACTTCGGTGGCTTCAGATCTGAACGGAGGGAGACGGACTCTCTGTGTCCTTCCGGCGAGGAAGGAGATGATCCACTCCAGTGCCTTCTCCTGGACTCCGACGTTGCTGAGGCGTTGTACTAGGGTACGGTGGCAGACAGTGTCGAAGGCCGCAGAGAGGTCGAGGAGGATGAGGGCCGCTGTTTCTCCGTTGTCGAGTAGCGCTCGGATGTCATCGGAGGCTGCGATCAGGGCGGTCTCGGTGCTGTGGTTGGCTCAGAAGCCAGACTGCGAGGGGTCGAGGGATCCGTTCGTTTCGAGGAAGGCAGCCAGTTGCTTGTTGATGGTCTTCTCGATGACTTTTGCTGGAAACGGGAGCAGCGAGATGGGGCGGTAGTTCTTGAGGTCGGTCGGGTCGGCCGATGGCTTCTTGAGTAGGGCGCTGAGTTTGGCGTGCTTCCAGCTCTCCGGGAAAGTGGCGGTGTCGAAGGAGGTGTTGATGATGTCCCGCAGGTGGGGTGGGATGACAGCGTCGGCCTTGTTGAAGACGTGGTGAGGGCAGGGGTCGGTCGGAGATCCGGAGTGGATGGAGTTCATCGTGCGGACGGTGTCTTCGGTGCTGATCGGAGTCCAGACGCGGAGGGGGTTGGTGGGGGGCGGTGGTTCGGTCGTGGCATTCGTTGGTAGAGAGCTGAAGCTGTTGTATATGTCCGCGATCTTGTTGTGGAAGTAGGAGGCGAGGGAGTTGCAGAGGTCTTGTAAAGGGGTGATGTCGTTGTTTCCGGCGTAGGGGTTGGAGAGCTCTTTGACGATGTTAAAAGAGTTCCTTGCTGTTGTGTGCGTTGTTGTCCAGTCGTTCCTTGAATGCAGTTTACTTGGTGGCGTGGATGAGTTGGTGGTGTTTTCGGGTGGCGAGCTTGAGGGCAGTCATGTTGTCCGGTGTTGGGTCTCTGCGCCAGGTTCTCTTGAGGGCTCAGCATTTCTTCTTGGAGCTCTTGAGTTCGCCGGTGAACCATGGGGCTTTCTTGCTACCGGGTCTGCTGGGCGGGGTCCTCAGGGGGGCGAGCTCGTCTGCGCAGTCGCTGATCCACTTCGTGAGGTTGGTGGCCGCCTGGCTAGGGTTTGTTGTGCTGGTGGGAGGGTTCATGTTCAGGGAGGTCGTGAGCTGGTCGGCTGTGATCTTGTTCCAGTTCCTGCGTGCAACCTGTTGCTGGTGGTGGTATATCGTGGTCCTACCGAAGCTGAAGTGGACGCAGCTGTGGTCCGTCCAGTGGAGTCCGGTGGCGTGGCTGAAGGCGATGTCCTTGCTGGATGAGAAGACGGGGTCGAGTGTGTGTCCGGCGTAGTGGGTGGGGGTGGTCACCAGTTGCTTGAGTCCCAGGTTGGCGAGGTTGTCCAGCAGGGTGGTGGTGTTGCGGTCGTTGTTGTTCTCCAGGTGGAAGTTTAGGTCCCCTAGGAGGATGTAGTCAGCGGAGCAGAGGGCGTGCGGGCTGATGAAGTCGGCGATGTCTTCGCAGAATTGTGTGCGTTGTCCCGGGGGTCTGTAGATGAGGGTGCCTCTGAGGGTGGTCTTGGGGTTGATGAGGACCTGGAAGTGAAGGTGTTCGGCGGTGGTCAGGGCGTCGTCGGTGTTGGTCGTGATGCGGATGGTGTTCCTGTGGACGATGGCGATGCCTCCTCCGGTGTGGTTGATGCGGTCCTTTCGGATGATCTTGTAGCCGTCTGGGATGGCGATGGCGATGTCGGGCGCTGAAGAGGCGTTCATCCAGGTTTCCGTGAGGAAGGCGACGTCTGGTGACGTAGTGTCGAGCAGGTTCCAGAGCTCGACGGCGTGTCTGTGGACGGAGCGGGTGTTGAGAAGGATGCACTTCAGGTGGCTGCTGCTGTTGCTCGTCGAGGTCTTGAGCGCTGCTGTAGTGGTGCAGGTCCGTATGCAGGTGAATTTGCAGGCGTTGCAGCAGAAGGGTCAGTGGGTGCATCTGGGGGTGGTGGAGTTCTGGACTTTTTGGTTCCGTCCAGAGGTGTCAGGGAACAACACCCAAAGACCCCGGAGTTCCACCTGCCTTGGTGCGCAAATGAACAGAAACACGGGCTTCTCGATGGTGGCGTCAAAGACCAAAGGCTTATTACTGCAGGGACACAGAAGTCACAGAAACTACGCATGGGCAGTAACCAGGAGCCTGTTCGATTTGTACATTGAGGGTTGCTCCTTATATACTAAAAATTGTGCTTCAGGCAAATATTTCACATGTCAGTACATTCCTAAACCTTTGTATCTTAAACAATAAATATTTGGCATTACACAGGAACTGTCGATAATATCTGATGCCAAACATCACGAAGAGGGGTTCCCACTAGTCCATCACAATCCCTTGTCAATATTGCATTCAAGAGCCGGACCGCCTCATCGTAAAGTTCGTTACCTCCCCCTAATAAAGGCCCAGAAGGAAAGGAGCAGAGCCAGGTGCAGGAGATAGAAAAGCGGGATAAGAGATGTTTGTGGGTTGTAAATGGGCAAGGTTACCGGCTTCGGCCGCCTAATCATGATCGGGACAATGGACACGAGAACCAGTTCAGGTGGGCTGGCCTCGGGCAGAGGAGGCAGCCTTTGTCAAGTCATGCAGCTACAACGTGATCTGGTTTAAGGTACACGTGTCATGAAAAGAGGTGAATCTCCGGCTAAGGCTACGTGTCCTTAATCGAAATGAAGTGATCAGAGGTTATTGCGTATGTGAGGGCAAGAAACACAAAATGGCGGACATGATCTAAGATGGATGCCGTGGGTAGATCAGAAATGTGTTCATAACAGGAGTGCTCTTGCTCGTATCGTAGCGAAAACACCAGGATATGCTAAATGGATCATTTGCGGTTCGCTGATACTAATATTATGTATTTCCGACAAACTTGAAAACACGGGTTCAAATCGTCACGGAACCTCAGACCCTCCTTTTGCCCTTACATAGGCAATTACTCAGTCTATATCAGAGTCTAGTTCTATACTCATCAGGTCAGTGACATGTTGTTGTATCATCATCCTTTCTCGTGCCTTTTCTCCAAACGCAGGTGGTTTTCTGAGACAAGTTGCAGCGCAAAAACTACACAGAGCAGGACCACACTGGATAATCAGGCAGCATGAGAATAGGAATACTAAGATGACACCGATGACCATTAGAACCTTCCATCCCCACGCTGAGATCAGAGTCCAAAACCACTCCATAAAGGACCAGTTTCCCTCAGCTAAAACACATGCTCTCGTTAGAGCTATTAATTCTGCAGCTTGGGCAGAATTCTGACTCACTCTTGCAGTCTCCACAATCGTCTTCAACGTCGTTACCGCGTAAGCAGCAGTCACATCACCATTCTCCAATTTAAAACATGACCCGTCCACATACAGCGTACCATCCGGATCGGATAACGGAGTATCTTTCAAATCGATGCGTCCTTTTGTCTCTTCCTCCGTTTTAAAACAGCAGTCATGTGGCTCAGAATCACTCGACTCTTGATCAGTCGGCAACAGCGTTGCTGGATTCAATACATTACATCTTTTGATCTGAATATGACTCGCTAGTAATGTCAGCTCGTAACCAGATAATCTCGCACTAGTAAGGTGTTGTGTCTTCGTTCGGTTCATGAGTGTATCCACTGCATGAGGAACCATGACCACTAGCATGTTGTTCATCACCAAATCAGCAGATTGCCGAATGGAAGCCGCAGCTGCCGCTGTAGCTCTCAAACAACTAGGCAACGCTCTAGCTACCGGATCTAATGTTGATGAGAAATACGCACAAGGGCGTTGTTTATCACCAAACTTCTGTGTCAGGACACTCAACGCGCAACCTTCTCTCTCGTGAACGTAGAGCGTGAATGGCTTACTGTAATCAGGTGTACCCAATACAGGAGCTGAACACAAGGCTTTTCGTAATTCAGTAAAATTCTCTTGACATTCATCAGACCATGGCACCGGACTCGGAACATTTTTCCCAGTCAAAGCTACCAATGGTTTCGCTAAAAGAGAAAAATTTGGAATCCACTGCCTACAGTAGGAGGTAATACCTAAAAAGGCACGTACTTCTCTCTGTGTGCGTGGAACACTCATTTGCGTAATTGCTTTTATTCTTTCTGGGGTCAACTTCCTTCCCTCCTTTGACAAGAGATGACCTAGGTAGGTCACTTCTTGGCAGCAGTATTGCATCTTGGAAGGTGATACCTTGTGATTCAAATCAGACAAATGATGCAATAACGATACTGTAGCTGCTTTGCAAGTTTCCTTGTCATCGGCAGTTACTAAAAGATCGTCTACGTACTGTACTAGGGCAGAACCTGGAGGAAGGACAAAATAATCTAGCTGGCTTTTTAATGCTTGACTATAAATAGATGGACTTTCACAGTAGCCCTGTGGAGCGCGTTTAAATCTGAAACTTCGACCTCCTAGACAGAAGCCAAAAATGTCTCTGCTTTCCTCGGCTATCGGAATGCTGAAAAAGGCATTCTTTAAGTCGATGACTGAGAACCAAGTGGCTGTAGCAGGAATCAATGTTAACAATGCAGTAATGTCTGGAACCACAGGAAACTGCGGAACCACAATTTTATTAACTTCTCTAAGGTCTATGACAAACCTGTACACTGGAGGTTTCGTAGGATCAGTTCGTTTCAGAATCGGCAATACAGGACTATTACAAACATTTCCTCGAGTTTCTTCAACCACACCTTTCTTAATCAAATCTTGCACAATCAATAAAAGTGCACGTTCTCCTTCACTAGATATTTTATATTGGGGAATTCTTGGAAATTTTACATTTGCTTTCAAAGTTACTACATACGGTGGTATTTCTAAAAGGCCTACATCATTAGGACCAGTCGCCCAAAGAGAATCAGGGAGTGAGCGCAGCTCTGGCGGGAGTGCGTCCATTGACAAGTACATCGGAGAAGTGATTCTTTTACCCAAAGTAAGCTGTACCCCTTCCGGAGAACAGTACAATGTCGCATATAGTCGTTTTAACAAGTCTAAACCAAGCAGATTTTCATTACAACCCGTCGTCAAAATCAAGGGTGCTTTCAATTGACACGGTCCAACAGAAATAGACAAAGGACCAGATATCGGGTTGTAAACAGGGGCGCCTGAAAAACCTACGGAAACATTTGTTGAGCCGGACAAAGGTGCGCCAGGGAGTTTCGCATGAATGATAGAACTTTTTGCGGCACCAGTATCCAACAGAAACGGTTCGACTACACCTGATGTTGCTACTGCGACATAAGGCCCACTCTGATCCACTGGAACTGATACTACTCCCTCTCTCTGTCCATGGCTGTCCTAGTACCCATTTTGCTGAAATCCCTCATCCACTTCACAATAATCTTCAACAAGATATTGCTGAGATCTATTTTGTTGAGCTGACTGTACATTTCGTTGATCAAAGTGATTGGAGGGACGATCATTCGTTTGCGGAGGCATAGCACCTCGCCCTCGACCTCTAGAATTCTGCACAAAACCACCACGACCTCTCTGAGCTGCTGCTGCATTATTTTGCGCTAAGATTGGACATTCATTTTTGTAGTGACCCTCTTTCTTACAGTACGCACACTGATTCCACTGGTATTGGGGCCTGGTTGAACTATAATCTGTCCTCTGATACGAATTCTGTTGCATATTAGTCTGATTCGTGCGAGGCGGATACGCCTGCTGTAAAAGAACTTTAGTCTTTAAATCTTTTGTTTTCTTCTCTGATTTTTCCTTTTCCTCTTTATCCCTATTTTCGTAGTATTGTGCAGTCGCAAGTATTTGCGCAGTTGTGGAAACAGCCCACGCGCTCTCTGAATCCTTTAATTTATTGCATAATTCAGGTAACAAATTATGCACAAATTTATCGACAAACAGTCTCTGTCCTCCTTCAGTGCTCATATCCTGACCACTATGATCTACAAAAGTCTCTTCGAACCTCGTGAAGAAGTCGGAGACACTTTCATCTTTCTTTTGCTTGCATGCGGATAATTTATCCCAATTAACATGCAACGCAGGCATCAGAGTCTTCATTAAGTCAATTATTCTACCTGGAAGATTAGCAATTAGGGGTTCGGGTTTTGCACCACCCGTTTGCTGACCATCCGCTGCAGTGATAGCTGCCCAATCACCACCTAAGGCTACTTGATGATCCTCCCTACGAATTTTAGCCCACACTGGTTGTGGAACTACATTGCCAAATAACATATCGATGTCTGCTAAGTTCATTATACAAGCCTCAACTGTCTGTGTTAATTCCTTGTAATATCCAGCTGGATTTTTACGCGGATCTGGCAAGGCCTGTTTCACCGCTAGCACTTCAGCTCGCTTCCATGGAATGTGTATCCACACTCGTTGGAACTGTGCTGGAGCAGCTGCAATACCCGCATTATCATCACGTTGTATTTTTCGCGCCAAATTGGAGGAACCTCCCTCATAGGATATTGGCGACTTGGCTTCATTTTACCTTTCTCTAAATCTCTCGGCGAACGAAGAGATGGATCATTCCTAAAACTTAAAATAAGTTCCATCGCTTCTTTTATATTATCACCCACTATCATTCCTGCAGCAAACTCTTTTTGAATTTTAATTAAATCTTCCAAGTCTGATTCAACATCATCTTCCTCTATTTCCTCACGTAACAACGAGCACATCTCATCAAAGACGTACCGTTGCGTTGGTTCCTTCCACTGCATAAACGTATCTAGTACATCTCTCGTACTATATCTTCTAACTTTCGTAATCCATCTGAGAGCCGTGGAATCTAAAACTCCCCGTTCTTCAGTACTTGGTAGCTGACTACGTCTCTGAACTGAATCAGAAGTAGGAGTCTTAATTAAAGATTTATATAAAGGAGACAGTATATTAGCAACAGAATCAGTTATTTTTCGACGTACAGAAAGTGGAGTTAACACACTTGCAGACGTAGAGAACACAGTAGAGGTAGGAACAGATAGCGAGGCAGTAGGAGTATCGAGAAAAATAGTTTGTGATGTAGTAGGTGTAAGCGAGACAGATACAGGTATAGAAGTCGGCAACCCAGGAAGAGGAGGAGCCGTAGGAATATTCACATTAACCACAGGAGGTACAGGAACTTGATTCTGAGGAACAAGAACACCAGGTTGTCCAGCAACCCGCAATTGGACATTCGGTACAAGTTGGGCCGTAGCACCTTGTGCATACGGTGGAGGTGACCGTAACAGATAAGACAACAGAGGATCGTTTTCGGGATCCTCCAGTATCTTAGCTGTTTTCGATGGCAAGGCAGGGTAGCACTTGTCAATCGCTAAATTATGCTCTCTAATTGCTACATCTATGGCTTTTTCGCACTCATTATCTTGCAATTGTTTAGTTGCTTGCTCTAGAGTTAGCTCTTCTTTCTCTTTCTGTTCTTTCTTCAACCTTTTCATTTCTCTCTGTTTGGACTCTTTTCGCCAATAACGGAAAGAATCAAACATTGCCGGCCGGGCTTTCTTCCTAAACAATTTCGCTTCTAAATTATCAAGAATCTCGGGTTCAAAACTACCATGTAGTGGCCAACTAAGGACACCATCCTTCTTACAGTAACGGACCCATACCTCATTATAAGATATAGGACCCACACCATGTTTACAATATAAGTCATAAAGGGGAGTCCCAATCGGAGGAACCAGACAGGAATCCTCCAATCGTGGGTCATGGTTGCAACCGAAACAAGACAACATTTTCCGACTTACCATTTTCAGTCTGGAACACAAAACAAACAAAACACGGAACAAATATGTGCACTCGAACCAAGAACTTAGGCCTACCAAAACCAAACTAATGTATCGATACCCAAACTGAACCAAATAGATTATCGTAACCAGAACAACTAGTGATAATCTTACGAAACCAAACCAAATCAAGAACCGATCAAGGATTTTAACAATCCTCACAAAGTAACCAGCTAGCTATCACTAAATACTTAACTGAGGCACTGAAGACGTCACCAAGGAGAAACCCGTCACGTTTCGCTGTACTAAGGGCTGCACCTCGGGTCCAAGACAGGGCGACGGTCAAGGCAACGGCCCACTGCAGCCGTCCTGAACGGGAACCCTCGTGGAAGAGAACTTCGGGCCACTTTTGCGATATGCCGGGATCGATGAAGTGGGGCGCCTCCCTCGGAAATCTTCACACGAAGCTCCTCGAACTCTTCAGGCTTTTGGACCGGTACCGAATGACGTCGCCCCACGTTGGGCGCCAATTGGAGTTCTGGACTTTTTGGTTCCGTCCAGAGGTGTCAGGGAACAACACCCAAAGACCCCGGAGTTCCACCTGCCTTGGTGCGCAAATGAACAGAAACACGGGCTTCTCGATGGTGGCGTCAAAGACCAAAGGTTTATTACTGCAGGGACACAGAAGTCACAGAAACTACGCATGGGCAGTAACCAGGAGCCTGTTCGATTTGTACATTGAGGGTTGCTCCTTATATACTAAAAATTGTGCTTCAGGCAAATATTTCACATGTCAGTACATTCCTAAACCTTTGTATCTTAAACAATAAATATTTGGCATTACACAGGAACTGTCGATAATATCTGATGCCAAACATCACGAAGAGGGGTTCCCACTAGTCCATCACAATCCCTTGTCAATATTGCATTCAAGAGCCGGACCGCCTCATCGTAAAGTTCGTTACCTCCCCCTAATAAAGGCCCAGAAGGAAAGGAGCAGAGCCAGGTGCAGGAGATAGAAAAGCGGGATAAGAGATGTTTGTGGGTTGTAAATGGGCAAGGTTACCGGCTTCGGCCGCCTAATCATGATCGGGACAATGGACACGAGAACCAGTTCAGGTGGGCTGGCCTCGGGCAGAGGAGGCAGCCTTTGTCAAGTCATGCAGCTACAACGTGATCTGGTTTAAGGTACACGTGTCATGAAAAGAGGTGAATCTCCGGCTAAGGCTACGTGTCCTTAATCGAAATGAAGTGATCAGAGGTTATTGCGTATGTGAGGGCAAGAAACACAAAATGGCGGACATGATCTAAGATGGATGCCGTGGGTAGATCAGAAATGTGTTCATAACAGGAGTGCTCTTGCTCGTATCGTAGCGAAAACACCAGGATATGCTAAATGGATCATTTGCGGTTCGCTGATACTAATATTATGTATTTCCGACAAACTTGAAAACACGGGTTCAAATCGTCACGGAACCTCAGTGGCTCGGTAGCAACCCGGGATTCTTCCGGCGTTGAGTGTGTAGAGTTCGGTGGCGTCGTAAGTCCGGCAGGTGGGCTGGGGTCTGCGTGGGCCATGGCTCCTGGCACTGGGCGCGGTCCAGGCGCGGACGGGCGCAGACGGGCTTACCTTTGGCGCACCTTCGGCGCTCAGTCGGTGCTCCCGCTGCGCGCGTCCGCTGCGTGGTCGCTGAGGGGGCGACATAAGAGGGGAGCCGGGAGGGCGGGTCAGCTGGGAGGCGGTGTCGCGTCCACCAATGGACTGGCGAGGGGGCGGGGCCGCAGGCAGGAAGCAGCGGGAAAACAGGATCGGGTTGAGCAGGCGGCCCTGCGGCGGCTGGGGCGCCTTTCTCGGCGTCGGTGAAGAACTGGCACAGCAAGGGGCCCTGGAGCAGGAGCGCGGAGGAGCGAGGGGGCAACCAGGCCAGAGGCGCAGGGGTCCCTAGCCAGGTGCGTGCGGGGTCCCCTTAAGAGGGGAGCCGGGAGGGCGGGTCAGCTGGGAGGCGGGGTCGTGTCCACCGATACAAAAAGTTGTTTGTAGCGTGAACAAAGATCAGTCACTATTTCCATGAAAAGTTTGTTTAAGCTTGGGGTTGGCCGTGGTATGCAACCAACATTAATAGGCAGGATGATTTAAATGTAATTTTGTCACTTAATATGTCTGCCTGGTCAATGCTCTCAGCCACTATTTTAGTGGCCTTTATCCCCTTATTAAAAAGAATGGCTACCCTCCTCCCCGGGCATTTCCTTGTGTATTGTGCCAGAGAGTATCGAAGTTCCCTGGAAGAGCAGCAAGGATATCTGGGACTGAGGTTTTACCTAACCAGGTTTGAGTGAGTGCTAGGATGTCTATATCTCCATCCTGGAGGAGTGAGAAGACTTCCATATGGTGCTTCTCTAAGGATCGCGTATTTAGGACTGCCACTTTCAGCCCAGGTGTGGTGCTGATATTGGGGCGTGGGTCTGGAGTATTGTTCTTATTACTCCACAGCAAATGTTCAACTCTCAGCTCCCTATAACACTTTCACTGAGGACGTGGCAACCTGGGGCAAGGGTTTGCAAATCTGCCCCTGAGTAAGTCAGGATTGGACATGAGGTTCCAGCCCCTGGCCCCGGTCAGCCGCGGAAGGGCTTTGACGGGCTTGCCTTAGGCGCACCTTTGGTGCACCAGCGGCACGCCCGCTGCCTGCGCCCGCTGTGTGCGTCCGCTGCGCATTGAGGAAGGCAGCCATTTTAAATAGGCAATGTGTGTGGCTAGACCGCTGACCTCTGCAGCGTATTTCCAGAAGTTTGCTAGTAGCACTTCCTGTGTACGACAGTTCCCTCCAAACAAACGGAACGTTCTGCTGTGGACCGGAGAACACGCAATCCAAGCAATCTAAGCATTGTGACAGGTAAGGGAGTCAATTTGTGGCAAGCAATCGCAGGTGGAAGAGGACCTTGACCTCACAGACCTGCGAGGGGCAGCAGCTAGAGGGCAGAGCTGTGGGGGAAAGGAAGCAGTATACTGATAAGGTGTCTTTGTCATATAAATTGAATGTTGAATTCTGCTTGGAAGTGGGTGCAAAAAAATTCCTTCTATCCACATGTAGCATAAAAAGATCAGAAAGGCACCAAGATGAACGTCCATCCTGCAGGTATATATCTCACACCACACTGCTCAATCATTGCACTTGATAGAAACCTATCATCTAACTATTTATAGGCATAGAAATGTTGTAAACTACCTTGTCGTTCTGCACAAGTTCTTCTTTTTGAAGGAGCACAACCCATGGTGTTATTTTCCACAGACGAAGAGGTGCCTGCAAGAAGATAAAAGAACACTCTCAGAGAAGTCCAGGGCCAGGCTGATGAGCAAATGCAAGAGAGCAATCCTTTGCAAACAATGTCTCAAGAATAATGGACCAACATTATTTAAAGTATCTCAGACTAAGAGCAGACTACAAGTGACTGTGACAAAAGATGAGTGAATCCCTCCCTACCTTAGCCTAATGTTTTCTCAGAGTATCTCTGTCAGCATTGAAATCATTATTTCATGGCGCTTGTCTTTATTTCAGTTCCTTTTGCCTGAAAACCTTCCTACTTGGAGAAACATTTGTTCTCACTTTAATTGCCTTGGCATGTGTTGTATGCTTTCAGTTATTTCTCTATACAGAATGTTGCATAATGAACACAACGTTTCTGATAACGTATTTGATGCAGACATGGGTAATGACCAGGACATTTTGAAGTAACATTTTAAAATTATATCTTTTTCAGTAAAAAAAGAAAAATCTGATAACAGTTTAATGCAAGCGATTGTGACAAATATCAGTAAACATGCCCGAGAGGTTGGAATTTCACAGAGTCTGCCTAATAGTAGCAAATCGCCCCAGGTCTCTCCTTCAGTGAACCAAAATTGGAAATAAAGCTTGAAAAGTATTTTCTGGACTTAAATATACTTTGCTGGTGTAGCAGCGTGATGGAGCTCAACTGCCCTGCTCCCACACCGCCAACGTTGACCACCGTACGCCCACCAGATTACAAGTTGTAATCCGACCGAACGGTTCTGCAGCGGCTGGGCCACAGCGCTGCCTTTTCAGAGGCTCATAGGAGAGCCTTAGAAAGGCAGTGCCGTGGGGGGGCCACACCACGTGACAGCATACCATCAACTGTAGAGTTCATGCCGTGCTGGAACGGGGGGTGCATGCAGGCAAGGGGGCACACTGTGTGGGTTGGAGAGGTGACCAGTTGCTTGAGTCCGATAGAGGCGAGGTTCTCCAGAAGGGATGATATGTTGTAGTCGTCGAGGTTATCCAGGTAGAAATTGAGGTCTCCAAGGAGGATGTAATTTGTGGAGGCGAGAGCGCGATGTGCGATGAGGTCAGCTAGGTATTTGCTGAACGGGGGAGAGGTCAGGAAGGTGTGTGGATGAGGGCTGTGTTGCATGCTTACAGGTATGTCTCTATACAGAATGTTCCATAATGAACACAAGGCTTCTGATAATGACTTTGATGCAGACATAGATAATGACCAGAATATTTGAAAGTACACTTTTACAATCACATCTATTTCAGTAAAAAAAGAAAAATCTGATAACAGCTCGATGCAAGCGATTGTGACAGATATCAGTAAATATAATATTAATGTTGGTTGGTCCTGTAGGGCCCGCTATGCTTTCCCGCCGGCAGCAGTTTCATGGCGGGCTCACTGCCATGAGACAGCTGGCAGTCAGGAAGCTTGTAATAGGTTTGTTGAGGCCGCCACAGCCCCACCAAGCATATTGCGACCATACACCGCCACGCCACTGCCAGGGATTGCTGATCCCTGGCAGTTGTGGTGGTGCGTTGGCAGTCCAACTGCCTAACTTGTAATGGGGTGGTCGGACCGCCGGTGCCGTGGTGGCTGTACTGCAACCGCCATGCCATCATGAGTTTGGCGGTCCGTGCACCTCCAGAATCATATTCAAGCCATTTATATTTGGGGACAAAGCCTACTGTTTAAAAGAATTCTTTACAAATATGAAACTTATCCTTGACACACCTGTAATTGTAATCCCTAAAGTGAAACATATGTAGACCAGCTCCGGGTGCTGGAAGATCACAGACCTTCTGGCCTTCATATATGACAAAAGGTTAATACATATTTGGCACTTGATGCTTCTGATTCTGATAGGGATGTTGATATTGATACTGAATCAGATATTGCTGATGGTTCCTCTTCCTTCGATCAGTTCACATCAAGTTAAAAGTATTTCAAGACACCATCTAGGTTTGAGTGTGAGAATGATCAGTTGTCTGAACAGTCAGATGTTTTGGATTCCACCTGGGACAATTGTTTCAATCATCATAATGCGTCCTGTGTCTTCAAAGTGGTCACCTGCTGATCATGTCGCTGAATATACAGGAATGCATAAACGTATCGCTTTGGAACATTCAACACATAATACACTAAAAGCAGAATGCTTGCGTCACATGGTCACAGTTCATGTGTTAGTCACACCTGTCTTGGATCCAAAACTGGTTACATTTTTCTGAAAATTTGTTAAGGATCGCAAGAAAGACATTGATAGGGCCTGAACATCCTGCGAAGACAAGCTTCTTTATTCTGTGGGTACAATTATAGAAGAAATCATTGAGATAACTCTGTAAAAGAATGTTATTTACTTTGGACCCATTAGAAATAGCAAACAGGGCTCAAATGGCCATTTGATACATTGGTGAGGCCAAAATGTTGTTTCTGAAGCAGAAAAGGTCCCTTATTGAAGTCAGATGCTACATTAACAGCTTCACTCTCTCCTGAGTGTGGTCCTAGTGCTGGGACACCTCTGTGGGTACAGCTGCAGTAAAAAGACGTCTAGATTTAAGTAACCCATTTCCTCCATTGAGCCCGCTGACGGGTTTCTGCTCCGGCCACAGTAAGCCGATGCTGATTGGCTGCCCGCGTCTTCTAGGATGGGGGGGCCCATAACTTTTTCAATAATAAAAGTCCCAAAAAAATACGTGTCTTCTTTTCTCAATGATGTAGAAGATTCAGAAATGAAGTCAACAGAGGCCAGGCCAGAATTCCATACGTGGTCATAATCAGCTCACATTCAAGAAAAGACATTTGGTGTGACCATGC
Organism: Lissotriton vulgaris; assembly: GCF_964263255.1. NCBI lineage: Eukaryota > Metazoa > Chordata > Amphibia > Caudata > Salamandridae > Lissotriton > Lissotriton vulgaris. The sequence goes on along the minus strand of NC_141691.1, from coordinate 2,144,575,349 downwards.
AACTCATAACACTAATTACGAATCTGGCAGTCCAAGGACCGCCGGACTCATGGGGGCGTGGCGGCGGAGGTCCAGTCACCGCCACACCAGCGGTCTGACAAACCCAGGGCCATCGCCTCAGTAATATGCTGGTAGTGCCGCTGCAGCACCGCAATGCATATTGCGAGTAAAGGGACCACCAGTGGTTTCATGGAGGTCTTTCCTTGCATGGGGGTGCATTCACGGGGCAGAACATGTTCCCCCATGGGTGCATGTACCCCAGTTCCTGCACAGCATAGGCTTTGAAGTCCGTGCCGTGCAGGAAACTTTTTTGGCGTTCTCATTGTGGTATCCATTTTCAGAGCCACCGCCGTGAGACTTCCAAAGGAATCCAGCAAGACACGAGGAAACTCGTAATCTGGTGGTGGTGGGATCAGGAACTTGTCAGAGCGGTATCGGACTGCCACATCATGCCAGCAACTCGCAAATAGGCCCTAAATCTATAACAAAATACACCAAACAAAAAAGAAAACAAACTGAATGCTACATTTTTCTTGGAATTTCTGTGCCTAAGAAACTGGCTTCATAGAATCATACATGGATGGTACCGAATACATTTTTAGCCAAACACTTAGCCCAAAATACACACCTAGCTCAGAAATCGGAACAAGCACAACAGGACACAGCCACCATTCAGTCACAACAGCATGCTACAAACAAACAGCATAGCATCACACATATGATAGATCAATTAATCCACTGATATGACTAAAACCCTTTGGAAGCATTAGCTCTAGGTTGGATAAGTTCATCTGAAATGACTCTTCTAAAATTGTAAGAACTGTAACTACATATTAATGCAGTACTTCATAATGATGTTTTTCTCTGTATGTTTTAGAAGTCGACTGAGGACTCACTCTTTCTGTTGCTGTTTACTTCTCTATCTTGCTTGGAGTGTTTATTCGACATATGTGAATGATAGACGTTCAGTGTACAAATACTTTGCTAGACACATGGTAAAATTTCATGTTTTTCAGAAACATTCAATTATTTACCCATTTGACTACTAACTAAGCCTTTTACCCCTAGAATGGCAAACCTATTTTGGCTATTTGGGGTAGTTCACACTTAGGCCTTCATACCCTTTTTCCACATAAGGCATCCATGCCAAATTTGTGTCTTTGTTTGAACAACATCCTGGGGATTCTAAAGGTATCCAGGGTTTGTAGATTCCCTTGAAAGGAACTGAGATAATAACTGAAATATCTCTTAACTTTAGATGCTTAAGGAAAAATAGGAAAAAAGTGTCCCACATAGATTCACTTTCTTCCGAGCCATCTGGAACATGCAAGCTGAATTAAATCCTTCGCTGCGGTGGCTATTCCGCCGCAGGGCTAACGGTTGCGGGCGGGCGCGCGGTTCACCCGCGCTGGTGACAGAACCGTTCCGTCACGGCTCGTGTGTGAGCTGTGCTTGTGACGGAACGGTTCCGTCACGGCCCGCCCGCTTAATTAAACCCGCCGCACAGGCGCGAAATCAGCGCCGCAAAATCAGCGGCGCGCAGGCGCGGCGGCCGGGCCGTGACGGAACCGTTCCGTCATCAGCACAGCCCACCAGAGGGGCGTGACGGAAGGGTTCCGTCAGCAGCATGGAAGCTGAATTAAAAAAGGAAATTTGTTGTGGAATTTTTCTAAGAGATAGCACATTTTCCCTAAGTTTTGTGCTTTTAATTTACATCCATTTTGTGGTATATGAACTAGTGGGTGATCCCGGAAAGCTAAACATTTCTGAAAACGAGACAAATACCAGAATTAGGAAAGAGTTCATTTCTGTAAATCCCTAAAGGGTTTCCCAAAGGAACTGAAGGTCACATTTATCAGTGTTTCATGCAGCACAGCAAGTCACCTTGCTGTGCTGTGCTGCGTAAAAAGGAGAGCACAGGAATGGTCAGTATTTAACATAATGTGGTGCATTCCTATCTCTCCCCTTTGGCGCTGTGGTGCAAGGGGGCTTGCTTTGCACCTTTCTGCAAAATACAATCCTCTGGCGCATTTTTCTCTTTTTTATGTGTGCTGCAGGAAAACTAGGAGAACTAAAAATATTCTTCCTTGTTACACCTCACCTGGCAAAGCATAGCATTCGACACATTCCCAGAGTAACTAGAGATAGTAAATGTGGAGTGTGCCAAATTGATGGGTGGAACACCCACGCTCTGACCATTGAACGCCTCACCGGGGCACAGAAAGCAACGATTTGCCCTGCGTTGCGTTACTCTAGATGTATCATGCAATGCAGCGCCACGCTGGGTGGCCTTGCATTGCTTGATAATTCTAAATTAGCAGTTGCGTCGCCATTGCTCCCCTTTCCGCAGTGCAAGGGTGACAAAACTACTTGATAATTATGCCCCTAACTGTTAAAATAAAGAAAAAAATAAATTAGTAGGAATGAACATCCAATTGGGACAACATTCTAATCTGTAACCTCTTGTCACTAGGACCTCTTTCCAAAAGCCAAAATGCAATATACCATTACATGTGCTAGACCCTTCTAGTTGCCGCTCTATTTTTTGGGGTAGAAATTTTTTTATTAAACATATTGTCGATCCATCATTATAATCAAATAGCAGCAAGTAGATGCATTTAGGCATCATCAGGAATAAGAGACCTTATGCACCTCGGGGCAGATTTACAAGCCCCTTGCGCCACTTTTGTGTCACTTTTCCCATGTTAAAAGTGACGCAAAAGTGGCACAAGGGGCTTGTATATCTGTCCTCTCATATATACGACTCTATTATTGCCTCGCCTCTGCCCCCCATCCCTCTAGGTCCTATATTTCTCCCACGGAGTTGCGAGAATTTTTAGTGTTTGTAGTTTTTTAAGGTACCCAGAGCCAACAACTGAGATACACCGTACAACTGTTTTTCATTGTGTACCGATCACAGAGCAATTGATATGGTCAAATATAAACAGTAAAACATGGCTATCAAGGAAACCTATGTATTTCTGAAATGGACACCAACTGTGGACTTAAGAGCAATGGATAATTGTATGTCTCTGAATTTGTCAATACCCATACTAGCATGAATCAGATGGCATTTTTAAAACTGTCTTGTTTCTTAAACACGTGCTTACATTAGGAAGGAACAAATGGAGAGAGATGGAATTGGTAATATCATATGTTTAACTATTCTATGCTAACACATGTTTTCTGATAAAAAAAGGGTTCCGCACGTAGTGTGGGTAGGCTTAGTGCCCGTGACAGGAAACAGACCAGAACAAAGCATGGATACATCACACTTTTCCACTCAAAATTGACCTTTTTTGTTAAGTGGGTAGCTGCGGATTTTGAGCCATAGCTCTGTCAGCACCCAGGGAAACCTGCACATTTTTGAAAAGCAGATACCTAGAGCTATCCAGGGCTGGGTGACTCGTAAAGCTTTCACAAGGTTGTTTTACCAAGATGCCTTTGCAAACCTCAAACTTTGACTAAAAACACAAATTTTCCTCAAATTTCTGTTAGGTAAACCATTGTGATTTCAGGAAGCCACACAATTTAAATCACCCAGCATTTCCCTAAGCATTCCGATAAAAATGGTACCACACTTTTGTGTATAGACTGCGTTCCCACAACAGGAAAAGTGTAAAATGTAACAGACACATCACATTTTTTTCACTGAAGACTGTCCCTTTTTTGTAATGTTGGTTGTTGTGGAGTTTGGGACCTAGCTCAACCAGCACCTAGACACACATATCTTCCTCACCTTTGAGTGAGGAAAAATTCTGGAATCTGTGGGTAGCAACACACTTCCTACCACCCAGCATTTTCCCCAAGTTGTACAATAAAAATTGTATCTGTTTTCTGTGGGTAGGCCTAGCACCCATGACAAGATATGGCCCAAAAAGCGAAATAGGCTAATAAAATGTTTCCACTGAAAACTGACCCTTTTTTGTAATGTGGGTAGCTGTAAATTTTAGGCCCTAGCTCAGCCAAAACCTAGGAAATCTAGTAAACTTGTACATTTTAAACGTTCAACACGTTTATGACAGCTTTCGCCAGCATCGTCAAAACCCATAAACTTAACAGAATATCCTATGCCGAATACGCACAACTCATCCTCTCTCTCTCTCTGAAGACATCACCAGCACCAAGACCAACTTCCACAACTGCATGACAGACTGAATGAAGGACACCTGCCGGAAGCTCAACACAGACAAGACAGAGGTACTGATCTTCTGAAACAAAAGCTCCCCATGGGACGCATCCTGGCTGATGGCCCTCATAAACAGACATACTCCTACTGGCACTGACCACTGACCAGGCTAGAAACCTATTCATCATGCCAGGAAACCAGCTAAACATGAATATTCAGGTCAACTCCATCTCCTCCTCCTGTTTCTTTATCCTCTGCATGCTTTTTAAGATATTCTAATGGATATCCCAAAGCACAAGACGCAGCATCACCCAGGCCCTCATCTTCAACTGACTTGACTGCAGCAAAGCTGTCTACGCAGGGATCGCAACTCACCTCCTCTGATGACTGCAGACCATATGGAATACTACAACCAGGCTCATCCTGGATCGCCCTAGATGAACCCACATCGTCCCATGCCTCTGGGACTCCACTGGCTCTCTTTACAGAAAAGAAACCAGTTTAAGCTCCTGGCCCAGATGTATAAGGCCCTATACAACAGTGGAACCAACTATTCGAACCACCGCCTGCCCTTACATCATCTCGCCAGACACCTCAGGTTAGCCTCCCTTTCTCTAACCCTTACCTCTTGCGTCCGACATAGCAGATATGGAGGTCGCTCCTTCTCCTATCTGACAGTGAAGACACAGAACGAGTTACCCTTTCATCTCCGGACCTCCCCATGTCTTACAGAGTGCCGAAGGTCCCTGAATACCTGGCTATTCCGCTAAATAACTGGACCCTCCCAGTGCCTGGATACTCTCATGGGTGGCAAGAAGCGGTCTATAAATCTACTGACTGATTGATTGATGGATTGACATCCAGGCATGTCCAGGTTGGTGTGGCTCCCACCTGGTTTCCTTATTTAGAAGTTCTTGCAAACCTCAAACTTGAATAAAAACACACATTATCCTCACATTTGTGTGAGGGAATGTTCTAGAATCTTTGTGGAGATACAACTTTGCTACCATCAAACGATCCCCCAATTCTTCTGATACGAATTGTGCCTCGCCAGTGTGGATAGGCCTAGTGCCCACAGCAATAAAAGGCCTACAATACAACATAGACACATCACATGTTTCCACTGAAAACTGACCCTTTTTTGCAATGTTAGTATGCGTGGATCTTGGGCCAGCTCAGCCGGCATCCAGGGAAATGTAGTTTATCTTTGCATTTTTAAAACCTAGACAACTAGGGGAATCCAGGTTGGGGGACTCACTAAGTTTTATTTCTCAGAAGCCAGTGCATGTCTCAAATTTCGACTAAACCACACATCTTCCTCACAAGTCTGTCAGGAAATCTTCTGGATCAGTGAGGATCCACAAATTACCATATTACCAAGGGTTCCCCAAAGCCTTCGAAAACAAACTGTACTTCACCTGTGTGGGTGGGCCTAGTGCTCACAACAGGAAAGGGACCAAAATGCTACATAGAGCGGGTTTTCTCTCCCAGAAGGCTTTTCAAACCTAAAACACACATCTCTCTCACATTTCTGTGTGGAAACCTCTGGAATCTGTGAACAGTAGAAAGGAGAAGGTGATATTTGAATACACGGCAGTATGAAAGCTTGCTACTCTAGGAAGGTATATTCCTCAAGATAGAGTTCACCGCACAGGCCTAGTTAGGGTAGGTGGAGCTTGCAGAGTTTCACTCTGCAGAATTCTGTGGAGTTACATGAAAACTCTGAAAGATTATGTGGAGTTACACAAACGTCTGGAATCAGCACATACAGCTGCTCTCACTGATTTTTTGCCACAGGAGCTTGTTCCACCCTGCATATTCGTTGTCGTTCGAGTAGACTTTCTACTCAAGCAGAAGCTTTTTCACCACAACCTGTTGTGACTGTCCGCGACTGCCCGCGTTGATAAAATCTCACTAGGAGACACCAATTCTGGCTCACGCTCGACAAATTACAGTTTGCGAGCCTGCGATCCATGCAAGAAAAATCTCTACCACACGGTGGTTGGTGGAGTTTTGCCAAAATGTGGAGGAGGCAAAACTAGGCAAACTCCACCGGCAGAGTGAAATTTACCACCCACCCCTAATCTATTTGTATTTGTGACTAAAAGAGGCAGTTTCAGAAATTGTGAAACAAAGAATCTGCAAGCGGTTTAGACGAGGTCTAGTGCTTTTAAGAATCTTACTGAAAACACATTTTCCCCCATGAGAAGTTTTTATGCAGATATTTCTAATTCTAGAGTAAAACACTGTGCTCACTGTTTGGAATAGTGTGTCTAGAGGAACGTGCTACTTTAAAAACTGGAATGGAGTCATGCATGATGGCATGTTATTATTTAATTGCGAAAATAAATGCATGGATTGAGGGTGTTGAATTCATCAAGAGAAACAAATATGAACTTAGTGGTACAGTACATATATGTATGTGATTGTGAGTGAAGAATATAAAACATTTTGTTAGAATATATAGTGATGTTTCACTGTTATCAATTATTGATCGGTATATAACTTTTAAAATTTTCGCTATTATTTTTTTAGGTGTAAAATGGAAAACAGAAGTTCAGGAAACAGAAGTATCATATCACACAATATATGGAGGAAGAAAAAACAATTGTTCACTTTTGAAGAAAGAGGGAACAGTAAATGTGTGGAAAGTCAGGAAAATAAATAATTGTATAACTCAGGTTGTTGTTCCTGGCTACGAAGACATTTGTACGCTTGGAGAACCTCGTTCTGTGTGGCTTTACTTATTTTTGAAGACAAAATGATCTGCTAACTTAAACAGCAAAAACGTGTTTTATTTATATAAGGTGGGTTGTTATCTGCTTGAGCAGTAAGTACCTGGGGAGGGCGGGGGCAGTGTGCATGCCTGAATGGAGCCGCTGCTAAGCAATCCGGCAGAGGCTCTTTTGCATCACTAAAGAGCTGTTTGTGGTTTTTGATGCCCTGGGGCCATCTGTAAAGAAATGTGAAGGGTCCAAATAGACCCTGCCCAGTCAATCACACTGTAGGAGTGTGTGACACCGGGCCAACCCCCTACCATGTGTTGGGGAAAATTAAAACTAATTTACTTACAGTGTAACACAGGAGATGAGAAAACACCTCTGCGACCTTGTTCTAACCCCAGAAACTCACCCCCTTTTCGTTGAAAGACAGGCTGGAAAAATTGGACCAGCTCAGAAGATGTGCCCACCTCTGCCAACCCCACTCCTCAGGTGGGGGAGGTGAGGTAAAGGCCACTTGTCAGTGTCTGCCATCTTGCAAATGGCAGGCACTCTCCGATCCTGGTTAAGGATTGTGACCACTCCCCCACGTGGGGTGAGCACACCAAGGGTGTAGTCACCCTAAGGTCAGTAGCCCATTGACTACTGACCTCGAGCCACTTAAAAAGCCCCCTAAATACAGTATTTAGGAGACAGCCGTGAACCAAGAAGGCAGATTCCTGCAACCAATGAAGAAGAAGGACAAAGGAAGCTGCCCAGCAGAGGAAACAGCAGAGAAGAACTGACTTGGCACTGGCCCTACCGGCCTGTCTGCAGTTTCCAGAAATCCTGCACCAAAGTAAGCATGGGCGAATTTTGCGAATCTCGCGTTCGCGAATTTTGCGGATTTGCGAACTCGCAATCCGCAAAATCCGCGAATTCCCGCGAATTTGCGGATTTTTTTTTTTTGTGTTCGCGCGTGTTTCTGACAGTTCGCGAGGGTTTTTACAATTTTGCAATTTGCGAACTTACCTGTCGGGTCGCAAGTTTTGCGAACTTGTTGTTTCTACGTGTCCAGCCTGTTTGGGACACTCTTCTTCATCACTGCCACTCTCTGTCACCACTGCCACTCTCTGACTACTCATGCCACCCTCTGGCCCACCCATGCCACCCTCTGTTTCATCACCACACCCTCTGGTTGTCCAGTGTACATTATTTTCGGCAAAGCAAAGCACACCTTCCCTGCCTCAAGTGACCTGAATTAATTTGGGGCTGATTAATGTGTCACAGAATATTTTTTTAGCTGGCACCTGCTTCCTTAGTGCTTCCTGATTAGTGATCTTTTGCACTTGCTAAGTGCTTTCATTGTTGCAAAATTAGTTACAACACCTGCCCTGCCCCAACTGACAATAATGAATTAGGGGCTGAATAATGGATTTTAACTTCCAGCCTGGCTCCTGCTTGTCTCCCTTAGCTGTAATTCAGGACCTTTGTGGCATATGTGTAACTATTCTGAGGTTCAGAGCAGGGTCACATAATAGTTGCAACTGGCAACTGAGCTCTGGAGGGGCCCCTCAGGAAGCACTACAGGAAATGGCTACTAATGATGAGCCTGAACTTTTGAACCTGGTAAGTAGTTTCAGTTTTGCTAAGATCGTATTTCTGCAATTTAGCACTTACTCGCGGGGTGCGAAGTTGTACTGGCAAGCCGCGAACTCACGCGAACAGTGCGAGCAAGCCATAAAATCCGCTGCTCGCGGATTTGCGGATTTTGCAGGAGATTCGCGGATCTCGCGGATTGCGAATTTACCGAAAATCCGCAAAATCCGCGAGCGAAACGGATTTTCCGCCCATGCTTACACCAAAGTCGCTTTGTCCTGCAGCCAGAAACCTTCAGAACCCCTGGGTGGGCTAATTGCCTTCAACAAACAATGGATCTTCAGTGAACAGCAGCTCTGTTCAAAGGAATCTCCAAAGAAAGACCCCAAACCTGCTGAAGACAAAGAACCCTGATTCTTCGAACCACCACTGCACCCGACGCGTTCGCCCCGAGTCTGAGAGGTCCACCAGTCCGTGAGGTCCCCCAGCACTCCAGAGTCCCAGTCCACCATGGGTTGACCCATTCAGGACTCCCCGACGTCGCCTGCTGCCTCTACACAGAGCCACCCCCAACCGCGAGTCGCCCCGCGGTGAAATCCGACCTCTAATGGCTCCCCTGCATCCAGCCGCACTGTGCCGGCGAGAAGAAGACCTGAGATGCACTTATATCCCCGAGCCCTCCAATGTACCTACCCAGCTGTTGGTTTTTCCCAGAAGACTTCATGGACCAGGCCTGCAGCCACAACCAAAAACCAGCAACTCCCATTCCAAATATTAGGGCACCCAAGGCCAAACCAGCACCCTGTCCCCAACATCGCTGTGCCGCTGGGGGTGCACCTAGTGTGCTAACTTGCATCCTCCTTTGCCCTTAGCTTTACCCTAGGACCATTGGTTCCTCAAGCCTGTGGCTTGGCCCAGAAAAGCCACCAACCGACTGCCCTCTAGACCAAAGGCTAACATTAGACTTGAGCTCTCTGCACCCGGCCGCCATAGTACCGCTGAGCGTGCTTTTTGGGTGCATCCTTGACCGTGGGGGAACCCTTGCTCGAACCCCAGAAACTCACCCCAAAGACCAATCACCTAATTTTCTCCATAGAATTGCCTTGACTGTTTTCCTCTGAAAAACCTATAAGTGTTGAGTGAGGTTGGTTGTATGGAAACCTAAGTAATTGTGTTTTATTGTGCCAAACTTTTGGAGGCTCATATCTGTAACAGCATCTCCAAATTTTTGGAAGAATCAGAGTATTTTGCACCGAACCAGGCTGGCTTCCGCCCATGTCACTCTACCGAGGCGGTTATTCTTTCGGTGCAGAACACTCTGAGATGGAATGCGGATGAGGGAATACATCAGGCTCTGGTGCTACTGGACCTCTCGGCTGCTTTCGACACGGTCGACTACAACATCTTGGTCGACCGTGTCGAGCAGGCAGGTCTCAGGGGCCTGGCACTGAGCTGGATTCGCTCATATATTACTGGGCGCACTCAGGCTGTCAGACTGGGACCTTACACTGCCCCCACCATACCTTCTACCTGTGGAGTCCCGCAGGGCTCTTCGCTGTCCCCCCTTCTTTTTAATTTATATCTACGTCCCCTTCTGCACTCCCTTAGGAGGGCCAAAGTGACAATTTTCAACTATGCTGACGATTTGCAGCTCATCTTTCCTTTAAACACCAAGGACGCTGTGGTTGAATTTCAAAATACTATGTCCCACATTTTAAACTGGATGAACTGCAGTCACTTGAAACTTAACCCTGGCAAGACCGAATTGGTCTTGCCGGGGCAGAGTGCTCTTAGTTGGAACCCTAGCTTTTGGTCTTCCAGTATGGGAGCCCCCCCCCATCCAAGTCCTCCTCAGTCAAGAGTTTGGGGATATATATCAGCGAGGACCTCTCTCTCAAAAAACAAGTAGGAGCAGTTGTCTCAGCTAGTTTTTTCCAGCTGAAGAAAATCAAGAAAATCGCCAGCTTCTTTTCCCCAGCTGCCCTCACTCAGATTGTCATCTCCCTGGTTCTGTCCAGACTAGATTTTTCCAACAGTCTCTATTTTGGCATCCAAGCTGGAGAGCTAAAACGCCTTCAGCTGGTCCAGAACCAGGCTGCTAGACTCCTCCTGAACCTCTCTAAGAGGCAGTCTGTTAGATCTGGCCTGAAACAGCTACACTGGCTGCCCGTGGAGCAGCGCGTGGCTTTTAAAACAGGGTGTATTTTATTCAGATCTCTGCACGACTCTGGCCCCCTGTTCATCAGAGACATGTTTAAGAAATACACTCCTTCTCGCAACCTCCGGTCTATCCACAAATCCCTTCTGACTGTCCCACCTTATAAGAGGAAACGTCTGGGAGGCATCTGTTTTGACCATCTTGCAGCTGGTTTCTGGAATTCCCTTCCCCTTCATCTGAAACTGAATGATAACATCCTCAGCTTCAGACATTCCCTGAAAACCTGGCTTTTCACTCAGGCTTATTGCTGAGCTGCTCCTCCTCTTCTGTGACCTTTGCGTTCGTTCCTTTCTATAGCGCCATGAAGCCCCCGGGCGTACGAGCGCTTACAAATACCTATTAACATTAACATTAACATTAACTGTTTTACCTACCTTTTATCTAGGAAATGTCCCGGTGTGATATCTAGGCATATCACACTGAGTAGAAAATATAATTTGCAAAGAGATCCAAAAGTAATCTAAAGGAATCCTAAAGAGATTTCAACTGTATTTAAAGATTTCACAACCCCGTAACCAAGACCTTTTCATCCAGCTTGCTTGTATTCAGCCTGCCTTGAAAAGTATTGCTTTACTTACCTGCAACAAGTCCTGCTTGGTTCTAAAAAATAAAATACCACAAAAGAAGTATTTTTATACAAACAATTGGTCAGAGTTCAGTCTTTGAGAGTGTGATATCATTTCTTACCTGAGGGCGTAAAATAAATGCTTAACACTACCCTCTGATAAAGCCTTTCTGCTCGCCCACACTACTACAAATAGAGAGTAAGGTGCTAGCTACATTTGCCTCTCTAAGCCTTTGGGGTTCCACTGGACTCGGTCCACACTTTACCTTGCTTTGCTATAGTAAATACAGAGCCAACTTCCTACAGTGTCCAGGAGTTTGCTCCTCACGTTCTGTCTTCTTGTTTAGGCCCTTCCCAAACCTTTTTTTTTAAACACAATTTGTCGTAACTGAGCCTGTCACCCCATAGTGACCCCATACTTGATCTTGAACAGTTGTGATTATGCATTAAGCGTGGTGTTGTCCTATTTTTGCAAAACTGATGACCTATTACCCCTTAAAGGAGACTTTTCGGTCTTGAGAAAAACACAGTTCACTAAGCCCAGGCCAGCATGTCTCCAAAAAGTGTACTATGGAATGTTTGATGATGTCAGGCGGGATTTGAGATCTAGTGTGACAGTATTCAATAGATGGACTCTTTAGTTTGTTTGTGTGTTAATCAATGAGAGGTATCAAGTTACAGAGGTGAGTTTACCTGTGCTTGATATTGCATTGAAGCAAAGTTTTAATTATAATTAGAGAAAAGCAACTCAGCCTTTGCTTTCTGGGCCAGTATTACAGCCAGAGTCTTTGTTGTTGTCTGAGGAATCCAGGCCGCGCATAAAGTCCAGATCGCACATAAAATCTTCTGTTGGAGATCCATAGTTTGGGTAAGAGGAGAAACAGGGGCAGAACATTCTTTTTTTTTTGCACCTTCCATATGAAACCAAAACTTGTTTTCCCAATTGTTAGGAATGGGACCTCTGGTTGGCTAAGGCGTGTGGCAGAGACCACCACTCTAGTCAGGGCTTGGGAGTTACACGCTAAAGATAACCCCTGCTCAACCACTTGGTAGCTTGGCACGAGCAGTCAGGCTTATCCCGGAGGCAATGTAAAAAGCGTTTGCGCAACACACACACACAGCAGCAACACACTAGGCACACCACAAAATGAACTCCACACAAGGTTATATAAAAATAGCCTTTGTATTAATATAAACACATTAGATCATAATCACACAATTTACACTGTGCCAACTGGCACTGGGCAGTATCTAGAGGGGATTACATACACCTGACAGGTCCACTGGGGCCACTGTCCTAACCATCACAAATCACCAAATTGTAATTGCAGCACAAATAATAAATGTAGAGCACAACCAGTAACTACTCGTAATAGAATTACCTTAGCATTAAATCCTGCAACGTAAACCACACTATGCAATAATCACCACTTTAGGCATAAATTACACAGTGAAACATAATCTGATTAGCATGAACCATAATACGCAAAACAACCTCCTAATCATAAAACACATTCAGAGGTATAAAACAGGGCATAAAGGCATTGCGCATTAGATATCACATTTAGGCCTAAACAGTGTGCCCCAAGTGGGGGCACAACACATGAAAACTGTCCCCAGGCCAACTGGCCCCTCAAAAGGCGCCAACGCCCTATGTCCAAAATAGTCGAGGCTGGCTGGGCACGCAGCATTAGCAACTAAGTAAAAGATCAGGCCTAAACGTGGCAGCTGCCCACTTATTGCTGGGCAGCTGTACAGGCGAAAAATGCAGGCACTCGCTGGAACAATGGCACTTTGGCTCGGGGCCCTGCTCTGGGGCCCCCTCAATGAATGTAGCCCACTTGGCACCACTGTGCCCTTGTGAAGCCCCACTTCAGGACTTCTCAACATAAATGCCCCCAAAAGAAACGATACAGCTGCCCACTGTGGGGCAGCTGGAAGCAACCAACAATCACTGGCACCCTCCGTGCATCTGAAGAGCGTCTCCAGAGGGGAGGCACCGACAATGTGCCCCGATCTCACCCCCCAGATACACAACACAGCCCAACTCACCGGGCTTGTGCAGGACTCCGGCGTTCCTTCTTGTTTCCCCGGGGTATCTCTGGGACCTTTCTTCCTGTCTGCCAGGTGGGGGAAGTGTGAAGACCTTATCCCTGAAGCCCGGGAGGCTTTGTCACATCTCCCCGGGGGGCTCCTCTGGCTGCTCCTTGGCCTCTAACGCAGGGAGAATTCTCCTCTGGGGACCCTCCCTTTCTTCTGGTAGCACTCTCCTGGGCACCGGGGACTTGCTCTGACGCCCATTCCAGCGCGGAGTAGGCTCCCTCCTGGGTCTAGAGGGTGGCGCTTCTTTCCTGGTCTGGCCCAGCGCGGGGCTATACTCGGTCACAATGCGCTGTGTGCGGCTCTCCCTTTCCTCATAGGAGCCCCGCTCCAGCCGGAGCTGACTTCCGTGTACCCTCTGGCCCTGCCCACAGTCAAGCTTGCAGAGTTCCGCTTCCGGGTTGACACGGGCAGTGTGGCAGCCCTCATAATGTGTCTGGGGCTCCTTCTGGGTGCAGTACAGGGTAGGCTCCCGTTTTAAGAAAAGTAACGGTGGGGTGGGTACCCGCTCAATGTCATAAAAATGCGGGGTAGGCACCCATGGTTTGTAGATAAATACACCAAGGTGGGGTTGTGAAAGCTGACGAAATTGATGTACATAGACAGCATTCATTTCCCTTCTTCTCCCACTCCTCTCCCTGTGGGCACCATGGATACTGTAAATTATTGACCGTATCACCCTGCCAGTAAGAACCCGTACCCCTATGCATATGTACAGCCATTCTAGGCACCATGGCCTTTTTACCCATTGGAATCCCCAGCTTCCCTTCTGCGCGTATCTTGCACCCCTTCTCTCATGTATAGACCGTGAAACCCTTTCCCTTTTGCGCGATCCTGATGTGAAAGGCAACCCTCCTGCCTGACCCAGGCATTCCCCATTTCCCTCTCGAAGAAGCATCCTTCGCCTCAGCTGACATAGCCCCCCCAGCTGTATCTGACTGCCCCTGTTCTCTCATGTACAGGTCATAGGATCTCTCTCTCTCCCTCTCTCTCTGTGCGACCCTGGCCCTGCGCGCACCCTGACCCCCTCCTTCTCCTCACATGAGCAGGTCATAAACCCTCTTCTTCTGCAAGGCCCTGTCCTTGAGAGTCACGGGCGCGCCTGACCAACACCTCCTTCCCTTCCATGAATGCCCCTCTGTTGACAAGCCTTCCCTCCGCGCTCGATTGTCCACGCAGGCATGAATACCACTCCTTTGATGACCCCTTCCCCCGAGTCCGGCTGACCACACATGTCCGAGGCCATCGCCTAAGCCAGGAGATACCATTTACTGCCCTTATTGTATGCCTAGCCACCCCACCCCCTGGGCCATGATCAGGCGTACATCCTACGAAACACTCAGCTGCGTGATTGCCCTCCCCTCTTATCAGCAGGTCAAGGGTCCCCATTGTGAACGTATGTGGAGTAGGATCACCACGAGGATTATAGAGATGTCTTTCTTTTGCGTCATACTGTCCTGATTGTACCATCAAATGTTTTGTAAGGTATAAAAGCAAGAGTCTCAGCTCACTTGTTAGAGCACCTCCCGAAAGACACTGTGTTTCGTGTCCGAAATGACTGGCTCTCCTCATGAGAATTAAACTCTGTTCTTGATTCCTGCTTCCAGCGCCCGTCTCTTTATTTTGGTAATTATTCAACATGGGAACTAAGAGGCGGTTTGCGCCAGCGGCCTGGGCATCGATGGTAATTCGGGCTCATTTTCCACAATTGGCGTCCCAACGCGGGGTCCATCAGTGACATAAGGTTCGGTAAGAGAGATCCAGACGAAGAAGTGAACATCTAAATGATCGGGGTATGCCTGCCTTGAGAGGGCCCTCGCCCGGCTGCCGATCGACAGAACTTCACCAATTCTGAACGGACCTCTCTTGAGTGACCTATTGTCCTGACTGGAATCCCACAGGAATGCTACATGGAGTAAGAGAACGATCGGGCGCTGGAGGAGGGAGTCGAAGAACTGTCCGTATGGTCCGGTCCGGGTAAGATTAAGTAGGGTGTTTTTACGCCTGATTGGTAGGGTGGTTCTATCCACCTGATTGATTGATTGATTGTATTGAAATCGGTATTTGTATACTGATATTGTATTGGTTGGTATTGGTTCATTTAGCTTTGAAGGCTACTTGACATATTGGTTCTCTTCTGGAGAACGAGACATTCTCTGTTTGCAAACAGCGGCGAATAGGAACGTCGTCCCTCTTTGCAGATAGAGATGGGTAGGTAATGCAGACTTTTGTTCCCGTTGTAATCCGTCATGCCTACTTTTCTCCCCACTGATTGTTTGAAGTCGATTAATAATCGATTGTTGCTCTTTGAGATCTTCCCTGTCCACAAACAGAGACGAATAGGAATATTCTGTTCCCTTTATGGATAGCGAAGGGCAGGTAATGCAGACATTTGTCCCCGTTGTAATCCGTCATGCCTGTTTTTCTCCCCATTGATTGGTTGGTTGCCTGGACATTGTTGTCCCAGGAATTGTTTCGTTTGAGGTATTTTTTATTTGCAAACAACGTGAAATAGAAATATTCTGTCTAGTCTTTGCAAGTAGAAAAGGGTAGGTTATGCCCCTTTGTGAATTCGTCAGTCCTACCCACTCCCCACTGGTTGGTTATTGGGGTGTAGCTCGCATGGTCCGCCCAGGAGACTACCCTTATGGAGGACATATGCTCCCCGCTCATGGGCCATTTAGTAGAAATAGACCGACTGGTCCGCCCAGGAGGCTACCCTAGTAAATGGAAGTACATCGCTCGGTCCGTCCAGGATGATACCCTAATGAAGGAATATATGTTCCCCTTTTGATCGATAATCTCGTTCCACCCCGGACCATTTATTGGAGGGAACTCGTCTGGTCCTTCCAGAAGTACCCCCTAGTGAAAAGGACACATAAAAATATGAAGTGATCACCGTTCCCTACTAACAGAAAGCTTTAGCTCGAAGCACGCTAAGGAAGAGAAAGAAAAATAAAAAGAAATCAGGCTAAGTCAGTAACCCCCTGATGAGCTTTTGACTTCACTAAAAATAAGAAACATTAGAAATAGTTCGTAGTAAGAAATATGAAATGGCGAAAAGGTTTGATAGCAGAACATAGCCACGAGGTAGCTAGGCTCCACTGCCTATTCCTGCTCCCAACATGTCTGCCTCATTTCCCACCACGCCCAAATAACGGTCACATGAAATAGAAAGCAAATCAATAGGTACCTACCCCCATTCCGGAAGCTCCCGAAGTGCAACGGGTCCGCGGTTACGCCCATCCGGAAGGCGAGGCCTCGTGGCACGAGGGGCTCGCCTGGCCACGGTCAGGAGGAGATGATGTTGGGCAGGCGGTCCAAAGAATGGCAGAGACCTCTCCTTCTCTCCTCTCCTGCTGCCCTGCAGGCCACGGGGGGGGGGGGGCTGTCTTGCCTCAGCCACCGACCACCCCCCCCCCTTCTGTCTCTCGCCTGGTCCGACCCACGAAGAAGGCCGAAGCCGGGGGCGAGAACGGCGGCCAATCAAGTAGTCCCGCCACATGCCAAATTCGCCACATGCCATCGCCTGCATAGTTACAGGTGGTCCCGCCACGTTTCGGGTCCCTGGAGAGTTGGAGGTAGTCCCGCCACATGTTAAAAAGGGAGGGGGGGGGCTGTCTTGCCTCAGCCGCCGACCACCCCCCCCCCATCTTCAATGGCTGGCACGGCCAATATCGAAGCGACGGAGCCGAGGAACGGCGCGGGGTCGCTGGAAGGGGGAGGTGGCGCGAACGACCCTCCCCCACCTCCCTCCAGGTGGAGGTTTCCAGCGACACCCCAACACTCTTTGCTTAAAGAGGGTCAACATCAAAAAGCGGTCTTCTGCCCAGGACGGGCACTCGCTCCATATCGTCCCTCCTCGACCTTGAAGATTCTATAAGAGCCGGGGGGCCCCCGACCCCCTGCATGGGTGCCCCCGCCCCCTTCGCTGGGAACCACGACATCGGAACAACTCCTGCCGGCACCAGCCTCGGATTGGGAATGGCTAAAATACAGCCACGGCACAGACTTGTTCAGTTCCGGAGGAACACCAGGATGACCCGGTAGGAAAATTGTTGCCGCCCTTCCCACTCTTTTGACTCATGGTCCATTTGTTAGACTGTTAACCACATAGCACAAGACTTTTTGAACTGCCAACGGAAAGTTCTGGGCCAACCATGCGAGACTAGAGATACTCTGACTGTGCTGGAACTTGCCTGACCCCACCCAAAATGGCGCCGACACAAAATGAGACGTTTTTAATGAACTTTGTTGCACCCTGATTGCGCAAGCTTTTTGCCCCGAGATATATATAACGTTTTAAATAATGAAAGTAGATATGAAGGATATTGAGTATGTGCTTGGACAATGAATTGACTTAGGGTGGGTACTGATTATGAGTTGGAAAATGAATTGGTGTAATTTAGGTAATGAATGAACATTGGATAATGTATTTATGAATTTATTAAAGATGAATTACTGACATGCATCATGTTTGCTCTGTAGGGGAGTTTAATACGATTTTATTGCACTGCCGCACTTTATGCAACGAACTGCCACCAGCCTTGTTCTCCTTATGTACAGTTCCAATCTGCTCCGTGGCTAGTCCACTGGGTTGTAGGCCTGTATTTATACGTCAACACTTTTTATTAAAAGTATTTTGAAAACGAAAGCATAGTTGTAGCGGTTGCATTAATGAGTTTTGAATGTATTACTACTGTGAGCAACGAGAAAGTATGACGAAGGTTAAAGGTTAAAAAGGACCCGATATTTAGCAGCCACACTATGTGTCACAGGCAGCCGGAAAAGTGCTTTAGAAGACCTAAAAACGACACCACAGAAATGCCACCTGACCGCCACCCTTGTACCCGATCAAAAGGGGTTACGACCAAGTAACTCATGTAGATACGCAGATCGTCAATGATTATCTGTCTGACATTTCTGGTCCCTCTGGGCTTAAACGCCGTGATGGTAGGGAAATGCACTACGTGGAGATAGGTCGAGTATGTGGTAGGTAAAAACATTTCCGGATTACTGCATGTTGATGAGGTTTGAATATTGCCCCCCCCCACCCCTTCTTTCTCCTCCCTTCTGCAGGTCACGTCGGAACCTTGGCTGATGTATGGAAGGACGATGACCGAACCGCCAATGAGAAGGGGAAGAAGGGAATATGAGCATGGTTCTTATAACAAATAAAAGTTTTTAAAAGACGTAGACTTAAACATGACTGTTCCTCCTTAGAACATAGCAACGGGAGGATGGACTGACATAGAGACTGGACAAGTACTGAATGACGAAAAAAAAAAAAAAATTGACTAGAAACGACGCGTTAAATAATGAAACTGGACGTTTTGACTAGGTAGGGAAAGGACAAAGAAAAATTGTACGGGTAAGGGTTGCCACGGCACCACCCGCCTAGGAAGTTAGAAATGTTGCCGATGTTCAAAATGCACTGCCCCCTTTCTCACACTCTTACAGATATAGCCAAGCTGTCCGACTGTTTTCCCGATCAATACTTGCCGTTGCCTCAGCCTGGAGAACTTCCCACCAAAGGAGGGAACAGAAAAATGGTTTAAGATCCAACCATGGGTAACTAGCGCGACCAGGTTAATTTCTGATCAACCAACCGAGGTGTGAGTATTGGTAATTGGGAGCGCTCGCAGGCGTGACAAGCGACAAGGGAAAGGGGGGAAGGGCAGAAAGAGCTAAGCACGTAGATAAATAGGATAGTAAAGATACGTAGGATATATATAAAAATAGATGTTGTAGACTAACAATTGTTTCCTGTCTTGTTGTGAATGTCTTGTATATGTGTAATACATGTGCCGTCTTCCCTGTCTGAGTTTGTGTGTGTGTAATGTACGAATATATGTCTCCCCTCTGTCTATATCTGCATGTTACCTGACCTTTGCTGTTCTGTGTTGTGAGCGCACTAAATGACCTATTTTCGTACACGTCTCTCTCTCTCTCTCTCTCTCTCCACCCCCTTATCTCTCTCTCTCTCTCTCTCTCTCTCTCTTTACATGTCATACGTGTACCGAATGGCTCGTTTAGATTGCGGACGACTCTCACTCTCTATGAGAGTCTCCCTATTTTCTCTCCCTCTTTTTGGTAAAATTGTGCCCCACCGGCACCAGTCTGATTTGATACTTATTGAACGCGGAGCTGTTCAACGAAATTGACCGAAATAAAAATGATTGTAACTTGCCATATTACTACCTCTCCTTTCTACAAAAATAGATGAACTTGAATTGGCTGAAAAGGAAAGGACAGGTAAGACGGCTAAGGTCCCCAAATCTGGCTATTCATAGGGGAACTGTATGTCAATGGCATCCTATGTCTGTTCTTCAGAGACGAACGCCAACGTCTAGATTGACACCCAATACCCAGATTGCCCCACCCCTTCGCACCCAAGCGCGAGCGCCCGAAGTATACCCTCCCCATTTGATAGACCCCAGCTGCTGTCCCGGATATAAACATAATGACCATGAGTAGCTGTTGACCCTTGAGGAAATCTTGTTTTACCCGACTGTCGATGATGGCACCCCCCCCCCGCCCTGTCTGAAAATGTTAGCCAGTCCTGAAGGGAAATGCTCTGTAAATGTTGAATATGATGTAACGCACAGTTGATGGGAATGTCATTTATCCTCACGTGAGTTATAAACAGGACAATGAATAAACCTGCCATAAAAAAAAAAAGAGCTCAGTAGGAATGCTGACACATGCACTGCTTGGTAATAGACCTCTGACTGTGACCGATGAGCATAAACTCTCAAATGCGTAGAATTGAGGGAGGAATTCATATGCGTAGATGTCTTCTTCTGCCATTTCTCTAAAACGTTGTCTTGTACCTATTCAAAGATTCACGATCACCGAAGGAGATGGGTCAGATGTGACGTACAGCCTGACTGCAGATCTTGGGACACGTATGACATCGACCAGAGGTGGAGCTGCAGAGCAACAAGACACGGGACGAGACCGCAATTTCAACGTGGAAAATGAAAACTGACGGGCCGCCTTGAAGCCCTCCGACTGCTAACCCACGTGTGCCTGGAGTCTCCGTCCGCCTTCTTTGGGCCTGATTGATGGGCCTGCCTGCTTGTTATCCTTTGCTCCCTTGGTCCCTTTTGTGTGTCCCAGGAACTCTGACCCAACTCCGCGCTCTCTCTCTCTCCTATCGACTATTTGAACAACATTCACCCTCTTTTCCACGTGACTTTTTGCCAAAGGAAAGAACTGCATTCATATGGGAATAGGGTGTTGCTACAGAACTATAGGTGCCGAGCATAAGGCGCCGCCGAACAGATTGTTTAGGGAACAGGACTGTGGTCTAACAGCAAGAGGACTGACCGCACCCTGCAACGCGTAAGGATAGAACCGAGCTGGACCTATAGCTCCACCGCCGGTGCTCAACAGCGCCAACGAAAGTACTCGGATTAGAGCCTACCAGTGATGGCTCGCTGATAAAAAGACACTGTGACGAAGAGATCTTGTGTATTGAACTGAATTCCGCTCTCAACTACCTGGTCAAAACTGTTCATTGGTCACATTTTTTAAGTCAGAAAGATTTATGCTATGTAGTGCGTTTAATTGTCAGGAACACAACGAAAATGTAATATCCTATGTACTGCATTCTTCCCATCACCTTAACTGTCTATGATTGTACGCCACATGTTAGTATCGACAAAGTGCTAAATTCATCAACGATGCTTGTCTACCTGTAATCACATCAGTTGCAAAAAAAAAAATGACTGCTGTTATGTAAAAAGGGGCGACTGTGAAAGCTGACGAAATTGATGTACATAGACAGCATTCATTTCCCTTCTTCTCCCACTCCTCTCCCTGTGGGCACCATGGATACTGTAAATTATTGACCGTATCACCCTGCCAGTAAGAACCCGTACCCCTATGCATATGTACAGCCATTCTAGGCACCATGGCCTTTTTACCCATTGGAATCCCCAGCTTCCCTCCTGGGCGTATCTTGCACCCCTTCTCTCATGTATAGACCGTGAAACCCTTTCCCTTTTGCGCGATCCTGATGTGAAAGGCAACCCTCCTGCCTGACCCAGGCATTCCCCATTTCCCTCTCGAAGAAGCATCCTTCGCCTCAGCTGACATAGCCCCCCCAGCTGTATCTGACTGCCCCTGTTCTCTCATGTACAGGTCATAGGATCTCTCTCTCTCCCTCTCTCTCTGTGCGACCCTGGCCCTGCGCGCACCCTGACCCCCTCCTTCTCCTCACATGAGCAGGTCATAAACCCTCTTCTTCTGCAAGGCCCTGTCCTTGAGAGTCACGGGCGCGCCTGACCAACACCTCCTTCCCTTCCATGAATGCCCCTCTGTTGACAAGCCTTCCCTCCGCGCTCGATTGTCCACGCAGGCATGAATACCACTCCTTTGATGACCCCTTCCCCCGAGTCCGGCTGACCACACATGTCCGAGGCCATCGCCTAAGCCAGGAGATACCATTTACTGCCCTTATTGTATGCCTAGCCACCCCACCCCCTGGGCCATGATCAGGCGTACATCCTATGAAACACTCAGCTGCGTGATTGCCCTCCCCTCTTATCAGCAGGTCAAGGGTCCCCATTGTGAACGTATGTGGAGTAGGATCACCACGAGGATTATAGAGATGTCTTTCTTTTGCGTCATACTGTCCTGATTGTACCATCAAATGTTTTGTAAGGTATAAAAGCAAGAGTCTCAGCTCACTTGTTAGAGCACCTCCCGAAAGACACTGTGTTTCGTGTCCGAAATGACTGGCTCTCCTCATGAGAATTAAACTCTGTTCTTGATTCCTGCTTCCAGCGCCCGTCTCTTTATTTTGGTAATTATTCAACATGGGAACTAAGAGGCGGTTTGCGCCAGCGGCCTGGGCATCGATGGTAATTCGGGCTCATTTTCCACAGGGTGGGCACCCGTTTTGATTACACCATCAGGGCGTAATAAACAGCGGGGTTGGCACCCTCTCTCAGGAATACATAATTACCGCAATGCGGGATGGGCACCCGTTCGAAAAGGGCACAACTGCAGGGGGATCCCCACATCGGGGATGCCCTTTTAAAAATGGTTGCAGCTGCGTGCTGCAGCCAGCAATTATAAGCCCTGCCCCTCCAAAGAAACGTGACCGGGTGCACGGGATGGTTTCGGCGATAGCGAATGTTTGATGGCTCCAAGGATAATAAGAAAACCGCGAGATACTTTACCGAGAGGGAGACTGTGATTTCAGTACATATTGGACTATCAACGAGCCGGTTTGTTGTCATTATCTATCATTGTTTGATTCGGACTGTGAATTTGAGAGCAGCTACACCCTAGGAGTGGGATATTGGTGGGAAGATCCGTTTACCACCTGAGGTTTTTTTGAAAAAGTGTTACTCTGGAGCCCTAGCCCTGAAGAGGCCCGCAAGGTGAGGAATACACCTAATAAAAATTTAAAATTTAGGAAATATATCTATGAGCATTTATGTAAAAATTAAGATGAAAGCTGACAATCTTTAATGCTCAATAAGGTGATCTTACATGTAAGGAATGCTCAGGGAAACCTTAGGTAGAGCATCCATTAATTGAATGATAAGGGCCAAGAGAAACAACAAGTGAAGTATACAACTTTTTGTTTCTATTTATGTTTGTTGTATAAACATTGTGTGTATATATGTCTATTGTGGTAAATGTATATATATATTCAATGAAAAAACCATTGGTTTTAGGCCATATATAGTTAGGAATTAGCATTTACAAAACCTTATTTTACTCGCATAAAACCATTGAAATTCCATATATAGTTAGCTAACTATAAGCGCTAACTATATATCGCGCACCCGCAATCCACTGCTGATGATGTCACATATTACATCATTCATGACATGGTCAGTGACATCACTGATGACATCACTGATGACATCTCAAATGACATCACTGATGACATCACTGATCACAACATCCAGTGATTGTATGTGTCTGTAAAGTTTAAATATGTTTCACATATTGAAGAATGAGTGGATGTATAAGTGCCTGGATGAAGAATTTAGTAGGTGCATGACAGACTGTATGAGTGAGTGATTAAATGTGTCTCACTGAGTACATGGGTTAGTGACTAAACTGTCTTAATTCGTGCATCAGTATGTTTGTTGTTGTGTAAGCTGCTGCATGTGTTGATCAGTAGCTATAAGAGTGGCCATATGGGTTATTGATTGGTTGCCCAAGTATTTGAATGGGAGGCTGAGTGTGTGTGTGGGTGGCTGGGAGGTGCGTGACTCTGTGCATAGATGTGTAAGCAGTTGATTCACTTGGAGTATGAGTTCAAGAGTGCATGTGGAAACAGCTATATGGGCGGTTGACTGTGCATGGGTGTGTTGGTGAGTGAATGGATTTCTCATTGCTACATGTGCAAGTAAGTACGTATGTAAAACACAATACATGTGAGAGTTGAGATATATAATTAACTGAACATAAGAGCCAGTGAATGTGTGAGTGGCTGTATCGATCACTGTGAGCTTGTATCAGGGATTATATAAGAGAGTAAATATGTGTTATTATATGTTTGAATAAGTAAGATGTGTATAACTGTATAGTTGAGGAAATGGAGGTGTGATTGATTCTTTGCATGACTGACTAGGTGTGTGAGTAACTCCATGGATGAGTGACAGTCTGTGAGTGTCTGTTTATACTGAGTGTATGTAAGGTTATATTAGAGTCTGAAGAGGTTCATTGTATTATCACATGAGTGATGTGATCAGTGATGACAAATGAGATGTCATCAGTGATGTCATTTGAGTTGTCATCAGTGATGTCATCAGTGATGTCATTTGAGATGTCATCATTGATATCATTTGAGTTGTCATCAGTGATGTCATTTGAGATGTCATCAGTGATGTCATCAGTGATGTCACTGACCATGTCATGAATGATGTAATATGTGACATCATCAGCAGTGGATTGCGGGTGCGCGATATATAGTTAGCGCTTATAGTTAGCTAACTATATATGGAATTTCAATGGTTTTATGCGAGTAAAATAAGGTTTTGTAAATGCTAATTCCTAACTATATATGGCCTATAACCTATTGTTTTTTCATTGAATTTTCAAGGTTTTGTAAATGCAAATTCCTAACTATATATCCACTATAACCTATGGTTTTTTCTGTGAATTTCATTGGTTTTTTAATAGCAAATATGAAAAGCTTTAAAATGTCAAGTACGTGATAGATAAAAACATTTTCGTATTTATGCACGCTGATGTGCTTTGAACGCTGCCCCCCCCCCCTCCCCTCTTTTGCCTTAGTAGTACTCTCTCTTTGCAGATACAGAAGGGTAGTTAACGCAGGCCTTTACCCCCGTTGTAATCCGTCGTACCTCCTTGTCTCTCCATTTGATTAATTGTTGTCCAAGCATTTACTGTTTTAGAATTGGTTCTCTTTGGATCATTCTCTATTTACAAACAAGCACAAAGTCGCAATACTCTGTTTAGTCTTTGCAGATAGTGAAAAATCGTGTAAAAAAATAAAAGTAATCGAGCAAAATCAGTAGGCCACTAATTGGATCTCTTTTTGACCTCGCTAAAATAGAAATATTAGGAACAACCCTTCTTGAGAAATACGAAAATAGTGAGATGAACTGAGCTCCACACCATGAGGGCTGCAAGACAGCTCGGCTCCATCACCCATCCCGCACAAAATAATGACAAACCCTATGCAAATATTAAAAATATAGACAACACACCAGCAAAGAAACAGGGTAAAACATTTTATTAAAAAACTATTTACATAACGTTGGTTTATAAGATGATGTCAGTAGTGGACCGATGTGTGAATAGATCGAAAACAGCACAAGGCTCCAAGATCCGGATAGCAAGCTCCTGGATGTTGGGTGCCATAGTTTAGAGTTCTAAATTTCAGCCTTTTTCAATGTCTGTGCTTTGTTGAATCAAAATGGCGGCTTGACACAAAGCTGACTCAAGCGTTGTTACTGATGCTATGCAGACAAAAACTGGTTTTCAGTTTGTACATTTTTCTAGATTTTTCAATCCAAGTTTGGTTGACTTTGTAGAACGATGGCTTCAGATTTTCAACATACGGTGTGGTGGCGCTGACTGGGAGGGGGCGCTTCGCTCCTGCCCCCTCCCCAAGTAAGATTTTCATACGTGAAAGTACGTTAATGGTTTTGGTCCCTGAGATGCTTCGATGTCACTACCATTCTCAAATAGCATAAGTTCTGGATGTTGGGTGCCATAGTTAAGAGTTCTGAGCAGCGCTTGTAACACTGTCTGAAGCTTATTTCCACCTACTGCAGCTTCACTATTCTCAAAGTAAGTGAGTGTCGTTTGTGGACCTGACTGCATTAGAAAACAATGTGATATGTTACCTTCCTAAACAGCTTGACGGAGGCCCCTGAGGGGCGCTGTGATGGCCATGGACTCGGAGAAGACGCTTGGCTCCGACACCCTCCCCAAGTCTTATAGCACTGGTGTAGCCTGAGATCGCCCCCGACATAGGCGGCCGGCTCCCGGGGTCCGGCGGTACTTTTTGCCTTTTGATGACTCTTCAATTCTGGACCTTGTCCCACAATCCGTTTGACCTGAAGACAAGCTGTAGTGAGGCGCCCCTTTATCGTTTTAGTTGCCATTCCGCCCGCTTTTGCTACACTGTGCCTCTTCCGCCATTCAGCTGTTTTCCGCCCGCTCTTGCGACTACAGCGTCTCGCTCACCATGTAGTTGAGATGCGCCCGCTCTTGCGGTGCAGCGATAGGCGGCTGCCACAGGACTCTCAAAATGGCGGCCGGCTCTTCGGTTTTGGGCCTGGTCCACTAAAATGGCCCTGGGACACCTTGGAACTCGGACGCTTGTCTGCTAGGGCTTGGGTCCCATTCTCGAAAAGCGTCCCCTCAGCCGTGAAGATTCTACAAAAGTCTTGGGGGCCTCCGACTCCCGCAGGCTTCTGGTGGGGAGCGGCTGCCATGATTGCTCGTGGAATGGCCACGACGGAGCTACGAGATGGTAGTGGTCTCATGCTGACGCCAGCTTTAGTCTGAAACATCCAGAAACACTGTAGACTACCAATTCGATCAGTTCCGGTAGCGCCCCAACATGACCCGGAAGAGAAGAACTTGCCCTCCCCTCTTTGACTGATGGTTCTTGTTGCCTGTCCCCTCTGTTGTCATTTAACAGAACTTTTTGGACTGCTGAAAGGGGTTGTGTTCTGAACGCTGGTTGGTGGAGACATTTAGACTATATTCTTGACCTACGTTGTCGCGTAATGCGTTTTATGACACGCCGCGTTAGCGCACCCGGAAGTGATCCGAGGCGCGGCGCGCAGCGCGTAACGTAAGCATAACAGGTCATGTGACTTGTTAATAAAACTTTTCATTGGTTCATTTTACTTTTGTTAATTTAATGATGAAAAGCTTGGTCATATGACCTAAAAATTACGCTTTTTATTATTTTCGAACAATATTTTTTTTTCAAACATATGTTATAATATTCCAGGCTAATGTACTTTCCCGGAAAATTTACAACTGTCTTGCAAGTAAAATATATTCCTTTTTCGAGAAAAAGGGCGTTTCTTCCTTCCATGACGGAGCCGTTGAGTAAAAGAGATTCGGCCTGCTGTCTTAGTCGCCGATACGCCTGATTATCAGATTCTTATCGATCACTTTATGTTGCAGACATGAAAAACACAACTGCCCTTGACCATTTATCTTTACTGCGTTCCTACATATTATACCTTTTATCCGTCATGTAATTGGACTGCTTTATTTCACTTGCCTTTTACTGATTCGAAAACAGTCACTAAAAGTAAAAACTTTACAAATGAAAATACTACTACCGTGTTTTGTTTTAAAAACCTTTATTGTGAAAATGTCAGTATACAAATACGGGCCTATAACCACGTGGGCCGGCCACGGAGCAAACTCAAATCGTATATGATGAGGAGACATTTACACTGTAGAAGAACGTAACGAGCGGGCCATTAGGTGACAAGAACAAAGGTGTCTAACAGTTGCGGAATCGGTGGACGTACATTTTGTAATTAAAATACGACAGGGCCACTTACAATAACATTTTCTAGATATACATTTGCGGGCAAAGAGTTACGAGTCCCATTTATACCGGCGCCATTTTGGGCGAGGCCGGGCAGGTCCAAGATATAGTCAAAATGTCTCCACCAACCATCGGCCAGACCAGAACCCCTTTCGGCCCTTTATGTTACAAGATGGTGTCTTCCATTCAGAAAATATTGGTGGCAGCATTTTGAAAGGAAACAGAAACAGCCGTTCTCCTAGTGAGTTTCACATTGTTACATTTAGGAAGAATGTTGAAGAGTAGTATGTGGAAAATCTGAAGCCATTTTTCTACAAACTCTCAATCAGACTTGGATGGAAAAAAAAAACCTGAAGAATGTACAAACTGAAAACCAATTTTTGTCTGTATAGCACCAACAGTAACGCTTGAGTCAGCTTTGTGTCAAGCCGCCATTTTCATTCAATCAATAGCGTCCCCCTGCACACATTCAGGGACCTGGTTGTGTCTTCAGATGAAACGCATTGTAGGAAAAGAAGCAGAAAGGAAAAGGAAAAAAGTTCCGCCGGACCTAGTGAAGCTGCAGCAGGTGCAAATAAGCTTCAGACAGTCTTACAAGCACTGCTCAGAACTCTCAACTGAGGCACTCAACATCCAGGACTTGCCATTCGGATCTTGGCGCCTTGTATTTTTGTTTTGTTTTTGATGGAGGGGAAAGAACAAAAAACAGACATTGAAAAAGGCTCAACAGTGCAGGGCGCCTTGTGCTGGTTCCGACCTATTCACACATCGGTCCGCTACTGACATCACCTCATAAACCAACGGGGCACCCCACGCCGACTTTCGGCGCAGCATTGTAGGATGGCCACACCAGTGCGGCAATTTGCTGGACACCACCTCGGTGCCATCCAGATCTCGGCGCGTTCATTCATTCAATAGCGTCCCCCTGCACACATTCAGGGACCTGGTCGTGTCTTCAGAAGAAACGCATTGTAGGAAAAGAAGCAGAAAGGAAAAGGCAACAAGTTCCGCCGGACCTAGTGAAGCTGCAGCAGGTGCAAATAAGCTTCAGACAGTTCTACAAGCACTGCTCAGAAATCTCAACTGAGGCACTCAACATCCAGGACTTGCCATTCGGATCTTGGCGCCTTGTGCTGGTTCCGACCTATTCACACATCAGTCCACTACTGACATCACCTCATAAGCCAACGGGGCACCCCACGCCGACTTCCGGCGCAGCATTGTAGGATGGCCACACCAGTGCGGCAACTTGCTGGACACAACATCGGGGCCATCCAGATCTCGGCGCGTTCGACTCACTGTACCGCAACAGTGACCGCAACTCAGCTGGACACGCCGTCTTTCGGCGCAGCATTGTAGGATGGCCACACCAGTGCGGCAACTTGCTGGACACGACCTCGGCGCCATCCGGATCTCGGCGCGTTCGAGTCACTGTACCGCAACAGTGACCGCAATTCAGCTGGACACGCCGTCTTTCGGCGCAGCATTGTAGGATGGCCACACCAGTGCGGCAATTTGCTGGACACCACCTCGGTGCCATCCGGATCTCGGCGCGTTGTGCTGCCTTCGGCCTATTCGCACATCGGTCCGCTACTGACGCCGCCTCACGTGCCAACGGATTTTCTACGCTTTTTGTAGCCCTATGTCGCATAACAGGTCATGTGACTTGTTTATAAAACTTTTCATTGGTTCATTTTACTTTTGGTTTCCTAAAGATGGAAGGCTTGGTCATATGACCTAAAAATAACACTTTTCATTGGTTTAGAACATTTTTTTTTCCCAAACGATGAAAGCCCCACCTTGTTTCTGGATCATTCAGACTGAAGCTGGCGTCAGCATGAGAGCACCACCATCTCGTGGCTCCGTCGTGGTCATTCCGCGAGCAATCATGGCAGCCGCTCCCCACCGGAAGCCTGCGGGAGTCGGGGGCCCCCAAGACTTTTATACAATCTTCACGGCTGAGGGGACGCTTTTCGAGAATGGAGCCCAAGCCCTAGCAGGCAAGCGTCCGACTTCCAAGGTGTCCCAGGGCCATTTCAGTGGACCAGGCCCAAAACCGAAGAGCCGTCCGCCATTTTGACAGCCATGTGGCAGCCGCCTATCGCTGCACTGCAAGAGTGGGAGCAACTCCACAACATGGTGAGCGAGACGCTGTGGCCGCAAGAGCGAGCGCAACTCAGCTAGATGGCCGCCACCTGGGGAGGCCCGTTCACGCCGCCTCCCCCCCCCCCCCCCCGGGCCGCCGCACGCCAATTTTCGGAGCAGCATTGTAGGATACCAAAACCAGTGCGGCAGTTTACTGGACATCACCTGGGTGCCTGTCGTACATGTTGTGTCAGCCATGTGACACTGGACACAGACCGCTACTGACGAGGCCTCCCCCCGCACCACCCGGGACGCCCCACGCTGTTTTTCTGTGCTGCATTGTAGGATCCCTAAACCAGTGCGGCACCCAGGCGACATCACCTGGGTGCCGTCCAGAACTCTGCACGTTGTGCTGCCTTGGGACTATTCGCACAACAGACCGCTACTGACGAGGCCTCCCCCCGCCCCACCCGGGACGCCCCACGCCAATTTTCGGAGCAGCATTGTAGGATCCCTAAACCAGTGCGGCACCCAGGCGACATCACCTGGGTGCCGTCCAGAACTCTGCACGTTGTGCTGCCTTGGGACTATTCGCACAAAAGACAGCTTCTAACCATTGTTGCTTTTTGTGTTAATAAATGTTTAAATGTTTTTAGTTTTTGTTCTGTTCATTATCGTTAAAAGTTAATAAAGTTTTATAACCTTACTTTGTTGGAGTGTTATCTATTTTTTTAAAAACGGGTGAATGGGGCTTTGAATCGGGTTATTGTCATGTGTGGGCTTTGGAAGTGTGCTGCTGCAGGATCGGACATTTCAAACTCAAATGCACGTTCTTTTTCTTACCTTTCCGAAGCATGGAGCGCAATAGCAGACAGAGAAAGGGTGATGCACGTGTTGAACACTACCTGACCTGGCAAGTTGCTGGCAGTGCCCCCCCGCCCGCTCCTGAAAGAGGGCACACACACACCGCCGCCCCGAGTACTTCACAAATCTTTAAAAGACCATGCGCTTGTTCATGAGGCTTAAATGGTTTATCACCTCTTCTAGAACCCCTGCATCGACCCTCTGACGTTTCCTGGAAAAATTACCATGTAACACAATACCAAGCCCTGTCAGCTGAAACCCCCAAGGAATCGTGGGGCATATTATCAAGGGGGTTTATCTCCGCTTTTTTGGCTTTAAAAACCATGAAAGCGGAGATAAAATTATTTCCCTATTATCAAGCTGTCGCTAACACCAGTTAGTGACAGCTAAAAGGAGATAGCGACCATCTTGGGCCCCGCTTTGCATGTCAGTGATACTTATCACTAATGACATGCAAAGTGGCGTGCCAAGATGTTAGCGACTAGAAACAGTCCCTAACATCGCTACCTTCTATTACCAACTTTTGGAGATATTCGCGCTAAGCGCGAATATCTCCAAAATCTAACACCTGCCCTGAGCAGTTCTTAGCCATGTTATCCAATGGGAGGTGGATAACATGGCTAAGAGCATTAGGTCGATAATACATGAATATCGCTGACTTTTCTGCGATAATAGCAAGGTTTATCTGCGATAAAAATCGCCGATGTGCGGCGATAATTTTTGTCTCTAAACAAGTTAGAGACAAAAATTATCGCTAGTTGTTCGTAATATGCCCCCGGGTTTTTGCTTGCAGAAATCGGGAGGCGGGAGACTAGCACTGAAATCAGTACTCACACGCCTGAATCAGGAGGATTGGCATGTCTGAATTCTCTACAGCTGGGGCCATAAACTACATCCGCAGGGGTAGGTGATAGCCTGGGACCAGCCTGGCATCTAAAATGGCTGCCGTGCACGACAAAATTGTGGCATTCGAAAAAAGGCAAGATGGCGCAGCCGCTGGAAGAGATATATCAACATATATCAGCCTCCTCAGCCACCCTCAGGAAACATAGGGGATTAGGATATGTCTCCCGCACCCCCTTATACCTACTACTTTAATTAACGAAGCACAAAATGGCGAATTCCCGTTTCGCTACCAGTTTGCGGCCCAGTTCGCGGCCCGTGAAGCGCTTCTACCGTGAAAAATCATTTTTTTTTTATTTTCCCCACGGGACCCTTTAATAACCCCAACAACATTCCTAGGGGGTCAAGAGGGGGATACCTTGCCCCCTTTCATTAAATTCCCCCTTAGTTTTTCACCTTTTCTTCTCTCTCGATCCTACCGAGAGACAAGATGGCGGCCGCTCCGGACTGTCACGCAGCAAAAAAAAAAAAAAAGCTCACGCACAGCCGCTGGAAGAGATGTATCAACATATATCAGCCTCCTCACCCACCCTCAGGAAACATAGGGGATTAGGATACGTCTCCCGCACCCACTTATAACTAGTAATTTAATTTACGAAGCACAAAATGGCGAATTCCCGTTTCGCTACCAGTTCGCGGCCGCGCTTCTACCGTGAAAAATCATTTTTTTTTTATTTTCCCCACGGGACCCTTTAATAACCCCAACAACATTCCTAGGGGGTCAAGAGGGGGATACCTTGCCCCCTTTCATTAAATTCCCCCTTCGTTTTCCACCTCTTCTTCTCTCTCGATCCTACCGAGAGACAAGATGGCGTCCGCTCCGGACTGTTTAGAATGTTGACAGACACCGGAGAGCCAATCAGCTTTCTGCGCGCAAAGTTCCGATAAGCGAAAAGTAAGCGGACCGGATCGCTGCCCAGAGCGCTGTTACAGATATATATCTTGGTTTGAACGTTAATTTCTCAAAAACTACTGGAGCACATATATTGAGACCTAGCAAAGGCACATCGGGCTAACAGTCCCTACAATTTTGCCAAGTTTCGTGCAAATCCATTCAGCCGTTCGAGCTAAAAGTGAGTCCAACCGCCCTATGGAAAACTCAATGCAAAAAACGTGTTTTGGGACCCCCCTTTTTTCTCGGCCCCCCCTTGACGAAACCCCCCCAAATTTTCAGGGGCTGCTCAGAAACAAAATGTGCCATTTTCCTGAAAATTTCAGCCAATTCCGTCCACAAACGCCAAAGTTATTAGACATAGAATTTTCAAAAGTCCCATAGGGAAAAAATCCTAACTATATATACCTACTGGCGACCGCCAGTAGGTAATGTATATACATGTGATACCAATGCAGTTTTTTGATTCCAAAGAACATTCAGAAGAGAAAAAAGAAAAAAATATATAAATAAATATTTGCTTTATAAGTCTAAAACATTTGATATTTGTTTTGGGTCAACCGGTGGTTAGTGATCTTTTTTTAAATTGTTAGATTATATTTTAAAATTAAATAGTAGGGAGAGGTAATTTGAGTATCTATGTTTAATGTATTTATCCCGAGGCATTATTTTTCTGATTGATATATGCTCCTCCAAAGAAAGGCACCACAATAAAGCGCTCGACAGGAAAGCGTTTTTCAGAAATAAAAAAAATAGCTTCTCAGACAACAAAGATATAGCGCTTGCCAGGCGCTTGAGCGAAAAGTCCGGAGAAAGTCTTGTGGAATGTAGGGGGGGTCAAAGGCTGGGCCCAGGCAGGCCAGCTCACAGGGCCCTCCAGCAGGGAGGCAGTCCCTAGTGGCGGTTCCTCCTGGCACCTACCAGCAGCAGCAGGCCCCCCTCAAGTCAGGAACACAGAGAAAACAACCTTCATGGGGTCACAACCCCTTCTCTTATACAAAGATTTCCTTTGTTAACCCAGCACAGGGCTGGGGGAAAACCAGATGCAACTGGTTTGGGGGAACTTTGGAGCACTTTTTCGTGCTCAGCTCCTCTCTCCTTTGTCAGGTGGGGGCTAGGTGCTCAGACGCACCACAGGGGGTGGAGCCAGCATTGTGTAGGGAAGGCCCAGCCCTATACAGGTCCCAGGTGCAACTCCTCCCTCCCGTCTACATGCAGATCTCCCTATTCACCACTGGGCAGACCCATCCTGGCTCCTGGAGCCACCCACATCATCCAGCCTCTGTCACTCACAAGCCAGACATGCAATTAACATCAGGCAGGCAGACACACAGCACACAGAAGTGCCAACTTCTAAAAGTGGCACTTCTCCACTGGTCACAATAAATCTGTGCACCATTGCACAGCATTTATTCTCACGAGTTCATACATACTAAACTCGCCCCAGCACTCCTCTCACACCAGGAATTACCATGGACACACATATCCCCCATGCATTCCCAGGGAGGGCAGGCCAATCTCACCACACGCACTCAGAGAGCGCACACACTTCACACTAGGACCCAGTGCTAAAATGCGCAGAAGTCAAAAACTACTAGTATCAGGTCACATTAAAGGGCAAAAACTTTAGGGGTGAACCTGCCAACAGGGCCAAGTCCAACCCAATGTCCACGCATGCACTATCATGAGGGATGTTGTAGGGAGCACACGAATGCGAGAAAGTTGCACTAACATTTATTCTGCATCTCCCCAATGCCGAGGAGGCCTGGTCCTTGCTACAAAAACTATTTAAAAATCCTACAGTCTTCTGACCTTTGTGGGCCCAATGCACCTACAATTTGAGGGTCACTCACTGGACCGAAGTGGGGTGTTGAGCTACCTGCAAACATCTCGTACGAGTGAGAAGCCACACGTGTCTGCTGCTATAAACCATGCAGGCGCTCCCATATAAAGCCTTATAGACCTGTCAGCCTTAGGGTGGTCTTCGCATAAACTTTTTCCCTCACTCCTCCATTTTTCCTCACCTCCTCTTTGTTGGCCCGAGGACTCTGTGCATTTTACCGCCACTGAGCAGTGCTAAAGTGCGCATGCTCACTCCCTAAAGCATGGTAGACTGACTCACACTCGATTGGCAGACTTAATTTATGTATAAGTCCCTTGCAGAGTGCACATGTGCCCTGGGCCTGTATATTCAATGCTGTTGGTGAGCCTGTAACAGTGATTTTGCCGCCCACTAAAGTAGCCTTTAAAAACGTCAGGCCTCAAACTGCAGCCGGGTTGTGCCTGTGTGTGCCTGTGTGTGCCTGTGTGTGGCTGTGTGTGCCTGTGTATGCCTGTGTGTGGCTTTGTGTGCCAGTGTGTGCCTGTGTTTGGCTGTGTGTGCCTATGTGTGCCTGTGTATGCCTGTGTGTGCCTGTGTATGCCTGTGTGTGGCTGTGTGTGCCTGTGTGAGGCTGTGTGTGCCTGTGTGTGCCGGTGTGTGCCTGTGTGTGGCTGTGTGTGCCTGTGTGTGCCTGTGTTTGGCTGTGTGTGCCTGTGTGTGCCTGTGTGTGCCTGTGTATGCATGTGTGTGCCTGTGTATGCATGTGTGTGCTTGTGTGTGCCTGTGTATGCATGTGTGTGACTCTGTGTATGCCTGTGTGTGGCTGTGTTTGCCAGTGTGTGCCTGTGTATGCCTGTGTATGCATGTGTGTGCCTGTGTGTGCCTGTGTATGCATGTGTGTGCCTGTGTGTGCCTCTGTGTGCCTGTGTGTGCCGGTGTGTGCCTGTGTGTGCCTGTGTGTGCCGGTGTGTGCCTGTGTGTGCCGGTGTTCGCCTGTGTGTGCCTGTGTGTGCCAGTGTGTGCCTGTGTGTGCCTGTGTGTGCCGGTGTGTGCCTGTGTGTGACTGTGTGTGCCTGTGTATGCATGTGTGTGCTTGTGTGTGCCTGTGTATGCATGTGTGTGACTCTGTGTGTGCCTGTGTGTAGCTGTGTTTGCCAGTGTGTGCCTGTGTATGCCTGTCTATGCCTGTGTGTGGCTGTGTGAGCCTGTGTGTGCCTGTGTGTGCCGGTGTGTGCCTGTGTATGCCTGTGTGTGGCTGTGTGTGCCTGTGTGTGCCTGTGTGTGCCGGTGTGTGCCTGTGTGTGCCTGTGTGTGCATCTGTGTGCCACGAACATTCCTAGAGAGCAGCCGAGCCCCGTGAAGTGGCTTTGTGTGTCAGTGTGTGCCTGTGTTTGGCTGTGTGTGCCTATGTGTGCCTGTGTATGCCTGTGTGTGCCTGTGTATGCCTGTGTGTGGCTGTGTGTGCCTGTGTGAGGCTGTGTGTGCCTGTGTGTGCCGGTGTGTGCCTGTGTGTGGCTGTGTGTGCCTGTGTGTGCCTGTGTTTGGCTGTGTGTGCCTGTGTGTGCCTGTGTGTGCCTGTGTATGCATGTGTGTGCCTGTGTATGCATGTGTGTGCTTGTGTGTGCCTGTGTATGCATGTGTGTGACTCTGTGTATGCCTGTGTGTGGCTGTGTTTGCCAGTGTGTGCCTGTGTATGCCTGTGTATGCATGTGTGTGCCTGTGTGTGCCTGTGTATGCATGTGTGTGCCTGTGTGTGCCTCTGTGTGCCTGTGTGTGCCGGTGTGTGCCTGTGTGTGCCTGTGTGTGCCGGTGTGTGCCTGTGTGTGCCGGTGTTCGCCTGTGTGTGCCTGTGTGTGCCAGTGTGTGCCTGTGTGTGCCTGTGTGTGCCGGTGTGTGCCTGTGTGTGACTGTGTGTGCCTGTGTATGCATGTGTGTGCTTGTGTGTGCCTGTGTATGCATGTGTGTGACTCTGTGTGTGCCTGTGTGTAGCTGTGTTTGCCAGTGTGTGCCTGTGTATGCCTGTCTATGCCTGTGTGTGGCTGTGTGAGCCTGTGTGTGCCTGTGTGAGCCGGTGTGTGCCTGTGTATGCCTGTGTGTGGCTGTGTGTGCCTGTGTGTGCCTGTGTGTGCCGGTGTGTGCCTGTGTGTGCCTGTGTGTGCATCTGTGTGCCACGAACATTCCTAGAGAGCAGCCGAGCCCCGTGAAGTGGAGACACAGGGGGTGAGTTCAGGGGTGCGAGCTCCCTCCGGCCTGAAGTACTGAAGGTTCATAATGCATCAGTCTCGCCTTCCCCCTCACCCCTCCCCAGCATCCTCGGGGTGAACAGGGCCAGGGAGTGAATATAAAGCAGCGGTCCGAGGGTGCACAGCTCACCTGCTCCAGCGCCGCACAGCTCTGCTCCGAGTGATCTTGGACAGTTACAGCTCTACTCCGTGGGATCTTTGACACTCACAGCTCACCTGCTCAAGCACCGCACAGCTCTGCTCCGTGTGATCTTCGACACACACAGCTCACCTGCTCCAGCGCCGCACAGCTCTGCTCCGTGTGATCTTGGACAGTCACAGCTCTGCTCCGTGTGATCTTGGACAGTCACAGCTCACCTGCTCAAGCGCCGCACAGCTCTGCTCCGTGTGATCTTGGACAGTCACAGCTCTGCTCCGTGTGATCTTGGACAGTCACAGCTCACCTGCTCAAGCGCCGCACAGCTCTGCTCCGTGTGATCTTGGACACTCACAGCTCACCTGCACAAGCGCCGCACAGCTCTGCTCCGTGTGATCTTGGACAGTCACAGCTCACTTGCTCAAGCGCCGCACAGCTCTGCTCCGTGTGATCCTCGGCAGTCACAGCTCACTCATTCCCTGACTGCAGAGCCCTTACTGCTCAGTATCGCCCATGTCCAACACACTAGATAATAGCAGATGTGCCGTCCCGCGCCGCACGGGGGCGCTGCACACCCAGGCATTCTCTGAACTCCACACAAAGCGCGGAGAGACTGCAGAGGCGCTGTTGCTGCGAGGCGCTATGGAGACCGCGAGGCACAGACAATGGAGCATTGAGTGACCCGGGGCCTCTCGTTACCTATAATCACACGGAGACCAGGAGAGCGGCACGAACACACCAGGGCTGCCAAAGCTTCAGATAGCATATTTGTGAAATTTTCAGAATTTCACTGTAATTATGAGTGACATTCAACGCCTATGAGTGACACTTTCTCGCGAGCAAAATCAAGCAACGAGGACATATATAAATATCAGAATTTACACACATTAGAGCAATGAGAAACTTTAGGAAGATCTTAAAACTGCGGCAAAACTAAGCCAGTGCCTTATAAAAGCGCGTTGACTGGAAGCAGCGCCTCACTGCAGCCAAGCCCCAGGGTCAGGGTTTAAAAAAAAAAAATAGAAGGGAGCGGTGTGAGAAGGCTACTGACATGGGGGTGCCTGGACTGGAGTCTGTGTGTTGCTGCAGTCAGGCCTCAGATTCAGGGGTTTTGAGGGACTCAGAGGGGCGTTG
The DNA here is from genome assembly GCF_964263255.1 of Lissotriton vulgaris. Classification (NCBI taxonomy): domain Eukaryota; kingdom Metazoa; phylum Chordata; class Amphibia; order Caudata; family Salamandridae; genus Lissotriton; species Lissotriton vulgaris. Next base: position 2,144,537,937 of record NC_141691.1, on the reverse strand, counting down.
GAAAGCGTCATACACCCAAAGTTGCATCTCCACAACGGCCCCCACAACGCTACGGATGCCTGGCCTCCACCTTGGGGGTGCCCAGGAGTGGGAGCCTCACAGGGAAAGCCAGGATGGGTTCAACAGCGGTATTCGCACAAGCGCCTTGAGACCCTTGCGGGTGAGTAGTGCGCTATACAAGTATCAATTTTACTAAGCATGGTTGAGCAGCAGGCAGTGGTGCCTGAGCTCTAATCTTATTCTCCAAAAATAACACACACAGCTTGAGCATGCGAGATCAGGAAGAGATACCCGCAAATGATCATATTGTTCACATTTTTATATAGCGTGCACTGGAGCACTTTACATGAGTTATATCAGTGGAGGCCAGATTTTGTTTTAGGACCAGGAAGATTAATCACTTGTGAATATTTACACGATGTTGAGCCGATGCTCAGTCTTGAACCTGGGGGCATATTATCAACAAGTAGCGATATTTATAGCTAAATAGGCTTAGCGACGATTTATTCAACGCTGAGTATCGCCGGCAATTTATCGCTGAGATAACGTGCTATTAGCAACGTTTTTCTCCAAAGCGATAAATTTTCCGGCAAAAGCGGCGAAATGCGTGAATATTGCTGAGAATACAGCGATATTCACGCATTAGCGACAAAATGCTCTTAGCCATGTTATCCACCTCCCATTGGATAACATGGCTAAGAACTGGTCTGGGCAGGTGTTAGTATTTGGAGGTATTCGCGCTTAGCGCAAATATTTCTATCGCTACGCCTGCCTTCATAATAGGCAATCGCAATGTTAGTGACTGTCTTCAGTCGCTAACAGTTTGGGGACGCCCACTTTGCATGTCATTAGCGATAAATATTGCTAACATGCAAAACGGGCCCCAAAGCGCTCACTAGCACCTAAAAGCTGTCGCTAACTGCTGTTAGCGACAGCTTGCTAATAGAACGATAGAATTATTGCCGCATAGCGGCCGAAAATGGCCGCTAAAGCGGTGAAAATTCCCTATCGCCCCCCTTGATAATATCCCTCCTGGTTCATAATTTCCAAAGTCTGCAGCTCTAGTGGCAATACTACCACATGCTCTCTCACGTCTTGCGTTTGATTTAATGGCCTACAATGTTACTCCAGCTGTAACAGAAATGTAGAGTGCATATAGGTACACATGAGAACTGACTTACCGGTCCTCCCATCTCACAGCCAGTAGAAAACAATGCTCCCAGTCCCATGAAGTGAATGCTTCTTTCCTGGTGTTTCCCTTTTTTAATTTTATGACTGCTCCCCTTTGTGTCTTCTGCTCAGGCCTCTCTTTCCACCAGCTCGATGTGTGCTTCCCACTGTACCCCCGGGGCACCACCACTGCCTTTCTTACTACTGTTGGGAGGGAGCATGTGATAGCTCTCTCCGTGGTGCGCCGTACGAATCGACTAACTGCATGCTGCCTGCCCGACCACCACTACACAGTACACTGCGAGGGGTCGCTCCACCTCGTCTCGGGTACTGGGAGAATAGGGGTTGAGCGAGGTACAGGCAACTCCATTTAGTAAGGCTACTGCTTGACACGTACTCGTTGATTCTTTGTCTGGACACCACCAGAGAAACCGAGCACCAGACCAAATCAAACAGGTCTCCAAACTGAACAGTCTAACTAGGTGCTTGTCTTGTTGTCACCGAATAAAGCTGTTGTGAATTGAATTGAATTGAACAGTCTAACCAAGATAACTCGCTCGTGATTAAAGCCTCAGTTTCCTGTGCCGTCGGTGAGTGAAATTAATTCACTCTGGATCGGTCAGTCACTCAGATTGAGTCCCCCGCCGTTCTGCCTCCTCCTTCCCACTTCTTCCGGATGTGACGGCACTGGGGCGCCCTGGTGTCCCACCTTGACTGACAGCCTAGCATCGACTGCTGAGAGGGCAGGACCCCTGTCAGTAATTCATTGGCAGCAGTGAGAAAGAGTCAAAGTAAAGCGGCGAGGCGCCAGCCCCGGCACGACAGGCTGGGCAGATTTGTTACACTGTCGCGCTCTCAGCCTCTCCAGAGCTGAGAGCAGACAGATCTACAGAGAAATTGATGAGGCAAGAAGAAGTAAATAAAAGAAGATTTATTCTTAATAATAGAAGCACCACAGATACAGGTCTAAATGCCAAGGAAAACTTCAAGCAACTGTCCTTCTCGTCCGCTACTCCTCAACTGCGCGATCCATGTCGGAGTGTGGAACACACGGATCGTGCCCCAGATGAGAGCATTCAAAGAACAACAAGTCTACCTAGGAAATGCAGCAGAATGGCGCGTGCATGCAAGCACGCGAGAAACACATTGAATAAAAAATAAAGCAAAACGTGCAACAGGCACGCAACAGATATAGCACACCTCCCCCCCTTAAATAAAACAAAAAAAAACTATTTAACAATTCTGTCCTTTACAATTGAGATATCCACTTGGGTTTCCTTATTAATCTTCTACCTTAAACATTAGCATTAGTCGCATTTGTATCAACAGCGTCCTCTTGAGGACTAATATCACATGCATTAGACACACAAAAGTTTTCAACAACTTTATCACCTAACTCATCTAAACAATTAAAATCAGTATTGTTCAAATTGCTGTTTCCATAGTCCTCAGAACAAAAATAAATATCGTTGTCGGCACTGAGAATATCGATTCTGCCTAAATTCCATACTTTGTTATCAGATAATCTCACCGAATTTTTTAACGCTTTAATAACTTCAAATGGACCCATATATTGGGTTTCACCTTTTTTGACTTTCCATAGTATTTTTACTTTAACAAGCATATCAATTTCAATACATGGAACAAGTTTAGAACCTTTTGTTTTATCAAAACTAGCTTTATTAATTGTGTTTCTACTAATTTCTCCTTCACACTGTTCAAATCTAAAGTAGAAGAAGTAGACGGAACTAACCATGAAGGATTGGATTTTGTCCTAGGAGAATAGCCTGTGATAGAATTCATGATAGTCCTATACAAAGACCTCTCTGTAAGCAAACAGAAGGCAGGGTAGAAGGATGTCCCTTCTCCGCCTGAGCTTTTCAGGTAATCCTTTGATCATACCCTTTAGGGTCTTGTTGAATCTCTCAACAAGCCCATTACATTGTGGATGATAAGGGGTGGTGAACTTGTAGTTGACACCACATTCCTTCCGTATAGCTGTCAAATATCCTGACATGAAGTTTGCACCTCTGTCAGAGACAACCTCCTTAGGAAACCCCACTCTGGAGAAAACTCCAAGTAAGGCCCTGGCCACCATAGGAGCTGTTGTGGTCCTAAGGGGAATTGCCTCTGGGTACCTGGTGGCATGGTCCACCACCACCAGTATGAATCTGTGCCCAGATGCTGAAGGGGGATCCATTGGACCTACAATATCAAACCCCACTCTTTCAAAGGGGACCCCCACCACAGGTAGTGGTATCAGGGGGGCCTTTTTGGTGCTACCTGCTTTACCACTGGCTTGGCAGGTTACACAGGAGCGACAAAACTCCTTGGTGTCTTCAGACATGTGAGGCCAGTGAAAGTGAGGGACACGCCTGTCCCAAGTCTTATTCTGGCCTAGGTGTCCTGCTAAGGGAATAACATGGGCCAAGGTAAGAAGGAAGCCCCTAAAATGCAGAGGTATAACCAACCTCCTGGTTGTAGCAGGCTTGGGGTCTCTACCCTCTGAATAAAGGAGCCCATCATCCCAATATACTCTATGGGTACCTTGAGCATTCCCAGCAGCCTCAGCAGCAGCCTGCTGTCTGAGGGGTTCAAGAGAAGGACAGGTTAACTGAGCCTGCCCCAAGTCTGCCCTAGACGGTCCCGATTTCCCCAGAAACTCAACCTGATCATGTTCAAGTTCTTCAGGGACAGTTCCTTCAGGGGTCTCAATATCATCTTCATGTGAAGGCTGATCCTCACTTGTAGGCAGTTGGGAAGGCACAGCCTGTACCCTCCTGTTCTTCTTCTTGGAAGGTGCTTGGTCCATTGTTCCAGGATCCAAGACCTGAGGTTCAGAGAGGCACGTTTTGGCCTGTGACCTGGTCACAGCAAGGACGTGTGATGATATCCCTAACATCTCTGCATGAGTCCTGTACTCAACTTCTGACCATAGAGAGCTCTCCAGGTCATTACCCAACAAACATTCAACTGGGAGATCAGCACTAACCACAACTCTTTTTAGGCCAGTTACCCCTCCCAAGGAGAAATTAACAATTGCCACACCATGGGTAGTAGTGACATTGCTGGCATTGGTCACCAGGTAATTATCACCTGGTATGTATTGTCCAGGGTCCACAAAGCTAGGTGTCACCATAGTGACACTGGCACATGTGTCCATGAATGCTTGAGACACTTTTTCATTAATCAAAGGTGTCTGTCTGTACTTGCCCAGATTACTGGGGCTTTTAGTAGGGGCCAAATCTATGTCCCCATCACAAATCAGAACAGCCTGTGTAGGGGTCCCGACTAGGACAGAATCTCCCTCAGCTCCCAAGGTGATACCCACTACCCCCTTAGTTTGTGGACCAACACTGCTGACTGTACTAGTGGGTGCAGGTGCCTTAGGGGCTGCAGTGTTGGGGGCTCCACCCTTTTTACACTCACTGGTCCAGTGAGAGGTGTTTTTACATGTACTACACCAGGGTTTTCTTTGACCTTCTTTCTTCTTCTTCTTGGAAGTTTGAGACCCACCCTCAGTAATTGTTTGGGGCCCTGTTGAAGACTTCTGGGGCCAGATGTAGGTGGCCGTTTGAGGCCATTTATCGAGCGGTTTTGGCCAATTTTGGCTGTTACCGATTGGTAAATGGGTGACAGGTATGTAGGGGGCATTATTTTACTAAATCGGTAAAATTACCGAATCAGTAATTTTACCGATCCGGTACAATAAAAATGCGGTAAATTTACCGATTCTAAGGCACCCAGATGTAGGTGGGACTCTTCAGAGTCCCAGAGGCCTTACCCAATCGGTATTTTACCATCAAATCCAATTTGATGGTAAAATACCGATTCCGGTGTGCATGCACATGTGTGCATGCACACCTATGCCATGTGACAGGCAGACCTGCCCTTAGGGCATGTATGCCTGCCACATGGCACCCAAGCCTGTTTTAGGGGTGCCAGAGGGTGTCAAAGTGACACCCCCTGCACCCTTGTGAAAATCGATATTTACTGATTCGGTAAATACCAAATCGGTAATGCCCTTTCATTCCTATGGGCTTCAAAGCCCATAGGAATGAATGGGCATTACCGATTCGGTATTTACCGAATCAGTAAATACCGAAATCTTCCGAATCGGTATTCCAGCACATCTGGAATACCTACATATCCACCCCTTGGATTTACCAATTTTTAATTACCGAATCGGTAAAATTAGGTAATTTAAAATCGGTAAATCTATTTTACCTACATCTGGCCCCTGGTCTTTAGCTTTCTGCTCCCCACCCTTCTGGTCTGTTTTCTTTTGGTCACCACCCTGGTTCTGGTTCTGGTTCTTTTGCTTAACTCTGGTTCTAACCCATTTGTCTGCCCTCTTTCCCAATTCTTGGGGAGGGGTCTGATCTGAGTCAACCAAATGTTGATGCTACTGCTGGTTCTGACAATTATTTAAAATGTGTTCTCTCATAAGCAAATTGTACAATCCTTCATAGTCTGTAACCTTACTTCCCAGCAACCATCCCTCCAGAGCCTTAGTGGCACTTTCAACAAATTCAGACCAGTCCTGAGTCTGTGTCTTCTGGGTCTCTCTGAACATTAACCTGTACTGTTCAGTGGTTAAGCCTAACCCATCAATCAGAGCACTCTTCAGGACCAGGTAGTTTCTAGAATCCCCATCACTAACTGTGAGGAGTCTGTCTCTGCCTCTACCTTCAAAGGAGAGCCACAAGATTGCTGCCAACTGCTCCTGAGGGATGTGCTGTACTCTGCAGGCTCTCTCCATTGCAGTTATCCATTTGTGGATATCATCCCCAGCTTTGTAGGGGGGCACAATCTTACTCAGGTTTCTATTGTCATAGGACCTGTCTTTATCCTTTGGGATAATGCTGCCACCAGTGGGTACTAACCCACTCTCTCTAAGCTGTCTTGCTCTATCAAGTTTCTCTTGGGCCAGGGCAACTTCTAATTCGTGCTTCTGGATCCTAAGCTCAGCCTCTCTCATTTTGGCCTCATGTTCCTTTCTCTGAGGGCTAGTCATCCCCTACTGGAGTGACCATGAGAGCCTCTAGAAGCTTGGGAGGTATTGGATTCACCTGAGTGATTCCTCCTCCTCCTATGCGCCTGGTTAAGTCCACTTGGGGGTCTGGGTAAGGTCATCCTTAGCTCAGTCCCAAATACACTTAAGTTAGCCTGGCTAAGCCTGCTGGCTGGCATCTGACTACGTCTACCATCATCAGAATCACTGCTCCCCCCTTCTGTCTCCTCTTCTTCCTCCTCCTCTTCCTCAGGCTGAGTATCTCCAGTGACTTGGTCATCCTCATCTATCTGGACTACAGGGACAGGGGTGTCAGTATTGTCATCTTCAGTGGGAGAGCCTCCTTCACCATTCCCAGTGGGGTCTGGTTTAGAGGTCTTTAGAGCTTCAGACTGGTCTAAAAGCTCTCTACGGTGGTCTGTAGTAGGGGTTGAACCCGTCTTGAGACCTCTTGAGGCACAAAGCTGCCTCAATTCCTTAAAATTAAGCATAGCAAATTTGGATGGTGCACTTGGAGAGTCACTCTCAACAGGAGTAAGTCCAGTGGACCTCTCTTCTCCAGACATTGCTCTAATGTGGGTGGATATGTTGCAATCTACCTACACTGGTGTTTACCTACTAAACCTATCTAGTAGTTGTAGTCAGGGTGTGCTACTCCCTATCCTCTACAACAACTAAGTTCAGTAGAACTTTAGTATACTAGTCTTGTTTTATATGTACCTAGCAGGTACCTGTATGATCTTTCAAATGATACTCTCAAAGATTGTAATGGTAAAACAACAGCAAGCTCAAATTCCAACCACTGCTCACCAATGGGAGAAGTTGGCCTGGTATATGATGCTCACTAGTTCTAGTGATCCCCTTGCACCATGCCAAGCAACCCTTATGATGATTGGTTGTAAGTCAACCTTATAGACCAGCTATCCTAGTAGCGTGGACAAAGCAGTCTTAGGCTAAACTCTGTAAAGGCATGTGAAGCAAGCTGTTTTACCATACACAATCCCCTTGAATACCAAATGAAAGGACACCACACAGATATATATTGAACATATATTTATATTTATTTACTACAAATATCCCCTATACTCTTTATGAGCACTGAAGCAAATGCGTTAAAACAAAACACAGTTTAAATATACAAAAGTTACACAATATGGATGAGCCCTAGGGGCCACCTAAACCATATACTAAAATAGTGGTATAAGAACCACCTAGCTGAAAGGAAGTAGGCCTAGGGCCTTGGGAATCCCTGGAGCTGTTCGGGACTAACAGTGAAGAAGTCGGGAAAGGCCTGCAGGACTCGGGTGCAGCGCTTAAAGTGCACGCATACACCAATCCAATGTCAATGGTGCGTAAAAGTTACAAAGTTAGTGTTTAAGGAACCTTCCGAGTGACCTATAAGGATAAAACTTAAGACCTAGACACTAGAGGTGTACACCAGTGTAGGAACACCGGCGTTGCTGAGTTACCTCACCCACAGGAAGCAGGTGCACAGGTGCAAAGTAGTGTCGGGTTTCGTCAAGCAGGTCGATGGTGCCTGAAGATGAAGATGCTGCAGGCGGGTCATCGAGGAGAGTTCCGGTGGATCCAAGGGTGGATCTGAAGTGGTGAAGACCTGAAAGCAGAGGGGACAATGTTCAAAGTCACTAGCCAGTGACTACCGTGGAACCTGGATGGAACCAGGCGATGTCGGGTGCAAACAGGCGATGATGTGTAGCTTGTCTCCACAGCCACGTGGGCACGAAAAGGTCGGGGAAGTCCAGGAGTCGATCACGAGCTGTTCCACGAAGGTTCTCGCTGATGGCGGTGTCAGCAACTTGATTGGAGCAAACAGGCCTTCGCTAATGCAAGCCACGCAGGAAGGGAAGAAAGCTTATCACTCGGACCAGCAAGGTCAGAGCGGGTGCTCCTTTTTACAGGAGTGAGGGCAAGTCTGGAGCAACCAGACCCACAATGTTGATTGTAGGTTTCGTCGCCAAGATGGCTGCTAGCCACGTGGCAAGTGGCCGGGATGGCGCGTCGAGTGGCAAAGTACAAAAGGGCCCCACGCAGATTGTGGAGATGCTGGGGGGCTGATCCTTGATGCAAATGCTGCTCGGTGGTGGGGCTTCTCAAACCCCAAAGCACAGCAACGAGGGTGACTCGGGTGCTGCACAGTCAGCTTCTTGGTGGTCTTTTGAGCTGTCCGGTCCCACATCTCTCGGTGCCTCCACGGGTCTCTTCTTTGCAGGGACTGTGGATCAGGCTCTGAGATGTCTGGGAGTCTGGGTCTCGTTGGGCTCTGGGCTCCAGCTCCAGCAGGAGGTGGCGACAAAGCAGACATTGAGTTGCTGGATGGTGTCTGTGTTCACAGGGTGGCCACTCCTAGGCCACAAGGGAGATACCCAAGAATTAAACTGAAAGGGTATATAATCTTCTTTGAATAAAGAGCAGCTTTAACTAAATCGAGACTGAGTTTCCTTGATATTAATACTATTGTATTGTCCTACTCGGTCTCGTAAGGACAAGACCCCACATTCTTTCAAAGACAATGAGGCACATGGCAGAACGAGGCGAGTCATCGAGCTTCTTTATGGTCTCCTGAAAAGCTGCTTCCGCTGCCTGCACAAGACCGTGAGGGGTCCTCCCATATGAGCTTGCAAAGGTGTGTATAATCATCATCATCTGCTGCATGCTCCATAACATGGCAGTACAGAAGGAGGTGCCTCTCATCCAGGACGACGATGACCAACATCCACCACCTGTGAAGGATCCTGGCCTGGGCCACAAGGTCAGTGATGATGATGATGAGGGTGAAGTCCGCACACAGCTCATCAACAACTTCTTCAGCTGAAGGTGAGTTCACAGGGTTGTCATCTCAATGTCCTGAGTGAGCATGTGATGTGTTTGTGCAGCTGAGTTGCTGTTTGAGATTGTCAGTGTGGTACTTGACTCGAAGCGTGCAGTGATGTGTTCTGTCATATGGTCTGTAGTCCACAATGGTGTTGACATGCTAAGTTGTTAGTGTGTAGATTTCTTGTGACATGTCTATTGCATTTCCATCCTGTTCTGTTGTGCTTCTGACTGTGTCTCATTTCGGTCCTTCCCAAGGTACTTTGCCAGTTCCAGGTGCAAGTCTGACACAGACATCTAAAAATCCACCCTTAAGGCGCAATTTGACGACACTTGGTGACCCTGTGCCCACTGTCATGTGGATTCACCTTGATATTGTTGTGTAATAAACCTGTTTCTGATTTGTAATGTACCTGTGCTTCACTTAGTAATATGTGTTGTCTGTTCTTCACACATCTGACTGACATTTGGTAACCTCACCTGTGGGCTTGTCGGCAGTGATTGTGGAAAGGTGTTGTGTCTGTGCATTTCACTGTATATCTGGCAACCATCTTTGTAGGCAATGTGTCACATGTCCATGATGAGTATGTGTTGTGGAGCCCTATGGGTGTGTCTCCCACATAGGTGTCACATCAACATGAGTCACATAACGGTAATGGCATTGCTGTAGAAGTCGGCATGCACTGTGTGCTTCAGTATTTCATCATCTCCATGACACATACCAAGTTGGAATCACAGCATAGGCAAGTATAGTGTAATGGTGATTTTATTTACATACATGTGTGGAGATAGTGATGAACATGAGGTTTAGAATCCACAGTTCACACATGAGTCCAAAGTATGATAGATGAAATGTCCAGAGTGAAGTTCACATTCATCTTCTACATTGGTACAACATGGACCCTACATGTCATGATGGGGACCTGTGTCATGTGCAACAAGGTGAACGCTTTGCACCCAAAGACCAACATCCAAAACAGGTTCTGGGTTCCTGGGGGATGTGCAGGGACAACTGTGGCTCACTTGTCCTTCTTCGGACAATCCCTCCTCTACTTCTGTGGGGGATCCTCAGGAGCAGGCGCCAATAGTGCATCGGAGTCTCCACCAGATTCATCCTCCCTCCCTGTGGCATTAGCAGATGCTGTTGCTTCAGATGTTGTGGGCACACAGGGAGGTGTGGACATATATGTGCTGATCTGTCCATATGCACCGCCGTGAGTTTGTCCCACTTGGCCTCCATGCGGGCATGATGGGCAGCCTGCTCCAGCTGCATGTCCTTGAGGACCCTCACTACCTGGCTGAATCCTCCACTGCTATCCTGGTACGCATCTATGATGCATATCAGTTGGGGGTCATCAGGCAGTCCAGGCACCTCCACAGACCGGGTCCTCGGCCTAACACCACTCCCACCACCCCTAGACACACCGGCTGTACATGTGGTGGCAGGCACAGTTGACCCGGGGCTCCCTTGGCTGTTGCCACTGGTATCATTGTTGGTAGCATCCTGGGTGGCCCAGGCCCCTGTGCTGCTGGAACTTGGTCTCCTAGGTCGGTCCGTGTTGGCATGGGTGTTAGGTCTGTGGGCAGATAGTGTTGACATGGCTGCAGGGGGTGCAGGTGTTTCTGATGGTGATACTACCTGATGACTCAATTCAATTCAATTCAAAATCTTTATTCCGCACATAAAAAGACACCATAAAAGTACATAGACAATTACATTTTTGTAAAAATACTTTTTTTCTAAAAATATATTTTAAAAAGTTTTAAAAAAACTAAAATTCATTATGTGCAATAAAAAAAGGGGATTTCCGTGATAAGTCTCTGTTTATGGGGCATTGCAATCGGTAATTTCTCTTGTATTCCTTAACCTCATTGCCACCCTAATGAAGCTTACTGTGCAAAACAATGTGTGGGCATCTGGGGCATCCTGCAGAAACTTCAAAGCTGCTTTTGCTTGTCTAAAATTAGCTTCTTTCAGGATCCCCACTAAGAATTTGCGTCTGGGAACGGAATAAAAGGGGCATAGCAATACAAAGTGAAGGGTGTCCTGCGGAAACCTTCCGTCACAGCCGCAGGTACCCTTCGCCTCCAGTGTCAGAGTAAAACCAGCGGGAACAGAGAGTAAATGGTGTAGCATATTGAGTCTTAACTGGGTCATATAAAATCTGTCCTGTGGGTTGTACGGTACACAGTCAAAATATCGAGTAGGAAATATCGACATACCATAATATCGAGTCTGAAATATCGAAGGAGCATAATATCGAAGGCAAGAATATCGTAGAACAGAATATTGACCCAAGGTAAGTAATATCGAAATTCTTAATATCGATGTAAGTAATATCGAAGTTAGTAATATCGATAGCATATATATCGATGTTACTAATTTCGATGACACTAATATCGATATTTGTATTATTTTATAGTTTTTTATTATGTATGTGTTATATGTTTAACTTAAGTATTTAAAATAATTACTATTATATGTGTATTAATTTGATATAAAAATAAATTAATTTATAAGAAAATTGTATGTTTTAGTACCGGAGCGGGTTGTGGGTTTATAGGGGAATATGGTGGGAAGTAATTTAATTATGTTAAAGTGATTATTAATTAGTAGGATTTATTAATAAATTATAATTAATTGGTAATTATTTGAAAATAATAGGAAAATAATTTTAAATAATTTATTAATTGATATATATGTTCTGTAGCAGGTTGTGGGTTTATAGGGGAATAGGGTGGGAAGTAATTTAATTATGTAAGTTGATGAATAATTATTAGGATTAATTAATTAATTATAATTATTTGCTAACAATTATTAATTAATTGAAGAAAAAAAATTAATTGATTAATTGATATATATTTTCCGTAGCGGGATGTGGGTTTATAGGGGAATTGGGTGGGGAGTAATTTAATTATGGTTAATTATTTAATAATTAGTAGGAATTATAAAATAAATGTAATTAATTGGTAATTAATTTTAATTAATAGTTAATTAATTTTAAATATTTGCTAATTATTTTTCATTAATTCATAAATGGATAAATGTGTTATGTTGTGGATAGTGGTTTTATAGGGAAATATGGTGGGAAGTAAAGTTAATTTAATTAATTAATAATGTATAAAAACTAATTGTATTGTTAATAATATAATTGTTAATTAATTATTAATTGGTAATTAAATAATATTAAATGGTATTATTTTAAATTTATTTTAGGTAACATATATTTTGCTAAGCATGTGTTTTATAATTAAGTATAGGTATTGTATATGGTTTATATTTATTTGATATTTTTTTTTTTATAACTACAAAAATCGTTTATTTCTAAGCATGTTATTTTAACCCTTATACTATCCAACACTTTCCCTACTGTTGCACTCTCTGGAGTTGGAATAGTATTTTTTACTCCTACGCTATCCAACGCTTTCCCTACTGTTGCACTATCTGGAGTGGGAATAGTAATTTTTACCCCTACGCTATCCAATGCTTTCCCTACTGTTGCACTCTCTGGAGTGGGAATAGTAATGTTTACCCCTACTCTATCCAACGCTTTCCCTACTGTTGCACTCTCTGGAGTGGGAATAGTAATTTTTACCCCTACGCTATCCAATGCTTTCCCTACTGTTGCACTCTCTGGAGTGGGAATAGTAATTTTTACCCCTACGCTATCCAATGCTTTCTCTACTGTTGCATTCTCTGGAGTGGGAATAGTAATTTTTACCCCTACGCTATCCAACGCTTTCCCTACTGTTGCACTCTCTGGAGTGGGAATAGTAATTTTTACCCCTACGCTATCCAATGCTTTCCCTACTGTTGCACTCTCTGGAGTGGGAATAGTAATTTTTACCCCTACGCTATCCAATGCTTTCCCTACTGTTGCACTCTCTGGAGTTGGAATAGTAATTTTTACTCCTACCCTATCCAACGCTTTCCCTACTGTTGCACTCTCTGGAGTGGGAATAGTAATTTTTACCCCTACGCTATCCAACATTTTCCCTACTGTTGCACTCTCTGGAGTGGGAATAGTAATTTTTACCCCTACGCTATCCAACGCTTTCCCTACTGTTGCACTCTCTGGAGTGGGAATAGCAATTTTTACCCCTACGCTATCCAATGTTTTCCCTACTGTTGCACTCTCTGGAGTGGGAATAGTAATTTTTACCACCACGCTATCCAACGCTTTCCCTACTGTTGCACTCTCTGGAGTGGGAATAGTAATTTTTACCCGTACGCTATCCAACGCTTTCCCTACTGTTGCACTCTCTGTAGTGGGAATAGTAATTTGTACCCCTACACAATCCAACGCTTTCCCTACTGTTGCACTCTCTGGAGTGGGAATAGTAATTTTTACCTCTACGCTATCCAACGCTTTCCCTACTGTTGTACTCTCTGGAGTGGGAATAGTAATTTTTACTCCTACGCTATCCAACCCTTTCCCTACTTTTGCACTCTCTGGAGTGGGAATAGTAATTTTACCCCTACGCTATCAAACGCTTTCCCTACTGTTGAACTCTCTGGAGTAGGAATAGTAATTTTTACCCTTACGCTATCCAACGTTTTATATAATTAATTGCAAAAAAATTAAATGTTTATTTTATTTTTGATATTACTTACATTTTATTTATGTCATTGTTTTATGTTTGTAAATGTATTACTAATTTAGAATATATTTGATTAATTTATAAATTAGTAAAATAATTATTAATATTTATTGTTCAGTACATAGATATTATATATTTACTGTATATATTTAATTAATGTATTATTAATATATATGTATTATTTAATAATTTTAAACATTATTAGATACTTTTAAATATGTATATTTTATTTATTAGTGTTATATACTCAATTTTACATTTATATATTAAAAGAAAAAAAATCGATATTTTTAACATCGATATTTTTTTACATCTATATTATTTTTTCGATATTTTTGTACTTACCATGTTGTAGATAGGATGTCGATATTTTTGCCTTCGATATTGTTGACTCGATATTCTTGTAGGTCGATATTTATGAGGTCGAAATTCTGTCAGTGATCCGGGTTGTACATTACAGAGAGGTATGGTTCCATTCCATTTGTCAGTTTCAATGAACAATAGGATAAAACAGTGGGTTTGCACTTTTCAATGTTGGCCCTATTCGTGAGTGTCCAGTCTGAAAAAAAGTTTTTTGACCATTGATTTATTCTGGATAGTTAGAGATTCTGGTGCAGGGAAAAAGTTTATACAACCAATAGCCTCCAGTGAGTCTTTTACGTATTTCAACCATGGAATGTGGCCTCCTCTATCGCGTTTTAGACAGTCTTTAAGAATTTGTCTAGTGAGGCCCGCTTCCGGGTTAGTCCAAACTTTAATCCAGGTCAAAAATGGTCTGATTTTAATTCAATCTTCAATATAGGGCTCCCCCAGTTCTTCGTGTATGATGTATGCTGGAGTACTCCGTGGCAGTTTCAAAACCCTTTTGAAAAACTTGTTTTCCTCCACCTGGATCTGCTGCAGATATTTATTTGTAAAACCCCATACTTCAGATCCATAGGCTACTTTGGCGCAGCAAATTGATCTATATAGGTTTAAGATTTGCTCCGTGGACCATCTGCCAAGTCTTCTCCCATAGCCCATTATGGCCCCTGATGACGCCACCAATTTCGCTGCCTGTTTGTCCATCAGAGGTTTAAAATTTAGATGTTCATCGAACAACACGCCCAGATAGGAGAAAGTCTTGACCTGGCCTCTTTTGTGTGACCCAATCTTGTAAGTAAAAGACCTTTTTTCTCTGCCTCCCACTGCCATGACATAGGATTTTTCCAGGTTGGCGGATAAATCAAGTTTAGCCATGAAGTTGACAAAACCATTGATCAGCTTCTGGAGCCCCAGCGGTGTTCTGGCTAGAAGCAGAGCGTCGTCCGCATAAAGAAATATGGGCACAGCTCGATGTCCAATTTGGGGGGAATCCACACACAATTTAGATAGTTTGTTGTCCAAATTGTTAATATATACAGAGAACAAAAAAGGCGCTAAAATACAGCCCTGCCTCACTCCACTCGTACACAAGAATTGCTCTGTCCTACTTCCCTCTTGAGTGTATCGGACTGATGCAGAGGTGCTCCAATGTAGGGCCTTCAGGAGGTCGACTAGCCGTGGAGTGGCCGTGCGCTATAGAAGTATAAAAATAACATAACATAACATAACATTTGTTCCACTCCTAGGCTTGTCATTAATGCCCATAGTTTTGCTCTGTTTACACAGTCAAAGGCTGCAGAGAGGTCCATAAATCCCATATATATGGCCCCCTTGCCAGCGATGATGTATTTTGCTGTCAAGAGGTATAGATTCAGGCATTGGTCGGTGGTAGATATGCCCTCCCTGAACCCATATTGGATGTCTGTGAAGATTTGATTCCCCTCCGCCCACTCCTGTAGTCGATTTAGAATGACACGGCCCAGCACCTTAGCCGTCACGTCGATAAGGGATATAGGACAGTAACATTGTGGGTCATCCTGATTCCCTTTTTTGTAAATTGGGACGATGGTTGCCATTGACCAGGAACGAGGCAGTCCTGCCATAATTGCCTCGTTCAGGACCCTCGTGAGGATCGGTACCCACAGTTCTGTATTGCTCAGGTAAAGGTCAGGGGGTATACCATCAGTGCCCGACGCTTTCTTTTTACTTAGTCCTGAGATTGCCAATTCCACTTCTGCCAGGGAAAAGTCTAATCGCGTAGTCAGGTTTGGCCTTAATCCCTCATCCAGGGTTAGTTGCCCTGTATAGTTATAGAGACTCTGGAAGTGGGTGTACCATTGTTCAGGTAAAATGGTGTTTGTTAGTTTGGGCCCACCTGGGTCCTGGAAACACGGTGTATTTATGACTTTCCAGAACCCTGACATGTCTCCCCTTTCAGCCGCCTCCCTTAAGTCCTCCCACGCTTGTATTTGTAAACTTTTTTTATGGGATTTCAGGGCCTTTTTATATTCTGATCTGCAGTGGGCTATTTTGGAGTTGTCCCTGGGGCGCAGCTTGAGGCTACGTTTAAGGTTTTTATGTGCCTTAGTGCAGTCTTGGTCAAACCAGCGAGGTGTGAGTGCTGTTTTGCTGTCTTTGGTGGTTTTTATTAGGCAGTCTACATGACCTGCTATTTCCTCGAATGCACTAACCACTGTTGCTCCCTCCATACTGAGATCAAGACGTATGTTTATTGCATTTTGCCCTGCGGTTATTAGGCTTCTATAAAATTTGTCTCCATCTGTCCTGGCCCACTTGATCCTCCTCCCCTGATCTACCGCTTTTTCCATGGTATCTGTTTTATCTGATGGTTTCTTGCATTTCATGCCCATTAGTTCCAGAACCACACAGTGCAAATCAGGCTCCCCTCTGGACCCGGCCCCCCCTAAGGTCATGAGTGATCTGGCTACCCTATTGACAGAGCCACTTACTTCTATATGGAATGCCTCATTACATCTAGGCCAATTTCCCACTGCCTGGAAAGAAGCTATGCTTGTGCCTATTCTGAAGAAAACAGTTGCGGAGCCCACGCAATTTTGTAATTATCGTCCCATTTCTCTCCTTCCGAAACTAGCGAAGGTCTTGGAAAAGGCCGTCCAACTACAACTCGCAGAATATTTGGAGACCAATTCTCTACTCCATGAATCCCAGTCTGGTTTCCGCACGGGTTTTAGTACGGAAACCGCACTGCTAGAAGTGTCGGAGACCGTTCGAGAATGTGTGGATAGGGGCGAGGAGGCCATGTTGGTCCTCCTCGACCTATCCGCCGCTTTCGATACGGTGTCCCACAAAATACTTTTAGAGTGATTGGAGCAGATTGGACTGGGCGGCACTGCCCTGTTGTGGATCACTTCTTTTCTCCAGGGTCGATCTCAGAGGGTTCTTCTCAGACCTTTTAAATCGGGATGTAAACCTCTTGTTTGTGGAGTCCCGCAAGGCTCGGCTCTGAGTCCATTATTCTTTAATGTCTACCTGGCCCCTTTGGCCAAGGTAGTTGAATCATGCGGGGTCAGAGTGATCTCTTATGCTGATGATACACAGCTGATATTTTCCTTTAGAGATCACTCTGACTCCAGCCTCTCCTGCTTTCGGTACTGTCTGGGCGAAATCTGCTCTTGGATGGCTTTTAACCATCTTCGACTTAACACCGACAAGACGGAGGTCTTGTTTTTAATCAAAAAACGACCATACCTTCCACACTGTGGTGGCCAACGGTACTCAACCCCCCCCCATCCCGGTTCACCCGCCCGCAACCTGGGGTTCCAGTTCGACGACACGCTCTCCTGTAGCCCTCAAATTAACAAGGTTACTGCAGCCTGTTTTGGAAAATTAAGGATGATGAGAAAGATCTTCCCATTTCTGCCGATGGACGCGCGCAGAACGGTCACTCAGGCCTTAATTACCTCCCATTTGGATTATGCCAACAGTCTCTACGCTGGGGCCCCTTTGTACCAAATTGAACGCCTACAAGTAGTTCAAAATGCGGCAGCGAGACTGATTGGCAATATCCCTCTCCGGCACCCGATCTCAGCGTTTCGCAAAGAACTTCACTGGCTCCCTATAGCCAGCCGTATCAAGTTTAAAATGCTCATTCTTGCTTTCCGGGCTCTGAACGGAACCGGACCAGAATATCTAAGAAAGAGATTAATACTATCTCACTCAGTCAGAGACTTACGCTCCAACAATCTACGTCTCATGATTGTTCCACGTTTCCGCCGCACAAGAATGGGTGGCAGAGCCTTTGCAGTCCTCGCTGCCAAACATTGGAACAGCCTTCCTTTAGACCTCAGATTTGCCCCATCAGAAGCACTGTTCCGTGGCCGTTGAAGACGTGGCTATTTTCATCAATATAGGTAGATCCTCCTTTTCCTGCTTACAGCCTTAGCGCCGGGACACCCCCGATGGGGGTAGCCGCGCGCTCTACAAGATTCATAAATAAATAAATAAATAAATAAAAACCAGGGGATTGTGATCACTAAATATGCTTATGTCGATTGCCATGCTACTGGTACTTCTTTTTATTGTTGGTGAAACCATAACAATCAATCAATCAATCAATGACATTTATAAAGCGCACTACATACCCGTAGGGTCTCAAGGCACTGGGGGTGGGGGGGGGTGCCGCTACTGCTCGAACAGCCAGGTCTTCAGCTTCTTCCTGAAGGAGAGGTGGTCTTGGGTCAGGCGCAGGTCGGTCGGGAGGGAGTTCCAGGTCTTGGCGGCCAGGTAGGAGAAGGACCTTCCTCCTGTAGTCGCTCTTCGGATGTGGGGGACGGCGGCGAGGGCGTGGTTGGCTGATCGGAGGTGGCGTTTGGGAGCGTAGAAGTTGATTCGGCTGTTGAGGTAGCTCGGGCCTTGGTCGTGTAGGGCTTTGTGTGCGTGGGTGAGGAGGCGGAAGGTGATTCTTTTGTTGACGGGGAGCCAGTGAAGGTCTTTCAGGTGTCCGGAGATGTGGCTGGTTCGTGGGATGTCGAGGATGAGTCTGGCTGAGGCGTTCTGGATCCGCTGGAGTCTCTTCTGGAGCTTGGCGGTGGTACCGGCGTAGAGGGCGTTGCCGTAGTCCAGTCGGCTAGTGACGAGGGCCTGGGTGACGGTCTTCCTGGTCTCGGTGGGGATCCACCAGAAGATCTTCCGTAGCATGCGTAGGATGTTGAAGCACGCCGAGGAAACGTTGTTGACTTGCCTGGTCATGGAGAGGGAGGAGTCCAGGATGAAGCCCAGGTTGTGTGCATGGTCTGTCGGTTTGGGTGCGGTGCCCAGGGCGGGAGGCCACCAGGAGTCGTCCCAGGCGGAGGGTGAGGGGCCCAGGATGAGGACCTCCGTCTTGTCCGAGTTCAGTTTCAGGCGGCTGGTCGTCATCCACTCGGCTACCTCTTTCTTCCCTTCGTGCAGGTTGGCTCTGGCGGTGGCGGGGTCGTTGGTCAGGGAGAGGATCAGCTGGGTGTCGTCGGCGTAGGAGATTATGTTGAGGTTGTGTTGGTGTGCAATGGCAGCGAGGGGGCTCATGTAGACGTTGAAGAGGGTGGGGCTCAGAGAGGATCCTTGAGGGACGCCGCAGATGACTTCGGTGGCTTCTGACTTGTACGGTGGTAGGCGGACTCTCTGTGTTCTTCCGTCGAGGAAGGAGATGACCCATTCCAGCGCCTTGTCCTGGATTCCGACGTTGCTGAGGCGCTGTACTAGGGTGCGGTGGCAGACCGTGTCGAATGCCGCGGAGAGGTCTAGGAGGATGAGGGCCGCTGTTTCTCCGTTGTCCATCAGGGCTCGGATGTCATCGGTGGCGGCGATGAGGGCGGTCTCGGTGCTGTGATTGGCTCGGAAGCCGGACTGTGAGGGGTCGAGGGATCCATTTGACTCGAGGAAGGCGGCCATCTGCTTGTTGACGGTCTTCTCGATGACTTTGGCTGGAAACGGGAGGAGCGAGATGGGGCGGTAATTCTTGAGTTCGGTGGGGTCCGCTGTGGGTTTCTTGAGTAGAGCGCTGAGTTCGGCGTGCTTCCAGCTCTCAGGGAAGGTGGCGGTGTCGAAGGATGTGTTGATGATGTCTCGCAGGTGGGGTGCGATGACAGCGTCAGCCTTGTTGAAGACGTGGTGAGGGCAGGGGTCGGTCGGTGATCCGGAGTGGATGGAGTTCATCGTGCGGATGGTGTCTTCGGGGCTGGTCAGGGTCCAGGCGTGGAGGGTGGTGGTGGGGGGAGGTTGTTCGGTCTTGGTGTGCGTTGGTTGGTTGTTGAAGCTGTTGTGTATGTCCGCGATCTTGTTGTGGAAGTATGAAGCGAGGGAGTTGCAGAGGTGATGTCGTTGTTTCCTGCGCTGGGGTTGGATAGCTCTTTCACGATGTTGAAGAGTTCCTTGCAGTTGTGTGCGTTGTTGTCCAGCCGGTCCTTGAATGCAGTTTTCTTGGCGGCGCGGATCAGCTGGTGGTGCTTCCGGGTGGCCAGCTTGAAGGTGGTCCTGTTGTCCGGTGTAGGTTCCCTTCTCCAGACTTTCTCGAGGGCTCGACAGTTCTTCTTGGAGCTCTTGAGTTCGTCGGTGAACCACGGGGCTTTCTTGCTGCCGGGTCTGCTGGGCGGGGTCCTCAGCGGGGCGAGTTCGTCCGCGCAGTTGCTGATCCACTTTGTGAGGTTGTCGGCGGCCTGGCTAGGGTTCGCTGAGCTGGCAGGAGGGTGCTGGCTCAGGGAGGTGGCGAGCTGGTCTGCTGTGATCTTGTTCCAGCTTCTGCGGGCGGCCTGTTGCTGGTGGTGGTGGGTCGTCGTTCTCTTGAAGGTGAAGTGCACGCAGCTGTGGTCCGTCCAGTGGAGTCCGGTGGCGTGGTTGAAGACGATGTCTTTGCAGGATGAGAGGACTGCGTCGAGTGTGTGTCCGGCAAGGTGGGTGGGGGTGGACACCAGCTGCTTGAGTTCAAGATTGGCGAGGTTGTCGAGCAGGGTGCTGGTCTTGTGGTCGTTGTTGTTCTCCAGGTGGAAGTTGAGGTCCCCCAGGAGGATGTAGTCAGCGGAGGGGAGGGCATGCGGGCTGACGAAGTCGGCGATGTCCTCGCTGAATTGTGTGCGTGGTCCCGGGGGTCGGTAGATCAGGGTGCCTCTGAGGGTGGTGTTCGGGTCGGTGTGGATCTGGAAATGCAGGTGTTCGGCGGTGGGCAGGGTGTTGTCGGTGCTGGTCGTGAGACGGATGGTGTTCCTGTGGATGATGGCGATGCCTCCTCCCATCTGGTTGGCGTTGCGGTCCCTCCGGACGATCTTGCAGCCCTCTGGGATAGCGATGGCGATGTCGGGAGCTGAAGAGGCGTTCATCCAGGTCTCTGTGAGGAAGGCAACGTCTGGGGCTGTGGCGTCTAGGAGGTTCCAGAGTTCGATGGCGTGTCTGTGGACGGAGCGGGTGTTGAGCAGGATGCACTTGAGGTGGGTGCTGCTGGTGTTCGACTTGGCGGGTGCTGGTGCGGGGCAGGTCCGGATGCAGGTGAATTTGCAGGCGTGGCAGCTGAAGGGTCCGTGGGTGTGTCGTGGTGTGGCTTGGTGGCATTCTGGGAGTCGGCCGGTGTTGAGTGCGATGAGGGTGGCGGCGGAGTACGTCAGGCGGGTCGGTCGGGGTCTTCGTGGGCCAGGGGTCCTGGCGCTGGTCGCGATCCGGTCGCGGACGGGCGCAGACGGGCTTACCTTTGGCGCGCCTTCGGCGCACAATCGGCGCGCCCGCTGCGCGTTCGCACGGTCGCCATATAAGGCCAAGTGCGCGGGTGGGCGGGGCAGCTGGGAGGCGGGAGCGGGGAGGGAACAGAAGGAAAAAAGGGGCGGGGTCTGCGGTGGTGGCGGGAAGCGGGGAGCGGGGAGGGAAGACGGAGGGCGGCGAGGTAGGCGGGCAAACAGGAAGGAAAACGCTGATACGTCAACAAAACAATAATAATGCAAAAGGAAAACAAGACGCTAACACGGGCACAGAAATATAATACAGGCACAAATGACAGTCAAAACACGGCAAAAACAACAACAGCGGAGTCAGCCGGCAGCCGGCAACGAGGCAGGCAGCGAGGCAGAGGGCAGGCAATGGGGCACACGCAGCAGCTGGTGGCCGTGCGGCACGGGGGTGTCCCACAAGTGGGTCACACTCACCTGCGTCACACGGTCGCCATATAAGGCCAAGTGCGCGGGTGGACGGGGCAGCTGGGAGGCGGGAGCGGGGAGGGAACAGAAGGAAAAAAGGGGCGGGGTCTGCGGTGGTGGCGGGAAGCGGGGAGCGGGGAGGGAAGACGGAGGGCGGCGAGGTAGGCGGGCAAACAGGAAGGAAAACGCTGATACGTCAACAAAACAATAATAATGCAAAAGGAAAACAAGACGCTAACACGGGCACAGAAATATAATACAGGCACAAATGACAGTCAAAACACGGCAAAAACAACAAAGTCAATATATGAATGGCAGCCTCTGCCCTTGAATGTTGGATTAGGGTCTCCATTGCTGCCTAACTCTATCAGATCCATAGTGTGGACCAGGTGTGCCTTTTTGTTATTTTCTCCAATTCCCAACCCTCTGGGGTGTGTGCAAAATGTGGACCTTTTGACACGGTGCATCGCGACCAGTCCTTATTCAATGGTCTCAAGTTCTCACAGAGGTGGCAATTGAAGTCCCCCGTGAGTATTATGCTGGGGGGGTTTGTTGTCTTTTTTGATGATATCTGCCCCTCTAGAAGGGAGTCCAGTTCTTTTGTTACGTTCCCTCTTCCCATCAAGCCCACCGCGTTATACCAGTTTAGCAATAGGATATTAATCCCTTTGGAGCGATACCCTATCGCTTGCATATTTTGTGAGCCCCAGTAGCAGTTAAACCAGGTTCCTTGAATGAGGAGATCTACATAGATTATAAGGCCTCCGATCGCTCTCCCTGATAATGCTCTTACAGCCGGGACAGAAAAACATTTGTACCCCTCCATACTGTACTGGTTAGGGTCGACGGCCCAGGTCTCTTGCAGGCATATAATTTGAAAATTATTTATGTACTTCCGCCATTCCTGGGAGTCATACTTGGCCGCCACCCCTGCAATATTCCATGATATAATTCTAAGGGTATCCTTGGTGTTCAACATTGTGGTTCCTTTCGGTTCCCTTATTGGGCAGATTTTCTTATTTTCCCCCGCTATTGTGTTTTTGGTATAGGGTTCAGGTATGGTTTCAATGTCATACCTCATTTGCTTAGCTATCACAATTTGATCTTTTTGATCTATGTGCTTTATCCCTCTTTTTTGTCCTTGGGCATTCCTTGTACTAACCCTCCTGCTGCCGCTTTCTTCTGTGGTGGTCAGTATGGGATTTCCCATCCCTGGGGGCCTATCCCCAACTAATCTTGTGACTGGGTGTGGGATGCTAATTTCCTCAAGTGCGAGTCAGTTCACCTCATCCAGAGCACAGAACCTATTCCAGTGAGCATACTGGGATAGAAAAGG
Source organism: Lissotriton vulgaris (assembly GCF_964263255.1). Lineage (NCBI taxonomy): Eukaryota > Metazoa > Chordata > Amphibia > Caudata > Salamandridae > Lissotriton > Lissotriton vulgaris. Next base: position 2,144,514,983 of record NC_141691.1, on the reverse strand, counting down.
GTCATAGACGGGTGTGCCCTGCCAGTGTGTTTGCCAGTGGTAAAATCTGTGTTGGGGTTCTAACTGGTGGACCCTACTCACAGGTGCCCTGTTTGTCTGCATTGGTCTTTGTGGTGCAATCGGATAGAAGTATGATAAGTCTAGTGGGTGGATTTGGGTATTTCTTATACTGGGGGGTGCATTACATATATAGTTTACAGCCGCGGTGTCTCTAAAATTGATTGTTATAATGTCCCCCGCTATCGTTTTTATTCCTCTCCCTATCCACTCCCCTCTTCTGACTGCGAGTATTTCACCAGAAATGTTTGGGGGTAAAGGTCTATTTGCCCTTAGCCATTGTACACATTTATTTTTTAATTCAAAGTGTGTTTCTCTTTTCCCCTCTTTAAGGGGTGGGACTCCTGTCAATACAACAACGAAAGGCAAAGCTTCCGGTGGAAGATTAATTGTATGGAAGCGAGCCTATCTTGTTTTTTCTGGTGGGGCTTTAGGTAGAGAGTTTTTTGTAGTAGAACTCTCCTTTGACTTTTGGGGCATTTTATCATTTGAAGCTGGGAGGGTTCCCTTTCCTTGCTTTGTTTGTACATGTACTTGTGGAGTGGTGGTAGTGGTACTGGGTTTCGAGGGTATAGGGGCTTTGTTAACTTTTGGGGTATTGGTTTGGATACCTTTCTTTAATTTATTTATAGGGAGATTATTGGCTAGTACTGTCTTTTCTTTCAATGTGTTATTAGCGAGTCCCCCTTCTTGCCCTGCTTTGACCAATGTACCTTCCTGTCCCACTTGCCTAGTGGTTCCTACTCCCTTATTATTTATTACGGTTGTTAATCTGTCAATCTTTGACATAAGGGGTTTAATATGGGAGATGATTGTTTCTTCTAGGTCTGCCTTTAAATCGGCTACCATGTTTGCCACCCAGCAAGGAATTCCTGGTGTAGAGTAGGTAATTGATGTCACTAGATTATGAATCTTCATGTGACTTTGCCCCTTTTTTTTAGTGCATGCACGAACTTCTTTGGCTCTTTTTGGCTCTCGGTTACTTAAGCTTGCCTTTTCTGTAGCCTGCGCGGGACTTGGGTTAGTCTGGGTGTTCTCAATACCTCCAATGGTCTCGGTGTGAGCCTGCGCGCGTGGGAGCTCCGCATAGGAAGAGGTAAAGTAAAAGCTTATATCTGGGGCATCTATTGTGACTACTGAGAGGTCATCTTCTGCGTCTTGTACATCTTGGGTGATTATGGTCGGTGGTAAAGAGAGCTTCCTTTCTGTATTAACTATTGCAGTGGTTACTACCCCTATAGTCTGTTGTAACATTTTGTCTATCGATGTTAATGTTGGTAGTGGCTGGGGTGTGTCCGCCTTCTGTTTGGTGTTAGATCGTAGAATGGGCACCCTGGTAGTTTTAGTCACCTTCCTCATACTACTCGGTTCAGAACTTGGCAGTATTTTTCGAGTTTGTATCCCCCTCACAAATTTCTCTTCCTAAGTTGCACGTATACTAGGCCACTCAGTATGAAGATAGCAAGAGTCAAAGTGCAAAATGCCTGTAGGCTTGAAGATACGTTGTAATGTGCAATTTGACCAGATGATAATGATAACTCACAGGTGAAGAATTAGGGGGGTGGCCCGGCCCCGCCTCCTCTAGCCTTTGGGAGCCACAGAGGGACCACCCTTTGCCCGGGCTTCGCCCGGCGTCCCGCTCGGCGGGAGGATGGTCAGATTTGTAGGTCGCTTGACAGGCTGTGGGCGGGGCTAGCAAGGGGCGCTGGCAAGCAGCAGAACGCCGCGCAGGGACTCCTGGTCAAGCGAGTCCCTGCAGCGCTCCTCCCCCACAGCTGATGGTCGCGGTCTCACACCCAGGGCACACAGGATTCACCACGGCTCCCTCACAGGGTCCGAACGCCGCGCTGCGGCACCAGCAAAGCTGGTGCGGCAAGTCTTGGCGACCGGGCAAGGTAAGACAACAGCGCGAGGAGTTGCAGCAGCACAAGCCAACTCCAGATCCATCCTCAGTCCCAATCAGCATCCAAAGGTTCCTGCTGATTTTCGTGTCTCTGGGGCTATTATTCACTTTTTCCAGGCCGTGGGCGGGGCTAGCAGGGGGTGCCGGCAAGCAGCAGAACGCCGCGCAGGGACTCCTGGTCAAGCGAGTCCCTGCAGCGCTCCTCCCTCGCACCTGATGGTCGCGGTCTCGCCCCCAGGGCACACAGGATTCACCACGGCTCCCTCACAGCGTCCGAACGCCGCACTGCGGCACCCGCAAAGCGGGTGCGGCAAGTCTTGGCGGCCGGGCAAGGTAAGACAACAGCGCGAGGAGTTGCAGCAGCACAAGCCAACTCCAGATCCGTCCTCAGTCCCAATCAGCATCCAAAGGTTCCCACATTCCACATTCCACATTCATCTTCTACATTCAAGTTCAAGTTCAAATTTAAGAATTTATATAGCGCACTACTCACCCAGAGGGTCTCAAGGCGCTTGGGGAGGGGTTCATTATTTATCGAATAGCCACGTTTTAAGTTCTTTTCTGAAGGAGATGTGGTTCTGTGTAAGGCGGAGGTGAGTGGGGAGTGAGTTCCAGGTCTTGGCCGCCAAGTAGGAGAAGGATCTACCTCCCATGGTGGATTTTTGAATATGCGGAACTGCGGCGAGGCCTTGATTGGAGGATCTTAGTTGGCGGGTGGGTGTGTAAAAGGATATTCGAGTGTTGAGGCATTCGGGCCCTAGTTTGTAGAGGGCCTTGTGTGCGTGGGTGAGGAGACGGAATGTTATTCTCTTGTTGACGGGAAGCCAGTGAAGGTCTTTCAGGTGGTCGGTAATGTGATCTTGGCGAGGGATGTCCAAGAGGAGTCTCGCTGATGCGTTTTGGATGCGTTGGAGTTTTTTCTGTAATTTGGCTGTAATTCCGGGGTAGAGGGTGTTTCCGTAGTCTAGTCGACTCGTAACCAGTGCGTGGGTAACAGTCTTTCTTGTTTCGGCGGGGATCCAATGGAAGATTTTTTTGAGCATACGAAGTACGTTGAAGCAGGAGGATGAGACGGCGTTGACTTGTTTGGTCATTGAGAGTGAGGAGTCCAGAATGAAGCCCAGGTTACGTGCGTGGTCCGTAGGTATGGGTGCTGAGCCCAGATCTGCAGGCCACCATGAGTCGTCCCAAGCAGAGGGGGATGAACCTAGGATGAGCACTTCCATTTTGTCTGAGTTAAGTTTTAGGCGGCTGTTTTTCATCCATACGGCTACTTCTTTCATTCCTTCATGTAGGTTGGTTTTGGCGGTGTTTGGGTCATCCATGACTGATAATAAAAGGGAACAAAGACAGAAAAGTAACATTACAAATGAATACATACTTCCTATTTATAACCATATTTAGCAATTTGCAGTCTGTTTAAACAACCCATGGCTGGCTGGCATTTTGCGTGCCTGACTGTGTAATTTTAAAAGAAACTTTCAGGGACGTTTCAAGGATTTTGGGGCCTGTGGCCCAAATGTATTTTGGGGGCCCCTGTTCGGACCAGCTTTGATTTTATGGTCCAGTCTTAGCTCTTTCTTGCCTTCTGTCCGCCGCGTTCGATACGGTGAACCACGGCATCCTGATAGAAAGATTGAGGAACATCGGAGTTGGAGGGGTCGCGCTTGACTGGTTCCGCTCCTACCTGACAGATAGGTGGCAGGCAGTAGCTATTCCTCCCTATCAATCAGAGTTCATCAAAGTTCCGCACGGGGTCCCACAGGGGTCTGCTATAAGTCCCATACTCTTTAATATTTATATGCAACCCCTGTTGCGGATCATCAAAAGCCATTGCATCAGCGTGGCAAACTACGCAGATTATACCCAGCTGATAATCTCGCTGGACGGAGCTCGTGCAAGCTCAATGGAAACCTTCCACACTTGTATGCTGGAAATGTCTCTTTGGCTCAATCAGAACTCACTAAAATTCAACAGTGAGAAAACTGAAATATTGCATTGCACAGTAGGAAAAATCCCCAAAAGTCTACCACCAGATTTCTGGCCTCAGTCGTTAGGGGACTCACCCACCCCAGTGAGCTCAGTAAAAAATCTTGGAGTCACTATCAATACCAAACTAAGCCTAGAGACAAACGTCAATAAGCAGGTCAGCTGCTGTTTCGCCCTACTAAGAGGACTCCGCAGGTTGCTACCTACCGACATAGTCAGGAACACTATCCTCAGCCGCCTGGATTACTGCTATGCCCTCTTGCTGGAATCCCCTGCCTATCTCATTTCCAGACTCCAAAGTGTCCAGGCAGCTGCAGCCAAACTGGCACTCTCCCGTGAGCGAAGATCCTCTACCACTCTTGCCCTGGCCGACCTACATTGGCTGCCCATACACCAAAGGATCTGCTTTAAATCCCTATGTATCGTCTTCAGGGCAGTTCACGGGCTAGGCCCCCGACCACTCCAGAACAAATTCAAGTGGTACGAGCCCACCCGGTCTCTCCGATCCTCATCCTTACACTTCATCAGTATCCCCAGGATCAAGAAAGCCACCTGCGGAGGACGAGCTTTCAGTATAGCTGCAGCCCACCTTTGGAATAACCTCCCCATCGATATCAGAAAAACTAATGACCTTCTGACCTTTCGAAAAAAGGTAACAACCTGGCTTTTCCCAAAAAATCCTCCTAAAACCCATCACAACAAATAATTCCACTTTGTTCAGCATCTTGTCCATGCTCCTGTCCCCACAAAGCTTTTAGCTATGTACCCAAGCGCCAGGATGCCGGTAGGGTTACAGAGCGCTCTACAAATGCTATAAATATAAATAAATATAAATACATTCTTTGGTCAAATAATAATGGGCTGATTCCGATGTCGGATGGACTCAGGTCGGTCTGGACCCATAACTGACCGACCTGCTGTGGTGGGTTATGGCCCTGCTAGTAATGCAACGAACCCTATTCGGTCGCATTTGTATGGTTCACAATGCAAGCATGCATTCCGACCAGAAAGCATGCTTGCAATGTGAAATGCTGGGGTGCAGTTCATTGAGCAGGTGCTTTCAGGTGCTCAGCACCTGCACTTCTTTCACAGGGCCGGGGCTACAATTTCTGAACCTGCAGGTGGTAGTCTCAATATTAATTGTGCATTTCAAAATAAAAAGAATAGCTGTAAGAGCGCATTTGGAACTTGGACGTGAGGGCTCTTGAGGAAGAATAAATGAAAGTTAGTGTGGACTTTCCACTTGCTGCGTAGCCAGAGTAACATATCCGGCAGCCCTGCATTGCTGCTATCCTCAATGTGCTTGATGTGGCTGTGGCCCACCACAACTTTTGTGTGCCATGGCGTCACCTGTAGAATCTGTGCGCTGCACCCCAGCATGGTAATTGCTGAGCGTGAGTGAGTCCAGTAGGCACCACAGCCATACTTACCGGCATTGACAGCATTACTGCTGGGGACAATGCCTGTGCTTTAGCAGGCAGGGTCACAGCAAGATGAGTAGTGGATGCCGATGCCGTCGCCATCCCTAAACCTACTAATTGCAGGCAGCACTAACAGTGACGGGACCTGCTGTGCTTAAGCAGCCGCCTGTTCCGCAATAAACCCAGTCATACCACACTGATTAATATATGCAAAAAAGCATTTTAATTTGGAGTACATTATGTTTTTGTAACTCCGTGTAGGTAAGAAAGTAAAGCATCTTCCGCTTCTTTAGAAATGACAACAGGAAAACGCAGAGTTCATAATAGCAGGGACATGTACAGACTGACAACAGGCGTCATAGGCAGCAGCAGTGTTAGAGATGAGAGACAGCGAGAGTAAAGAGGAGAAGAAACAACAAGAGAGGAGAGAGATAAAATGGAGCAAAGTAGAAGAAAAGGAGGAGAGCAAATCAGATACAAAGAGAAAGCAGCCATGATGTGAAGAAGAGAGAATTGAGAAGAGAGAAGATAGAATAAAAGGATCTGGAGGACAGGACAGAAGAAAAAAAGCAGACAAATGATAAAATGGAGACAAAGCTAATCACTGCTACAGAGTGATAGTAAAGAGCCAAGATCGAGGGGAGAGAGAGGAGAGCATGGATAAAAAATGAGTAGAAAAAAGGGCAGGGCTAAAATAAATAGAGGGCATATCAGAAATACAGGGTGTGACAAAGGTGATAGAAAACAATTAGAGAGGTGAGAGGATTGACTCTTAGAGCAAAGACTTAGGGGACAGACAACAGATCAAGGTTAGAAGATAGAGATTGAGGCAGTGAGAGTGTTGAAAGTGGGGCTCACCGGAGGAAGACCTATGTGGTGGCCTCCTTGGCAAAATTTTCAGCACCTGCACTTCTTATTTTTACAAATTAAGCACTGCCTGCACCCTGTGGTCGGCACCCCAAGGTGCCTGCCGCTGGGTGCTGGGAGCAATGGAGGGGCACCATAGGTGCCCCTAAGCTGCCATTGGGCGGCCTCACATCCATGGGGGCCCTGCTGGGGGCCCCCAGAGACAGTGTCTGACTGCCTTTTAATGCCGGACACACCAGCGTGAAAAGGCAGTGAAAAACTGCCATCGTACTCCCTCGGTTGTAAAGAGGCAACCGGGGGAGTACTGGAGGATTTGCAGATGGCAGACGGGCTGTCCGAGCCCATTGTAGGCCATCCAGAAATCCAAGTTGTATTCCTTTCCGACCAAGCACATCGGAATGGCCCGGTCAGAGAGGAATCCATCCGACACTTACCGAATAGGTTGGAAGGGTTCCAAACATGGTTTGGAGTCCTTCCGACCCAAATCGAAATCGGCCCCTAAATGTGTGTACATCGGATATTCAGGGATATTGATGCGTTTTTTCAGTATGTAACATTTATTTATTTATTTAGCTTATAAGGCGCACAGCTACCCGCAGTGGGTTTACCGGCGCCAAGGGACAGATTAAGAGAGAGGAAAAAAGAGCAACCATAAATCATTACAGAAAGAGCCACGTTTTAAGTCCCTTGCGGAAACAAAGGAGATTGGTTTCAGTTTTTAAGACAGCGGGCAAAGCAAAGCATTCCAAAACTTCAGACCCAGGTGGGAAAATGAGCCCATCTTCACCAGCCTGAATCTCAGAATCACAAAATCACCTTTCCCAGGAGATCTCAGTGAACAACTAGGATGATAGGCTTGAAGGAGGTCATGTAAATATGCAGGGGCTAAGCCTTGTTTAATCTTAAAAATTTAACAAAGAGCCTTGAACTTAATTCGACTGGCAATCCTAAGCCAGTGAAGATCATAAAGTGCTTGGGAGTCGGAGGCTCCGAAGCCAACATAACAGCAGTTCACTAATATTCCTGAAAACAATCTGTAACACCCTTCATTTCTCATATGTGAGGTCAAGTATTGATCTAAAATAAACTTTTTATATGGATGTCGTGTTAGAGGGCCGATCTCAGGAGGGGACAGATTTCGCACCTGACCACCCTGGGACCCACCTCTCATAGGAATACAGCCGAGCACTGGCGGGAGACCATCCGGCTGAGGATCTCGAATCTAGAATTGTACGCGCTGTGCTACCACCACTTCAACAGAGAGAAACCACACTGGAGATTTTAAGAGAACGTAAGCTTTATCTCTTCAAAAATGGAACTGGATCTTTATGATCCGCACAGTATTATGTACAGGCGAGCCGGGGCTCGAAGAGTCTTGGTAGGGGTAGGGTAGCGGGACAGTCTTAGAGTTCAAGGTATCCGGCGCACAGCTCTCAATCCTCGAGCCGGGGGATACTGGATGATCTTGGGTCCAGCCGGACTAGAGTAGTCTCTTGAGCCGCGATCGAATCAGCAGGGCTCAGTGGTTTTCCTGGTTGCAAGGAGCCGCGAACGAATCAGCAGGGCTCGGGGGTCTTCTTGGTTGCAAGGAGCCGCGAACGAATCAGCAGGGCTCGGTGGTCTTCTTGTTTGCAAGGAGCCGCAAACGAATCAGCAGGGCTCAAGAGTTCTTTAGAGTGGTGAAGGAGCCGCAACAGCTTCAGCTCAAGAGTTCTCCGGATAGTAGGGAAGCAGCAACCAGGTCAGCAGGGCTCTCGTAGTCCAGGATACAACTAGTTTGGTCGGCCCAGAGCCACGCCTTATATAGGACTCCCTTTCTTTGATGTCCAGAGTCCTCGCAGGCGGAGGTCTTAGCACCTGGGGCTGGTTGTTGGGGGTTCCGCCTCGGCGGCTCCTTTCATCCTTTCAAGTTGGGTCTGGAGGGATCCCAGACACTCAGCAGGCCTGGAGCCAGCCCTCGGGGAGGCCAGATGGGTGATCGAAACTCATCTTCGAGGGGAGGCGGAAGGTGTGACTAAGCTACTCCTCCCTCTCTCGCTCACAGGGAGCTCTCTACCCCCTGGCTGGGGATGGCGCCGTCGGCCGAGGTCGGGCTGGGGCCGCCATTTTAGGTGCAAGGACATGGGCCTCGGCCTCGGATGTCAGGAAAATTGTGGACAAGAACGGAAAGCCCAGGGTCGGGGATGTGTACCATGGCGGGAAGGGTCAGGTGGTTCAGGGTCTGGTGAAGCTATCTGGTTCAGGGGTGACCACGCCAAGAGGCCGGGTCCAACACGTCGCATGATGCATAAACACATTTTGTCTGGAAAATGTCTCTAATAGACTTTTGCACATTAAAATGAATGATAGAAACGCTATTTTCAACATTGTGTTTAAAAATTATTCGAGGTCATGAGGGCAAAACTCTGTAGAGCAGAGCTGGCTCTTTCAACCCCCCCTACCCTGTCCTCCTCCCCACTCCCACCACCTTTGAAAGGCGGGGGCCCTGGGCCAGAGCCCACTTTGCCCATGCCTTAAAACTTCTCTGGAAACTTTGTCTGTTTTCTGGGAAGAGCAAACTCTCCCAGGAGGGGGTTAATCCATAGAGCTGAAATGCTTCAGCTGCAGTGGGAGGCAGGATGACTCCTCTGCTGAAACCAAAGCGTGTCTGTTTGTTTATTTGCTTTTGGTTTTAGCAGAGGAGACTCTGTGTCTCCCACAACAGCTGAAGCATGTCAGCTCTATGAATTACCCCCTCCTGGGAGAGTTAACAAGACAAAAGAACGGGCACGCAGTGCCCCATCGATCTCCCCTCCCTCCCCCTCCGATCATATGGGATTTCTCCAAGAAGACGTGCGACAAATGCAGGGAACAAAGGTAAGATTAGAGTTGAGTGCGCGCCCCCCCTGGGATGGTGTTGAACCCCTAGGGAACTAGGGGGACCACATGTCAGACGCGAACATCTTTGAGACGCACTCCCTACGAGCGGTCCGGAGGCGGCCAAAGGAGAATGGGACCGTGGTCATCAGAGAACGTGTGTGATGATGCTCTGTGCACTGCCACTGGGATATCTGGGGTACAAAACTTCTTGCTGCTGAAGGGAGAAAATGGCGTGATATTATTTCTCATAGTCTATTTACAGATCTCCAACCCAAGCACTGTTAAAAGGTGACCGACTGCAAACGTCACATTTGAAGCAAGGTCCCTTCAGACCCAATGCTTAGCTCAAAGGTGCTCTTTTCTCGTCGAAAATATGCACATGTCCCTGGGGCACGGCGTGGTTGGGAAAGGGGAGGTGATGTTTTTCTAATCATAGGTGTCTTTTTACTTTACCAAAAAGGGAAAGTTCACATACTGCACACATAATCCGGCGCCCCACTAAAGAGGGCCCGGAAACCAGTACGCGACTACTTAAGTGGAAACTCAGAACATGGAAACTTGGAAACTGCTGAGCAAAATCATTGTAATCCAACAAGTCTAACGAGAAAAAGGGTTTTTAAAAGCTCTAGTGCTGGGTTCATACAGCTGATTTGAGCAAATAACAAGAACTGCTCAAGGGCAGTTTAGATTTCCCAAGCTGATGGTGGACAAACGCATGCTAATGTTTGGAATCATTTTGAACTTGGGCATACTATGGGTGTGCCAATACATAATAAATATAAATTGCTTGTGACTTTGCATAGAGTGGCTTCACTTGGGTGTCATATGTATCTGATGCCCGGATCTTTCGTGACGACTCTTCGTTTTTCCTCTCTGGTGCTCAGCATTAACCAGGGTACTCTCCGTTTTATGATTTCTTGCTATCATACTTACCGGCATTAGGACTGACGTTCCTTTGAGTTCAACGTTCAGGACAGGTACATTTTGATAATTACCTTTTGGATGAGCCTTGAGCCATGGCTTAACTAGGGTGAGGTTTAGGTCTCTGTGATGAGATTGATGTTCCCAAATGGAGTGGTGCCTTTATACTATGGTGTAATAAGTTACAAGGCTGATGACATGATGTGATATACAATGATGTTCCCAACAAGTTACTCAGATGTTTGGTTAAAGATGCACTGTGGTGGCGGGAGCCCACATGTTTACGGAATACATCTTGACAATCATGATGGCCCTTTTTTCAGGCTTTAGTAAAACAACAGCTCGCTGAGGATGATGCTGCAATAGATTATGAAGATGTGGCTCAGATAAGGAATCAAAAAATCAAAAAGAGAGAGAGTAAAAACCAGGAAGAGCTAGATAATTTCCCCTGTTTATATATGTATAATCAAGAAGAACTGGCTTGTACTTGAAGCCTTTAGTTTGTGTTTGGGAAACCAACAGGATTCTTAGGAAAACCCTCACCCACCAACATAGTTGGTGGCATGCTTCATCATCGGGTCCCACCCAAGGTGCTGAGTGCAACCTGGGTGTGCTATGACGCCTGAACTACAGCGGAGCTGGATTTTTTAGTGTATTTGTGTCTGGTGCAGTGATGGGTGATGTTAAAAATATCTTTAGGGTCCACTTCCAATGAAATAAGTCATTTTAATATTTGGGCCCCATGACAGGGTTAAAATATGATCAGGCGGATACGTGTAGAAATGTATGTTTTGACTCATGTATCCTAAAAACAGGTCTACATGTTTCAGCCAGACTGTGTCATATGCTGGCTTTCGTCAGGACCAGGGCAAAACATGTGTGAACTGGTCAATGGGAGATTTCAAAGACTGGAGTGTGAAAAGTGTGCACACACTAAGGTGCGAAGGGCTGGAGAGAAACTATTTGCTTCCTCCTACTACTTCTTTGATTTAGTAGTGCTGGTGAAATCTTTAAAAGTAGGTAAAATAAAAAACACAAAAAACATGCAGGGCTAAGGGGATGGCCCTGCCCTACCTCTTCCAGGAGCTGATGAGTGCAAGATGAGCAACCCTTGGCCCAGGCTTTTCCAGGCACATCCTGTGCAGCAGTGCAGTGTTCACAGTTTAAAGCGCCTGGGGCCAGAGGTCACGTCCCGTCCTTAGCAGCAGTAGATTCATGGAACAGGTAGTCGCCAACAATGGTTTCAGTGCATTCCGCGCAGCGGTGACGACCAGAGGACACGTCCACTCCTTAGCAGAAAGCAGACTCCTGGGACTGGTAATCACTGACAATGCCTGGGTAAATCAACAGGTTGGGGATGTTTTATCTGTGATGTGATCTGTGGTCTATGGAGCACACCCAAGCAATTGGCCAATAGCAGCAGGCATTAGACTGCAGAGATGCAGCACAACTGTGCAAGAAAGAAGGTAACCAGAAGCAGAAGGTTCCAAAGGAATTTCCTCTGCAATGCTCATTCTATTGATAAGCAGCACAGCTACATCTAGGCAAGTGGCCCATTTCCAAATGGGTTACCACCTCCTTCAAGGAGATGGTAAAATATTATTGATTGGTGACTGGAATTTGGTAAAACATTAATAGATACCACTATAATTTGGTGTTTTCAAAGGGATGAAGTAAACATTTGCCTTACAAATACTGAATTGTTAAACCAAATTGCAATTCGATAACAGTTTACCAAATCTGGTGTTTCGTACATTCCAAAATGCTTTTTGACAGTCACAAATGGCCCGGTTCTTTGCGATTTACAACCTCAAAAAAGATTTGTATATATGGCCCAGCATACCTACTTCACTATCCTGGACAGCACAAGTAGGTGCAGAGCAGGAATATCGACAGAGAAATATTGAGAGACATAAATATTGCCGCTAAAATATAGTGGGGAAGAAATATCAACAACAAAAATATAATTGACAAGAATATCGACTGACCTGTAAGTAATATTGATTTCAAAAATATCGCCGTCTTAAAGATTGTTTACAAAAATATAGTTGACAAAAAGTTTGAATTAATAATAATGTTATGTATTTTAGGTTTTTTTTGTCAAACATATTTTATTGTCATTTTATCACTTATCACAAAAGTGGCACATTGTACATCCAGATATACTTACACAGCTGAACAGGTTACACGACCAAAAAAGCAACATGTATCTATAGGTACGTACCCCCGTCATATCTCAGAAATTCTAAAGTAGTAAGTACAGTCTCTCCAAGAGCAAGAACGGGGAGAAGACCTGTGGCGTCTCAAAACCTGATGTACAGCTGTCCTACCTTTATAAAAATAGTAAACTACCCTCTTCAACTGTAAAGGTGTCCTATACCTGGAACAATCGAAACCAGACTCCTAAAATACATGAAGAACAACAAGAAAAAAAACCCTCGCTCCTTACCTCACCTCCCCCAACCCAACCCTGGTGGTGGCTACCCAGACCCAGCTAGGTTAACATCCTGGGTGTTTCAAGGAGGTTAAAATTGAAACAGGTGCATAGCTCTGACTGATGCAGGGCAGAAGGTGGACGGTAGTCCCTTTGTGAGGAAAGTTATTAGTGGGCCCCATCTATATTTGAAATTCTTACAATCATCCCTGCATATATCGGCGATCCTTTCAAGGCACAAAAGTTTCCAAAGTCTGGAATTCCATAATGAGATAGCGGAAGCTTCTTTTTTCTTCCAAGCAATCACTATGGCTTCTTTCGCATCCCTCCACAGGTCTACTGATTGCCTTATCTGCTTTAGTTTGGTGCTTAAGGGAGGTGTCGCAGTGGCCAAGAAGGGTGTGTGCCATGGAGGTCGGAATAGGGTACCCCAGCATATCCTTAATTTGCGTGAGGATTTCCTCCCAAAAAGGTCTTATCACTGGACAGTGCCACCAAATATGTTGAAAATTGCCTAACAGACCACAGCCCCTCCAACACATATCAGACGAGTCGGGAAATATCTTTTTATTCTTGGTAGGATCGAGGTACCAGGCCATAATTATTTTTAGGTGGGCCTCCCTCAATTCTATGGAATGGTTGATTTTGGGGATATTTTTCTGTTGCCTCCCCCACTCAATATCTTGAATATGCTTTCCCACATGTACATGTAATGAGGCCTTGGGATGTGCACAGAGGTGGGGAGATAGTTATACAGAAAGGAGATCACACCCTTCATATAATTCACACTTTGTACATACTTCTCAAACTTCGTGAGGGACAAGTGGCTGCCTCGTGAATGATAGGATTCGGTATGCTCCAGCCCATAGTCCCTTTGCAGCTATCAAAGGTGAGGATATCATGGTTATGGAAAAGATGTGTCAAAGTTCTACAGCCTCCCTCCCTCCACTGGTCAAAGGGTCCTTCCTGTAAGGCCGGAGGGAAGGCCAAGTTAAAGGGTATTGGCGTATATGGCGACGGAAAATTGGTCCACTGGGCGTTATCTGAAATAGAGTCCCATACTTTTAAAGAAGTCCAGGTAGGCGTGCTAATGTATGCATTCTCTGGCCTATCCCTCCTGGGTCTCCGTATGAGGTCCCAAATCGACCTCCCTGTCACTGCCCTATCCATACAGAGCCAAAGCCTCCCTCTTGGACCACTCGGTCACCACTCTCAGCTGAGCTGCCTCGTATTATAGACCAAAGTCCGGAAAGCCCACCCCTCCCTCTTCCTGTGGTCATCGTAAAATGGAGAAGGAGAACCAAGCACGGCTCCCCTGCCAAACGAACCGCAACACCGTAGATTTTAATTTAGGGAGAAAGGTCTTTTCCAGCTCCACTGGTAGAGCGTGAAATAGATGCAAAAGTTTAGGAAGCACTGTCATTTTGACTGCATGAATGCAACCAAACCAAGAAATAAAAAGTGGTTTCCACCATGTATATGTATATGTATAAACCGTTTTGTAACGCGCTCTGTTACTGGTGAGTATCCTGGCGCGGGGAAAGGGACAGATCGGCAGAGAACAAGACATCGGGGGATCTTCCTAGCCTACACTTGTGAATAGGTGAGTTTTCAGGTGTTTTTTGAAAGCAGTCACTGTCGGCGTGGAGCGTAGATGGAGAGGGAGGGCATTCCAGGCCCGAGCCACCACAACAGACAGCGACTGGCCGCCCAGTCTGGCACGTTTAAAACGGGGAAGGGACAGTTTAAACAGAGAGGCAGATCTCAGGGTGCGTGCCGGAATGTACCTTGTGAATCTCTTTCTCAGGTACGAGGGGCCTTGGTCATGAATTGCACGAAACGCCAACACCAAAGATTTAAACAGAATACGTTGCGCTACGGGAAGCCAGTGAAGCGAGCGCAGCTCCGTGCGAACGCTCTTCCACCTGGGGATGTTAAATAGTAAGCGTACAGCCGCATTCTGAATAATTTGGAGGCGTTTGACCAGGTATGCCGGAATGCCACTGAACAGTGCATTCGCGTAATCGAGGTGAGCCAGTATGAGCGCTCTGGCAACCGACTCTCTGGCCTCCCTAGGGAGCAGGGGGAAAAATTTGCGGAGCATTTTCAGAGTGGCAAAGCAGGTGCCTGTAAGTTTTTTGATGTGATGCTCAAATCTGAGATCCTCCGTAAACCAAATGCCCAGATTTTTTGCTGGTCTCCCCATCTCTATTGGGCAAGGAATGTTAGAAGGCCAAAGTGTGCTCTTAAATGAGGGGGGGAAGGAGCCATAAAAGAGCACTTCGGACTTGTCCTCATTGCACTTCAGCTGGGCCTGTGTTAGCCAGCGAAATACTGAGGACAGACACAGATGGACTGTAGACGTGTCCAGATTGTCGTCTGGCCAGGTAAACAACAACTGGGTGTCATCAGCATATCCTAAGATTTTAGCCCCAAACTGTTCAGCTAGGTATACCAAAGGTGTAATGTACACATTGAACAGTAAGGGGCTAAGTGTGGACCCCTGCGGGACCCCTGTAAGCAAAGGCTTTTGCTCCGAGGCATGCAGAGGCATCCAGACCTGCTGGGTCCTATCAGATAAAAAAGAGGACAGCCATTCCAGCACCCCTCCCCCAATACCAATGGCAGACAGCCGACCGAGAAGGAGATCATAAGGGACAGTATCGAAAGCGGCAGAGAGGTCCAATAAAATTAGGACCGCTCTGCCACCTCCGTCTAGACATTCCCGAATAGCCTCGGTCATCTCCACCAGGGCCGTCTCGGTGCTATAAGCAGCCCTAAAGCCCGATTGGGCAGGGTGGAGGGCATTAGATGTTTCGACAAAGCTCTCCACTTGTTGAAGAACTGCCTTCTCACAGATTTTCGTGAGAGCAGGTAGAAGGGAGATGGGTCGGTAGTTTCCCGGAACCGACACGTCCAGTCCTGATTTCTTCAAGAGTGGAAGGAGTTTGGCGTGTTTCCAAACCTGGGGAACCGCACTTGCGGCCAGGGAGAGGTTCACCATCTGCGTGATCTCACTGCAGACTGTATCCGCCACCTCCGAGAGCACTCGGGCAGGGCACGGGTCGGCGGGAGAGCCCGATTTTAGGGACTGGAGAAGATGGAGAACATCACCCTCCGCAACTTGTGCGAAGGTGGTAAGTTGGTGCCCAGAGGATGAGGGAGAGGGTGAACAGGGGCCAGCTACAGAGCAGTCGGCAGGAAGTGCCTCTAAAAGGCCCTGCTGAATCTTCGCTATTTTAGTTATAAAAAAAGTGGACAACTCCTCGCACCATTGCGCAGAGGACGGGAGGGGCATAGCTTCCGCAACAGGGGAGACAAAGCTTTTGACAATCGCAAAGATCTCTCTGCTGTTGTTATTGGCCTTGTTAATGCGCCCAGCATAATAGTTACCTTTTGCATCCCTAATGGCTGCATAGTAGTCTTTTTGAGCAAGCCGTAGGGCGGATTTAGCCTCGGGGCTGTACTCTCTCCTCCATAAACGTTCTAATTTTTTGCAGCCCTGTTTCATCTCTCTTAGTTCAGGGGAAAACCATGTGAGATCTGCCTGGAGCTTCAAAAGGGAAGGTGGGAAGTTAGCTTTATGTAGATCCTCTACTCGGGGTGTCGACTGAATCCCCAGGTATTGAAGAGACCGGGAAGTCCAATGGAGCTGTCACAACCTCGGCAGCACGGATTGTTAGGTTAAGTATGTAGGATTTATCTAAATTCACCCTAAATCCTGCTACTGCTTGACATCTTGTGAGTTCTGTGTGGAGTGCAGGTAGAGAGGCGGCTGGGTCCGTGAGGGACAGGAGTAGGTCATCAGGGAAAAGGGATATTTTTTGCATCTCGCCACTAAAAGGGATGCCCTTTATCTCATTAGCGGCACGGATGGCTGTGGCTAGTGGTTCTATACAGAGAGCAAACAGGAGGGGTGACAGAGGGCACCCCTGGCAGGTACCCCTAGTCAAAGGAAAGTGAGGTAACAAAATCCCATTGACCTGTTCTCTCGAGCAGGGTTGGACATAATTAGCCTGTATCATATTAATGAATTTGTCCGCGAAGCCAAGGGACTTGAGTGTAGTGAAGAGAAAGGCCCAGTCCACCCTATTGAATTCCTTCTAGGCATCTAATCCCACAAATACTGCCAGTATGTGTTTTTTAGTAGTTTTTTCGATGAGGTTGACTATACGCCTGGTATTATCATGAGTTTGGCAACCTTTGATAAAGCCAGATTGATCTGGGTGAATTAGAAGCGGCATGAGATCATTCAATCGGGCCGTGAGGATAGCTGAATACTATTTTGCATCCAGATTGAGAAGGGCAATGCGACGATACGAAGCGCATATCTGAGGATCCTTCCCTGGTTTTGGAAACACTGTGATCACAGCTTCGGCCATTGAGGAAGTGACCCAGCCATGGCATTACAAAAGGCGGTTGAGATGGGGAATGAGGTCAGGGGCAAAGGTTTTATAGAAATGGGCTGTATACCCATCAGGGCCTGGGGATTTCTGTGGTTTGAGGGATTTGATATCTGTAGCCACCTCCTCGGGCGTTATAGGAACAATAATTATGCCATTCCAATCTTGAGAGACCTGAGGAAGTTGCAGTGTCTGTAGGTAATTACTTTGTGCCTGTAAATCCTGTGGTTTCCCTGTATACAGGCGACCGTAAAAGGCGCCAATATATATCGGCTTTCTCTGTGTCTTTATGGGTCAGTTCCCCTTATCCATCTCTTATTCCCCCTATATATTCTGGCTCCCGCTCTTCCTTCAGTTGTCGTGCTAGGTGCCTACCTATTTTATTTCCTTGTGCGTAGGCGAGTTAGCAAAGTTTCAAGAGGATGTGCTCTGCTCTGTTGGTATATATGGCCTTGAGTTTCCCCCTCAGAGCTGGTAGGGTGCCAAGAGTCAATCTAGAGGGCTTACTTTTATGGAGCCTTTCTGCTGTGCACAATTTGGCCTCTAGATCTATTTGCTCTTTGACCCGGCGTTTGTTTAACTCAGAGTTAAGAGCAATACAGCGGCCTTTATAAACTGCCTTAAAGGTGTCCCAATTATTAAACATAGAGGTGGCTTTGGGTGTATTCCTGGTGAAGAAATCTATGATTGTATTTCTCAGTTCCATACAGAGAACCCTGTCCCTCATGAGGGAGACCGGGAAATAACATTTGGGGGATGTGGGCGGCAGATTGCCCCATGACAGGCCAATCGAGACAAGACAGTGGTCAGATATGGAGAGAGGGAAGATCTTGGCCTCACATAGAGCCCACATGAGATTTTGGCTAATAAAAATATAATCGAGTTGGGAGTATGTGTGGTGCACATGCTAGTAGAAGGTATAATCTCGTATCTGGGGGTATAAGGTCCGCCAAGCTGCTTGAAGGCCCATGTCATGCATCTGCTGTTTAGCCTCTGTGAGGAAGATTCCCAACTCTTGGAGATTAGTACGTGTACTGTCTTTGTCCGCCTGCCACATGAGGTTAAAATCCCCTAGAAGGAGTGTTGGTCCCTCTGCAAAATCTTGAATCTTCCCTAAAAGCATTTGAAGAAAAGCAGCCTGCCCTGTGTTGAGTGTGTATGCCATAATAAAGTTGCAGATTTTACCCAGTAGGACACCCTTGGCCATGACCCAACGTCCCTCTATATCAGATTTGGTATCTGTGGGTTGGAATTTCTTTGAAGTATGAAAGAGGATTGTGGTTACCCGGTGTTTGGTGAGTGCAGAAGCTCTATATATTAATGGGTAGCTTTTGTTGCAGAGACGGGACTCTTCTGCTCTCGGCACAAAAGCTACCCGTTACGCTATTACGTTAAGATGATGGTCAGCAATATATTTCCAAACCTTTTGCCATTTTTTAGGCGAATTAAGGCCTTTGACATTCCAAGAGCCGACTGTTATTCCCATTGGGACTGGGTCACCCCTCCCCGTCTGCTCATACCACCTTGTGCCAACCCCTTGTGAACCGCACCATAGTCCCTACTTGAAGGGACACAAAAGTGAACCTGATGTGTAACCCCCAACCCAATCCAAGCACAGTTTCATGAATGAGCATTAAGAAGCCGTCACCAGACTCCCTACCCCTCCCCCTCCCCCATACACCTAACCCCAAAACTTTAAGTATAACAAAAGAAATACAACAATACTATCCCAAGTATCGGAACAATGGAAAGTCACTGACTGCAGGTTACTGAACCTGCGTGTGTGGGTGGAGGTATGATAGGACCGAGGTCCCAGCCTGCCCCTCCCCCGAACCTGTTATGGAATTTCAGTCACTCATCTGCTCAGACTGATGACCTTGTCCAGGCTAAGTGGGCAAGTTCCTCCTGTGAGCACAAGGGAAGGGTCATGCTTTTTTTTTTTTTTTTTTTTTTGGAGTTCAAATCTGCTTTATTGTATAAGATGAATCGTAATACACAGCTTTTTGTGCCTACAACCCGGAGGCCGGCAGCAGATGGAGATGACCATTACACAGCCTTGTGACCGGCATCCCGGAGGCCCGGCGGCACTGCATATGTGTGGGGAAAGATAGTAACACAGCCGGTGTTGCAGGGCAATTGAGGATGAGCCGCAGTAGAAAAATGTTTTTTGAAAATTTTATTTATGGTCATAACAGCTAATGAAACATCCCAACGATGCAGTAACTAAGAGGCAATTCATGTCTGCGCAACAGGATAATTGGTAGTGATCTGGTGTGGCAATCCAGGCAAGCAGGGGTGTGCATAATACTGTAGCCGCAGTACAACTGTCCTAACATTAGAACCACCAATAGCCGGAAGTAGTGACGTGTACGGAGCCCTGGAGTGCTGTCTAACAGAGGGTATAGTAGCATATGGCGAGTATGGCATAGGGTGTCCATGTGCAAGTAAGGAGGAGTGACAGGCTATCTAAGGGGGAAGATCTACGATGTCAAGCATCGCGTGGGGGTCCGGGGAGTGGGTAAAAGCACCACAGCTAGAGGACAGGGGGTCCCTGCAAGGATCGTATAGAAAGGAAGTGTGTGTACATAAGTAGGGTCTATGGTTAGGTCTAGAATACGAGCCAGAGCACCAATTCGTGATGGGTTGGTCTTCCGTTGCATCTACGTTGTCCGATCGTGCGAGCAGATAGCGCACCAGTGGATCCCAGATGTTGCTGGGCCGACTCAAGACGGGCAATAGTTCAGCAAATGTTGTATGTTGGTCTTGGCAGTAGGTCAAGTCCGCCAGCCAGTCCTTAAATTTGGGCGCTCTGCCTCTGCCCCATCGGCACGCCACACGCCTTTTGGCCAAGAGCAATGCGGCATCAATGAATTTCCGGCAAGCCCTAGGAAGCTGCAGTGTGTACCCAAGAAGGGTCACCAGTGGATCCATGGGTACTGTCTCCCCCACCATCTCCGCGAGAGCATCCGTCACTTGCCGCCAGTAGCATGCCACCTGGGGACACTCCCATGCCAAATGAAGAAAGTCGGCATGGTCGGCGCGGCAGCGCTCGCAGCGGTCATCCTCCGCCATGCCAAATCTTCGTTTCCTCACCGGCGTGTAGTACACCCACTGTAGGAATTTATAGTGGATGATTTTCAATCTGCTACTAGAAGAGATGCAGGAGGTGAGTGCACAGCAATGGTGGTATTGCTCGTCTGATATGTCAGTAGCAAGCTCAGTAGACCAGCGCAGCCGGGCACTGGATTCCGGCATCGGAGCAGGTCCCCTGAGCTGGCGGTAAAGGCCGGAGACCAAATGGGCCCCGTCCTGCGAACACAATAGGAAATGTACCTCGGGCTCATCGGGAAACTCGGGTAAGATGTCTCTCATCCCTGCACGCAGACGTATATAATAAAAGAGCTCGAGAGGAGTGCGGTCATGCGTCGCAAAGAATAGGTCCGCCGTTTAAACGACCGTCGGAGAACAAATCACCCCAGCAGGTAATATGAATCTTAGCGCAGAGGTTACGGAAACCTGGCTCCCACAAGAGGGTGAGATTAGGGTGATAAGTAAGCGGCAACTTGGGCGAGTAAAGTAGTTGACAAGACAAGCTCTTGGTTACACGGCGCCACGCATCCAAAGTACATGAAACCGAAGTATTCGGCGTAGTTATGGATTATTCAGGGCAGTGCAGCAACCCATTGAGCGGGAGAGGATGCACTGTCCACTCCTCCACCGCTATGTGTGGCATGAAAGGGGTAGGAGCCATCCAGTGGTAGGTGAAGTGCGCCTGCGCACACTGGTAGTATGCTTGAAAATCAGGGACATCAAAACCACCCCTGTCATAGGGGAGGGTTAGCGTGGACCACTTGAGCTGGGGGCCCTTGCCTCCCCAGAAGAGCCTGCGCAACTCCATCTTTAGGGTCTTGAAAAAGAAAGCACCAGGGAAGTAAGGTATATTGAGAAAAAGATAGAGAAAGCGGGGAAGTATCACCATTTTTATGAGTGATGCCCTATCGGCCATGGAGAGCGGCAGAGTGATCCAGCGATCTACGGAGGCGGTCAGCTTGGATATTGCCACTCCATAATTGGACCCCAATGTCTCGTCCTTGTCGCGAGAGATGCGAATTCCCAGGTATCGGAGGTCAGACCGACACCACTCCAGTGGATAATCAAGAGGAAAATCAGTCACCGCCTCCGTTAAGGGGAAAAATTGTGACTTGGACCAGTTGATGTGAGCACCTGACACCCCGCCAAACATAACAGGTGTGTCTCAGGGAGCTTAACATATAGCGTGATGTCATCCGCATAAAGGGACACATCAATTTGACGCTGTAGGCACTGCACCGCTCCATCTCGGTGTAGCTGACGCAAGCGACAGGCAAGAGGCTCAACTGCTATGGCAAACAACAGGGGAGAGAGTGGGCATCCCTGCCATGTGCCTCTGGTGATTGCGATGGGCTGCGATAGGCGACCATTGATCAGTACCCTTGCCGTGGGACGAGTGTAGAGTAGGCGGACCCAGGATATAAACAATTTGGGGAACCCCATACTGGCTAGAACCGAGAACAGGTATGGCCACTTGACAGAGTCGAAAGCCTTAGTTGCATCAAGGAATACGGCTGCTACAGGTGTATCAGGGTGAACCGTGCAGAGCAAAGAGAAAAGGGTGCGAAGGTTGTGGGAGGTGGACCTGCCCGCCACAAAGCCAGATTGATCAGGCAGCACAAGTCTGGTCATCAGTAGGGACAGCCGGGTGGCCAGTACTTTAGCAAGTATTTTAACATCACAGTTTAAGAGGGAGAGTGGGCGATAAGAATTGCAGGATTTGGGGTCTTTATCTGGCTTTAGAAGTGGGGTGATCACCACCTCGCGCATAGAACAGGGAAGCACCCCGTCGCAAAGGGATTCCGAAAATACCTCGCGGAGCACAGGGGCCATGATGTCAATGTAGGCTTTGTAGAACTCGGCAGGTATGCCATCGAGTCCCGGGACCTTGCCATTCCTGAGGGACATGATGGCCTCGCGGACCACATCCAGTTCGAAAGGTGCCGCCAGGAATGCCCTGTCTCCATCGCTGAGCCAGCACAGCGCCAAGTCGCTGAGGTATTCACCATAGGACGCGCCGGGCCCCGATGTGGAGGTGTAAAGCGAGTGGTAGTGCGCCGTAAATGTATTAAGTATCTCATCTGAGTCCCTAACGGTAGTGCCGGAAGTGTCTGTGAGTTCCAGTATGGTATTATGCGCTCGCAGAGATTGTGTGAGTGTGGCGAGCGCTTTCCCGTGCCCAAGTTCTGGTGTGCAAAGTGAAGTGTTTTCCATCCCTCCCATGAGGGTGCAAGTGTCTCCAGGTATCCAATAGTCCACCCTCCACGATAACTCCCTCCAACGCCTCTCGTGCCCTAGGCTTATAGGAGCAAACTCCATCCGCCCTATCTACCAGCGCCAAGTTGAAATCCCCACCCCAAACAACGTGTCGTGACCCAACAGACAGAATCTTGCCCAATAGAGTAGTAAAAAATGCATGTGTATCGACATTAGGTGCATACGTGGTCACAAATGTATATGTGTCACGGCCTATCCTGCCCCACAGCAATGCAAAACGGCCCTCCCTGTCGATCAGCTCTCCAAACCTCTGAAATGGCACATTGCGGGCAATGAGAATGGCAACCCCCCTCGCATAGGTTGAATATGAGGAGAAAGTGCGGTTCCTAGCCCACCTGCTCGCGAAAGCGGTACCACCCTGTGATGACAGATGTGTTTCCTGCAACATGGCAACTTGTACATGATGTCTATAAAGATAGGCCACGACATTTTGAAACTTTTTTGGCATTGTTCAACCCTCGAACATTCCAGGACAAGCAGGTCAATTGTGTGCTTGCAATCAGAGCAGCCATAGATAAAGCAGCAAGAAGCACAGCAGTGCCAAAAAAGGCAGCGTGATAGAGCCACCCCCGCCCCACCAGCATAGGTGCACACACCAAAATAGAGTCCACGCACACAAAGTCCAGTCGATGAATGCCTCTTGGAACACCCCCCCCCCACCCACCCACATCCCAATCATGCCAGCAGCCAAGCATCCCCACCCAGCAGCCCTCCCCCCACCCCCCCCCCCCAACTCTAGCAACAACAACAACGAAACATCAGCAAGTCAAAGGGGATCACCCAGTAGGGGTAAGATATAGAGTACGCACAGCCACTTCCCGGTCCTTAGCTCCGTCACTGTGCCGCCCTCAGTGGAGACTAGGGCCAGGAGAGTGGTCCTTGGTTTACATTACCACAGGGGTGTAGATTCCGTGCAGGTCCATCTTTCACAAGTCCCCCAATGTCTGCGCTCTGATCCGCAGAGAGAGTACGATCCAGTGCAGATAAGGCGCATAGTGTAGCGAATGTCGGCAGTTAGTCGTCGTGTAGCGCCGGAGATAAGTCTGCATCCTCCCGTTCCTCTGCGGCCTCTCGGTCCTCCCTGCGTGCCCTCCGGAGCGATTTCAGGAAGTCCTCCACTTTCTGCGGGTTGGTGAAAAACCTTTGCTTACCCTGGTGTGTAACTCGCAGCTTCGCAGGGTACAGGAGCACATAGTCTATCTGGGCCTCCCGCAACTTTTTCTTTACTGGGAGAAATTTGCATCTCTCCTCCTGAACCATTGGTGTAAAATCCGGGTAAATGGAGAAAGTGACACCATTGTACTGTAGCGACCTTTGAGACCGGGCCGCCCTAAGTGCAGTGTCTCGGTCCCGGTAGTTCAATAGTCGAGCAATAATGGGCCGCGGTGGTAGTCCAGGTTTGGGCACAGGCGCCAGGGAACGGTGGGCCCTTTCCACGATAAATTGGGGTGAGAAGGCATCCTCCCTAATCGAGCCCTTGAGCAATTTCTCAATGTATAATTCCATCCTACCCGTGTCCATGGATTCCGGCACATTGGTGACTCGTATGTTGTTTAGGCGGCTGCGGGCTTCCAAGTCCTCATTGTTAGCCGCTATGACCCTCAGCAAATTGTCCATCCTGGTCAGTTGCGTCGTATGAGTCGAGGCGACATCAGAGTTGTCAGATATACGTTGCTCGGCAGCCATGATCCGCTCGGTCGACTTTGTGCACCAGCGCGTCCAGCCGAGCAGTGACTCCATCAACCTTTTCAACGACGGTGGCGAACCCTTGTCTCATCTCCTGAATCAGGTTGGTCAGGTCAATGTCTTTAGCAGGAGAGGTGGTACCCTTTGGGGACGGTACGCTAGGCCCAGGATCCACCTGCATCGATTTCGCACCCTTTTTTGCGCCATCGAAACTGAGCTTTGTTTGGCGGTTCTCAAGCCGCACCATGGTGGCGATTGGACTCAGCGCCCAAGCGCTGTAGAATGTATTAGCACTTCAGACTATCACAGAGGGAGGCAATTACACAGTCCTTGCAGGAAAGTAGTGTTACAACAACCACCGGACAGGGTAATGCTCCAGCGGGTTATCAAGGGCCCAACCAGGGGAGGTACAGGTATCTGGAAAGTCCGTGCGCCCTTCAGGTGCTCTGATGGCGAGGGGGCGACAATGCCCAGATAGAGGTGGCACCAGAGCTTCCCTACTCGGTGCAGCCACACTATGCAGCGGCGATGCAGAAGGCCCAGATGAGGAGGCTCAAGGGATGGCGGAGCTCCGTTTGAATAGGGCGTCGCTGGGGACCGCGCCCCATGGAGACGCAATCAAGGGCCCCTTCACACAGCACAGTCACTGGGGGAAGGGTCAGGCTAGGGCAGTCCGGGGGGGGGCAAGGCCTCGCCATCCGTAAATCCTGGTAGCGCAGCGGCAAGCAGGAGCGCCCTCGAATCCAAGGGCAATGCAGAAGCGTAGTGACGGCCAAAGTCAAAAGTAGCGGCACCGTCAGCTGCGGGGGCCCAGGCACGACACCCGACTTCACTCCGGGCAGCCCACAGGTCCGCGCTGCCCCGCCGAGAGCGCCAGCTGGATGGGGGCTCCTCTGAAAGCCCAGGGGACGTCCCGTCTTGCGGCGTCCACTAATGTGCAGCAATTAGCTCGCCTGTAGCCCCAGCAACGAGGGCAGCAGCAGCAGGGGGGGGACCTCGCGTGAGAGAGAGCGGCAGCCGCTTACCTCTGCTTCGAGCCCCCACGCGATGTCCTTTCGAGAACCCGTTGGCCGCGCTGATCTGCGGCCTAAGTCCTCGTGGTCATCCCCGGTGTCCCGCAGATAGCTGCAGCCGGCCGCCCTCGCCCGCCAGTTCCAGAGCGATCGCCGGGTAATTTTCAAGAGCTCGTAACTCCGGGCTTGAGCCTCGCAGCACCACCAGACTTGGGTCGAGTGTAGGAAATGATGTCCCGCAACAGATTATGGAGAAATCAATCAATTTAGCACCCCGTGGCAGAGGATGTATGAAGGATAATCAACCAAGGAGCGGGAGCTGCGTGCCTAGGCAGCCATTCCGCTTGTGCGCCCTCTAGCGCCCCAGGGAAGGGTCATGCTTGAGTGTGAGTATAGATCGAGCCACGCAACACAGTGTAGTGGGTATCACCCCAATTCACTATTTTGGACTCCAGCAGGGCCCCAACATGTCTATATATCTATGGGCAATCAACGTATAGCAACATTGAAGTCATAAAAAGCCAACATGTGTTCATAAAAGTCCCAAGAGCAAGGTAGAGCAATGAGGTGTATCACCAGCTGAAGATTCTGGGCTTCCACTCGGCAACTGTGCCTCCTTGATCAAGTCAAATCTTCTCTCTCAGTCCACCTTCCCAGTAGGCAAGGCGGCTGTTTTATTAGCAAGGTCCCTGTTATTTGTGATTTCCTCGAGAGCTTGTAGACCACTGTGAGGTGGGGGAGCTGGAAGTCGACGTGCTTCGCTGGTTGCCTGGCAGTTGCTCAGAGTCCTCTGTTGAAAGTCCCAGTAAGTCCAATCCCTCCTTCAGATCCACCACATGTCTCTGTTTGTTGTGATACTCAAAGCTTAATCTAAAAGGATAGGTCCATCGGTATCTAACCTTATCTTCACGTAGCTTGGAGGTGATGGGCCGAAATTGTCATCTGATCTGTGTTGCGGGAGCCATGTCTTGGTATCCGGAGCAAGAGTAGTCCTGAAAAGATACTGCGCCTTTCTTACGGCCGCCAGGAGCACCGCCTCTTTTACTTTATAGGAGTGGAACTTTTTGAGAACGTCTCCTGGTCGTCCTCCCCACATCAGGTTTCCGACCACATGCACTCTGTCAAGTGTGATCTTGAGTGTCTGAGGGCTGAGGATCTCTGCAAAAAGGCCCACCAAGAAAGCATCTAGGTCTGAACCCTCAGCCCCCTCCTTAAGGTCTAGAATCCATATGTTCTCCCATTTTACCCTATTTTCCAGGTCTTCTGCTTTCATTAGGGCCTGTCGGAGCTGATCTTAGAAGGTGAGTGTAGTGTCATGCATCTCGGAGGTGCGTTTGTCCGTATCTTGAGCACGTGTTTCCAGGTCAATCACTCTAGTGCCCACTGAGTCCACATCACGTTGGACATCCGTCATCCGTGTAGCAAGATCAGATTTCAGTCGATCCATTGAGTTTTGGATATCTTGACTCAGCTCTTTACGTAGTTCCTCTTTAAAGTCTTATAGTGTGGACATCAGATCTTCCTTGGTAAAGGACATGGTGGATGCCTCCTCGTCATGGTCCGAGGCCCGGTGCTTCTCAGCTGGTGGGAAGAAGCTTAAAACCTTGATTGGCGCTCTGGTTATCGTCATTTTCAGTGGCATAGGAGCTGACCCCACCTGGTGTTTACTGGTGTTGTAGAGAAGAGTTGAACTAGTAGGCCTAAATGATACCTCAGCTCGGGGGGGACCAGGCTCCGCCAACTGCGGTCACTTTAGGGCGGTTGCCTGGATTGTGGCTAAAGGGAAGCAGACAGCAAGCTATATGCTGTGGAGGCTCATCACATGATTCACATAGCAGGAGGTCGCATGAATGAAATGGTCTCTGGTATGATTGCTCCGCAGTGGCTCAGTTTAGGCAATGGGTACAGGTCTCCCCGATGGGATGGCAAGCATGTCTATATTTAGGACCTATAGCGATTGCTTTTCCATTCCTCGCCTGACTAACCACCACCCGGAAAGTCTTTGTCCGGAGCTAAGAGGAAATGGAGCAGATGCACATAGGTCTAGGTTGGCTTTGTTCTTGTTTAGCAGTGGGAAATGGGGCCTGGTTTAGAGAGTATCCACCATTTTAAGGTCAGGCGCGTCAGGGCAAGAGATCGCAAACAGCCGCCAGATTTTTTCCACCTTTCACCAGGAGCAGGGCAGTGAGTTATGGCCGCTCTCAGGAGGGCGTCTCCATGGGGTGCCTCAGAGTGACCGCACCTCACTGTCCCGTTCCCACCACCTCCTGGGAATCGGGAGGACAGCATATCTTCACCCCGTCTGCCAGGCCCCCAGGATTACTGCTCACCTTAACTCCCATGGTTCCACAGCGGGGGTCTGGTCCTGATTGCACGGGGTGTCAGGAGGTCTCTGCCGGTAGTGATCTTAACGGCTACCCAGTGAGTATGCCTGAGGAAATGGAGGCCACCATGTTGCTGTGTGCCCAGGCCTCCGTGCGCGATCCTCAAACAGCGTTCAGGAGCGATTCCAGGGATCGATAAAGGGATCA
The DNA here is from genome assembly GCF_964263255.1 of Lissotriton vulgaris. NCBI lineage: Eukaryota > Metazoa > Chordata > Amphibia > Caudata > Salamandridae > Lissotriton > Lissotriton vulgaris. Next base: position 2,144,487,532 of record NC_141691.1, on the reverse strand, counting down.
TCCTCCGCTCTGGTCCCTCGCATATCATAGGATAGCCTTTGATGTGGGTAAGGCTTTGATTTGCAGCAATTTCAGGTCCCGTACATTAGCAGTGCTTGGGAGCCAAAACGGTTACATCTGTTCGGCCATCTTGCCTGGCCACGCCCCCTATTTTAGTGTTTTAAAGGGCACTTGTTTATCATTTTTTTATATGTTGTAACATTTCACTAGTTATTAATTTATTTTAAGTTTAATTTTGTGTTTTTAGTTCTGTAGTGGGTAGTGGGTTCATAGGGGAATAGGGTGGGAATTAATTTAATTATATAGATTTAAATAATTATTTATAGTAGTTAATATATTTTTTTTAATTGAATTTTGTGTTTTTAGTTCCGTAGTGGGTTGTGGGCTTATAGGGGAATAGGGTGGGAAGTAATTTAATCATATGAAATGTATTGAATAATAAATGTATTAATTGATTAATTAATATTTGTATGATAATTAGTTGTTAATTATTTTCAATTAATCAATTAATAATTAATTATGTTAATTGTTTAATTAATTTTAGGTGTGTGTTGTGATGTTTATATGTGAAAATGGTGTGAAGGGTGGTAAGTCATTCTTTTTTGGGGAAATAATTATTAAATATTTTTAAATTAATTTCCATTAATTAATGATTAATTATTAATTGGAAAAGTATAATTACTTTAGGTGTGTTTTGTGGATATTATGTTAATTAATGTGTATTTAATGATTTTGTATTATCTTTGTTAATAATAATATATGTACATGTATATATTAATTATGTTAATATTGGAAATAAAATGTAATACAAATGTTGATGTTTTAGTTTTTTATTGTTGTGGGATCCAGAACTTTTCCTGCTGTTGCACTCACTGGAGTGGGAATAGTAATTTTTAGCCTTCTGCTATCCAGCCCTTTCCCTACTGTTGCACTCACTGGAGTGGGAATAATAATTTTTACCCCTCTGATATCCAGCGCTTTCCATACTGTTGCACTCATTGGAGTGGGAATATTAATTTTTACCTGTCCACTATCCAGCCCTGTTAAATATTGGACGGATTTGTTAGCATGAGCTGAAAGCCATTTAGTAATTCTGGCAGCCATTTTAGTTTGCCATGTGCTGCCACGTGCTTGCCATGTGCTCTGTTCTCCCTCAGTGTTGACTGCTCTTGTAATCTGCCTATAAACAAAATTTATTCAGCATCTTCCACCGTCGCACATGCCCAGTTGAGCTTGTAGCTGTCCTTGCAACTGTTCCTAGTATGTAAATGTCAGGATGTGTTTGCCAAAAACAGCCACTGTTAGCTCCTCCCACTTTGTTGAGCAAGCAGATCTTGCATGTCTATCTTAGTCATTTTGCATGCTTACATGAGCCAGGACTGCCCCTCGGTCCTATGCTGACTATGTAACCCTAAGCATATATAAGGCCCTAGTTTTCTGTACTCCTTAGACTGCCTCATTCAGTTGCTAAGGCTTCTGTGTGACGTAGTCTGACTCATTTGAGGTTAATAAAGATGTAGCTTTTATATTTCAGCTTCTGAGCCAATTTCTTCTTTGTTGGTTTAAAAGGACCAAGTATCAGTGGGACCCCTAGGAAGGTTTCTCAATTTCTTCAGCTCTTTCCCTACTGTTGCATTCACTGGAGTAGAAATAGTAATTTTTACCCCTCCGCTATCCAGCGCTTTACCTACTGTTGTACTCACTGGAGTGGGAATAATCATTTTTGCCCCTACGCTATCCAGCGCTTTCCCTACTGTTGCACTCACTGGAGTGGGAACAGTAATTTTTACCCCTCCGCTATCCAGCGCTTTCCCTACTGTTGCACTCACTGGAGTAGAAATAGTAATTTTTACCCCTCCCCTATCCAGCGCTTTCCCTACTGTTGCACTCTCTGGAGTGGGAATAGTAATTTTTACCCCTACGATATCCAACGCTTTCCTTACTGTTGCACTCACTGGAGTGGAAATAGTAATTTTTTCCCATCTGCTATCCAGCGCTTTCTCTACTGTTGCACTCACTGGAGTGGGAATAATCATTTTTGCCCCTACGCTATCCAGCGCTTTCCCTACTGTTGCACTCACTGGAGTGGGAACAGTATTTTTTACCCATACGCTATCCAGCGCTTAACCCACTGTTGCACTCACTGGAGTAGAAATAGTAATTTTTACCCATCCGCTATCCAGCGCTTTCCCTACTGTTGCACTCACTGGAGAGGGAATAGTAATTTTTACCCCTACACAATATAGCGCTCTCCCTACTGTTGCACTCACTGGAGTGGGAATAGTAATTTTTACCCCCTTGCTATCCTATCTTTTAACTCCTATTGTGTTTATTTTGTTATTAAATGTATGTTTTATTCCTTTTTTAATAGTTTAATGTGTTAATTAAATGTATTTATTTAATTTAAAATTATTTATATATATATATGTATATTTTATCTGTATATAATTTAAAATGTTTATAAATGAAACAAAGATAATGGTATATAAAATGTATTTAAGTAAATATATGTACACATATTTTTGTATTTATATTGACGACATTAAGTTTTTTTCTTATAATTATTTAATATATATATTACATTTAATTAAATATGTTAATATGAATAATGTTATTTTTATTTTTATTTAAGTTAAGTAATTTTTTAAAGTCGATATTTTTTAGTTCTATATTTTTCACTTCAATATTTTTGTGTTGATATTATTGTACTTACCTGTTTATGTATAGGAGTGAATATTTTTGGTATCTATATTTTTACATCGATATTTCTTTCGTAGATATTTTTAACATCGATATTTGAATATGGATCCGCATAAATAGGTGAACATAAATCAAAACAGTTCTCCTGCTTCTCTCTGGAAGTAAACAAACTGGGTATGTTTGTTGATAATGAAAATATTATACCATGTACACATCGGAAGGGCTGAAAGTGAATCCTAACATGAAAGTATGGCAATTATATTTCTATTAACCCCTTGCATGCGTGTGACGGCCGGGAGCCGTCACGCGTCATGGTGGGCGCGTTTAAACCCCCCCACTCATTGCTTCTCCAGCACTGTGGCGGAATTTGCGCTGCTGTCAAGGGGTTAAAAGATGAACAATGGAAAACCAATTTTCCCCTTTGTGTTTCAGGAGCCAGGACTTGGGCCATAATAAACATAATTCAGAATTTCATGAAAAATCATTGATAGTCAAAAGTGTATTTATCAAAAATGAAATTCTAATGTTTGAGTCCAAATTGTGTATATTCTACGAAAAAATATGGTTGATCTTTGTGAAAAGTCATAATTACTCTTCTGTATTTAACCATTGGGCATCACTCTGCACATCTTTTATGTCAGAAGTTGGGATTTCAACAAACATTTAGCTGTGTCCGACCTCATTTCTTTTTTAGAGTAATTAATTGTGTTGACTGCATTTAATTTTCAATATGTTTCAGTTTTTTGTAAATTAAATGTTTTTGATGCCCTTGATATGAATCCTACTAGAAGTAGCATGGACTTCCTAGAATAATTGCATCCCAGCAGTATTTGCTCCCATAGGCATTTGCCGGAAGCAGTTTCTTTTGCCAGACCTAGGGCCTCATTTATGAGGCCTTGTATCAGTTTTCCGCTTCCGATACTTCACTTTTTGTGACTCATCGGCGGCGTAAAACATGCCTCTTGTTGCGCACTATTTACAAAGTGACGTATCTAAGGAGATGCGTCACTTTGTAAATCCCTGCCCTACATTATACCTGTGTCAGGTATAATGTATGCAAGGGGGGCGTATTGACGCAAGGAAGGGTCGTAGAAGTGACGCAGTGAAATCTATGAGATTTCACTGCCTCCCTTCTAGGACGCCGTTGCCTCAAAATCTTGCACCTACCTCACAGCAGGCATAAGACGGCTTGCCCCATGTGAAAGGATGCATTTCTGGAGTTGCGTCACTTTTGTGACACACTCCAGCAATGCGTCACTTTTGCACCTACAGGTACGTCAGAAATACTGATGTATCTGTAATTCCTTGCAACATGATGCGTTATACATTAAATATGACGCATCAGGTATGTCGCAAGGAGGGCGCACTGAGAAGTGATGCATCTCTGCTTTCACGCAACAATGCGTCATTTCTCATAAATGAGGCCCCTAATACTTAAATGCAATAACACTTGGAACCCGCAGCATTGTCTTTCCTCGCTGACACATCGTTTAATGCCAGCATCGTTTATATATATTGACTCCTAAAGTCTTTTAAACTTTCTGTTTTACTGATGTCGATGAGTGATGAGTTACCATTATTGAAGTCCATTTAAGTTCACTTTTGTCCTTTTGTCATTGACATGCACAGGTGGTCTTCTTCAGATGTCACAGTTCTTCAAACACGTCCATCTCTTCCTACCAGAAATTCTCAAATCTTCATCAATTACCCTGTGGATATCATCGCCAAGTGACCTGCATTTCTCTCAGACCCATTTAATCACATCTTTTCTCAGGATAAGGAAAGTGAACCATACAGGGGCGTCATGTCCACCTGCCGCATTAGAATATTTAAGTATGAGGATTACAAGATTGTCCGTCAAATAAGCACGGATAATTTTGATGGACTAGTTTCTCTGCTGGTCAAACATTCTTTAAGCCTTCCCTGGGCTAAGGGCTTTCTCCTGGCTGTCCCCCTCGCACTCTTCATGGCCTTTGGGTCAATCCTCCTTTCCATCATGGCTGTGGGACTATTTTTGGCATTTCTCTGGTACGCATCATGCCAAGTGATCAGCTATATACACCATCTCATTCTCGATGGAGACATGAAAGACATCCAGAGGTCCTACATGCAGAAGAGGGGAGCCTGCTTCTGGGTGGCTGAGTGTGATGGGAAAGTTGTGGGCTTTGTGGCAGCAGATTCTGCTGGAGAGAAGGAAGTGGAGCTGATGCGCTTGAACGTCAGCGAGGAGTACTGGGGACGAGGAATTGGCAAAGCCTTGTGCCAAACATTGATCAACTTTGCTAAGGAAGAAGGCTACGAAGCAGTGGTCTTGGAAACAACCATTGTGCATCACTCTGCACATCTTTTATATCAGAAATTGGGATTTCAAAAAACATGTATTATTGTCCTACCTCATTTCTTCTCCAGAGTGACCAATTGTGCCATGCTTAGTTTTAAATATGACATTCCAAAGTGAGCCTAAAAATGTAAAGTCCTGCATGTGTGATTACCCAGGGTTGCTTCAATGTATGTGTGTAATATGAACATAGAATGGTAATAATAGAAAACAATATGGGGCATATTACCAACGATTAGCGATATTTATCGCTAACTAGGCTTAGCAACAATTTTTTAATCGCTGAGCATCGCCGGAAGTTATCGCTGAGATAATGTGCTACTAGCTATGATTATCTCCAAAGCAATATTTTTTCCGGCGATAGCGTGAATATCGCTGAGAATACAGTATTCACGCATTAGCGACTAAATGCTCTTAGCCATGTTATCCACCTCCCATTGGATAACATGGCTAAGAACTGGTCTGGGCAGGTGTTAGTTTTTTCCGATATTCGCGCTTAGCGCGAATATTGCCATCGCTAAGCCTGCCTTGCTAATAGGCGTTAGCGAATGCTTTCAGTCACTAACGGGTTGGGAACGCCCACTTTGCATATCATTAGCGATAATTATCGCTAAAATGCAAAGCGGGCCCCAAACCTAACCAAATCCTAGAACAACATGCTCTGAAAACGCTCTCGTCGTTCCTGGAGGCTCACCATCTTCTCCAGGGACGCCAAGCTGGGTTTCGAGCCCATCATAGCACTGAGTTGGTGATGCTCTCAGTGCTTGATGAGCTTAGAGTTATGGCTGACGGTAAAAAATTGTGTGCCCTGACATTATTAGATCTATCAGCGGCATTCGATACTGCCAGCCATACTCTCCTACTGGACAGATTGGCCACTTTATGTATACAAGATCTAGCTCACCGATGGCTTGAATCCTTTCTCTCTGGCAGGACACAAAGGATTCAATCGGAGGATGCAACATCTGACTTGGGCTCACTTGACTGCGGTGTTCCCCAGGGATCTGCACTGTCCCCACTCCTTTTTAATGTTTATATGCAACCCCTAATAACAACTCTGGCAAATATGGGTTGCAACATTTTTAACTACGCGGATGACACCCAGTTGTTGTTTAGCATTGACAACACGGCATCTGCGCAGATCCAAGCCCAAACCATTCTCAGCTATACCGTGAGTTGGATGACTGCCAACTCGCTAAAAATCAACCCGGACAAAACAGAGGTCCTGGTTATCCCTACAGCGGAATCACCCTGGAGTGATCTGTTCTGGCCCCAGGACCTAGGTCCTACCCCCAAACCATGTTCAACTGTAAAAAGTCTTGGCATAAAAATTGATCATGAACTTTCAATGGCTAGCCAAGTCTCATCAGTGGTGGGTACGTGTACGGGACTAATTAGACAGCTAAGGAAACTGGTCCCCCTTCTTTCTAGTTCTACAATCCGTACGATAGTCTCAGCGATTATAATCTCTAGGCTGGACTATGGGAATGCCCTCTACCTGGGTCTTCCCCAGGCATTGATAAGTAGATGCAAATGGTCTTAAATGATGCAGTTAGATTAATCTTCAGGTTGCTGAGACGGACCCATGCCTCACCACTGTTGCATAAATTGCATTGGCTCCCCATAAAACAGAGAGTGAAATTCAAGTGCCTCTGTATAGCCCATAAAGCTACACACAGCCTAGCACCTGTCTATATAAAAGAACGCCTTGAGGTTTATACTCCTGGACGCTCATTAAGGTCTTCTGAGGCACAACTATTGTCATGTCCTCGGTACAAACTGTCCTCTAAAGGCGGTAGATCTTTCTCAGTGCTGGTTCCGCAGCTCTGGAACAAACTACCTGAGCATCTCCGCAAAGAATCCAACTTGCTCCACTTTCGGAAATCGCTCAAAACTCTCTTGTTTAAAGAAGCATTAAGCGCACTTTAAGCTCTGATGACCCATGTGCTTTTAACTCACTCAGCTGCTGCTTTCTTTTCCCAGAAGTGCTACGCACCGCCAATATCACCTACCACATTTATGCTGACGACACCCAGATCTACATCAAAATCTTCGCTCCTGAGGACATTCGCTCCTTGAATGAGACCTTGAAACTGACTGTCCATTGGCGCACCTCCAACCAGATCAAACTCAATGTAAAAAAACTTGAATTTCTTCTAATCTCCCCACCCAAAACCAACCCGGACATTCAGGAATGCATCAAGGCTATAACATCATTAAACGATCCTCCAACCATAGTGGACTCTGCTAAATCCCTTGGAATAACCCTAGACTGCAGTTTGAATATGCGTGGCCATATCAACTCGATGGCCAAAATAGCCAGATTTCACCTGAGCTACCTAAGAAACCAGAAACCTTTCATTGACACTCCAGACCTGAAAATGGCAATCCAGGCACTAGTCATCTTCAGACTAGAATATGGATGCTCAAGCCTTGCAGGGCTACCCAAGATCTCGTTGGACTCATTGAAAGCCTGCCTCAACGCTGCTGCCAGACTCCTAACATGCTCTAAGAAGTTCAACCACATCTCTCCACACCTCAAAGCTCTGAACTGGCTTTCTCGTGAGGCCAGAATCCAACTTAAGCTGGCTTGCATCACTCACAAGGTCCTATACTCCAACTCCCCTGCATTTCTTGCTCAGAAACTCATGGTATCCAGATGAGCCAGAAACTCCCGGTACTCCAGAGACCTCTTGCTCCAACCAGCATGCTTGCGGAAAAACAACAACGTACAATTGGGCCTTCTCTGGGGCCGCCCCAAGAATATGGAACTCACTCCCGCCCGCCATTAGAAGACGTCCGTCTCTGGCACGCTTTAAAAAGGAGGCCAACAAATTCCTAAAGGGCAAATTCCTCTCCTAATGCTTACACTGCAATCTCCTCAGTGACTTTGTTCTACCTCCTATTAAGGGCTCTCTATGGTTACTCCGGATGATACTTACCCGGCACATCTGGGCAGCCCGCCTGGTTCTTGTGACCGCTTGTTTCTTGTATAATGTGTCTACCTGTTTTTTTTCTTTTCTCATCCCAAATGTATCCACTCCTCCCATGTCTTTTGTATTCCACTTGTCAATCCAGTGAAGTACTCTGATACCCTCACAGGTCTGGTTTGTGCTCTTTAAAACTCAAATAAATGAAAGAAATTAATAAAAAAATAAAAAAAGAAGAACATGCCTCTGGCTGTGATGTAGTTATCATTACCCCATGGTGCAAACGTGCCTGTGTTGGCTCTTGGCAGCCACAAGTGTGCCAGCTCAGAAATAGAGCAGTAATACCACAGTTAGTAGTTATGGTGCATTTCTGCTCCCTCTCTATCATGCAGTGCAGCAATTTATCTCGGCACATTGAGTTGCCTGACTTTTTTGTAAATCTGGGACGACGTGTGCACAAATGTGGTGCCTAGTTGCCATTTTTAGTTGGTATTCTAACATGGCCATCTGTAATGTTAGTAAAGTAAATGACATGAAAGATAAAATGGAAAAAACATTGTGCTTTCATAACACTTTGGAGCTGCTGGGTCCTCTTAAAGGAAAAAATTAATAAAAATAAAAATCTGAGTAGGAGGGGAAGTGGGACAGGGAGGTACTATACTTCTACATGACAAGAAAGAAATAACAAAATACCCTACAAAACTCTATCTCAAAACAATGTCTCACTTTGAAAGAGATTCTACATGTATAGGACACAAATAAATTAAATGGCTTTCAAGGATTGTAAATTGCTGCCTAGTTATTTGTTATGTCTGCACACTGGCGCTTGTGGAATTTCTTTCTTTGTTGGTGTTTAAGATAGACAGTTACCTCTAGTTAGTTGTTATTAGCCTGATCTGCTCTTCACAAGCTGTGCTCATGCATGTTTATCTTGTTACAGACAACTGAAGAATGTTGTATTGTAGGCTGGTGCATTTATGACTAGATAGAGAGATCTGAGTGCAACCCACAGGCAACAAGATATAATAACAGAGGTCATGTTATAAAGGGCCTTATCACCGCTTTAGCGGGACTTTACCCCACTAAAGTGGCGATAATTTCATCGCCCTATTAGCAAGCTGTCGCTAACAGCAGTTAGCAACAGTTTGTAGGCGATAGCGAGCGGTGTGGTGCCGCTTTGCATGTCAGCGATGTTTATCGCTAATGACATGCAAAGTGGGCGTACCCAACCTGTTAGTGACTGAAAGCAGTCGCTAACACAGCTATTGCCTATTATCAACGCAGGCACAGCGATAAAAAAAATCGCGCGAAGCGCGAATATCGGCAAAAATTAACGCCTGCTCAGACCACTTCTTAACCTGCATATCCAATGAGAATTGAATATTCAGGTTAAGAGCCTATTGGCGTTAATGCCTGAATATCGCTGGATTTCCAGAAATATTCACGCATTTTGCCGCTATCGCTGGATATTTTATTGCATTTGAGATAAACGTTGCTAATAGCACATTATCGCTGGGAAAAAATCCGGCGATGCGCGTTGACAAAAAAAATATCGCTAAGCTCATTTAGCAATAAATATCGCTAGTTGTTGATAATATGCCCCAGAATCTCTGAAGATTGCACAGAGTTCAGGGAGGAGGATCACCTCTCTGCCCTTTGTACTAAAAGAACATTCTCAAGTTAAATCAAGAATTAAATACAGAACCTATTTTGAATGAACAGCAGCTGACATGTGTCATTGCCATTTTTACACGTACGCAGCTTTTTCCTAAACTTGCCTTTACTTTGCCAGATCGATTCATGACATTTGCATTTGTGACACTCAGGTTAGTTTCATGAAAACACCAACCTTTCTAACACAAAAACACTTTGCAAGAACACTATCACATTGCCTTGCCATTGTGTACAAGGCCCTCATGTGTGCTGTACAAATGTGCTTGTTATTCACGTCCATATGGTGACACAGCTATCTGTGGAATACAAAAAATGGCAGCCAGTTCCCAATATCAGTTCAAGACAAGGATGCAGTTTTCTATACATAGGGGCAGATTTACAAGCCCCGTACGCCACTTTTGCACCAACGTTGCATCAATTCTGTGACGCAGCAGCGATGTAAAGCCAGCACCATTCTGCGGGGTATTTAGAACGTGATGCATCTAAGGAGATGCGTCACATTGTAAAGCCCTGCGCCACATGAAACTTGTGTCAGGTTTCATGTGGGTGTTCTGGAGCAGGGGGGCGTTCCGGAGCAGGAACGCCTCGGAAAAGTGGCTGGGTGAAATCTACAAGATTTCAATCAGTCACTTTTCCGACCCCGCTGCTTCAAATCCTTGCGCCTGTTTGAAGCAGGCGTAAGGCTTGACGCACCATGTTAGACATAGGCAGGGTTGGCACAGTGCTGGGGTTGTGTTGCGACACAACTCCATCACTGGGCCAACGTTATGGCAGCAGATGAGACACACATCTGCATTTCCTTGTGCCATGATGCGCAGCATTGCAAATGCGGTGCATCCGTGGTGACGCAAGGATTGAGATGCGTGTCGCAAGTTTCCTGGCGCATCCCTGCTGATTTGCAGGGAAGCGCCAGGAAATGTAAATCTGTCCCTCAATCTTTGGTTTACGAGTATAATCAGAGGAGGCAGTGAGGCTGATTTTGAGGGGTCCCTGCATCCTGAAGCTTTCACCCAGCAGCTGACTGACATCTCCCCGAGGGGTGTCTTGTTCCTATCATGATGGTGTCTTACTTTCTTAGCCATAAGGTAACAGGGTTGTATCTTCTAGTAGAGGGTTTCCTGACAGAACATCATATACACCCTAGACGCATATGTTCGGGTTTGCATAGTAGGAGTACGCTACATTGTTATTCTATTACATTTGCCTCTATAGGTACATTGTCAAAGCAAGATAGTGGAACTCTTCATTCTGTTCATTGTCCTGACACTTTTTATAATTTTCGTCTGTTTTTGTTAATTAATTATTGCAGCACATGTTTTCTATACAAAAAGTTCTTCAGTTCAATAAATATTGAAAACTTCACTTTGTGTAGTCTTTGTATATTTCTCTGAGTGAAAGAGAACATGAGTGTATCGGTGAAAGGTTCTTGGTCTGTCACCACTTTTCCTGGGGAAACAGAGTTGTCCTGTTCAGTGGTTGCCTGAGCTGTTTGCTCCTTGTCTAGGTTTAGGGGGCTCATGTCATGTGAGCTAGTTGGTCTGAGGGACAGCATATCATGCGAAGTGTATGGGATCAGTCTGGCACCATCCTAAGTTTATGTTGTCCACAAAAGCACACTTCCTACTGATTAGTGGAAACTACACGACATGGCGCTGTCAACGTTGGTTGTTTTTTTATTTTGTATGGATCAACTGACTAGTTCATTTGTGTTTCCTCAGAGATCCCTACACACCTTTTGAACCAGAGATGTCCGTGGTGGTATGGAATATCCTCCTCAGCTGCGTAGGTATGTCCTAGGTATTGGCTGATTTAATTTGAACTGTGCTACTTGAACTTTGTAATCCATTTCTTACATATCATAGCTCAAAACATCTCTGAGAACTGCAGATATGCAGTCACTCAAAATCTACAACAAAATGGACTCACAGTAGATGGTGGGGACGTTATCTTCATGGTGCAGGCAGACAAAGCATATAGAACTGAGGTATCCTACTCCAGGGTTATATTCTCTGCTGCAGGTGATGCGAAACGGATATTTCACAAACACACTAAAGATGAAATGCCAGACGAATACACTCCATATGAGGCAATTGAAGTTCCCTTTCACTTACCAAAAACATATTAATTCGTTTCTTCATACTATACAAATTGTGATACTGGACCCTCTCAGCAATTAGGTGGAGACATGGCCAGTACTAGCCGGTTGTATACTGCATCCCATTATCGATCGCATGACCGCAGCCCAGCTGCGGGGTTTATACAATATTCTTGTAACAATATACAGATGCCTTACACAATTCATGATGCAAACAATAACACTGTCAGACTCACAAGAGGTTTCCTCCTCATGATGCTGAATTTGCTACTATTTCCACCTCTTCTCTTTCCCAACATAGGGTGAAACCTCATGATACCTTCAGTTGGAGAATATGCTGGCGCCGCTGAACTTCCAGCATGGCCGCCAACATGTCCACTGTTCAGCGGTCTAGTTCTCCCTGGAATTCCAGGGTAGGTGAAGCATGCACCAACGTTCTCTGGTGCACTTCATGTAAGAATTTCCCCCGCAGGCAGCTTCCTGACCCTCATCGCGAAAGCTAGTCAGGATAGGAATCATTGTTACCTCTGGTTTAGCTCCGACGGTCCTCCTGAAGACTTCCCTAAATAAGGTTAGTGTTATCGCAGTGCGCATTCACAACAAAACCAAAGTATTCATTGCACATGTGTCCAAAGAGTAATATTGCCTACAAATTCTCTCAAGTCACTGCATTGTGCGTGTGGGCTTCCTCATAGTAACTAATGAAGTGGCATCCTACGGCTCATGCGCAGAAGTCTTACAGTGTTCACAAGTTCCTGAGAGAAACCTCCGATAATTTTGTCCGATCGAGCATGCATAGACGTGTATTCTCCTCATGCAGTTCAGACTTGCACAGATGCATCTAAATCTAAAGATAACTTAATCCTAAGACTTGCAAGAGAAACCTAGTCACAGAGTTATTACAGAGAACCAATTCCCTTCTCAAACTACAACCGGGTTAATCGATTTTCACCACACATAAATAAGGACATTCACTGCGCTAAGACGTGAGAACACAGTAAGTCACCAAATACACAAAGAGATTCATATAGGTTTCCATTGTAGAATAAAATACTTACCTTGTGTTTCTTCGTATTCAGAGAAACTCTGAGGAGAATTCCAACAACTCCTACAAAGAAGAAGAGAGAAATAGAATCAAGTCTGAACATCTCAAATGTCATAACATGAATAATAGGAGAAGCTAACAGAAGAGAGGTTTGCCCAAGGGTTAATTCTGGTAAGATAAGTAATCTTATTTTGAAATACAGTAAGTTAAGAATGGTTATCAAGAAAGGTTATTGTTAATGTGCACCTTGCAGCATTCTGAGAAGAAAGAAGAAGACAAAGCAGATAACCACAGGCTATTTCTTCTCTGTCCCAATCCCTTTTCCCCCCGTAGGCACTTACCTGTGAAGATTGTAATATCTTGCAGGGGCGTACTGAGAGGGGCATTGGAAACTAGGGCACCATTCTGCTCCTGTGCTACTTTTGAAAGGATAGAGATAAGGTCCTGACAAACACTTACTTCTGCCACTCATATTACTGCACTTCCAATTAGCTGCACATGGCAGCACCAGCCAAAGGGTTTCAACAGTTATTATTATTATTATATTATTATATCTGATTTTGTAAAGCGCACAGCTACCCGTAGGTTTCCCGGCGCTAGGAGAACAGAAGTAATAGAAGGCAGACGGAATTGTAGGGAACAGATTATAGGGAAAACAGCCAGGTTTTCACTCCTTTGCGGAACTTGAGATAACAAGTTTCAGACTGCAAAGGGATGGGGAGCGAGTTCCAAAGCGTGGGTGCTAGGTAAGAAAAAGAGCGCCCTCCAACTCTAGCACGCTTGAAACGGGGGACAGAGAATCTACAGTGGGAGGACGATCTGAGAGTACGCGAGGGACAGTATTGTTGAACTAAAGTGGATAGATAGTGAGGGGATTTTCCAGCTTTGATACGGTGCATGAAGCAAAGAGCTTTGAATTTCGACCTGGATTCTATGCGCAGCCAATGCAGGCTACGCAGGGAAGAAGAAGCAGAGGAAGTTCTTGGCAAATTACAGAGAAGACGGGCAGCCATGTTCTGAACCACTTGGAGCTTCCGGGTGACCTCTTTGCAGGCACCCAGAAGAAGTACATTACCGTAGTCCAGGCGAGATGTTACTAAGGCCTGGACCACTGACTTCTGGGTGTCTGGGGGAAGCATCCATGTGATTTTCCTCAACCACCTGATGATGGTGGTACAGGTGGCTGAGACTTTGACCACATGATGTTTCATAGATAGCTGATTATCAAAGAGGACCCCGAGATTGCGTGCTGTAGTTACTGGGGTAGGCAATGGTCCCATTTGCTGAGGCCAATGTTGGGGGCCCCAGAGAGCAGAGTCCGGCCCAAACAGAAGAAGCTCTGTTTTATCGCCATTTAGCTTTAGTTTGTGCATCAGCATCCAATTGGCGATGTCAGTGAGTCCAGAACGAAGAGAAGAGGAGGGGGAGTGCTGATTAGAAGAAAGGGAGAAAATAATTTGAGTGTCATCAGCATAAGAAAAAATAGAAAGTCCAGCCTGTTCCGCAAGAAAAGCAAGAGGTCTAACATAAAGGTTGAAGAATAACGGACTAAGAATAGAACCTTGGGGAACCCCATATGGAGAATTGTGAACAGTGGACACAGAAGAGGGGGAAAAAACCTGAAAAGTACGATTAGAAAGAAAATTAGAAATCCAGGCAAGGGCGGAGCCGCAAATACCAACGGACTTTAAGGCAGAGAGAAGGATGTTGTGGGAGACGGTGTCAAAAGCGGCACTCAAATCCAAAAGGATGAGTGCCACTGTCTCCCCTCTATCTACCTGGTGCCTGACTGTCTCCGAGACTCCCAAAAGGGTGGACTCCGTAGAGAAGCCCGCCCGAAAACCTGACTGGGAAGGGTGGAGAACGTTCGCAGATTCAATATGGCTGGTGAGGTGACGGTTGACATGCTTCTCCAACACCTTCGAGAGGCAGGGAAGCAGAGAAATGGGCCTAAAGTTGGCGGGATTGCAAACATCCGCATTGGCTTTCTTCAGAAGTGGAACCACCATTGCATGTTTCCAGATGTTAGGAACAATTGCCTCCCTGAGAGAGGCATTCAAGAGAGCTAGAATACAGTCCAAAGGGGCGGTGGCTAAAGTACAGAGAATCTGGGGGGGCATGGGATCCAATGGAGAGCCAGATTTGATCTCTGCCAGCAGTTTCTGGAAAACTGGTATAGAGATACATTCCCACTTGTCTAATAAAGGAAAAGAGGAACATTCAGGGTCGCCCTGTGTAGATGGATGGTCATATTGCCGAATAGATGACTTGGGTGAAGCAGATGGTGAAGCTATAAAACCCGCATAGATGCTGTCAATTTTTGCTGTAAAAAAGTCTGCCAAGGAATTACATTGATTGCTATCCAGACAAGGAGCTTTGGGGGCACATGACATACCGGATAGTTCCTGAACTGCCTTGAAGAGGGCTTTGGGTCGGTTCTGAGCTTTCAGTATTGTGTTGTTAACATGATTGGCCCTGGCAGTATTACATAAGATGTGATATTTATGTAATGCTAGTTTATAGTTTTCTTTGTCTGCCGAAAAATAGTTGGATCTCCAGATACGCTCCAGTCTTTTGCAGCGGGATTTTTCCATTTTAAGTTCTTCATTAAACCAAGGGGCAGGTTGGTGCAAGAACTTTTGCTTGCATGTACGCTTCGGAATGCAAGAATCAATTGCAGAGGTAAGCCAGGTGCTAATTGTACTCACATCATCCGTAGAAGTTACTCTTCTATTTTATTTTGTGATGCACACATTGGCTACTCCTCCACAAGACAGGGTGCAGTATGTAGCTCTGGGTTAGCATCCTATTTTACTCATGTGCCATGCTACCCCTCTATACCATTGGGTGATTTGCTACCAGATTATTGTCAATGTATGCATGGTGGGCTGTGTCTGTCCATCCACTTTATGAAAATACTTAATATTATATTCTGAATAACATGTGGTGATTCTTGATTAAATGCCAATAAAAACAAAATACGGGGAGTCCTGAACAGAGAAAAAGAGGGAACAGGGCTATGGGGGACACGATTATGCTTCTTCTGTGTGTTACTCTTGGTACATATTTTTGAAAACAAGAAAAGCAAGTTAGGCTGAGCCACAGACAGTTCCTCCGGTGTTTGCAGATCAGGAACAGTGAAGTACGTATGCATCCTACGTGCAACACTAATGTACGTGTGCCTAGAGGCAGTTTACAAATACCTTGATGGCCACTAACACACTGTCTACTTTGCACGTTTCTGGAGGCTAGAAAAACACAAAGAAGCCAGCACTGACAGACAGGCCTCTCGGCACTCGCTGTACGGCAACAGCTAGGCCCCAGTAGTACACACCCCTTCTTAGAAGTGGCTATCCACCCTTGCACACAGGGAGGCTTCAGCAACTGTAGCCTTGTATCTCCCGGTGCTACCACCCTTCTTCCGTAGCACTGATTACGGAGTCAGTCACGGGAAATATTCCACTGAACCCACCCCTTCACATGGGTACTAGATTAACACTGTTCCATGTTAAAGCACACTTAGAACAACATCATCATGCATTTGTTACCTCTATAATAAATCAGAAGGAAAATGATAAAAGCAACAAGAATTCCAAAAAGCCTAACGGTTGCTATATAGTCTGATTGCAGACTTATTCGTCTACTTATGGAAGTATATTTCTAAGAACCATTCCAAATAGCATCTGACCGAGGGAGACAACATTGGCTTTTAGGTCGAGCCTAGTGTCACCGCACATGTGCTGCTCTGCGAGACTTATTGTAGTGTAGTAGGGAATAGAAGCCATGCCCACTCTCTGTCCATATTTGCCATTGGCTTGTTTCATTGTCCTTCCTAAATGCTGGCTTCTGATTTGTAAATAGGCTTGTTAGTCCCTCCTTAGTACCGCCTCGTCTTCATTTGTCACCTGCCATGGCCCTTTTACTTCGGTTGTTACACAGTACTTGTTATTTTTTTTTTAAGCACTATTTTCTTTATCGAGTTTCTCTTATAGCAGGCACAAACTTCTTTGGCGCCTTCTTTACATCCCGGCTCTCCCTCCCAAAGTCTGTGCCTTCTTTACCCCACTCTTTGCCTGTTTTACCCCCTCCGTCCCATTGTCTATGCCTTTTGTAGCCCCCTCCACGCCTTTTTTACCTCCCTCCCTCCCATTGTCCATGCCGTCTTAACCCCCGGCCCTGCATCCCATTGTTGTGCCTTCTTTAACACCATGTCCGGGCCTTTTTTAACCCCACCCTTCCTCCTGTTGTCCATGGCTTTCCCCCAGCCTGCCCTCCTCTCTCCCTTTGTCCATGATGCCTACCATTGGCAATGCAATTGGTCTCACATTTAGATGACTTTGAGCTATCGACATTGTAAATGGCAATACCTTTTATTTACGTTTTGTTCTTAAAAATGCATTGTCATTTACAATCCCAATAGCTCAAACTCGAGACCTATTGCATTGCAAATGTTTATTTTCCTTTCTTTTCTCCTTCTGCTGCCTTTCACAGCATTGCAGGACACAGACTCGGTGCTATTTCTTGGCCCATAAGGATTCCTTGAAAGGCTGTGCGTGTCATTATATTCCCGGCCTGCTGCTGCTGCGAGCACTGGGTTCAACATTTTTGCCAGAGCTTATTTTGTTTTCTAGTTCAACGATTTTACATGGAGATGCATGCAATGACGAACACATTGCACATTGCAGGGCAACAGACTAGTGCCCAGGGAGGCGGCTCATGAGCGGGTGCCCCTCAGAGATGGGTGTCCCTGCTTTCTATGTTGTCCTGCACTGGTCAGCAGTTTTGGGGAGCTAGCAGAGGGCATCTGATGGTGCATTGATTGATTAGATCTATATGGTCATTGTTCATTGTGGCCCTGTTAGACTCTATGTTGACTCCACTGATGGCTCATTCTCTTTGAAGGGGGCAGGGTCAGTTGAATGCTCAGCGGAGGGGATGTACACCGCATGTGAGCAGGTCATGTGCACATTAAATAGAAACACTTGCTTGGTAAATTGGCTTGAGTGTCAAACCACCTGTATTAAAATTATAGGGAGAGTAAGGTATCTTAATATGGGTGTACTGGGGGAGGGGATTCAGATACCACACCATGTAGTAAATTTACGCAGCTCCTCTATGTTCGGGGACAAGAAATGGAAGGAGCATTGGACTAAATAATAAGCCAGGCTTGTGGCAGTCTTTTAGGAAGCTAAAGACCAGAATTGCCTGAGTCCAGCTGGCGTGTGGTCACAGGCTTGAACACATACTGCTTCTCACATTAATGTCCATCCTGTTAGCTTTATCGGCGACGGGTAGCAAAGTTGCAAAAAACTATGCCTTCCCAATACAGAGCACGGAGGAGACTTAATGTGAGACAGCGCAATGATCCAGGGCACTTTTCAGATGGAAAATAGTCCCTCGTGTAGGCCAAAAATCAGTCAATTTATAATTAGTAACAATAACCCAGCTAGGTTATCAAACCTAGATCTAAACGTCGGGTAAACGTATTAGGGGGCAGCTGGTAATGAAACGTTAAAGCCAGAGCCTTGGGGGAAGAAAGGAAGTGTATCTGGCTTACCAGGGACAGAATGTAGCCTTACGGCTAGAGCTGACGCTTTTCGAGCTAGAGAACAAGGTTCAAGCCTCGGTGTCGGCTTAACATCCTGTGATTCTGGGAATATCACTTAACCTCCCAGCGCCTATCAAAAACCAAGCATTGGCATAGCCAATAGGTCTAGCCTTTGGATCTTATAAGTGTTTAGCCAAAGCTCTTGGTTTTGCCAATGTTTTTATGTATTTTGTAGAGCACTGTGGATGCTGTGCAGCATGTTGAAAAGTTATAATAAAAAAGTGTTAAAAGAATTTTTGTTACTTTATATATAGCTGCGAAGACCTTAAGTACTTCCATTAGCTTGAATTGGAGCTATTAGCTGTGTTATTGACAATTGGTATTACCCATGTGTTATGAAGTGTATGTATGTGGTGTGTAGTTGAATTATGTGTGTTGGATTTGTTTTGTTAGATGTGGAATTGTGTGGTGTTGAGTGGATTTGTGTAGATGAATTATGTGGCAAGGTGTGCAGTGGAATGATGTGGATAGTAATTATATCGTATTTTTTTTTTTTTTTTTTTTTTTTTTTTTTTTGTCCTCATTAGCCTTTACGCCACCCATTTCTAACCAAACGATACCGCCTATGGGTTTTTTATCTCATATACCGGGACCATTGACAACCTCACTAGTAGTGTCAGTCCATGACCGCCTCTTTATATATGCCACCCTTTGTAGGAGGTTGGTACATGGATGAACTCCACCGTCACGTTGAAAAAGCACCACCGGCGAGATAGGCCAAGACCTTAATCATTGGACTGAAATTACTTACAAATCCACCTATCCCTTTACACTAAAAGAAACACTCATCACCCAAAGTGTACCAAAAATAATGTCCAAAATTTGCATTTAACTTTTGTCGGACCCAGAGTATCCATTTTAGCTGTGAATCTCATAGCTCGCAACCAGTCTAAAATCCCGGGAGATAAAGAGGAGACCCAAAGTTTACAAATCTCTCTGCGGGCCAAAAGTATCCCATAAAATACAAGTTTAGCTTTATCATCTATGCTTTTTATCTGCAAATTCAACCTTCCAGTTATAATAAGTTCAGGGCTTACCTTGACAGTCTGGTCGATAGCTTGGGATAAACAGCTACTTACTTCCTCCCAAAACTCTTTAATATTTGGACACTCCACGAACATGTGTATATCTTTCTCATTGGGACTTCTGCACTTTGGGCATTCCACCAGCCCTCCAGGCTTGAACTTTGAAAGTCTATATGGAGACCAATACGCTCTGTGGAGTGTAAAAAGATGATTTCGCCTTAAATTTGCGGGTTTGACAACTTTATACAACATAGCCATAGTTACTTGCCATTGAGTGTCAGATGCGATGTCCGGCAAGCAATCACTCCACAGCGTTTCTGGCAGAATAAACTGACCATCCGTCGTCTCCAATATTGACCAGTACCAGAGTCCTACTTCTTTTTTATACACTTGGCTTGAGTGGATCTTCTCTTCCAATTCATTCTGAAGTCCCACGATAGTTTCAGCTTTACCAGCCCAACTATGGATTTGCAGATATTTAAATTTCGATATAGCCTGCCCCCAGATGTCCACTCCCTGACTCCACCCAACCAGCTTTCCATCCGGAAAAAGATGTCCCCATATTTCTACCCCTGCCGTTCTTAGAGGAATAGCTAATGCATCTTTAGTCCAAGCAGGAGATCCTGGGCTGTCCCAAATGGAAGTATAATACCCATAATAGGGGATTTTTAATATCCTCCTAATCCAGTACCAAAGTTCCGCTGCTTCCCGCAGCAGCTTAAGACGCACTTTTTTGAAATACTTTGGATCCGCAAATTTACAAAGAAAACCAGATTCCTTATATTGGCAGCTTTTTAGCATTACTGCCAACAATACACCAATACCCGAAGTCGGTGGAGTATTTACAAGAATTCTAAGATTTTTCAACTGAAAAGCCCAACAATATAACTGAAAATCCGGGGCTGACAGCCCCCCTTTAAGCAGTTTTCTCCTTATCTTAGTCCATGAGAGACGAGATCCTTTTGAGGCCCATATAAATGTACTGACTTCACTCTGAAGCTTCTTCAACCATTCTCTTTTGAATGCAAGAGGGATTGTCTCAAATAGAAAAGTTAGTTTTGGAAGAACCATCATTTTTATCAGATTTGTACGGCCATACAGATTAAGACACAAATGACTCCATCCTCGAAGCATTCCTCCTATTTCTCTCTTAACTCTTACAAAATTAATTTTTGCCAAGTCATCCAAGTTCTGAGTGATCCTGACCCCCAGATACCTCATTTCTGATTTGCATTTTATAGGGCCCGGATCCAAATTCCAACTCATAATATCCGTTTTATCCTCGTTTATTTTGTACCCTGAGACAGCTCCAAATTCTTTAATTATTATAGATATATTCTCCAATGTCTGCTGAGGGTTAGAAGTATAAATTATAATATCGTCAGCGTATAGACCTATTTTCTTGGACCAAGCTTCTACAGAGAAAGGGAGGATCTTCTCAGAACCCCTAATCTTACAAGCCAAAGGCTCTATATACAGATCGAACAGTAAAGGGGATAATGGACAGCCCTGCCTGGTGCCCCGCATTACTTTAATTGAATTAGTTAGAATCCCATTAATCAATACTCTAGAGGTAGGAGAATTGTACAGTGATATAAGTGTATTAGTAAAAAATAAACCCAGGTTCAAATGGGTCAAAAGTGCTTTTAGGAATATCCAATTTACTCGGTCAAACGCCTTAGCAGCGTCCAGCGCTATTACTGCTAATGGAATTTTATGTGTAGAGGCCAAATCTATTGTACCTATTAGAGAAAAAGTAAGTTCCTTTAGGAACCTACCTTTGATAAAGCCCTTCTGATCTTCCTGCACTAGTTTAGGAATGACCAGACTAAGTCTATCCGCCATTATCTTTGCAAAAACTTTATAATCGCAATTTAACAGCGAAATAGGTCTATACGAATTCGGATCACTTGGTGGTTTCCCACTTTTTGCAATTAGAACAATAGTTGCCTCATTCCAAGAATCCGGCAACTCCGCCTTTCCTTGCAAGATATCATTGAATAACTGAACCAATAGAGGCAAGATTTTTTCCACAAATACTTTGTAGACCTCAACTGGTAGACCATCAGGCCCAGGAGCCTTCCCTCTCTTAGCTGATCTTATAGCCTTTTCTACCTCAGTTAAGAGAATCTCCCCATTCAAAACCTGTTTTAAATCAGTTGGAAGCGGGTCCACCATCTTCAACCATTTCGCTATTTCCAGAGTATCAGGATTCAAATCTTCCTTATACACATCTGAAAAGTACTCAAAGAATGCATCCGCAATTCCCTTGCTCTCCGTAATGGCCTCACTCCTACCCGGCAGATTTAATTCTTTAATAAAATTTCGTACTAGGTCTTTTTTGGCCTTCCAGGCCAGTAGCTTTCCGCACCCTTCACTATAGCTAAAGTGTGCCAGCTGGCTTGATTCCCATTTCTCTCTAATTCTGTTGTTAATAACTGCTATTAAATCCAATTTTAACAGCTCAAGATCTTTCAGCATCTGCTCTACCATTGAACCTTCATAGGAATTAATGCTGGATTGGATTCCAAATCTCGAATATTCTTTTCCAAATCGGTAACTTTATTAAAATAGATTCTTCGTTTTTTTGCTCCCTGGGCACCCAGCCTACCCCTCAAAAAGGCTTTACAAGTCTCCCAAACTGTTTCTATCTTTGCAGTGCCTGCATTTGCATCCAAAAATACCTCTAACTCTGAACTGATGAATTGCAAACACTCTTGATCTAAAAGTACTGTGCGATCCAGCCTCCAGATTGTTTCCGCTTCAGATGCTTGAATTTTTATACTGAGTGTGATGGCTGAATGATCAGAGATATGAACGCCTACATGCCCCACTTCTGTAACAGAATCTTTTAACCTTAAGTCCAGCAACACATAATCTATCCGAGATTTATGCTTATATTTCTTGTTATAGTATGTAAATCCCAACTGTTGCCCATGATTAAATCTCCAGATATCACACAGCCCAAATTGAGTCATCAACATCCTAATTCTGTTTGACATTTTGGGATTCATACGCCCATGCGAATTATATCGTATTGATTGCACTGGAATTATGTGGAAAGGGAATGTGCGTTAGGAAGTGTAATTATGTGGAATGGTATTTTCTGCTGTGGAGTGAGTGCTATGTAGTGGAGTTTAAATATGTGGCGTGCTGTTGAATTTTGTGGCATGATGTGTAATTTTCTAGTGTGAATTAGATGTATGTGTGTTGTTGAGTTGAATCATGTGGTTTGGTGTTAACTTTTTTGGTGTGGATTGGAAATTTGTGGAGTTGAATTGTGTGGTGTGGAACTGTGTTGATAATCAACACCAACTTGATAAAAGCAGCATACCACAGAAGCTACCACGTTCATTAAATTACGCAAGATGATCCAGCCCGAAAGCAAGTATTATAGAACACACTCACATGAAAGCTTACCTACAGCGGATACCAGATCCATACAGCAACCCTTTGCCCAGACAGCACAGACTACTGCTGCAAAACATACCAAAGACCGTTGAAAGATATGCTGCATACACAACATAAAAACCAAAATCCAAAAGGGCCAGTAACATAACATAATCCATTGCAAATCATTCTCGCTGTTCCCAGTGCTAGGATATAGCCTTATAGCCCGCTGTAGCGGGCTATACCGGCTATTAAAGGCCCGCTGAATCGTTAAAGGCCTGAGCCAAAGGCGAGGGACTTTAACGAGGCAGCAGGACTTTAATAGCCGGTATAGCCCTGTTACGAAGGGCTATAAGGCTATTAGAACATTCTGCCACTAGAGGGCAGAATGTTCTAACAAATTAAACAAAGGGTTCTGGAAGCTCGAGGGGATATAAATCCCCGCGAGATTCGAGAAGTCTTTGTAGAACATTGGAATATTGCTCTGTGGCCTTTACTGGCCCGTAGAAGCATGGAGCACTCCATTGTCTGCAATGGAGCTCCCAACATTCCAATGTTCTAATTGAAAATATAGAAGTGTAGTCACTCACTATTTAGAGTACGTGTTTGCTCCTGAGAAGTGTCAGTACTCTACTATTGAACTTATTGTAGTAGTACTAAGAAATGCTAGTACTCTTCCTTTCAAATTAAAGAAGTGCGGGTACTTAGTACTGGACAGTACATGCACATTTACAACCCTGCCAATTTCAGATCCACAAATATCCTCTTTGCAGTTTTAAATGTTAGGATGTGTCTCGCATTTGGGACCTTATAAGTGTTTAGCCATGCAACAGTTGGTGTTGTTGCACCAAGGATATTCTGCTGCATAACTAAATACTTATAGGCTCCAAAACGCGAGACCCAATCGCTATGCCAATGCTTGTTTGTTTTTTGTTGCAGTTTTGTTTAAGTTGTCAGATCTACAATAGCTGGTCATGGTTTTTGTTAACAAATCTTTGCATCAAATGAACTTTTTCTCATTGCTCTGAATGTTGTTTCCATTCTGGTTGTAGGAAGAAGTCATTCACTGGGGTGTGGGGGTTGCCTTGCTGTGCGCATGCGCTGAACTTTGCAAATGAGAAAAAGCCTTGTGCAGGCGCAATCTACAAGTGTGGAGTGAGTGAGCCCCAAGCAGCATGACTCACTCACATAGGAGTTCATGCACTGCACCTGCATACTCAGCATGGTTTAAGGAAATTCGATCTACTCCCTCCCTGGAATCAAACACATATTTACCAAGAAACGCTGAGAGGAGCCTGCCTGCTGCACTGATGTCTGGTGGTGTGTGTGTCCGCAGAAAGCGTGCACTGTCGGCTGATGGTGTGTGTGTGCAGTGAAAGCATGCACCAATGGCTGGTGGTGTGTGTGTGCCTGGTTAAAGCGTACACTGACGGCTGGTGGCATGTGTGCACGGTGGAAGCGTGCACTGATGGCTGGTGGTGTGTGTGCCTGGTGGAAGCGTGCACTGACGGCTGAAGGTGTGTGTGCCTGGTGGAAGTGTGCACTGACAACAGGTGTTGTGTGTGCTGTCGAGTGCGACCCGGTGTGAACCAAACTCCACAGGAGGAAAGAAAAATACCCCTAACCTCCAAAAAACAGCACACAGAATGTGATATCTAACACACTCTCAGTAACTGTCCTCTCAAAGTATGGGGGAAATAAAACCAGGGAGTGTCCACCACTCTCCCCATACATGGTTGAAGATGTTGGTGGGGTTAGGCAGTCAGGAGCAGCAGATGCTGAAAAGAAACAGAAATAAAGTGACAATAACACACACTATTTTTCTCTACTACACAATAACCTGTTTATATATTGACATGTGTTCAGTTCTTTACTCCACTTACCCCAAGTCTCTCTGGGAGAAAGAATGTAGTTAGCCACTGAAGAAGGTTCTCCAGGTGAAGATTTCAGTAGCCAGCGTGAAAGGGGGGGTATCAGGTATAGGCATACACTCACCATTCACACGTGGGGGAATATAAGTGGAATGGGACAACTGAAGGTTCACCAAAGGAGAAATAAAAGTGAAACCTTTCTTAGGATAAGCGATAAAAATTTGCTGTGCCTTATGGCTGGGAAAATTAACAACCTCGAAGCAAAGAACAGGATTTGGAGTGTTCCGACCATCTCCCAAGGACCAGAGAGAACGGAGCAGACACACACCCAAGAGGTGTGCTGTCCGGCTCCGGAGGGGTGAATGGAGTGGAACAGCAACACACTCGATAAGGGGCATGAGGAGTGTTGTCCGACTCAGAGAATAAGCAGAACAAGCAAACACTCGTGAATTGGTAAACGGAATAAACAAACAAATTCTCAAGAGTTGTGGCAGAGAGGTAGAGTGCTGCATTGCAATACGGGAAGACTTTCTGCCACACACAAAAATAGGGATGAGGCTTCAGAGAAATCATTGTAAGGGAGGCGCTGCAGCTGGAGGTAATGCTGCTAACAAATACCGGACATATCCACGGGAATCCTCGAGCCTGGATTTCGATAATCTGGAACACACAGTGGAACGCTGATGGGGCGATGCCGAGACGCCAAACAGGAACAGCGTGGTTTCGCTTCTGTCCACAGGAGCACGGGGTAGGCTCCTGTCCGCTTCCTGTCTCTGCTGGCGGCCCCACCCATGTCCTCTGCGGGCCTGCCCGACTTTCTGGATCGCGGTCTGCAGCACTGATGCAGCACAGTACGGGGTAGGCTCCTGTTTTTGAGCACACAGTTCCTGGCAAGGTGGGCACCCGCTAGGGGTATTTACTAGGCACAAAGTCGCTGGTGGGGTGGGCACCCGCTAGGGATATTAACAAGGCGAGTAGGCACCTGCTTGATCCGGGCACAAAGGCAGGGGGATCCCCACACCAGAGACTCTCTCTGCAAGGCGATCGCAGCTCCATGCTGCAGTTAAAAATGGAAGCGAGGAGGAAGGAGGAAAACTAAAGTGCTCCCAGCACCAAAGTCCAGTGCTTCTCCCAGCAATAGAGATGTAGTGCTCCCCAGACGCTTTAGAGGCAAAGTCCAGGGGAAGTCTTTCAGCAGGCAGGGGGGGGGGCAAAGGCTGGGCCAAGGGGCCAGCTCACAAGGCCCTCCAGCAGGGAGGCAGTCCCCAGTGGTGGTCTCTCCTGGTGCCCAGCAGCAGCCCCCCTCAAGTCAGGAACCAATGCATGGGGTCACAGCCCCTTCTTATACAGACATTTCCTTTGTCTAAGGCTGTAGGGCAGGGGGAGAAGCATTTGTTTTGCTCAGCCCCTCTCCCCATTCACAGGACAGGCTAGGGACATCAGACACACCACAGGGGGTGGAGCCAGCATTGTGGAGGGAAGGCCCAGCCCTATTCAGGTTCCAGGTACACGCCTCCCTCCCATCTACATGCAGATCTCCCTATTCACCACCGAGTAGACCCATCCTGACTCCTGTAGCCTAGCACACCAGCCAGCTCCAGCCAATCACAAGCCAGACAGGCAATCCACATTCACTGCACACTGACATGCCAACTTCTAGAAGTGGATCTTCTACACTAGTCACACTAAATCTGGGTACACAGTCGCGCAGCATTTAATCTCGCGAGTTCACACATACCAAACTCGCCCCTGCACTCCTCTCACATCAGGAACTACCATAGACACTCATCTCCCCCATGCATTGCTATGGGAGGGCAGGCCAATCTCACCAGACGCACTCAGAAAGCGCACACACTTCACACTGGGACACAGTGTTAGATTGCGCAGAAACCTAAAACAACTAACAAAAGAAAACCTCAATATACTGTTAGAACACTTCTTAAACCAAAGGTGGTCATCAAGTTGGTGGACAAGGACCTGGAATCTGAAACAACCTTAATCACAAGCTGAGATTTAACCTTTGAAAACTGAATTATTCAAAGAAGTTTTCACTCGAGCTCTACACGAATTTGGGGTCACCCCTGAGGAATAAGGAAACGGTTACTCACCCTACCCAATGGGACTCCACCATCCCTCCTCAAGACTTCACTGGAAACTCTTCTATCAATGCTGTGAAGCGTCCAAAATAAGACAGATGGAGCTTCATAAAAACCCACAAATAAATTAATTTGCAGCTCTTACACGAGAGGAAAGCCAAACAATCCGAACCACCGCAATCGAGGGTCACATTCGTGGCCAAGTTCCTGGTTCTATTTTTCTTCACTATCCATAATGTTTGTGGATTGTTTTTTCCACTTGTCAAAGATGAAAGATCCTCAGCTGTCCTTGTGGATTTCCATCCTTCTGTGATTTTCAGGAGTCGGTGTGGTAGGTTGGGGAGGTTACTAGGAGACACCATGTCTCCATGTATTGCATTGTAGGATAAATTAAGGTGGTTGGTTATTGGTCCATGGAAACTCACTTTTTAATTGATTAAATGCTTTCAAAGTGTCAGAGTATGTGATAAAATACCATAATAGCTCCTTCAATTGAGTTCTGGCAGTGCAAGCACCAAGAGTGACACGCGTTTAGCGATTATACCAAAGGGAATCTACTTTATCACATTTTGTGGGTTTACTCATCAAGAGCGCGTTTTTTTATGGTAAGAGTATTCATACAAAGATCCATTACCACATTCCATATCTGGCACCGCGTGTCGACAGCCACATACGTTTTGAATTTAGATGGCTATTTCAGGCCAAAGCCTCTTTAACTCTCAAACACTGGGGATTCTTATCGTGCATGGGGGAACGATTTGCTGTCACAGTGCGGAGGTAGGATGGTACAGGCAAATCCCAGGCATAACTGCTAAATGTGCTTAGCTATAATTTTTACAAATACAGTGGATTTATAAAGTGGCAGCTTGTAGCCAGGCAACCCTTCGGAGCAAGGTTGCCCGTGGGGTTACAGCGTGCTGTATAAGTGAAAAATACATACATACATACCTCTCTCAAGCCTAGTTTGCATTGCTTTTACTTGCATGAAAGTAGTTTCCTATGAACTTTGGCACAATCAATTTCCTTCAGGATCTTGGCTACGTCTCCTTTTAGGTACTTATTTAAACAATGACGGTGAGGTGCAGGGGAGACGTGGGGTTTTGGGGGTGGTAGAGGGCAGTCAATGCACGAGTGGGTAGCAGCTAGGGGGGAGAAAGGGCTAGGGCTGAAATAAAGGATTTTGGAGAGCATGAGGTTTAACCCCTTGGGCGCGTCCGCGATTCTGCGTCTGTGCGGTAGTTTTAATGAGTGGGCAGGTTCATGACGGGCTCCAGCCGTCATCAGCACACGCCCACCGTGATGCATGATGGCTGGGGGCCGTCATCAGCATGGAAGGGGTAAACACATATAAGGCTTGATGCGGAGGAGTGGAAGAAGCAACTTACTATCATTTTGTAAACAAACAGACCACCTGGCAGATAAGCGCCAGACTGCTCCCCCACTGGTATGCATTTAATGTGGTCTTTGTGTTATGTTTTCATCAGCACAGTCTAAGTGCACTGTGACACGGTCTCCCATTTTTGAGACTCTTAAGCATTTTGTTTTGTGTTTCTGTAAAGTTTTGATGGCAGCCTGGGTCTTAGTGCAACATAACACGCTCTCATACTTCCCCAACTGTAATAAATTAACTTTTTCGTTCGCGATGGATCTCCAAGTGTAATTGCAATGAGACACACTCTTTCGCTTTACCAACCATAATAGATTTGGATCTATATTCGCGGTAAGTTTGACAGCAACCTATTTCCTCAAATGTAATAGATTAATTTATTTTTTGTGTGCGTGTGTGATAAATTATCGCCCGCTCCAGAATGTTATTGCACCATAACGCACCACAACAATCTCATTTACAACAATAAAAATGATATTGGTAATGCAGGTAAATTACACGTGCCCTATTGATGCGCACCCTGTATATTCATTTGTGGTCTTGCAGCCAAATCAGCAACACAGTCCTCAAAACCATGTCTAAAAGGCACCTAGACCCACTCTCCTGCTTCTTCCACCATTATGGATTTTGATTAATGTTTGCAATAACTTTAACAACAATCTATTTCCCCAAACATAATGGAATTATTTAATTTATGGTTGTGTTTGCAATACATTTTAAACTGCTCCATGATGTAAGGGAACCTTAACATTTTACATGAATGCAAATTTAAATCCTATAAAATATGATGGCAAACGAGGTACATTACATTTGCTACGTTGGAGCACTCCCTTTTTAGGTTGAGCCTGGGCAGCGCTTGCGCTGCGAGGCATGCTGTATTAAGGTAGTAGGTACTTGATGCTCCGCCCACATTTTTCTGTGGCTTGTGTCAATTGTCCACTGTTAACTGGCTGTTCATTGGTCAATAGGTTAGTAGTCCCTCCTTAGTACAGCCTTGTCTCACATTGTAACCTCCCATAGAGACACTCCCTGTTACGTGTGCTGTTGCTCGGTAGGCTTTAATTACAGCCTCCATGCACTATTTTCTCAAATAGCGTTGTCTTGTCTCCTGCAGGCAGGACACTCTATCTCCTAACACTTTTTTTTATAGCACACATTTGCAATTCAATAGGTCGCGCATTTGCGAGAGTTTAAGCTATTGGCAATTATAAATGACAATGCCTTTTATTTATCCGTTTTAAAAACAACACATAAATAAAATGCATTGTCATTCGCAATGCCAATAGCTTAAACTCTCATAAATGCGAGACCGATTGCATAGCAAATGCTTGTTTTTCTCCTCCCATGGCTATCAGCCCCTTTACTTTAAAAACTCTTTTGTTCCCCTGCCTCCCCCTGTTCCCTCCCGCAGTCTGTGACTTCTCTTCCAACCACCACACCCCGCCCACTCCTGTTCCTGCCTTCTTGGACGTCTGCATTTTTGTTTACAATGCAATAGAACTCGCGTGAATACGAGTCCTATTGCATTTGTAAATGCTTGTTTTTTCTGATGTTTGGCTGGCTGTATTTGCACTCTATTTTGCCTGACCTGTCCAGAGTCTCGCATGTGCTCAATGCTTTACATTGTACGGATGCACGCCAAAATTCTGCCTCTACCTCTTGTTTTGTTTAACTTCATCCTGAAAGTTAACTGGCCCAGGCGGCGCGCGCCGTTCTTGGTGGAAGGAGCTCGAGGTCAGTGTAGGAGGGGTGGGGGGCTGCGGCCTATCCTTGCACTGTAATGCTTAGCTGTCTTCTGACGGGTGTACGTAGACCTTCCAGTGATGCCGGTTTTCTGCATCATGTTAATCAAGTTCTCAGAAAAGAAACTTAAGAGACTGTGCTTTGCACGGCCTCGTAATAGATGCAGCCTTTTGTGAAGTGGAAGGGCCTCCTCATTAAAAATATATATAGTATTTTACACTATTTACTTTCATCTTGTTTAGCGCATTAAGCCTGACGAGGCCGTGACTTGCTTGCAGTTCTCTCGAATTGTGTCAGGGCCATGTTACTGTCCCACACCCGTAATTAGGTAAATGCAGAAGTGCCTGTAGTTTCTTTGATTTCAAAGTATTTTATTATTTTTTTTTATAAACAAGTAGATTAGCATTTCTGTTACGCGGCTCTAGCCAAACATAGCTTGTGTTGCAGTAGTTACAGGTACTTTGGTATACATGTTTAGCCAAACCCCTCGACATTGACTCGCTGGGAAATGAGGCAAAGGATGATGGTAAGAATTACTGCCGCCCTTACAAGAACCCGCTGATAGCTGCTCTGTTCTGGGCGCTATCGGCTTCCCCAGCGGACAGCTGTGGTAATCAGAGCATTTCAGTGGCGTAACGAAACTTGAGGGGGCCCCCCTGCAAAGTACATGGAGGAGGCCCCCCCGACCCTGGCCCTCCTTCTAGCACTTTTGTTGAGCTCCCTCCCCCCACACCGCCCGGGCTGCAGGGGCGTATGTTACGCCACTGAGCATGTCCGTTGGCCCATCAGGTGGTAGGCTGCGAGGGGCGGCTTGCCTTTGGATCATCTGTCAGATAACCCACCATGTTGGCATATGTATATGCTAATAAACCTGCAGCGACTTTATCCCAACAAAAAGTTGTCTTGTCTGTTTATTTACGATACATGCATGTTGCTGCGGGAGGGCTGGTGAGTGGTCCGATATTGGCACTATGCATCTGCTCTTAACTACTCTGACATCCTCGCCTCCAGGGTAGATTTATAGCTCCTTCTGGTGCACAGCACATCACCCTTAGTGTGTGGGTTGGAGGAGAGGGCTGGTTTCAGCCTCCTATGGTCCGAAGTGCAGATGTGATTAATTCAGCCAATAGGTGACCTTTTTTTAGGAGCTTTATTCTGCCCTAGCCCCTTATCTATGGAGATACATAAGGTCCTAAAAGCATTAGAGATGATCTCGGGGGGCTCCTCCTCCAGGGTGAGTGCTGATATGGCTTTCATATTCTCCATCCCTTGCTTTCGCAAAGAAAGTCATCAGTATTAATACTGATGAGTAATACTCATCAGTATTATTCCCTCTCCTTTATTCTGCACTACTCTGCACATCTCCCTCTACCTGCACCCACTCCTTTTCTTCTCATCAGTATTATTCCCTCTCCTTTATTCTGCACTACTCTGCACATCTCCCTCTACCTGCACCCACTCCTTTTCTTCTCATCAGTATTATTCCCTCTCCTTTATTCTGCACTACTCTGCACATCTCCCTCTACCTGCACCCACTCCTTTTCTTCTCATCAGTATTATTCCCTCTCCTTTATTCTGCACTACTCTGCACATCTCCCTCTACCTGCACCCACTCCTTTTCTTCTCATCAGTATTATTCCCTCTCCTTTATTCTGCACTATTCTGCACATCTCCCTCTACCTGCACCCACTCCTTTTCTTCTCTCCTGCTACGCACCGACTGCTACCTCACATACAATATACCTCTACTGTAGTATGCAATACTCTGCACAGTGCTACAACCTGCACCCATCCTCACCCTTCTCTACTCTCCTGTAATACACCAACTACTACCGCGTATAGTTCTGAATGCTCACTAGTGTCACCTTTGCCCCCTAGGATCATTGTTGATCCATGTAATTGGTATTATACCTCTCTCTTGTACTCTGCAATATACTGAATGCACTTGCTCTACTGCATACTCTGTCACTTTGGTAACGCTGGCTGATCACTATTCACTCCAGTACCGTGTAACTTATGTATCTGTGCCTCTACACACTCTGATATCTGGGATGCTGACTGATCACTAGTACCACATTGTTAATGTGTAGCGTACTTTACGTACTTGTTTTCCTGTACATGTATACCATTATATTGCAGTCTCCCACACACACCTAAACCACCGCCCCATCATGGATCCTATCGGCAAGCACACATATAAAATCAACTACCCACCGGCACTCACCAAAAAAGCCGCTAAACGCTTTAAACACAACTTCCTTAGGTCACACCATGAAACACCCTTTGCTGACACCTACTTCTCACCGGTCAATGGATCCCTGAACACTGATATCATCTTCCACACCACACGCAGAGATGAATGGCAAAAGGCGTTCCACACCCTACTCACCGTCTCTTCCACCAAGAAATCCTCACACAGCCTAACTCTTTCCATCACGCCATCCCAACTCTTTCCAGGCAGAGCCACCATCACCATCTACAATAACGGGATTGTCCTATCTCAATCCACAGACAGGAACCTGGAACTACTAGACAACTTGTTCCCGACTCTCATAGAGCACCTCTCCAACTCGCGGAACAACATCTCAATTAGGGACACACCTATTACCCCGGACCCCCCATCTCCTACCCGCAACTCTTCTATCCCAGTTCAGCACCGGGCAGGTGACTCAAGCGCATCTAACACTGACACAGATTGCTCCCCCTCATACACCACCCACACCCCCACCCCTTCTACCAACTCGCGGTCATCCACACTCTTCATCAACACTACTCACACACCTACAGATGGCCCTAACACCCCGCTCACCGCAGACGGCACAGCTCCTTCCCACAGCACACCTAACCTAGTTCAACACCAGAACAACACCCCTATTTACAAATCCCCCTCTCTATCCCCCCCTATACTCAGCCCCCATTACTCTCGAAATAACCACGCAGAACACACATCCTCTCTCAATCTAACTACCCCTCCCCACAACAGGGCCACCTCCAATCTCATCTCCCCTCCTACTCTCAGCCCCCACTACCCGACCGGTTCCCCCACCACCACTACCAGTCTCCCAGACTACACCCTGATCCGCCCGCCTACCATCAATGCCCTCACCCAGACCGCCAACCTCCTACCTACCTCATCCACTCCTCTCACGCCCAAAACTTCTCTCCCCCCTAACATCACCCAGTACACTAACACAACGCAACCCCGTTCGAACACCAGCCCTCCCTCCCATCAGCACGCGAATTCCCTAGTCGGTCATTCACCTTTGACTACCACCCCCAACCCCACCCCCTCCCCCTCCACCTACCTCACGATGGACAACACCCCCTCCACCTACCCCACGATGGACAACATCATGGCTACTCTCTT
Source organism: Lissotriton vulgaris (assembly GCF_964263255.1). Classification (NCBI taxonomy): domain Eukaryota; kingdom Metazoa; phylum Chordata; class Amphibia; order Caudata; family Salamandridae; genus Lissotriton; species Lissotriton vulgaris. Next base: position 2,144,454,264 of record NC_141691.1, on the reverse strand, counting down.
CCAGATCAAAGAAGACATACACATCATCAAAGAACTACTCTCCATACACCCCACACATCCCTTACCGACCCCCACGCCCCACCCCAAACTGGCCACTCCCCCCCCAGCAGACACCCTCACACACCCGCCCAAATTGGCCACTTCCCCTACGGCCGACACCCACACCCTACACCGGGCGGCAATACCTGTTCATAGTCGCAAATTCTGCCCTCGGCCCCCTCGCCGTCCCTGCAACCCCGCACACAACTTCACCTCCCAACCCATCTTGTCCTCCGCCCTCCCAATCAACTCTCCCACTCAACTCTCCCCCAACCGGACCTCAATGCCAGCTCGCAATCGCAACAACCGCCCTCGTCGTACCCACAACCCTATTTCTGATCTCGACACACTCACCCTTCTCCGCTCCTATGACCCAGCATCCCAAAATGACACAACCTCCCCACACCTCACCATCCCCTCGATACACTCAAATCCCCTTAGACCCCCCACACTAAACAACAGAACCTCCATCCCCAATAACCTCAGAAGAGTCCCCCTCGCTCTTGAACCACCCAGCACACCCCGTCTCAAATGCACCCTCCTCAATTGTAGATCGGCCTCGAAACATGCCGCCGCCATTGCAGAGCTCCTCTTATCGCGGGACCTCGACATAATCATACTGACTGAAACCTGGCTAACTAAATCTTCTACACCTATAATGGACATTCTAGTTCCCCCTAACTACCACATTATCAGGCTCGACAGATCAGGCCAACTGGGGGGTGGAATCGCATGCATTTACAGGAACAACATCTCTGTTCTGAGAGCCAACTCCACCTCACTACCATCTCCAAATTCCTGTGAATACATCTGCCTCGACATTATCAGTGAGGGCAAACCGATATGCTCTCTTCACAGCATTTACCACCCTCCCAGGGACAACTTCACCTTCTCCCAACAAATCATGGATATGATCTCAACCAATTCCGGGCGGCAGCTCACCCAAATATACCTTGGGGACTTTAACCTCCACTGGAACGATCGTAACGACACGGTGGTAAATAGTCTTAAAAATTTCCTCGACGCTCTTAACCTCACCCAAATATGCAACAGCCCGACCCACGAGAAAGGCTCTATCCTTGACCTGATCATCTCCAAAGAGGACTCTATCCTACTCGAGTCCATCCAACCCTGTGACTGGTCAGATCACCATATTATCACATTCTTCATCAATGAAAAAGTTAAAGTCAACCCGACTCAATTCCCCAAACCGAAAGTTTGGAAAAGAGACATGAAAAAACTCAACCCAGGCTCTTTGCCCCCCAACAGGCGCAATCTCCTTCTTCCACCGACAGACGATACAGACGTTCAAACCCTGACTGACCACTATCTCAATGCCATGACCACAATAATTAATGAGGCTGCACCTATGCAGCTGAAAAGAGTCACTACTAAAATCTCCAACCCATGGTACGACGGGAGTCTCAATGAGGATAGACGAGACATGCGAATGGCTGAACGTATCTGGAGAGCAGCTCCCTCTGCAATGCACCTAAAAGACCTGAAGACAAAGAGAAACGCCTACTTCAGGAAAATAAAACGTACAAAATCAGACTTCTTCAGCCGCCAGCTCGACCAGGCAAAAAACAGACCGAGAAAACTATTTGAGCTTATCCGATCACAATCCAAGGAACAACCCCAACCAATTAACACTGCGAGTAAAGCACCCTCCTGTGAAGACTTCGCTGCTTTCTTTATCCAAAAAACTGACAACATAAAAAGAGATCTCCTTATTGATGCAAGCCTCCATTCCAAACCCCAGTGCCCTGCAACCGCTGAACCAAAAAACAATGCTACATGGTCAACCTTTGGCACATACTCGGAAGAAGAAATTGGTAAACTGCTCAACACCCTGAAACCATCCAATCACCTCACGGACCCCTTGCCTGCCTCCGCAGTAAAAGACTTTACCCCTCTGCTTCTCCCTCTCTGGACTAAAATTGTCAACAGCTCTCTCCAACAAGGAAGCGTCCCTGACTCCCTCAAAGTTGGTCAAGTCACACCTCTACTAAAAAAGCCCACTGCCGACCCCTCCGACCTCAACAACTACCGACCCATCACCAATATTCCCACCCTCGCCAAACTACTAGAAAAATGCGCACAACTACAATTGACTAATCACATTGAGCAATTTGATCTCCTCAACCCGCACCAGTCAGGCTTCCGAGCGGGACACAGTACTGAAACGGCAATGACGCACATAATTGACGACGCACTTCAAATGCTAGACCAAAACGACACTTGCCTCCTCATCCTTCTTGATCTCTCTTCAGCATTCGACACCGTTAAACATGAGAATCTGCTAGAACTCCTAAACACAAGAATGGGCTTATCTGGTACTGTTCTCAAGTGGTTCACTTCCTTTCTTCACAACAGGACGCAGAAATTCAAGAGCAACAACCTGTTGTCCTCGCCAAGACCTGTAACGCTAGGAGTCCCCCAGGGCTCCTCTTTATCCCCAACTCTGTTCAACCTAGTCATGGAACCACTCACCACCTTGCTACAAGCATCCAATGTACACTTTCACATGTACGCCGATGACACCCAACTTTATCTCAAATTACAATCTCCCAATGACATCCTGCTCCTGAACGCAACAATCAGATGCACCCAATCCTGGCTTGCTGATAATCACCTCAAACTCAATGCCCTGAAAACAGAGTTCCTTCTGATCTCACCTCCAGCTAAGAGCTCCACTGCTCAAACCTGGCTTAAACACCTAACTGCACTCAATGTCCAACCCACCATCGTGGACTCAGCAAAATCTTTAGGCATTACACTTGACACCAATCTCAACATGCAGCAACACATCAGCAAGGCAACTAAGGGCGCGAACTTCCAGATCAATACTCTGAGAAAACTTAAACCCTTCCTCCCAGCCAAAGACTTCCAAACCGCAGTACAAGCTATAGTCATCCCCCGAATTGAATACGGCAGCACCGCACTAGTCGGACTCCCCCTAACCACAACCGCACCACTAAGAGCCTCCCTAAACGCTGCAGCGAGACTCATCACTGGGTCAAAAAAGCACTCCCACATTACCCCTGACCTGAGAGCCCTGAATTGGCTGCCATTTGAAGCCAGAATACACCTGAAAATCGCCTGCATGACACACAAGGCGGTTCACCTTAAGTCACCCGGTTACCTCGCCCAGAAATTGACAATATCTGGCGGAACCAGAAACACTAGAGGCACAAACAATCTTCTGCTGAAACCGCGAAGATTCCGGAAGGAAAAAACATATAAGCGCTCCTTCTCTGGAATGGCACCCAGGATCTGGAACTCTCTCCCTCCAGAAACAAGGCTTATCCCATCCACTACACTCTTTAAAAAAGAAGTAAAAGCGATCCTCATGGCTAAATACACTTGAACTAGTATCTAGAACTCTGTTAACACTGTACTACATGCTTCTACCTGCTTGACCCCTTCGCCTACTTGTATGAGTAGTCTCCCTCACATACCCCGTATGTAACCTAGTTGTACTGTTTGATTTATTGATTTATTTGTATGATTACGCCCCCATCATGTACCCCTCTATGTAACCTATTTGTACTGTTTTGATTTATTGGTATGAGTACGCCACCATCTATGTAAAGCGCTCTGATATCTGCAAAGATCTTGTCCGCGCTATATAAAACTTTTAAAATAAATAAATAAATAAATAAAGCCTCTCTATCCACCCTTTCTCATATACCCTCACACCCTTATTGCGTGAGTGAAAGGGGCCAAACCATCCTGCTTCCCCAATGCCCCCAACAAATGAAGGGCCAGAAACACAAAATGGGGGTTGTGATCGCTGATACAGAAGGCAGGTACATGGTAGTCAAATATCAAATTAGTTAGATCAGAGATACCATAATAAAATCCACCTCACCTTTCGAGCACCTTTACCCCCTGATACGTAGCGGGTAAAGGGTCCCCCAGTGCCTTATAGTCTTTAGCAAATACTAAAGAGCTGGTCGCCATCGCTCTATTCAGAGCCTCTCCACAGGGGGTGTGCTGGAAGTCCTCCCCATCTGGCAGAGGGACCCCTGTTCCCACACAACCCCGTGTTGAAATCCCCCGCCAAACTATCAATGTCTCCTTATTAGAACTGTCAGAAAGTCTCGCTATATCCCTCCCAAGATCTCCAATGGAGGTGATCAGGCGAGAGTCAAAACACGTTGTTATGCAAATGAAACGAGATCACAAGAATGAGTCAATTAGTGGATAAATTGAAGCATGAGCGCGGAGACGAGGGAATGAGTGTATGGACGGGCAGTGGCGTAGCAGGGTCAGGTGGTTCCCGGTGGGGAACATGTCTTATCACCCTCAACTTGACAAAACGGCAAAAATATGTGTTTAAAACACCTGATTTTCCCATTTTGTCACCCCCCCCCCCCCCCCCCCCCCCCTCAGTGATGACACCCGGGACGGCCCTCACCCACCTCCCTACGCCACTGTGGGCGGATGGATTAGGGACTGCATTGAATCCATTCACTTTCAATTATAACCGGAACTATTGGCTTTGGCAATGTATTTTAAATTGAAATATTTCATTCATATTGTTTCAAACATATGGTTTTCCGAGCACTCGGTGCACTCATTTCTCGAAGTGTTATAGTCCGTGCTTATACATGTGTATATGTGAGGGGTGTGAGCATGTAAGTGTGCATGTGTGTGAGTTTGTGTGTGTCTACGGGTGTGTGTGTGCGTGTGTATGTGTTCCTTTGTGCGAGGATGTGCGTGTGGGCACGTTTTGTGGGTGTGTATACCGTGTGTATATGTGTGAGTGTGCATGTGTCTCTGTGAGTGGGTATGTATGGGCATCAGCGTGGGCTTGCTTGTACATGCTTTTATGTGTACATCTGTGTGAGTGTGCACGTGCATGTGTGAGAGTGTTCATGAGAGGGGACATAGCCTGCGCCATGGAGACCCTTGTGATTTCTCTGACACAGCCTGATATACACAATATCTGTGTGAGTATCGGTGCGTTGTGGGGGCCAATCCTCATTCGGGAGGTGTCCAGCATAGGCCCAGAATATGCAAGACAGATTTTCATGAATTTCATATACAATAAAATAATATAGACTGGAAATGCTTACTGTGGTTTGTAGCTACCCTGCAACTGTGACATGGTATGGTCTATCTTTGACATCCGTGGTGCACCCCTTCCTTAAACCAAGGCTGCAAAGGTGACCCATTCTGGGGGGAATTTTTCAGACAGTCCTTGCAGTTTAACCAACAACACTGTTTTTAATTAGATTTTATTTAAAAAAGATAAATACCGTTTAAAAAACGATCTTACGCTTGGCAGCCACGGTTTTAACACCTTGGCTATTTATTTACACATTAAAAAAATAATATTACTCTGAAAAGTAACCCCAAGGTAAAGCCAAATAACAGCCAGGGAGGCGAGCAGCATAAGACACACTGGGGCACATTTACAAGCCCCTTGCGCCACTTTTGCGTCATTTTTAACATAGGATAAATGACGCAAAAGTGGCGCGAGGGGCTTGTAAATCTGCCCCAGTGTTTTACTTTGATGGCCGGCGCTGGCTGCGGCCCCTGAGAGTGGTTTACCGCTGGCCTACCATGGGGTGTGCACACGTATATTATAACCCAGACTCTGGAGCCGCCCTCCAAGGCAGTGCACATGGGCACACACCGGGCTCCCGGCACTGGGGCTGCGGTCCTAAGCCGAGTGCACGCACCACACCCAGGGCCTCTGCCACCCAAGCCTGGCTGCACGCAGAGTGCAGCCCAAAAAAAGAGAGAAAAAACACTTGAGGCCACTCGTGAGCCAGGAAAGAGTTAGCTTTAAGAAAAAAAAATACAAACTGGATTTGGGATGGTAAACAGAAGCATTCCAGGGCCAGCGGGGTGCCCATAGGTCGCCCTGCTGTGGTGGGAGTGGCGGTGCCCCCCCCCCTTGTTGTAGTCACTAACACCATTGTCACACTGCAGATGGAAGCGGTGTTTATCCCACGTGTTATCAGCTCCCTGCAACCTGCGCGGGGACTCTCACTGCACCCTCACTGCACCCTCACTGCACTCTCACTGCACTCTCACCGCACTCTCACTGCACCCTCACTGCACTCTCACTGCACTCTCAATGCACTCTCACTGCACTCTCAATGCACTCTCACTGCACCCTCGCGGCACTCACCCAGCAGGCCCCGCCCACCATCGACGCCCCCCTGACTTTCAATTCAAATGCCGCCTTTGAGACTCGTCTCCTTCGGGCCTCGCCAACAAAATGATGCCGGATCCAGACGCAGATTTCCTTTTCTTTTCCATTTCTTTAAGGCTGCGCTGCACATCGTAAATGCTGCAGCGAGACTACAGGGGGCGGGGCCGAGCCTCAGGGGCCCCGGCCGGGCCCCCGCGTGGGCAGCAGCAGTTCTTTCATTCAAGCCTCAGCAGTAGCATTCGGGCTCAGTGCTGACAGGATGGCTGTCAGCTGACTGCAAGAACCCCTCGGCGGGGCGGAGGGGCTTCTCCTGCCCCCAGGCCCAAAGACCAAGGGGGTCAAGTATTCAGGTAAAGTTGAATTTATTTTTAATGAAACTCGGCATGCAGGCAACAAAATGCAAATAACTTTGTAAAACTGGCAAATAAAAAGACCTACTGCTAAAAATGAACAAGAAATGGGTGTCTGGTTTTATTTTATGTGTGCCTGTCTGAACTGTGTAACTTTGTCATCTGAAAGGAAGGAATTCGACAGCAAAAAGGACGGATTCTTCGAAATATACAGGTTTTATTGGCATCTCCTCGGACATAAATGGTTATCCGAGTAGAAATGTGGCACGAGCAATTGACAGCTTTTGACGTCATCTTCGAAGGGGCCTATCTGATCTGAATTACTCACTCCACAAGTACAGGTGCGAGGTGCAGGGGTACGACACGGAATGCACTGACCAGCAGATAACACATGAACATATGTGGACGGGAAGGCTGTTAGCACCCATGTCCTTAATCTGATAAACAACGGGTAGCATGTGTTTTTAAAAACACTGGACTGGTTTATTCCCATGCCACTGGTCGTAGAATGAAACCAAACACGTTTAGTTCATTTCCGCATTCCGCATGTTTATTTTTTATGCACATATTAACCAAAGCCCTCTTGGTAGCGGCCACTCCGTCGCTCTTTCGCTCGTTTCTGCTGTGCACCTCGCAGCACTGGAGGGGTGCAGGTGTGGGGCAGCGAGGACCCCTGTAACAGAGAACAAGGGACATGGATAAATGCTTAGAAGGTCCAAAAAGCCGGACCGATTTGCATTGGAAATGCTTGTTTTCTTTGATGTGTGGTGGCAGGCGACAGAGTCATGGACAGGGGGTGGGAGGGGAGGCGAAGCTCAAACCCCTTTAGGGGAGTGTTATGGAGAGAGCAGTGGGGCAGTCATAGCCTGGCTACAAAAGACTGAACCCAGAGGCGGAGCCGGGGGCAACACGGACCGCAGAGGCAGAGACAAGGGGCAAAGTGGATCACGGATGGGGGAGAGAGGGGCTGGGGGCAAGCAACAACATGGACATCAAAAAAAGGAGGGAGGATCGACGGGGGGGGGGGGGGGGCAAGCAACAACATGAGCATCAAAGGAGGGAGGGAGGAGTGACTGGGGGGGCAAGCAACGTGGACAATGGAGGGAGGGTGGAACGACTGGGGGGGCAAGCAACGTGGACGAGGGAGGGCGGGTGGTTGAAGTGCTTAAGTGGAAAAGCTGTACTTCAGTAAAGTGCTTAAACGCAACAGAAAACTTACAAGGGCTTTATCTCCGCTTTATTAAATTAAAAGCATTTTAAAGAATGCCCCAACATTTTACAATTTTGGAATGAAGTTAAAGCAACCCTAGACTCCATCCTTAATACTTCAATCTCCATCACACTTTCCTTGATTATATTTGGTTGGGACAATAACATAAAGGGCCACGCTAGGACATTTCTGTTCTTCGCCATATTGCTTGCAAGAAGAGAGATATGTAAGGTTTGGATTGAAAATTCAGCACCATCCCATGCAAGCTGGCTGTCGTCTCTCTACGCAACCTCTAAAACTGACATGAGGAGATCAGGCGGTGAGCGTAGTCGTATCTTTTGGGACGTTCTGGTTCGTTGGAGACAATAACCGGGGTTTTTTTTTTTTTTTTTTTTTTTTTTTTTTTTTTCCCCCGGTCCTATGATTATGCCTTGAAACTCCAAGAACTAGGCCTCCCCCCAGTCGGCTCAGAATGGCTAGTTCAACTGAATAGAACTTCAAGTTTGGAGTCTTTTTCCACGATACTCTTCGGGCCATCTATTGCCAAATTCCACCTAACACAATACAAGATGCAGAGGAAACTCTGCACCTGGAAAGAGTGGTTGGCAGCTGGAGGCTAAATAAGAGGTGGCCAGGCAAATGAGGATAAAAAAAAAAAAAAAAAAAAAAAAAAAAAAAAAAAAAAAAAAAAAAACATGAGCATCAAAGGAGGGAGGGAGGAGTGACTGGGGGGGCAAGCAACGTGGACAATGGAGGGAGGGTGGAACGACTGGGGGGGCAAGCAACGTGGACGAGGGAGGGCGGGTGGTTGAAGTGCTTAAGTGGAAAAGCTGTACTTCAGTAAAGTGCTTAAACGCAACAGAAAACTTACAAGGGCTTTATCTCCGCTTTATTAAATTAAAAGCCAAAAGAGTGGCGATAATCTTTTCCCCTATTTACAAGAGGGTGCTAACATGCATTAGCGCATGTTAGCGCCCTTTTACCTGACGCCTCCCGTTGCATCTCTCATGATGCCAAGTGGGCGTCACTGGGCAGGACAGTTGGAAAACCAGCAATGTTCCTTGCAAAAGGGCAACAACCTCGCTATCTCTAGAATATGTATCGCCCTGGAGTGACGCGTTGTTAATAACGCACTACCAGGGCGATGCATTCCAGCAATGGAAGGCAGTAAATAAAAAAGCGCTAATCGCGCTTTGCGTTATTGATCGCCGTACCTTGTTAATATGCCCCTTCATGCTTGAAGAGACATGAGCAGTGGACGGACACACGTAACGCAGGGGAGGAGACGGTACAGAGGGGTCATGTCTGGGGGCAAAACTGACGAGGGGATGGGAATAAGCTACGACCATGTAAGTCATTTTAAGGTCAAAAGGGGTCACAGCTGAGACCCCTGGCTTGCCCCTGCTCCACCAGGCACTGCTCTTGTGACCTCACGCGTTAGAGATGGTAAAGGTAGCACCAGAACCAGAGAACCCGGACTCTTTGGCAGCAGAATATTCATAAACAAAATGCACCTGGAATCGATTCAATAAACACACGCGGGTGCTCCGGGCTGCTTCCGGCTGGGAGAGAGGCCATCGTTTATGGGATTTTGGCTTAGGGTAGCTGAGGAAGGAACCTTGATACGCTGCCCTACGCCGAAGTGAAAAGGCATTCTTGTCTTTTCTCCCTGCCTTTGTTGCTTGCAGAATAATTTTTCTGCAGGGCCGGGCACCTTCATGCACAGCAACTATCTTCAGAGGTGTCTTCCGCTTTCGATGTGTGCAAGATTTAAAAATGAGATGAAGTTCCCATATTTCTCCTCGTGACGCCTCACCTCAAAAGGCGTATGGATTTTGTGCTTCCTCGAGTTTACATCAGTTTGTCAGAATCCATGGGTGTTGTGCGGGAAAGTCCCTGGCAACGCCCATGTGGGCAGGGTCACCTGACTCATGATGGATGAGGCCACTCACAGGGTGACTTTGTGCAGCGTCATACATCAGATTGAGACCCTGCTTCATGCATGCGCCACTTTACCTGGTGCAAAAGTGGCGCAGGGCTCTCATAAGAAAGCCCCAGGGTCGTGGTTCAACCGGTGGATCGGAAACATGTGGCCTAACAGCATGCCCTTCACGTCTGTTCACACTCTGTGCTCCCCCGAGCAATGCAAATGTCTGTCCTGCAGGCGGTGGTTTCTCATAGTTTTGCTTCACCGACTCCAGTGAGGAGCTATGAATGTGAAGGGCGTGTGTCCTGGTTGTCCAGTTCCTCTGGTGTCTGTCTGTCTGTCCTTGTGGGCCACGGTCTGTGCTGCCACAGTTCAAGAATGCGGCATTTCCGGTCTGATAACTGTTCTCGCCTTCAAGACATTCACACCTAGTGCTTTGTTTACAGTTCTAGCTTGCTCTATTGAAAGGATAATCATCAACAGTGACTCGGTAAGAAAAGGTCATTGAACAATTATTAAGCATGTTATTGAAAATAGATTAGATAATACAATAATAATGAGAGTTACATATGTAGCATTTCTATTTCTACTAGTGTCTGTGTATGTTGCCTCCCCCCTCCCTGCAGCACTAGAAGGGGTGCAGCTTGGTCAGTGAGATTGGGGGTGAGGGGGAGGGTTTGAGCCTCAGATTTCTGAACAACCAGTCTGACACATGATGATGAAATACATGAGAGACAAACCACGTGAAGAAGAGGGGCCCAAGAGATGGTGAAAAGGCAGAGGACGGAGAACTGGGAGACGGACAAGGTGAGAAAAGGACATCATTGAGTGAAATAACCAAGGGGCATATTATCAAGAAACAGAGTTAGGATTATCGCTGCTTTGCCAGCAGGAAACTGCCGCTAAAGCTGTGATAATGGGCTTGATAATATGGCCTTGTGAATTCCCACAGAAACCCATGTTCTGGTGTCAACCTGGGCATCTATTTGATAACTCTACGGCATATTATCAAGCTCATTACCGCCGCTTTAGCTGCACTTTTCTGCCGCTAAAGCAGTGATAATCTTAACTCAGTTCTTGATAATATGCCCCCAACATAGTTGGAGTATTTCCATCAAGAGGGTGTGTGCGCATTGTGGTCTGGTGAAATCCGACTGAAAGCACCTATTTCCAGCTATTTATCTCAAAATACATTTACTAGGGGGTGTAACACCCCATACACCCCTCCCTGAAGCTACTCTCCTCAGCACTAGGTGGCGCCAAACATTCACTTGGCTTATTTTAATAGTTTCTGTTCGCTCCTTTATGAGGTGTTATTGCCCTCTATGTGGGGACATTATTTGTCAAAAAACACCAAATAATGCGATGCGTTGGATAAATGACATGGCGAGAAAAGGCACATTCTGCATCATTGTGTGTGTACATTCGCCGTTGTTACATTGTATTTTACGCCACTCCTGTTACTAGGAGCCGTTTAACCCATGAATGTAGCCCTCAGCGAGCGAAAGGGCGCCAGGGAACCAGCTCACAGGACGTCAGACACTATGTGGCACCAGGTGTGACACGTTACTATCAATCTTTCATCCCTTAGAGCAAGATATGTTTAAATTAAAATCAGAAGATTATCAGCGGGTTGTGGATTATGTGGCAGGTGCTATAAAGCATATTTATACCGAAAATGTAGCAGCCGCCAAACAGCACAGTGGTGGGAATGGCATTGTCAACATGTAGCACTTTATGAGGCACTTTGTATCAATAAGATTGTGGTAAGTTGTGGCCATAAACACCTCGCAACTTCACATGATGGTTTTTAAACCAATGCCAGCCTCCTGAACTATGATACTTCCAAGGCAGCGCCTTGAGACCCTCACAGGTGAGTAGTGCGCTTTAGAAACCCCTGATTGAAGGCTAGTTAACAAAGCAACATGGGGAAGCAAAGAGGCCCTCCGCAAGAATGGGAACCTTCCCTGCAGCCTCCCATTGCCAGGAGCAGGCCTCTCTTACGGTTCAGCCCCCAAACATGTGTGATCCTCTGCAGCCAGAAGGGGGACAGAAACGCTTGTAACCAGGGCTTCAAAGAGGTGACAGAAGACCTGAGCCTTAGTGAGTAAAACACTCTCAATCGCAGCCACTCGTGCGACACCAGGCACTAGAATTTCTCTTTTAAAACAGGTGCATATATATAAGTAATACTGTATTTAGGGGCATTTTAAAAACATTGTTGGGGGCGCTTGTTATTGTAGATTCTATTTGATTTTCACTGTAGTGGGCACTCGGACCAGGAAGTGCAGTAGGTTCCACCATTGGCAGGTCAGCGGTCTAGATTCTGTGCTGGGGGGAATGCACGCCCATACAGCAGACACGCTGCTGGCGCCCAGAAGGCCCGCCAAAGGCAAGCCCGTCTGCATGCATCCGTGCTCGAAGGGCACCAGGGACCAGGAACACTGTCAGTTTTAGCAAAGGAACTGGAGTAAAAATACCCTACTCGAGAGAAGCTCCACTAACACCAGGCAGACCCTCTATTCGAAGCCCGACTCCTTGTTTCAAGGGCACACCAGGGCGTATCGAAGGCCCTTTCTGAAGAAGGGAAGGCTGGCCCGACACGGAGCCATCCATGAATTTTACAAACAACACATGGGACTAACATTAATAAGCTTGTACTTTCATGCCAGGTCCCTCCCCAAGCATTGTTCAGAAATTTGGGATGTAGGAGCCAGGTGAACGACCGATTTCGCATGCACAAACAAGTTTGCGAACATTTTCGCACGCAAAAATTGCATGGGCCATTTACAAAGCCTATTAAGCGAGTCTCAATATATTTGCGACTCGTTAAATAGGTTTTGCGACTCGCTATTAGGAAGGGGTGTTCTCTCCCTAATAGCGAGAGCAAGCCCATGTATGAATGTTTAGCAACCGCAATTGTGGACAGAAAACACTTGCGAAGTACCACCCTCTTCAAGAGGGTGGTAATGCACTCGCAAAAGGGACGGGGTCACCAGGGGACCCCCCTTTGCAAATGCAGGGGAAATTATGTTTTAAGGGCAGGCAGTGATCCCAGGAACCACTACCTGCCCGTAGAAAATTAAACAAAAATGTTTCATTAAAAAAAAAAGTGTATCGTTTTCCTGTAAACAAAACGGGTTGCATTAAAAACAAACAACTTTATTTAAAAGAAATCCCAGGCATGGTGGTCTGCTGTGCCCAGCAGGCCACCATCCCTGGGACGGCCTGGCATTGCTGGTTTTGCCCGGCCCTGCCTGGTTCACTGGTGTTTCTTGGGTTTTAGAAGTTAGCTCAGGTGGTGACCACTCATCCAGACTCAGCTGCATTGGGTGACCACTCATTTCAGCATCAGGTGACCACTGAGTTCAGCCTCAGGAGACCACACATTTCAGCCTCAGGTGACCACTTATTTCATCCTCAAGTGACTACTCATTTCAGCCTCCGGTAACCACTCATTTCATCCTCAGGTGACCACTCATTTCATCCTCCGCTGCCTCGGGCTCCAGTGGCGGCTTCCACCAGCCCCAGGGTTGGCTCTGCCTGTCCTAATGAGCGGATGAGATGCTGAGCCGTGGCCGGAAGATCCCTGGGCGCACCGACCTTCCTCCCTTAGCTTCTAAGCTCTTACCAGGACCAGTGACCCCTGACCCCAGTGACGGAAGGGGAGACATGAAGCTACCACCCGAGGGCCTCTTGGCGCTGGGACACCCATGCCTAGAACCCAGCGCCAAGGATGACACATCACACCGTGTAAACAAGCCTTCAGGGCGCTATGATGCGTCCTGGCCTAAGCCCAGGGCCTCTGTCTTGAGGCTTAAGGTAAAGTCCAGAAGGGACCCCCCCCCCCCCCCCCGCGTCAGCAGCTTGGAGGGGGGGGGGAGGGAGACAGGGCCATGGACTGAGGGACGGAGGTGTGTGTCATAAGCGAACCTACCTGATAGGGTTAGCGGAGCAGAGTGTGTGTGTGCGCACGTGTGTGTACATGTACATGTACAGATGTGTACATATGTGTGTGTTCACATGCATGTGGATGTGCGCACATTTGTGTGTGTGTGCGAATCTGTGTGTGTGCACATGCATGGCGGTGTGTGGAAAGGTGTGTGTTTGTGAGTGAGTGCGCCCATCCATGTGTATGTGTGTGTGTATGCATGTATTTTTTGTGTGTGTACATGCGTGTTTGTACATGTGTGTGGTGGGTGTGCCTGTGTGTGTCGATGAGATGCTTGGATACAGTAATTCAGGGCAACATGGCATTTCTGCAATCATGTTAAGAGGAGTTCTGTGAATTCTTATTGTTGCCTAGTTGTAGAATGTGTCAGATCATTGTGTGACCTGAGCTCGGCCTACATGGTACACATGGCACAGCCACGCTGGCCTGTGTGCCCGCAGGACGGGTGCCCAGCGTGGCCTGCCGGAGGTCTGTGTGCCCAGCGCCACCGGTGCCACCGCAGGCAGGGCAGCGCTGACCGGGGGCAGCTCCGGTGTTTCTGCCGCACTCTGTACCCAATGGCATCTGAGGCAGATGTCAGCAGAGAGCGTCTCACTGTCATTGCAGGACGCCGCCGTTCCCGGAGTGCAGCTCACACCGGCAGGTGCTTCGCATACAATGCATGGGCGAGTCATTAACACGTGCGTTTCTGCAACGGGTGACTGTCTGGACTCTGCACCATGGCACAGCCTGTTTTGTTCCACTGAGCTTTCAGTACTTCTGCTGTGATTCCACAAGAAACAAGCATTGGCAAAGCCAATAGATTGACAATGCAAGAATAACTGTCGTTGTCATTAGGAATGTCTCTTACCCATGTTGTAAAGCAGCACAGCTGCTGCTCGGCGTAGCTGAAAGTCACAGAGAAATGTTGTTGGCGAGAGAAGGAACACAACATGGATGGGGGGAGGGGGCCGCCCATGAACTGTGTAGCCGAAACCTGAAGTGAATGGTCCTTGTGTAGAGTCAAGTCAAGTCAAGTCAGAGAATTTATATAGCGCGCTACATACCCAGAGGGTCTCAAGGCGCTTGAGGAGGGGTGAGGAATTACTTGTCGAATATCCAGGTTTTAAGTTGCTTTCTGAATGCTAGGTGGTTCTGGGTAAGGCGAAGGTAAGTGGGAAGTGAGTTCCAGGTTTTAGCTGCCAGGTAGGAGAAGGATCTACCTCCCATGGTGGTTTTGTTGATGCGAGGTACAGTGGCAAGGGCTTGGTTGGATGATCGTAGCTGGCGGGAGGGGGTGTAGAAGGACAGTCGTGTGTTGAGGCATTCTGGTCCGATTTCGTAGAGTGCTTTGTGTGCGTGGGTTAGGAGGCGGAAAGTAATCCTCTTATTTACGGGGAGCCAGTGGAGGGCTTTCAGATGACCAGAGATGTGTTCTTTAAGCGGGATGTCTAATATGAGCCTGGCTGAGGCGTTTTGGATTCGTTGGAGTTTTTTCTGGAGTTTAGCGGTAGTACCGGCGTAGAGGGTGTTTCCATAGTCCAGTCGGCTCGTGACCAGAGCGTGGGTGACCGTTTTCCTAGTTTCGGTGGGGATCCAACGAAATGTTTTTTTGAGCATGCGAAGAATGTTGAAGCAGGATGAAGAGACGGCATTGACTTGTCTGTTCATCGAAAGTGAGGAATCAAGGATGACGCCCAGGTTCCGTGCGTGGTCTGTCGGGATGGGTGCTTTTCCAAGGGCTTCTGGCCACCAAGAGTCGTCCCATGCAGAGGGGAAGGTACCTAAGATGAGGACTTCTGTTTTATCTGAGTTCAGTTTCAGACGGCTGTGTTTCATCCATTCGGCTACTTCTTTCATTCCTTCGTGTAGGTTAGTTTTGGCGGTGCCAGGGTCATTGGTGAGTGATAGGATCAGTTGAGTGTCATCCGCGTAGGAGATGATGTTGAGGTTGTGTTGGCGGGCGATGGCCGCGAGGGGGCTCATGTATACGTTGAAAAGGGTGGGGCTGAGTGAAGATCCTTGTGGTACGCTGCAGATGACTTCAGTGGCCTCTGACTTGAATGGTGGAAGGCGGACTCTCTGGGTTCTTCCGGTGAGGAACGAGGTGATCTATTCTAGTGCTTTTCCTTGGATTCCGATGTTTCTGAGGCGCTGTAGAAGGGTGCTATGGCAGACTGTGTCGAAGGCTGCGGAGAGGTCGAGGAGGATGAGTGCGACTGTGTCTCCATTTTCCAGTAGAGTTCGAATGTCGTCTGTTGCTGCGATGAGGGCGGTCTCAGTGCTGTGTTTTGCTCGGAAGCCGGACTGTGAGGAGTCGAGGGATTTGTTGGCTTCGAGGAAGGCGGCGAGCTGGTTGTTGACAGCTTTCTCGATGACTTTGGCCGGGAATGGAAGGAGCGAGATGGGGCGGTAGTTTTTGAGTTCGGTGGGGTCCGCTGTGGGTTTTTTCAGAAGGGCGCTGAGTTCAGCGTGTTTCCAGCTTTCCGGGAAGGTGGCGGAGTTGAAGGAGCAGTTGCTGACGTCTCGGAGGTGCGGTGCTATGATGGAGTCTGCTTTGTTGAAGATGTGGTGAGGGCATGGGTCTGTGGGGGATCCTGAGTGGATGGAGTTCATCAGGCGGATGGTGTCCTCAGTGGAGATTGGGTTCCAGTCATTAAGGATGTTCGAGGGGGGTGAAGGTCCAGCATATGGTTGGGTGGGTTGGTCTCCGGGTTGGTTGTCGAAGCTGTTGTGGATGTCTGCAATTTTGTTGTGGAAGAATGAGGCTAGGGAGTCGCAGAGGGCTTGAGAGGGGGTGATGTCGTTAGAGTTGGCCGAGGGATTGGTAAATTCCTTGACGATGTTGAAAAGTTCCTTGCTGTTGTGGGCGTTGTTATCTAGTCGGTCCTTGAAGGCGGTTTTCTTGGCCTTTTGGATCAGTTGGTGGTGTATGCGGGTGGCATTTTTGAAGGCGTCCTTGGTGCTGGTGGTTGGGTCTTTTTTCCAGGCCTTCTCAAGGGAGCGGCAGAGTTTCTTGGATTTCTTAAGATCATCGTTGAACCAGGAGGCCTTCTTGCTGCCAAGTTTGCTTTGTCGTTTTTTCAGTGGTGCTAGGATGTCGGCGCTGTTGGATAACCATAGGGTGAGGTTGGTGGCGGCTTGGTCGGGGTTTGAGGAGTGGGCTGGGGGGTTTAGAAGAAGCGATGAGGAGATCTGGTCGATGGTGATTTTGTTCCAGTTTCTTTGCAGAGTTGGTTGGGGGTGGTTGTTGGGTTTGGGCTTGTTGTAGGTAAAGTGAACGCAGCTGTGGTCAGTCCAGAGGAGAGCCGTAGTGTGGCTGAAGGAGACATGATTGCTGGAGGTGAAGATAGGGTCGAGTGTGTGACCTGCGATGTGGGTGGGGGAAGTGACCAGTTGTTTAAGTCCGAGGTTGGCGAGGTTGTCCAAAAGGGTGGTGGAGTTGTGGTCGTTGTTCTTTTCAAGGTGAAAATTGAGGTCTCCCAGAAGGATGTAATCTTTGGAGGGGAGCGCGTGTGGAGTGATGAAGTCCGTGATGTCCTCACTAAATTGTGCGCGGGGTCCTGGTGTCCTGTAAAGGAGGGTGCCTCTGAGTGTGGTCTTGGGGTCGATGTGGATCTGGAAGTGAAGGTGTTCAGAGTTGGCGAGATTGACGTCAGAGCTGGTTGAGATGTGGATGGATTTCTTATGGATGATAGCGATGCCTCCTCCTGTGTGGCCGGTACGGTCCTTGCGTATGATCTTATAATCTTCTGGGATGGCAATGGTGATGTCTGGGGTGGAAGAGGCGTTCATCCATGTTTCTGTTAGGAAGGCGACGTCCGGAGAGATGGTGTCTAGTAGATTCCATAGGTCAATGGCGTGCCTGTGGACCGATCGGGTGTTGAGCAAGATGCATTGTAGGTGGTTGGGGTCGGGAATCTGTGGTGTGATCGTAGCGGAGTTGTTGTCGGTGCCGATGAATTTGCAGGAGTAGCATGAGAAAGGTCCATGGGTGTGTACAGGAGCGGCTTGGAAGCAGTTGGGGGAGCGGCCGGGGTTAAGGGCTAGGAGGGTGGTGGCATCGTAGGTAATGCGGGATGGGCTGGGCAATGCGAGGGCCAGGGGGTCTGGCGCTGGACGCGGTCCAGGCGCGGACGGGCGTAGACAGGCTTACCTTTGGCGCACCTTCGGCGCGAATGGGGCGCGATCGCTGCGCGTGAATGCTGCGCGCGGGAGCAACTGTCATATATGGAAAGTGGAGGGGGAGGGGCGAGGGCGGCTCAGCTGGGAGGCGGGGCGGGCTACAGAGGACGACAACAACAAACAAAATGGAGGCGGAGGGGTGAGCACAGCAGAGCGCTTGGGGGAAAACGCGCAATCAGCGTGAAAGTAACACAGGCAATTCAAAAGTGCATACAAGCAAAGTGGCAACCAAGGCAGACAGCTGGCAATAAATATGAGGCAGTTTAG
This sequence comes from Lissotriton vulgaris, assembly GCF_964263255.1. Taxonomy (NCBI): domain Eukaryota; kingdom Metazoa; phylum Chordata; class Amphibia; order Caudata; family Salamandridae; genus Lissotriton; species Lissotriton vulgaris. The sequence goes on along the minus strand of NC_141691.1, from coordinate 2,144,436,183 downwards.
ATTACAAAGCGCTGCACAACGATACCAAAAGCGTGAAAGTAACACAGGCAATTCAAAAGTGCATACAAGCAAAGCGGCAACCAAGGCAGACAGCAGGCAATAAATATGAGGCAGTTTAGATTACAAATCGCTGCACAACGATACCAAATGTCGCCAGGGACACTGGGGAGCGACCACTCAGCCCAAAAGCGAAGAGCGAGTCACAGCGCTTCCAGGTAAGGGAGCACTGTTTGTAGTCTGTGGGAGGGCGGCTCAGCTGGGAGGCAGGGCGGGCTACAGAGGACGACAACAACAAACAAAATGGAGGCGGAGGGGTGAGCACAGCAGAGCGCTTGGGGGAAAACGCGCAATCAGCGTGAAAGTAACACAGGCAATTCAAAAGTGCATACAAGCAAAGCGGCAACCAAGGCAGACAGCTGGCAATAAATATGAGGCAGTTTAGATTACAAAGCGCTGCACAATGATACCAAAAGCGTGAAAGTAACATAGGCAATTCAAAAGTGCATACAAGCAAAGCGGCAACCAAGGAAGACAGCAGACAATAAATATGAGGCAGTTTAGATTACAAAGCGCTGCACAACGATACCAAATGTCGCCAGGGAAACTGGGGAGCGACCACTCAGCCCAAAAGCGAAGAGCTTTCGAAGGTAAGTGTTGCTCATGTAAACTTCTCAAATACCTTCAGGTTGAGTTTGTGGCTACAGAAAACTGCAAAAAATCAGTGTGGAGCTCCGCACTGTGCCTGCTGGCCACAGACAGCACAGAAGGGCGAGGAAAGAAAGGAGACAGATGAGGGAACACCCAACACGAGCGATGGAGGGGAGTGGGCGAGAGGGGAAAGGAGCCACATGAACGGGTGCAGGAGGAGGGGAGAGGAGTGACTGAAAGCAGAAGCCTCATATGGAGGGTGAGACTAGTCATGCTGAGGGGGCTCTCCCCCAAAGTATTTCACCAGCGTACTGTCATGACCTGACGAACAGATGACGGACAGGGCGACAGGACAGTAGGGACAGCAGACACTAGGACCCTGTGGGTCGTGAGGGAGGTGACCAGGTCACCGGACACCACATCCGGTCAGGGGACAGGAAGAGGACAGATTCGACCAAGGCGACCACGGAGAAGGACGTGTGTGTGACCAGCTGTATGCAATACTATAATAAAGAATCGTGAGCGCACCTACCTGTGTCCGTGAGTGATTGCACTGCGTAGTGCCAACCTTGTAGACACGACAACTGGCGACGAAGGGTGTGAGAGGAACAGACGTGCATCTCGACGCCATCGACATCGGAAGAACCAGGTGCCCACCCTGGATGTGCCCAAAGAAGAAGAGTGAAAAGAAGCGACATCGGAGCCCACCCGACCGCCTCTGACGAACAATCCGGCAAAACTGTGGTAAGCGCGAAGGAACGCGCAAAATCTCAAAATAGGCGCGAGCTCTCGCGAGAGTCTCGGCGGCCATTTTGGGATCAGGCGGCTAGGCCAATCAGAGGCGAGATCGGGGAAGCGGCCATTTTGGGGCCAGGCAAGCGAGATTTCGAACGTGAAATCTCGCGAGAAGAGCGGCGGCCATTTTAGGAAAAAGACAAAAGCAGAAAAAGGCATAGAAATAAGGAGAGCGGCCATCACGGAGTCAGGCGAAAAAGAAGACAGAGCAGAAAACAGCAAAGAAAAGACAAGAAAAGCATAGAAAGGCCAAAAATAAAAGCAAAAGAATAGAAATAGAAGAAGCCAAAGAAGAAACAAAAGAAGAAAGAGAAAAGAAAGTAATAAAAGAGGCACATAAGCAAAAGGAAACTAGGAAGATTAAAATAAAACAAAGCAGAAGAAGAAGAAGAACAAGGGGAAGAAAAGAGACAAAAGAGAAAGGAAGATAAAGAAAGAGAACAGGAGAAGAAGAAGAAAAAGCGGAAATAAAAGAAGAAAGAGCGGATAGAAGGAGAAGAAGAACGAGGGGAAGAAAAGAGACAAAAGAGAAAAGAAGATAAAGCAAGAGAACAGAAGAAGAAGAAAAAAAAAAGAGGAAATAAAAGAGGAATGAACAGATAAAGAAAGAAGGAAAGAATGTCAGATCCAAAGCCTAACGCACAATACAGGAGACCACTACTGTTTAACCTATCGGAGCCACAAATAGGAATAAGGTGGGAAAAGTGGATCAGACGGTTTGAAAGATATGTAGACGATACAGATGTAGCAGCTGGAAAGAAACTGGGACTACTATTGAACTTGGCAGGGGACGACGTCGAAGAACTTCTGGTGACACTGCCGACCGAAGAAACAAAAACTTATGACCAACTAAAGAAGTGTCTAACAGCCAAATTCGACCCGCAACGAAACATTGACTTCGAACGATATACTTTTACCATCGCATGTCAACAAGTCGGCGAAACACTAGACGACTTCGCGACACGGCTGAGGAAATTGGTGACACATTGTGAATTTGACAAATTTGATAACAAGCAAGCAATCAGGCTACGGATCATAGAAGGCTGTCGCGACACAGGATTCAGAGCAAGAATACCTAAGGAACCAACCTCATTGGAGAACATCCTGTCACTAGCGAGGGCAGAGGCGAGAGCAACGGAACATGCCAAGCAAATGGAAAGAGGGAAGAGGGTTGAAACAGAAAACGCACACTTTACGACAAACAGATATCGCACAGACCAACGAAAGAATGACTGGAGGGAACAAAAAGAGAGGAGACGACCTGAAAGAACATGCTACAAGTGCGGAATGGAATTTCCACACAGAGGTCAATGCACCACCTTTGGCCAGACGTGCAGAAGATGTGGTGGAAGAAATCACTACGCCAGTATGTGCCAAGGTGCCCCATTAAGAGACGACAATGGGAGAACAGGAAGACAACAGGAATCGACGACAAGACATGTCAGGTATGGTGACAACGAAAGGAGGAGTTCATCACGAGGGTCAGGTGAAGAAGAGGAAGTAGAGAAAGTAGAAAGACTATATCACATGTCGGAGGTGCACACCGAGCAGAGCAAGAAAGAAGAAGCAGGAGAAACAACACAGCCAGCAGACAGAAGCACCTGAGGAAAGACAGACCATGCAAAGATAAGAGTAGGAGTGCATGAAACAGACTTTGTACTGGACAGTGGTGCAACTTGCAATGTCATGTGTGCATCGGAGTATGAGAGAATGGAAGTAAAGCCGACCCTGAGAGCATCCAAGGTAAAGATCTTTACTTGGGGGGCAAGGAAAGAAGTAACTAACTTGGGGAAGTTCACAGAGGAACTGAGATACAATGACAAGATAAATAAGGAGGACATTCATGTTCTACAGGGCGATGTAGCAGGGCCATGCCTGATGAGCAGCAGCACCGCCCAAACGATGGTCCTTATAATGGTCCTTATAATAATGACATATAAAAAAGACAAGAGCTATGTTGAGAGCAAGCAAAGAGAAGACTTAGGGAACAAAGAAAGAGGAAGAGAACAAAAAAGGATAATGGAGAGAACAAATACAACAAAGGGCGGCTGTAGAAAGAAAGGAGCAAGAAACGAAACAGAGGGCAGAGAACAACGATCAAGGCGACGAGAGGCCGGCAAAAAGAGAGCAGAAGGAGGACAACGGAAGAACAGAAAGAAGAGTAAGAGGAGAGAACAACGACAAAGAGAAAGAGCGACTGGCAAACTGAGAACAGACGGAGAACAACTGAAGAGCAGAAACAAAGATGACGGCAGAAAACTACGACCAAGGAAGGGATGCAAAGGGACAAAGAGACTACGTAGAAAGAAGTAGGAAACAGAGACTGGGGAGAAGGATTGACGAGACTGACAACCTCTCTCTCTCTCTCTCTCTCTCTCTCTCTCTCTCTCTCTCTCTCTCACTGCCACGGCGAGTTAATGATGTAAATGGTGGTGACACAGAGTGATTAGTAGAACTGTACTACGACCTGTTGTTTGCAACAAGGGGGGGGGATGTCATGACCTGACGAACAGATGACGGACAGGGCGACAGGACAGTAGGGACAGCAGACACTAGGACCCTGTGGGTCGTGAGGGAGGTGACCAGGTCACCGGACACCACATCCGGTCAGGGGACAGGAAGAGGACATATTTGACCAAGGCGACCACGGAGAAGCACGTGTGTGTGACCAGCTGTATGCAATACTACAATAAAGAATTGTGAGCGCACCTACCTGTGTCCGTGAGAAATTGCGCTGCGTAGTGCCAACCTTGTAGACACGACACGTACCTCCTCTTTTTGCTGATTCTTTTTGTAGCCTTGAGACACTGAGCACTTTACCACCACTGATCAGAGCTAAAGTGCACGTGCCTCTCCCGTAAACATGGTAGCATTGGTATTTACACATTTGGCATATTTAATGAACTTGTATGTCACTTGTAACGTGATACACCATAAACCCAGGGGAGCTAATAAAATGTCCTAGTTCACAAAACTAACTTAAGACAACATCCTAAACGTACTACCATTTTGGTATTCACAAAAGGCACTTACTCATTTTGGTATTCACAGAAGGCACTTACTCATTTTGGTATTCACAGAAGGCACTTACTCATTTTGGTATTCACAGCAAGAACTTACTCATTTTGGTATTCACAGAAGGCACTTACTCATTTTGGTTTTCACAGCAGGAACTTACTCATTTTGGTATTCACAGAAGGCACTTACTCATTTTGGTATTCACAAAAGGCACTTACTCATTTTGGTATTCACAGAAGGCACTTACTCATTTTAGCATTCACAGCAGGAACTTACTCATTTTGGTATTCACAGAAGGCACTTACTCATTTTGGTATTCACAGAAGGCACTTACTCATTTTGGTATTCACAGAAGGCACGTACTCATTTTGGTATTCACAGAAGGCACTTACTCATTTTGGTATTCACAGCAGGAACTTACTCATTTTGGTATTCACAGAAGGCACTTACTCATTTTGGTATTCACAGAAGGCACTTACTCATTTTGGTATTCAAAGAAGGCACTTACTCATTTTGGTATTCACAGCAGGAACTTACTCATTTTGGTATTCACAGAAGGCACTTACTCATTTTGGTATTCACAGAATGCACTTTCTCATTTTGGTATTCACAGAAGGCACTTACTCATTTTGGTATTCACAGAAGGCACTTACTCATTTTAGTATTCACAGAAGGCACTTACTCAATCCGGTATTCACAGAAGGCACTTACTCATTCCGGTATTCACAGAAGGCACGTACTCATTTCAATATTCACAGAAGTTAGGAGTCCTAACTTTAGGACTCCTAAATGCCTTCTGTGAATACCGAAAGTCTTAAAGTTAGGATTTTTCTCAATTTGGTAACATTGGTGTTAACTCCAGAGGGACTCAAGATGCTGAGTAGGGAACCTGAGTAGCCCTTGAAACATGCCTCAGGCCGGCCACTGCAGAGCCTGTGCGTCTCGTTTTACTGCTACAACAACTTGGCATTAAAAACCCTTTGCTAAGCATTAAACTCATCTTCTATTACCCATAAGTCACCTGTAGGGTAGACCTTAAATAGCTCATAGGGCAGGGTGCTATGTAAGTAAAAGTAAAAGGTTGGACATGTATGTTTAACCACATCGTTGCGGCGGCATTTCCCGCTGTGTGCGGCAATTTTCGAAAAGCCGCGTTACATGACGAGCTCAGCTTATCATCCGCACACGACCACCGTAGCTGATGACGAGCTGTGAGGAGTGCACGCCTCACAGGGAAAGCCAGGATGGGTTCCACAGCGGTATTCGTACAAGCGCCTTGAGACCCTTGCGGGTGAGTAGTGCGCTATACAAGTATCAATTTACAATTTCAAAGGGCTGATTTCCCCCCACAGCTAGTCTGCAGCCAAGGCTGGGAAGAAGGGGCTTCTGTCCACCTCAAGGACCCTTGTTTGAGGTCTCCCCACTTCAAAGGCACAACTGGATATAACTTCTGAGGCTCTGACCCCACCTAATCAGACACTTCTGGACCTGTCATTGAACTCTCTCAGAAGAACTACTGTGCTGTATCAAGGACGGACACTCTGCTGGGCTACTGGTCAGGAAGTCCTGCTTTTCTAATGTTCTGGGCTGCTGCCCTGCTGCCTGCTGCTCTCTGACCATGCTGTGAGAGAGCTGGACTCTGCCTTGCCACCAAAGTGTCATCAAAAGGATCATTGGCTTGCATCCTGTTGCTTCAGACTCAGGGCTATCAGAGGAAGTGGACCCAGATATTTGCACCAGAGACATCGACATTTTTACTGTCTGTGTGCAGCAGAACTGGTGCATGAACCCTGTTGCAAGAGAAGAATCCAATTCCTCCAGAGCCCGAAGCATTGTAATCATGCATCGCTGCCGCAGCAGTGTGGAGAGATCGAGGTATCCCCTTGACTGTGTGGAGAAACGAGCATCATTGCACTTCCGAACCAATGCATCTTGCCACTTTGCATATGGAACCGACGCATCGCCACCATTTTGTGGAGAAAATCAACACAACACCTAGACTGCTGGCTTTCGATTGGCGCATCAATCATCCGCACCCCACATCTTGCTGTTGCAACCAGGATCAAGGTACTCCATTCACCAGGCCTGCGGGTCTCCTGTCCCCAGCCTGCACTCCATCGCAGTCAATCTGACCTGTTGACTTTGCCCTGGCCCAACACAACTAGATAACTACCATTGGTAGTGATTGCTTCTAAACGCTAGAACTCCTTTAATTCTTTATAAAATAATATATTTACTTCTACTTATTAGTCATTTTGGTCTTGATTTGTTTATAAGCGTATTGTCTAATTTTCTAAACCAGTGTGTAGTATTTTTGTGGTGTTTTCATTGTGTTACTGCATTTTGTGTTGCACAAATACTTTACACATTGTGGGTGCTTAATTGCAAGCCCCTTCCGCCTCTGGTAGGTCACTTTTTCCCATATTAAAAGTGACGCAGCACCAGTGCAAGGGGCTGCAAATAATCCGCTGCCTCTTTAGATAAGCTTGACTGATCTATGCCAAGCTACCAGAGGGTGAGCACAGGTCATCTTTTAGTGTGTATCTGACGTACCCTGACTAGGATTGTGCTTCCTGCTTGGACTGGGTGTATGCCTCTGCCAAAGAAAAACCCAATTTCTAACATTGCTGATTAGCAGTGAGGATAGGACTCTTGTTTGTGCAATACCATGTAATATTCAATTGTTCAATACTACTCTAAACTAAGACCAATTCAGGCCCTTTCTAAATTGTATTTTTGTATTTTCTCTAAAACCATGTCTCTCTGGACAAGCAGCAACTGCACCTGCAGTAAGTGATATTAAGCGTGCCAAATTGAAAAACTTTACTGTGGTACAACTCAGGGAAAAGTGAAAAGGGGTTAACCTCTTGCATGCTCATGACAAGCTCAGATCGTCATGCGCTACAGTGCTCCTGTGCTCATGATGAGCTGAGCTGGTCATGGCCTTTAGAACGCTCGCACGCTGGTATAATTCCCCTGCTCTGCAAACGTTCAAAAGAAACGGGTGTGGCCGTGACGAGCTCAGCTCGTCATGAGCGCAGGAGCACTGGACTACATGACGAGCTGAGCTCGTCATGAGCATGGGGGCGCTGTGCGCGCCCCGACCCCCAGCACAGCAGGGAAATGTGCGCAGCAGGGAAGGGGTTAAGCTGTCCACTAACAGTTTCAACATGAAGGTGGAACTGCAGAAGGCACTGGGAGTCTGGTTAGAGGCCCACAATGCAGGAGATGGGACCAAACAGGAGGAGGAACAAGACATTGAGGAGCACCTCATGCCCCAGGCAGTGTAATAAACACATTGGGGCAGATTTACAAACCCCTTGCGCCCCTTTTACACCGCCGTTCCTTTCCGTTGCTGCGGCGACGCGAAAGCACCACGGTGCGGGGTACTGGGAGATGTGTCACATTGTAAAGCCAGGCGCCAGAAGGAAACGTTCCTGCTCAGAGGGGGGGCCGTTCCAGTGCAGGAACGCCTCCTAAAAGTGGCTGAGTGAAATCTACAAGATTTCACTGTCATTTTTTTGCCCATGCTGTGTCAAAACCCTGCGCCTGTTCGATGCAGGCGTAAGGATTGACGCAGCATTGTAACAAAAGGGCCCCCCAGAGCATTGCTGGAGCTGCGTCACGCTTGCGACGCAAATCCAGCAATACAGCGTTTTTTTGACACAGATGTGTCGTGCATCTGTGCCGTTTTTGCCCCATGGTGCCCCACATTGTAAATGCGGCACATCCACGGTGGCAGAGGCGTGGCGCACAATAACTGTTGCATCCCTGCTGATATGCAGGGATGCGCCACTTATTGTAAATCTGCCCCAACCTGTTTAGTGGCAGGGCACGTTGATTGTTATTAATCTATTTAATCACTCCAGTTCGAATAGATGAGTGTCTCATTGAAACGATATATTCCAATTCGTTCACGGATATTCTAGACAGCTGCGCGTTACCTGGTCACAAGACTCCTGATGTTATGTCAATAGAGAGACTGCCAGGTCTCGAGATAGTTTTTGAAAACTGGGTACTCGGTACATAAAGAAGGGAAGCCTGTTCCAGAGGTAAGGAGCGAGGTCAGAGAAGGCGCGGCCACCTCACCGGGACCTGTGAATAAACCGGGGCCATAGCAGAAGTTGACTCTGATCTTAGGTTTCTTCTAGGAAGATAAAGGGTGAGTTTGTGCTGTTCGTCCTGGGTTCCATTGCCTGACGGAGCTCTATGAGTCAGGCAGGGTAGTTTGAATAACGCCCTTTCCTTATGGGGAGCCAATGAAGGGCTCTGAGCAAAGGACCGACAGTGTACCTGGCGGCAGATCCTTAACCAAATGAACTGCAGTATTTTGTACCGCCTGCATTGAGGATAGCAGGGACTCACTGGATGCTACAACAAGGGCATTTCCATATAAAGGCGGCTGATTATCAATGCTTGGATGAGGGATTATTGAGAATTCAGTGCAAGCCACTGAAAGATCCTCCTAAGAAGGAGCATTGTCCCAATGCACCTGACTCCTGACCACCAGGAAACAGCACACACACCATCCAGCAGGGAAGGTAAGACCCAGCACTACACATACATGCAGCACAGCACAGACATGAGGTATAAATGGATATCACATGATCACAAGAGCCCTGACCACCAGGAAACAGCACACACACCATCTAACAGGGAAGGTAAGAACCAGCACTGCACATACATACAACACAGCACTGACATGATGTGTACATGAGTATCACATGTTCTCAAGAGCACGGACCACTAAGGAACAGCGCACATCAGCTGCCAAAGAAACATCAAACATAAGAAATTGACAGACCCAAAAACACAAACCCTGCACAGACCAACAGACCAGGAGCAGCTGTAAACTGGGCAGCCTAACTTGGACACAGGCGAGATAGGCGAGACAGGAAGACAATAGGCACAGAGGCTGCTCTCCTGGAGTGGACCCTGTGCAGTTCTGCTCCCCTGCACTTATTTCTTGTGCTATGCCCAGACATCAGGCTACACGCAACCTGTGAGCCCCTCCCATGGACGCTGATTGGCTCTCCGCAGCGCGGGCATGATGCCAAATGATGCCCTCCCACCCTGGCAGAATATCAACCGTAGCTAGTGGGCTTCCATATCTCACCGATATTCATTTGCCTTGTGATGATTGGGTACCCCTAAATGGGTGGGGGGACCTAAAGTGTGGTGGGAGTCAAACCCGAATATTGCAGGGTATCCCAATATTTCATTCACCCCGACATTTACCTCTGGTGGCTCAGCTCACAATCTTGCGATAAGAGTCACCACCCTCCTTCTCATCAGGCCAAATAATTTAGCAGAGTGAATAAAGAATGCCTTTGGGACCACTCAATAACTGAGTACTGGACCCATAAAAAGTTATAGGGTTGTATTACAAAAACTCAAAATCAGCAATAGAGTGAAATACAAAATGTATTCTATAACGGTTCAGATACGGAGACCATAGTCAGAAATCAGAATTATTCTATGCTCCAATAAGCAAAAACAGTCATAGGCCAAACAGACAGAGTCTCCGGAGGAAAAGGAATGCCATTGTTCTCACTGGCACACCTATGGGTTCCCATACATATTTGATGAATAGGTAATAAGCAAAGACTGCACTTTCAGCATGGCATGACTTGTGACGACACACATTGAGCAGGTCCATATAATTGTCATCATTAACAAAAATATAAAACTGACCCATTTCCAAAGGAAAGGAGAACTCCCCCAGAATCGCCAGCAACGCCTTACCGTGGAGACTTACAACACAAATGGAAGCACTTTACAAACAGAGACGCATGCACCAGTATTGGAATAAACCTGCATGGGAACTTCCAGCAGGAGTGTCCTTCTCAATGATACAATCATTACACAAAGAAAGATTCATCCACAATACATGCTCTCCAATGAAAATAATCAATTGCATCACAGTGCCCTGTGCTCCACAGAGACTTTGGGGAGAGAAGACAAGACAGGGGACATTTATTGATAGGTATAATGAGCAGAAGCAAGAGGAACAGAACACCGATAAAGCACCTACATTAATAAATGTGGTGTTAGAAATTGTGTTCCTGGTTGACTGGGGTGGAAGCCCTGGTCAAACAGTAACCACATTCCAGGTCAGGGTAAGTCACAAATACCCCATATTTAACCTGTGCCCACCCTCTGGTAGATTGAACTAGATTCGCACAGAGCAGTCAAGCTTATCATAAGAGGTAATGTGTAAAGTATTTGAGCAACACTTCAAACAGGAAAACTGTCAAAATACCACACAAAAAGATTCCACACCAAGTTAGAAAAATAACTCCTCATTTAATATATGAAACAAGACCAACATGACAAAAACCTAGCAGAGTGTGAGTTATTTCATTTTTAATGGTTAAACTGTAAAATAGAGCTTCAAGCCATAAGCGCATATTTGGGATATCTTGCCTCGCCGGACCACAGCAAAGTCAAACATTCAGGCTGACCACGATGGAGAGCTGGCCGGAAACATGGACCCTGCAAGGCCCACTGACTTAAAGTTCCTTGATCCAGGTTGTGACAAAAAAGATGCAGGGTGTAGCCAAGTGATGCGTCTGTCGATTTCGCAGTTGAGGTGAGGTGTCGATTTTCTCCATGCAAAGATGGTGATGTGCCAGTTTCAAAGATGATGCGACGGTTGATCATGTTCTTGCTGTGGGGCGCTGCATTGGTTTGATGATGAGGCACTGCATCTGGGTGCAATAGTCCAGTCCTGTTCCAGCAACAGCAGCGATGCGTTGATTTTGTCCTTGCAACAGAGGATGCGTTGGTTCCACTGGAGCAAGCACTTTAGACCCACTTCCAATGGTCCAGGTGCAGGGGTGGAACTCCTGAGACTTTAGATCTGGAGGCTAGCCAGCTAGCCATTTGGGTCACACTGGGTTCAAGTAATAGAAGGACAATCTTTACACAGTCAGAGAGCACAACAGGAAGCAGGGCAGCAATGTTCAAGCACAGCAGTCCAGCAGAGCGGCAGTCCTTCAGCACAGCAGTTTGTCTTCCTGGCAGAGTGGTTGAAGGTCCAGACATTTACTGAGTTGGTGGTGTTTGGGGTCCAGTACTTATACACAGTTGTGCCTTTGGAGTGGGGTCAAATATGGGTCTTTGAAGTGCACAGAGGCCTACCCTTCCTGCCCTGACTCCAGACTCATAAGAGGGGTATGCAAAACTTTCTGTGTGGACAGGACATGGCATATTCAGGTGTAAATGTGAAGCTGTGCCCAGCTCCTCTCTTTCCATCCTCCCAGGAAGATGTCTTAAGTCACATCCAGACCTCCTACATGTGTGGTTGTCTAGAGGCAATACACAAAGCCCAGCGGTCACTCAACCCAGACAGCGATCAGAGACAGGCAGCAGGCACCAAATGGGAACTTTCTAAAATGGCATTTTCAGAACTGCAATTTAAAACACGACTTCACCATAAGTTGTGATGTTAATTTACAATTCCAGAGACACCAGACCTTAGTGTGGTAATCCCAATGTTACCACTATGGGAAAGACAGGCCATGCAGCATTAAAACATGAGTTTCAGAGTTTTCTCTACAAGGGCATGGACACCTTAAAAGTACATGTCCAACTTTTTAAATACACTGCACTCTGCCACTGGTCTGTCAAGGTCCTACCTTAGGGGTCACTAATATGTATTAAAAAGGAAGGTTTGGGCCTGAACAAAGGTTTAACTTAATGAAACAATGTTATAAAACACTCAATTAATCCAATTATGAATACAAACCAAATCACAACTATTGTAATAAATTGTTATATTCTAGTCCACCCGATGGTGAACTACACCCAGAGCGCACAACTAGGTGCCCGGGGGCTTTAAGATTAAACAGCCCGGGTACAAGAATTAACACGTTTTTAAAGTGTTTAGACAGAAAAAAGATTATACAGTTATGCACAGCTTTTCTGAACATTTTACACATTTCCAAATGTTGCTCCACACTTGTAGATGAAAGTTACCATGGTACACATAATAAGAGATTGAAAGTTAACATTTGTTTTGCGGGTGTGACCCAGTGCATGGTGGGGAAGCACAATTCATCAGGGGAAGCTTTGAGTGAAAGAGAAAACATTTATGAAAAACAGCACCCTGGAGGTCAGGGAACAGTAGTGTAAAATAAAGGAAACAGGAAAAAAGGAAATATGTAAATGTAAAAAGTTCATGCTAAAGAGGAAACCTGTGTCTAGATGCAAAACTGTGATCCAGAAGCCGCGTAGAAAACAGGTGGGGCGTGTACTTCTAATGAGTACACATAGAAGTTGCAAAACATCATTTTTTTAATTGATTGTTTATGTGCAGGAAGTGTCACCTTCACATTCCTGCACATAAACAATAAATGGCCCTTTGCAGTTTCTTTGTGTGCTGCACAACCCAGCACAGACAGAAACAGCAAAACAAGGAGACATGAAACATTCCTAATTCTGTTGCTGCCACATATTTACGCTGCCCTTGTTAATATGGGGCAGCGTCAACATCAATGGGTGTCACAGTGGAACACCTACTGCAACACCCATTGCCCACCCTTTTCATGCTATTCTCTGAGTTAAGCCACATCAAGTGGCTTAACGCTGCTATGTAAATAAGGCAAACCTGCCATCACCACCACAACCATCACCACCAAGCCTGACGATTCTCAAAAGAAAGCAGCAGAATTCGCTACATTCATTGATGGAAAAGGTAAATCACTGGTGGATCAGGTCACTCACCCTACCCCCCTAGAGGAGCACAAACCCTTGGTCATTTGGCAGAACTTTGACGCCATCTCTGAAGATGCCCTCCTCAAATGCATCCTCGAAACAAAACCCTCTAACCATTCATTTGACCCCATCCCTGGTGACATTACCATTGATTTCTACATCCATACTATTTCCTATTGGACCAGTCTCGTTAACCTCCTCCTCAGCCAAGGCTCCCTTCCTGTTGCTCTTAAAAGAGGACAGGTTACCCCACTGCTTAAAAAACCCTGCAATGATGCGAACAACTTCTGCCCCATCACTAACCTCTCTTTTCTTGCAAAAATCACAGAAAGATGTGTAGCAAAACAACTTTCCTGACATATTAAGGCTAATAATCTTCTTGACAATTTCCAATCTGGTTTCATTCAAAACTGAAGCACTGAAACAGCATGTGGTCAATGATGCGCTGTTTATACTCGATTCAGTGGAGTGTTGTCTTCTGATTCTTCTAGATCTTTCTGCAGCCTTTGACACTGTTAATCACAACACTACACTGTCCTTAACACTCTTCAACAGAGAATGGGTTTGGAAGGCACAGTGCTTAAATGGTTTGCCTCTTTCCTCTCGGACAGACCCCAAATGATCAAAATAGCGAACATCTTTCGTCTTTATTGGCGCTAGGGCAAGGCGTCCCTCAAGGTTCTATCCTTGCACCCACTTTGTTCAATCTCTATTTATAACCATTGGGAAATCTCCTAAGTAAATGCGGGATCCTTTACCATCTCTATAGGGATGACTCTCAAACCTACCATAACCCCTTGCATGCTGCCGCGATTCTGTGCCTGTGCGGCAAAATCGTGAGTGGGCGGGTTTATGACGGCCCCCAGCCGTCATCAGCACACGAGCGCCATAGTGCATGACGGATGGGGGCCATCATCAGCTTGCAAGGGGTTAAGGTGTCTTACGCACATAATATCGCAATCCTCAACTCTACTCTCAACTCTATTCAAAACTGGAGGTTTGCTCATCAACTCATTCTAAATCCTTCAAAAACGGAATTCCTCCTCCTCTCGACCTCACTCTCTACTCCTCCTGTTCAATCTTGGATAAATCAGCTGAATTTATGCAACAATAAACCTATTTTTGACAACAGCACAAAATCCCCTGGTGTCATACTTGACAAAAGGTTCAATCTACACTCCCACATCAATTCCATTGCAAAGAATGCACATTACCAACTGCGCCTTCTCTGGGGGATTCGACATTTCTTTCTGGAGCAAGACCTAAAAACCATAGTCCTCTCTCTGGTTCTCAGTAGAAGGTACTATTGCAACTCTCTTCTTGCTGGCCTCCCCAAATCCCACCTTTCCCCTCTTAAATCGTTCTCCATTCAGCAGCTCATTTTATATCTGGGGCCAAACAAAGTTACCACATCACACCCATTTTGTCTTCCCTTCGATGGCTTCCCATCGAGGCAAGATCAATCTACAAAACTGCCTGTATCATCCATAAAACCTTACACACTTCCTCTCCTCGATACCTGGCGAATAAACTGAAAATCTCTGGAGGCTCTAGACCGTCTCGTAATGCGGAAAATGTACTACTTGAGCCCCTCCACCTTCAAAAGGGAAAGATTGATGGCTCAATCCTTATCAGGTAATGTGGTGAGAATCTGGAACTCGCTTCCTCCACTGCTCCGTACCACCACCTCTAACCATAAAATGACTTCAAATCTCTTCTCTTCCAAAGGCACTTCCAGAACTAATGCATCCCTCTTCATGTCCCTCAAGTAAGTTCTTTCATTATTGTAAATGTATAACCTTTGCCTGTACAATCTTCAACCTATTGTGTTTTTCGTGTTTTTGAGTGACTGCCATCTATTGTTTCAACTTTACCTTTTCTTGTTTCTTTAAAGTGTAAACGTGTAATATCCTCCTCATGTAACTTACTTGGTTCTATTGCAAAGCGCTCTGACACCTTTGGGTAAAGTCTGCGCTATATAAAAATGCTTTAAATAAATTTATAATAAATAATTAAAAAGTCCAAATAAGTGACGTTGTGGTGGTGATCGGGGCTTGTGAATATGCCCCACTGGGTGATAGTATCAACGTTACCCAGGAGCGGACCGTGCAGGTGAGAGTAGTAGTGGTAGGGAAGGGTGGAGGGGTAATTCGACAGACAACAAACAAGGGAAAATTCAATAAATAATTGATTTTCCCTCCTCATCCGTTGAGTCCCCCCTCTGCTCTCTCAATCGCTCTTACCTGCACGGACGGCTCCTGGGGTTAACCAGAATAGCTTCCAGTATTGTGAAACGTAGCTGTGCAATATTATGGTTACGGTCCTGCCGATGCACAACCAACCTGGAGTTCTTGTTTTTGTTCCTAATCTTGCTTTTGTATTCAGTGATGCGCACTTTGACTTCTCTCTCTGTTTTACCCTCATACAAGAGTCCGCAAGGGTATGTGATTGGCATAAATGATGGTTTGTGCATTACAGTCCGATGTGTGTCTTAATGTTATAAGTTGTATACTGTAAAGTGTCCTTGGGCAACTTCAAGGTATGTTTAAAAATTCATCATGAAAATGGTTTCAAGAGAGAAAACCATCACTCAATGTACAAAAATACAAAAATGTGATTCATTTAATATTTTTTACATCAAATATAACATATATGACTTATTATGGCTAAGAAATCACTATATCGTTCTACATGCATACTGCACTCATTCAGATACCCATACAAATAGATCACACAGATGTTTGAATTCTTTAAAAAGATTCTTATAATTTGATTGGTAAAGATTGTGTGTGGGTGGAGATACAGTATCCCAATGTTGACCACATTGCATATATTAAATTGCGGTATGTGTTAAAAAGAGACGTGGCAGTAATTCGTCTACACGCGTTTCGGCAGCAGTCTGCCTTCTTCAGGAATGCCACTTCCCAAATATTTCTCGGATAGGGATAGATCAGTCTGAAGTAGCTAGGGTTTGTTGTCGATGACGAGCTGTCACTTAATATGCCGTTCCATTAAGTGATCCCAAATATATATAATCCAAGGAGCTAGAAAGGTACTCCTAAATGATGAACAGGTGGGATTTTTATATCTCATCGTTCTGTAACAAGATTTCTACATGTGAATATAGTGGGAGGCAGCGAGCTGTGCACACAAAATGTAACACTTTATCTTTGCAATTAATTTGATAAGTTGTCCAGTTTTAGGATGCGATGCTCTATATCCTGATATAGCGTTACTGCAGTGAATGCAATCATGGCACCTCTGCCTGCCTTTTGGAACTGCAGCTTGACTTGCTGAGAAGAGGACAGTGCCTCTTTCAAAGATTTAGTGCGTGAAAAAGCAAAACGTGATTTATCTTTAAAGAGGACTCTGAAGTCAGGTTCAGACTGAAGTAATTCCCAGCGTTGACAAATGCTGCATTGAATGGAGTAAGATTGTGCAGCGAACTTGTATACAAAAAGTTATTGTGAGACTTTTTGTGTGGTTTTGTGTTACATCAAAGCGGGTGGTGCTTAGCTTGCACAGGTTGCAATGCTGAGTTCTGTACCTGTTCAGGATATCCTCGTTGGCTCTACTGGGTTTGTATGTCAGCCTGGCCTGCCTGCTCACCTCTTGATCTGAAAGGATTCTTTTCATGGATATACACTATGCGAGGGGTGAGTGTTGCTGTAATGATCAGCCATGGACACTGCTGAATAGAAGGGCATTATTTCGACCCCTGGGTTTCCTGAAGGCTCTTGTCACACACCCTCTGGCGTTAAGCCAAGATGGACACCCAAAGAGGTGATACCATGTTTACTGATTGTAGGTGTGACCTGTGTCCTGGGGTTGTGATTGCTCAGTGTTGTGATGCGCCGCTCCACAGGGCTTACGAGCCCTTTCAGACCAGGAAGATGTCATCGATGTATCTCAAGTTGATAACAAGCTCTCCCTCCTGCCCTTAATTTTGCCTAATCTTCTCCCATACGTTTCTTTAGGGTGATGAGCCAGTATTTGACTGACACCCTCCAGTGTGCCGTCCTGTTCCATCGCGCCTCTGAGGCCGCGCATTCCTTCTCCCAAGTCCTTCAGTACTTTGGCAATTCTTCACTGATGAGGATTGTTTGGGATGGCGAGTCTTTGTTGACAGGGCTTTGTCTTGAATTGCTTCTTGAATTTAAATCCAGGGGCTTGTTTGCTGATCTCAAACCCGGGTGGACACGGTCCGCCCTGTGGTCCTGTGTCAGTGTTAAAGCTGGAAACGTGGATTCATTTATTTCCTCAGAAGATAGTCAAGTTGTTTACGTTGTTGTGAAACTTTGCCTGATGATAGTCCAAATGTTCTGCCCTCCTGAGTGAGTGAATGTGTGAGTGAGTGAGTGAGTGATCGAGTGAGCGAGTGAGTGAGTGACTGAGTGAGCGAGTGAGCGAGTCTGTGTGAGAGTGAGTGAGCGAGTGTGTATGTGTTTGAGCGAGTGAGTGAGTTGACAAGCGAGTGAGTGAGTGAGTGAGTGAGTGAGTGAGTGTGTATGTGTGTGAGTGAGCGAGTGAGTGAGTGAGTGAGTGAGCGAGTGGGTGAGTGAATGAGTGAGTGAGTGAGCGAGTGAGTGAGTGAGTGAGCGAGCAAGCGAGTGAGTGAGTGAGTGAGTGGGTGAGTGAGTGAGTGAGCGAGCGAGTGGGTGAGTGAGTGAGTGAGCAAGTGGGTGAGTGAATGAGTGAGTGAGTGAGTGAGTGAGTGAGAATATATCAGATGCCTCATCTGCAGTGTAACCCTGGTATCAGTTTGTTACATGTGTGATCTCCAAAACTGACCTTTTTATTTAGTGGTGCAAAATAAGGAGGTAGGCAGAAGCGTGATTAATGGGAATTGTTATAATGCACTCACTTAATGCATTTATTGACACAAAACAAATCCCAACCAATGTAAACAATGAAAGAACGTGTGCAGTCTTGGGGCCACTCCGGCCGCTACTTATATTAAATGATTGTGAGCCAGTGCACCCGATAAGGGTGAATAACACCAGAGCGGACAACCAGGTGCCCAGGGCTTTAAGACCACAGCCCGGTGCGAGCTTCAACAAGGTTTGGAGAGTTTAGACAGAAAAGTCATCATCCCGTTATGCTGTTTATTTGCAAACATTTTACACATTTCCAGGGCAAATACAAGTCTTGCTCCAAACTTTATGAAAGTTGCACAGGCACACACTTTAATAGCCTGAGGGGCAGATTTACAAGCCCCTTGCGACACGTTTACGCCGCTGTTGCTTACTTCTGTGGCGCAGCTGAGGCGTAAACCAGGCGCCATGTTGTGCCTTGTTTACAATGTGACAGATCTAGAGAGATGCGTCACGTTGTAAAGCCCTCCGCCACATGAAACCTGCGTCAGGTTTAATGTAGGCAGGCTGGGCGTTCCGTCGGAAAAAGCGTCAGAAAAGCGATGCAGTAAAATCTACAAGATTTAACTGAGTCACTTTTCCGACGCCGCTGCGTCAAAACCCTGCGCCTGCTTGAAGCAGGCGTAAGGCATGACTCAGCATGTCAGGTATGGGCAGTCCCTGAGCATTGCAGGAGTTGTGTCACGCTTGCAACACAGCTCCAGCAATGCGCTGCCCTTACGCCATCAGGTGCATCACGCATCTGTCTATCCTTGTGCCACGATGCGTCGCATTGTAAATGTGGCGCATCTGTGGTGGCTCAAGGGTAAACTTGTGTGACGCATCTTACCTGGCGCATCCCAGCTGACATGCAGGGATGCGACAGTCCTTGTAAATCTGCCCCTGAAAGTTCACGTCTTTTTTTCTGGGGTGACCCGGTGCATTTCGGGTGAAGCTCCCCACGTCAGGGGTAACTGTGAGTGAAAAGAGAAAACACATTTGAAAAACAACATCCAGGAGGTCAGGGAGCACGAGTGTACAAGAAAGGAAACAAGGAAACAGGGAAAATGCAAATGAGGAAAGCTGACGCTAAAGAGAATACAGGAAGTCAAGATGCAAAACTGTGACCCGGAAGCCGAGTAGAGAACAGGTGAGGGGAGCAGCAGAGGACAGGTGAGGGGTGCAGCAGCTGCCACGGGCTCAATTCTGACGCTGCTTATTAATGCACCCGAGCGTCAGACACAGGGGTTAGTGATAGAGGCCAATAAACAGATTGAAAGCTAGGCCGCAAACCTGCCACGAAACAAAACCCATTAAAAAGGTGCAGAGGAGGATCTCTGAATATTCCAAGCAGGCGCGCGCCGGCAGTGACGTGTAGAGCAGGGAAAAGGCAGGGAGGGGGCCCTGACTAAGATTCAGTGTCAAATGCAGTCGTCTCCAAAGCAACATTTAGATTTGAATTTCGATAACACTTCAATGGCCAGTAGTAGTGAGGCTAAGTCTACCTGAAGTGGACACTTCTTTCAGCACTCTGAAAAGTAGTGCAGGCATGGCTTTATCAATAAAACTGTGTCAAGGAAAAACAAGCTTTGCAAAAGCCAAGTGGTCCGGCTATTTCACAAGTAAGAATTTGTCTTCTCTGTTTAATGAGTTTGCATGAGCGAGTGGTTGTGTAGTTTTGGAAACGTGATAATGAGTGAATAGCTAGATGGCTGACTGGGTGTGTGGGTGAATGAGTAACTGATGGAGTGCATAGGTCGAATGGACCATGTTTGAATGAATGTTATGGAAGTATGGATGGATGAATTGGTGAGTGCATTACTGATTACAGGAGGCAAGAACCAATCACTTCACCCTGAGCAATCCTTATGTAAAGACCAATCACTTCACCAGACTCACCCACAAAGGGAACCAACAGGAAGCAGACAGTGGTACACACACCTATTGGGAATAAAACTCAATGACCTGTAACTGGTCCCTCCTTCAGCTGTCGCAGGCATGTCCTGGCTGTAAGCGGATGCAAGTCACAGTCACGTACTATTTCGGGGTCATGCAATTACCATTCCATTTTGGGGATCAAGCTAACATTTTTTTGATGATTAAACAGTTTTAAGCTCTGAATAGTGTAGTTCGTATCATCAATGCAGCTGGTCAGAAGCTCTCTGAATAAAGCTTCTCTGAGTGTTGAAAGCAGCAGAGGTTCTTGAACCCCACATCTCACTGCACCCCATTTCCATGAACTCTATTTTTTTTCTCTAAGGTTATAATGTCTATGTGTCAGGGTGGGTAATCCTAAAGCACTTCCTGTTCATTCAGGCACAATATGGGATAGAAGAAATGAAAAGGAGATTTTAATAAACATTACTAACTTAGGGGTCAATTACGATGGTGGTCGGAAAGGCTCCAAACAAGATTCAGATATGGCAAATCCGAGTTAGAGTCTATCAGCCTTATTCATGAAGGCTAAATCGGCTCGCAAAGGGCCGGATTCTGAGAATCGGGCCCTTTGCGAGTGCGATTTTTGCATTTGGGATTCAGCATCCCAAATGCAAAAATCGCTATTAAAGAATTAGCAAACATGCGAGGATTAGCATTTAAGGAATCTCTATTAGAGATTCCTTAAATGCTATTCATGACACATTACAAAATTGCGATTTTGCAAATTTGGGCCGCTATTTACCGCGAGGTCAAACCTCTCGGTAAATAGCAAAAACTTAGGAAAATGCTTTTAAAAGCATTTTTCTAAGTTGCATGTTGCACACACACATGTCCTTTGGACATGTGTGTGCGCAACACCTGTCCAAATGTGCATTTTAGGGGTGCTACAGGGCGTCCTTTGGACACCCCTGGCACCCTTTCAGTCGCTATCTCATTTGCGAGTAGCAAATTGCTACTCGCAATTAAGGGATACTCCCCATTCATTCCTATGGGCCTTTTGGCCCATAGGAATGAATGGGGAGTTATTCCTTTTTTTGCGAGTAGCAAATTGCTACTCGCAAATAGAGAACATGTAGGAATCGCTATTTATTTAGCAATTCCTACATGAATGCCGTTTTGCGTGTCCTCAATAGCGAGTCGCTATGATTCGCTATTAGGGCCACGCAAAACGGCCCGTACATGAATCAGGCTGTATGTTTCCAACCAAATTGCATACATGTCAGACCAACCCATTATGATGCAAGGAAACTGTTCAGGCTGTCCGGATCAGTTCAGATTGGCGTTCAAACAGCCCGAGTCAGTCAGAGCAGAATCGTACTGCTCTATGGACACTATTTCCGACTGAGCGATTACAAGATCGAATTCTAACAGCCGTTCCTAATCGGTTTGTCCGACACTAAAGAGCTGTCGGAATCTGACTTTGGGGGCCTGTGCTCAGCCTCCCTTCACCCGTAGGCCTCTGTTTGGTGCCCTTGGGGTACCCATTGGACCCCTCTTTACAACCATGCACAGTGTGGCAGGCACCATGGGGTGCCCATCACAGGGTGCAAGGTTTTCCTAACCACCCCTTTTTTCAATAGGAGCCTGTGACCTCGTTCAAAACAAGGGCTCGCATTGAAGTCAATGCGAGTCCAACAGAACGATTTTTGAAAGCATCGTATTCGGTCGGTGGGACTCGCAGAACCTGCTCAGAATCAATTCCGAAACCGATTGTGTCGGAAACGTTTCTGAATGACATTGTATTCGACCCCTTAGTGAGGGATGGAGTGAAAGAGTGCCGTGAGCAAATGGGTTTGTGAGTCACTGAGCACAGTGAGGGAGTATGAGATGGAGAGTGAGTGAGTACCACTTTTCTTGTGGGTGAGTGGTATGAGTCTCCAAGAGGGAATAGTGTCAGTGAGTGAATGAGCAAGTGGTAAGAGAGTGCTATCAGTGACTGAACCTTTGGTTGAGTGTGGAGTGAGAGTGAGTGAGCTTGTTGGTGAGTGGGTTCTGTCAGTGAGTGAGCTTGTGAATGTTTGACTACTGTCAGTAGGTGACACTATGGGTCAGTAAGCTCTGTCAGCAGTTGAACATGAGAGGGAATGTGATGAGTTATCCAGGGAGCGAACATTGTGAGCCTTCATATTTAAAAGCTGTGCTGCCATGCAGTGACTGCTCTCCTCTGTCACACCAGAACAACAGTACAAGTCAAAACAGGAAGATGTTCCCCAAGCTAGCTACAAAACAGATAGACGGAGAGATAGACAGATAGACAGACAGACAGACAGACAGACAGACATATAGATAGACAGATAGATAGACAGACAGACAGATAGATAGATAGATAGATAGATAGATAGATAGATAGATAGATAGATAGATAGATAGATAGATAGATAGATAGATAGATAGATAGATAGATAGATAGATAGATAGATAGATAGATAGATAGATAGATAGATAGATAGATAGATAGATAGATAGAGTGAGGGCTATGGATAGATAGATAGATAGATAGATAGATAGATAGATAGATAGATAGATAGATAGATAGATAGATAGATAGATAGATAGATAGATAGATAGATAGATAGATAGATAGATAGATAGATAGATAGATAGCTTGTTAGGTACCTGTCTTGCTCTCGGTGACTGTGCCCCTCCAACCCCCAACTTCTACACTCCCCTCTTAGGGTCAGAATGGGGGTCAATGGTAGGGGGCTGTTGCTGTGTGAAGGTCCGCCCCCACCCCTGTCCCTAGGTTCCTCTTCTACAGGGTGGCATCGGGGGTCCATTGCAAGAGGGCGGATCCTATGTGAAGGACTATCCCCTCGCCTGTGGCATCAGGGGTCCATTGCAAGGGGTGCCACTGCTGTGTGAAGGCCTGTCCTCCCCACTATCCCCCAATCTCTCTGATACAGGGTGGCATCAGAGGTCCATTTCAAGGAGGGGGGGGATAATCCATTCCCAATGCAAAGGTGTCCAGTCCCAGCTCTACCTGTAATGAGTTGGAGTGATAACCTGTAGATTTGTTATATTACCTTTTGGGGCACCTCTGGCTCTCTGAAGTTAGTTAAGAATTTCAAACTTGTCAACAAAAAGCAAGTTCCCAAGCGTGGTGCTTTTGTGGTGTAAAGACTGACATTCCACAGTCCTGTTTTTAGTCAAATACGAGCACATTCTCCAGACATCCAGCTGAACAGGAACCAGTGAGTGAGAATTGAGGAGTGCAGAGTGAAGAGGGATCTGTCTCTCATCAATGGCATGTTTGTCGATCTTCATTGGTTGATGAGCAGGATGATAGCACGCGCTGCATTATAAAAGCTGACTGTGTTACCTGGAGATCACACGTGTCTCACCATGGCCCTGAAGCTCCTCTCTGTGTCCGTGATGCTGATCCTGGGGGGTAAGTTTGTGATCATTGTGTCTCTTTCCAACTTCTGGGTGCAATGGGGGCCTCTATGGTAATAGAATGTATCACTCCCCTGACAGTATTTTTCAATGGGTGCCCTATATTCTGTGAATTATCTCTAGTATGCCAGTGCCAGTACTTTACCACTGGTGCCCTTTATGGAAAGAATTACCCCCCAGTGTGTCAGTGCCAGTAGTTTGTCACAGGTGTCCACCAAGCTAAGGTTTGCTGCAAGTGTGCAATGACCAGTATGCTTTACTTGGATGTCTCCATTAGACAATAATTCCCTTCAGTATGCCAAGGACAAAAACAAACTTGCAAGCTTCACACACCTTCACTCACTCACACTCATTCTCTCACACTCTCTCATTTGTTCTCACTCACACTCTCTTATATCCGCGTACACTCATTCTTATTGAGTCTCACTCACTTACATTCACTCTGAACCACACTCATTCTTCCACACTCACTCATTCATTCTCACTCACACTCTCTTATCTCCGCTTAAACTCATTCTTATTCAGTCTTACTCACTTACATTCACTCTGAACCACACTCATTCTCTCACACTCACTCATTCATTCTCAATCACACTCTCTTAACTCCGCTTAAACTCATTCTTATTCAGTGTCACTCACTTACATTCACTCTGCACCACACTCATTCTCCCACACTCACTCATTCATTCTCACTCACACTCTCTTATCTCCGCTTACACTCATTCTTATTGTGTCTCACTCACTTACATTCACTCTGAACCACACTCATTCTCCCACACTCACTCATTCATTCTCACTCACACTCACTTATCTCCACTTACACTCTTTCTTATTCAGTCTCACTCATTTACATTCACTCTGAACCACACTCATTATCTCACAATCCTACTATCTGACACTCAGACCCAGGTTAACTTAATCGTTGTGCCCGG
Organism: Lissotriton vulgaris; assembly: GCF_964263255.1. Lineage (NCBI taxonomy): Eukaryota > Metazoa > Chordata > Amphibia > Caudata > Salamandridae > Lissotriton > Lissotriton vulgaris. The sequence continues at coordinate 2,144,411,888 of NC_141691.1, read as the reverse complement.
ATTGCGTCGCTTTTGTGGCGCAACATTGCAGAAAGTGTTGAGGGAGGGTTTGCCAGCCAACACATATCAGGATGTGAGTTGACTCGTATCCCAAAGTAATGCAAAGTTGCAATGTGAGTTGCTTTGCATTATTTTGCATCATGAGGGCAGTCCATGGGGTTTGACACAAAATAATATATACACACATTGGTGGATAAGAATTTGACCCATAATCTTGTGCCTCCTCAAGGCAGACGTAAAGAGGTTTTATTTCTCGGTTTTACAACTTTGCATGTTTACTGCTTTAAATAACAAACATGGAAAGTGGGTTAAAGCATAGTTTTTGTACTGGAAGGCACACCTTCAATTATAAAACCTGAGAACACACACACCCTTGCACTACTAATAGTGCTGCGCTGCATGATGGGCAAATATGCAGCATCGCATGTGGAGAGAAACAATGCACTGTGTCTTTTTTTGATATGGGACATTTATTTCTCTGTTCCTTTGACGCAATGCAGAGCAGCAGCTTTGGTGCAGAATTGCCTTGTGTTGATGAATAGTATATCTGGGACTTAATCTCACACAATCTCACTTCACTACATGTCACCGACTCTCACTAATTTTCACTCACACACTCACACATGCTCATAAACATGCTCTTTCACACAAATATGCTCTCCCTCAAAAAAACACACACATCATATATTTGAAACCATTTTTCTTCCAACAGCTGCCACCAAAGAGCCTGTGTGTGATCTATTGCTTATATTGTACTAATAGTAAATAATAGAATATTATTCAATATTACAATAATGAAAAACAGGCAGAAAATAAGGAATGCAGGCACCCCCATGTTCTTGGCACTGACTTTTTCACCTCTGAGGCCAGGGGCCACACAGACAGTGCCAGGGGTTGCCAAGGGCTAGCCAGGGGTCACAGCCTGTGACGCCTGGTGACCCCTAAATGACATTCATGTTTTTACCCATACAGAGCTTTAGGCCTGATTTAGAGCTTAAGGGTACTCTATTCCAAAAGAAAAAGTTGCAAAGTCTGGCAAAGCCTTGGTCCACCTGCCTCATTTAGAGGAATGCCGACCGAAATTTGTCCGTAGACTCCGCAAACGCTGGATTCTTTGACAGCCACTTCCTCCGACAGCATGACATAGTAGGGGACATTACACTACCTGCCCTATTTTGAGTAAATGATGTAATTTATCTTTTTACATTCTGTCACCACCAGAAAATATCTTGTGGGATCTTGTCTCAGGAGAAAACAGGCACCCAGTGACCTCCACACCCTGAGATATGTGCACCAGGTTGTGGAGGAGGGGTCATTATTTCTTTTCTGTTCATCACTGCCGGAAAAAACCTGGTGGAGAGATGATAATGACCTCACGCCCTGGTAGTACTCTCTTAGGGTGTGGGGGTCACTAGGTGACACAAACTCCCACCTCTTGGAAAGATGTATTAATCTGTTTCAAATTCTACAGCAGCCATCCGACAACTTTTTTATGCCAATATCATAGTGGTTCCTTTCTACAAATTTTGATGGCCACTGGGCATGCTGTCATCTTTGAATGTGGTTAAATGTGGTTGTATGGATCTGTGAGTGGGTGTGTGAGTGGTTATGTGGTTGTGTGAGTGGGTGTATGAGTGTGTGTGTGGGTGTGTGAGTGGTTATGTGGTTGTGTGAGTGGGTGTATGTGTGTGGGTGTGTGAGTGGTATGTGGTTGTGTGAGTGGGTGTATGAGTGTGTGTGTGTGAGTGGTTATGTGGTTGTGTGAGTGGGTGTATGAGTGTGTGTGTGGGTGTGTGAGTGGTTATGTGGTTGTGTGAGTGGGTGTATGAGTGTGTGTGTGTGAGTGGTTATGTGGTTGTGTGAATGGGTGTATGAGTGTGTGTGTGGGGGCGTGAGTGGTTTGTGGTTGTGTGAGTGGCTGTATGAGTGTGTGTGTGTGTGAGTGGTTGTGTGGGTGTGTGAGTGATTTTGTGGATGATGTCATCAGTGACATAATATGTGATATCATAAGCAGTGTATTGCGGGAGTGTAAGTTATAGTTAGCTGAGGTAACTATCACGGCTAATGTTCAGTTCTTTTGTATGATTGAAATCTGAGCCTAACTATAATGTTCCTGTAACCTTTGTTTTGTTCATTGAATATATATAACTCACTGAAAAAAAACCAATGCTTACAGGGACATTATGGTAATGAAATAGAATTGAAATAACTTAGAAATTCACAGAAAAGCAAGGGTTACAGGAAGTTTATAGTTTGGCTTACAGTTAGGCTTGGTACAATAAGAGAAATCCTTTCTTTTCTGTAGCCAATTATTCACAAAGCGCATGCATAAGTGGTAACAGAGCTTTCCACATGGGACTTGCCCATGTGTATCACAACATTGCCTTCAGTTTACTGTCACACCCCAGCAATGCGTCATTACTGCGCCACCAGATATCTCAGGATTCCTTTTTTTTTTTTTTTTAAATATTTTTATTAATGAGATGGATTAGAATACAAAAAGAAAAACAAACAGCATACATACACAGGTATAGATTAAAAGCTGGGTAAAACACATAAAAAAATGTCAATATACATGGAGGATTAAAAAGGTCGACATCTAGCCACACACAAGCTTCTTATTATTAAATTTACATATAGTCCATTTCATCCTCTTGCTTCCCTCCATTTACTAAGGGGTGCCCACATTTTTTTCCTAAAATCTTTCTTCTTTGGCCCCTTAAAGTTATATAGACAATCCTCGATATTATGAATCCCAAGCAATCTGGTTAGCCATATCTGGAATGAAGGTGCTATTGGGTCTTTCCAGGCTGCCGCTATTAAAATTCTTAATACCGCAACACACAAGAATACAAAGGCTTCCGCATCCTGAGTAATATTAAGATTTTCATCCCTGCCAATTAAAACCGTCGTTGGGGATAGAAGAATTTGACCCTCTAGCAACCCCGATAAAAACTTCTCCATTTCAGTTAAGATCGGTTTTAAATTTGGACAAGAATAAAACATATGTATTAAATCTGCTGGGCCTTGATCACACCTTGGACATCTGTCCGTCTCCCTTTTTCCCCATTGATACAGTTTCGCAGGTGTGTAGTATAAGTTAAAAATCATCTTATAATGTTGAGCTTTTAGGTTAGTTGCTCTTAAAATTTTCTTATTCATTGCCAATGCATAATCCACATCCACATTTGGGTCCCCGGTTTTAATAGCCCAAGCATTTTCCACCTGTACAACATCATCTTCCATGGCCTGTAACAGAAAACCATAACCTATTTTAATCTTCCTACCCCCATTCCTTACATATTGGACAATCGGATTGACCTCCTGAATAGAGATCCTGGGTCTTATGGATTTCACCGATTGTTCTAACTGGTTGTACAGCATCCAATGATTCGCTGAGATACCATATCTTTGTTGTAGGGTCTCAAATCCCAACATCTCTTCCTTATTCATAACATCCCCCAAATGCAGAATACCCAACCTTTTCCAGAGAGCACTATTTCTATTCTGTCCCAGATGTATGAATGGGGTTGACTCCCACAGGTCTATAATTCCATTAATTTTAGGGATTTTAAGAAATTTCAAGATTAACTTCCAAACCCCCCATACACCTAACATGACCTTACTTTTGCTCCTCTTAAAAAATTGAGCACTCACTTCCCGGGTTAAAATTCCATTGGCTTTTTCACCGACTGCCAATTCGTATATTGTAGGAACCCTAGGAGAGTCATCAGATAAATTAACACATAGTAGATGTTTCATATGTAGCAGTAGACATACCCAATGATATAACCTTAGATTAGGAGCTGCTAGCCCTCCTCTCTCTAATGGTAATGACAATTTAGCCAATGACCTTCTAACTTTCCCGTATTGCCAGAGAAATTTTGAAAACACTGCGTCCATTTTTTTCATCAGGGATTCATCAATTAGCAGCGGAATAGCCCGGAATAAATACAGCACTTTTGGAAACATTGTCATCTTGAGCACATTAACTCGTCCAATCAGGGAGAGATGTAAAACATCGATCCTCTTAAGTTCTTTCTCAATCTCCACTAGTACTGGCAGATAATTTTCCTGAGTTATTTTACCCACATCACCATTAATTTTAATTCCTAAATAAATCGCCGCATCAACATATCTTTGATCTTTTTTCAGAATGTTCTTTGTGCAAATTATTATTGTTTTATCGGTATTAAGTTTGTATCCTGAATATATACCAAAATGCTGAGCCAAGTTGTATAATTCTTGTATTGCAATATCTGGTTTATTTGTAACTATTGCTAGATCATCTGCATATGCTAGGATCTTAGTAGCATAACCGTGAGATATCACAGGGGAAATTCTCTCCGTCGCCACAATTTTCCTAATCAGAGGGTCTATGTATAAGGCAAACAAAATGGGTGAACACGGGCAACCCTGACGTGTGCCCCTTTTAATCGATATCTCCTCTGATTGGAGCCCCATGGTGGTGATTCTAGCCACCGGATTCACATACATAGCCCTAATACCTCTCCTACAGTTTTCTCCGAAACCCCTTTTCTCCAACACCTCCCACATATAATTCCATACAACCCGATCGAACGCCTTCTCGGCATCCAATAAAATCATAGCCATATCACCCCCGGCAGCCGTAACAGCATCGAATAATGTAATAGCCCTAGCTGTGTGTTCGGTGGTACCTCGCCCTGGGACGAATCCATGCTGCCAGGGTGACACTAGATGACCTATAATCCCTCCTAGTCTCTTAGCCCAAACTTTTGAATATAATTTCGCGTCTGTGTTTATCAATGAAATTGGCCTATATGACCCGGGATTATCCTCTGGCTTCCCCTTTTTGTGAAATACCACAATGTTAGTCTGCTTCCACGTATCTGGGATAGTACCTGAGCATATAACTCCATTAAAAAGATCCACAAAAACTGGCAGAATTTCTTCACTCAGAGCCCTGTAAACCTCGATTGGAATTCCATCTGGGCCAGCTGCTTTGCCCAATGCCAGTTCACTTAAAGCATTCATTATCTCTTCGCTTGTTATGCTCGCTTCCAATCGATCTCTATCCGCCTCCCCAACCCTAGGTGTTATGGGAAATTGGTCTTGTCTATGGGACAACCTCCCTGGCTCATGGTCATATAGCTTTTGATAAAAGTCTTGAAACACTTGTACTATGGATTTTGGGTCATTATACTCTCTCCCATTAAATTTCATCTTGCTAATTTTCTTTCTGTTCATATCCTGTCTTATGCGCAATGCTAGTGCTCTCCCAGCTTGCTCCCCTGTCTCATAACGCCTAGCTCTTTGAGTCTGATATTCACAAATCTCCTTTTGGGTAATTAGTTTTAAAAGGTCCCCCTTAATCCTAGCCATATTTCTTATGGTCTCACTACTATCCTTACCAGTTATTATCTCATCAATGTGGTATCTCTCTTTTACTGCTAGATCTGCTGTAAGTTTATCTATCTTGATTTTGTCCTCTTTCCTGATTCTCGATGAACAGCTAATCGTCTCCCCCCTTAATGCGGCTTTAAACGACTCCCAAACCCCATTCCTGGAGGCACTATATCTGTTGCAATCGAAGAATTCCTTTGTCCATCTTTTCATATGTTTTAAGAATCTCTCATCATTTAATAACTTTCTCTCAAAAGTCCATCTAGATATTTTCCTACCCACACTGGGACCTTTATAATCAAGTATCAAAGGGTTGTGATCAGAAATTACTCTCGGTAATTTCTGAATATTTACCTTGCCTATCTCCTCTTGTGTAATAAAAAAATAATCTAGCTTGGAATACTTTTGCGCTGGATGAGAGAAGTACGTATAACCCCGATCACCTGGCATCTTTTCTCCCCATACATCCAGCAAGCCATGGGATTGTAACATGGAGCTGATCGCTGTATTGACTTTACGTTTGCGGCCTGTAAAGGTAGTCCCCAATTGCCAATCCCCAGAGATATTCATGTCCCCACACACTATCATTGGGGCTGTCCAATTAGCCAATTCCTCCTCTAATTTATCGAACATCGTAGGATCATCCTCATTTGGACCGTATATTACACATAATGTAAACCCCATACTCATTTCCGCTAAAATCCATCTACCCGAACCATCCGTTTTTATACGTTTAGCACCGCCCAGATAATTTTTAGCTAATATAGCCACTCCTCTTGTCATTGCTGTTTGGGTGGAACATCCGATCAAGGTAAACCCATACAGTTCTAAGACCTTCCTATTATTCCAGGGGATATGGGTTTCCTGAACACAAACTATGTCAATATTATTCGATCTCACCAGATGACTCATTCTCTGCCGTTTCTTCCAGTCATTTAACCCCCCAGCATTTATACTACATATTCTAATGTCTGACATTTTTTACAAGTTTACCTTTCTCCCGAAAATTCATATCCAGATACCTGATATCAACCTGAAAATTATTCCTTTCCATCTCAAATTTTTTCTTTTTCATTATTTTCACCCCCCCCTTCCCTCCCCACCCCCACCCACTCCTCCCTCTGCACTCTCACCCTCCCCCTCCGAGGCTCCAATTTAGGGCCTCCCTTCACCCCCCCCGCTTGACTAGAGGCGCTCAGACCTTGGGTCTGTGCACGTGATGGTTGCAGCTGTGTGAGGAGAAGAGATTACGCTTCAAACTTTTTATGCTTTTTCTAGACCCCTCACCTTCTTATATTTTTCCTTTCCCTTTTTTTTTTCAATTTCCCCATTTACTTTTTGGTTCCCCTTTCACCCCTCAGTGATAACATCTCACCCAAAAGTTGAGCACTCCCCCTACAAGTATTTCAGTGGTTCATTACGCAAATTTCCTAGTGCAATTTAGTATTCCCTGTACTCCATCTATGACTGCAGGAACTCTTTGGCTTTAATCTCTGAGGAGAAATAGAATACTTTCCCGTCCTGGATTACTTTCAACTGGGCAGGATTAATCAGATATGCCTGCATACCCTTGTCTTGAAAAGGTTTTATCATTTGTCGCAGCCTCCAACGCCTCTCAACTGTAATGTGACAAAAGTCCGGACGGACAAAAAAGGTATACTCATCTACTGTTTTTTTTTTATCAGGCCTTGCCCTCTCAAAGATTGCTTGTCTTAGGTTGAAATTACCCAAAAAAATTAATATCGCCCTAGGTTTATCCCCCTCTTTGGCCTTTTTGTAGATATTAGATGGGGTGCGATGCGCTCTCTGAATTTCCCTATCAAAATCCCAATCTTTTAGTTCTATGAAAGCGGATGAAAACAATTTTACAATGAAACCTTTCATGTCTGTCCCCTCAGCCCCCTCCGGAATTCCCAGGACACGTAGATTATTTTGCCTCGATCTGTTCTCCAACGACTCCAGTTTCCATTGGATGTCCGTAAGATTTTTTGCCTGACTGTCAGCTTTATCAACTGCTGCTGCGGCATCGGCTTCTGTGGATACCACTCTCTCTTCCAAATTGGTCACTCGTTCCCCCAGGTTCACACAGGCCTTAGTAAGTTTCCTCACCACCCCTTGCATCTTTCTAACCGCCGCCTGTGATCTCCGACTTTCTTGCCGTGACTCTTCTCTATGAGCCAATATCTCCTGATGAATGATCTCCAAGAGTGACATTTGTGCTGAGTCTCCTTCTGGGCTATCTGCTGAGGCATTTAGTTGTGATACATCTTTTCTTTGATTAGAAACTTTCGCTTTCCCCACCATTTTTACTGCTGTATTGGGAGGACTACTTTCCTCGGGTTCCAAATCGCTACCAGTCTCTATGTCACTGGTTTCCTGTCCCGAACTTTCTTCACCATCCTCCGACCATTCCCCACCTTCAGATACTGAAAAAAATGCCTCACTCAGTGCCTCTTTTTTACTGCAGCTACTCCCCCCAGTATTGTCCTCCAGAATTTTTTCTAAGCCAGGTTGACTTGAATCACCCTCCCCCAGCTGAGCTCCCACTGTCAACTCCAATGGATCTTCACCTACCCCCATTACTACTGTACTTGGTTGCTCAGCGGGTTCTTCCACTGTAGCCATAGCCAGAGATGCCACCTCATTACCAGCAGCAACAAGGGTATCGGGGGCAGCAGGGGTAGTAGGGGCGGCAGGGACAGCCAGTATGTTATCTTCCTTTTGTTCTTTTATGTCTTTGGTCTTGTTCAACTTTTGAAAAATATCCGATATTGGAATAGTACCCACACTATCCAGGTTTCCTTTATTGGAGCCCTGCTGTACTGTTTTTTTAACTTGAGGGGAGCCTTGTTTCTTCCCCTTACTGCCTTCAATATCCGATGCCTCCGCTTGCTCTGCCGCTGCCTTCCTCCTAGCAGCCGCCTTCGCACTGGCGCTCTGCTTAGGAGCCATTATTGCCCTCCGCCTCTCCTCTATCCCAAATGTCTCCTTACCGGTTGGGAAATCGCCGGTTTCGACAACAGTCTCTGTCTCCGCCTCAATCAGCAAAGCTCCGATGTCCTCCAGAGTGCTCCTTGTCTGCCCCTTCTCGCCAGACGGTAGATTTGACACTGTCTTCCCTTGTTTCCCGTGGAGCTTCTTTCTCAGCCGAGTTCGCTGCCTCCAAGCCAAACTCCGCGAGGCTTCCAGACTGAGTACAAACTCCGCGAGCTCCGTAAGCTCCGCCGCCTCCGCTCGTGGTCCGATGACAGCTCCGCCTCTGATCCGCCGTGTCAGCTGTGCGAGCCCCAGGAGCAGCCGCTTCAGCGGCAGACTGCAGGTCAGTTTCATCCAGCCGCGCTCACTCCGATAACTCTTCTTTTCCACTGCCCTCCTTTGTCAAAACATCATAGGAGACTTGAGCTTTAGTTTGTCACATCCATTTTCAGTTTTGTGGGGAAAATCAAGGGCCTTAATCCTCCATAGCGCTCCTCCTCGCACAAGCTGCTTCCCGACCGTCTCACACGGTCGCCCATCTCAGGATTCCTGACGTATCTGTCAATCCCTGTAACATGGAGTGCCATAGTGTAAATACGTGAAAAGGTAAATTTGCCTTCAAGGGACTTTATTTAATCTGTATTTTATCTAGTTAAGATTATTTGAGAAAGGACCAGTCAGTTGTCCTTGAAATGAATGAATCAACAATTTACTTAAAAAACATTGCTTAAACATATAACATATAAACATATAAACAAAGACACAAGGTGTATACGGAAAAATATATTTTTATCAAGTGGTTCATTCAAAGAAAATCAACTTCATATACAGATCAATAAATAAATAGAGATTAGGACTGTGGGCACACACATAAGTAAATTACTAGGTGACACAACAGAACCTAAACGAGCACCTATCCCAAATCACATTGAGTAAAACAAAGAAAGGGATAAGGTGTATATACACCTTGTATATACACCTTGTATATACACCTTATCCCTTTCTTTTTTTTACTCAATGTGATTTGGGATAGGTGCTCGTTTAGGTTCTGTTGTGTCACCTAGTAATTTACTTATGTGTGTGCCCACAGTCCTAATCTCTATTTATTTATGGAATGTATATGAAGTTGATTTTCTTTGAATGAACCACTTGATAAAAATATAGTTTTCCGTATACACCTTGTGTCTTTGTTTATATGTTTATATGTTATATGTTTAAGCAATGTTTTTTAAGTAAATTGTTGATTCATTCATTTCAAGGACAACTGACTGGTCCTTTCTCAAATAATCTTAACTAGATAAAATACAGATTAAATAAAGTCCCTTGAAGGCAAATTTACCTTTTCACTTTCATTACCCAAGCCCTCAAGGGTATTTCGGGTCGCTCACTCCCTTCAAAAATAGTGTAAATACAGCACTTTCATGGTGTCGGAAGAAGGGCGCACTGAAAAGTGTCCTTCACCGTTTTCTCAAAGCGTTTCAACTCTTTTCAAAAAATGTTGTTTCACAGATTGTGCTCCCTAGGTATTTGAATCCACCACGGCATTGGTATCCTTGTCAGATTAAATGTTACCTGTTTTTTTCACAATATCGATCACTATATACTTTTGTTGTAGAAGATTAGTGGGTATACTTTTAAGAGTAAATCTCAGCACTTTAATGCCTCAATAGGTAAGTTGTCTTAAAACTCAAGTACTTTGCATTCAAGCAATTTGCATCTATTAATTTTAAGCACATATAACTATTCCTGCATATATTTTGGTGAAACCTTGAAAACTTAAACACACTTTTATTCCCTTCTTCATTCCCTGATTACCTCTGTCATGTCTGTATTTATGAAGTAAGCACAACATTTTCTTTGACTGGATAAAAATTATCTTTATTCGCAGATAATAAATTTTATTCAGCATTAAACCACTTTTTGTCTGCATTTGTCTTTAAATACCAACGGTCATGTGAGGAACGCAAACTCTTGTATGCTCTGGGCACACCTCTTCTATACAAGGCTGTCCAGTTTAGGGCTGAAGGTAGAGGTAGGAAAATACGTTTTACAATAAACCAAATTATTACAGGGTGAAAGCATGTTGGATGGTCATGATCAGAAAGATGTCAAGTCATTAGAAGAAAAGTGAGGCGCTCATTTATAGGGATTTGGCAAAGAGCAACGCAAGTTGGCCATTGGTGCACTGCCTGGCATTCCCCCCCTTAACAATATTGATGGAGTTGGTTGGGCAACAAGGTTTTCCAGACCTCAACTTTACTCGAGCAAGAAATCATCACATAGGGTAGGGGAGAGGTTGACACAATCCACTTCTCCATCCTACTCTTTCACCCCATCATCTGTTTCCACCAGCATGGTGACTTCAGGCCACTCATAGGGGGGTTTGGGGTGGTTAACATGGAGGACCCTTAGGGGGCTCTTGGCGGTCTTGAGCTCCAGCAGGTAGGTGACCTCCCCCTTTCTATCCTTCACCTCTTAAGGCTGAAACTCAACCAGAGCTTCATTAACCCTCATTACCAATGTATTAAAAGGTCTGGGCCCAGGCTGATCTCCCAATAGAGAAGACCCTTTTAACACGGCATAAGGAGGGAGAGAGCACATTTGCTTGTGACCCATAATTCCACCCACCAAGCAGCCTGACAGAGACATCACAAGTCGAGCATGGTCCAACTTGTCTTGCCTTTCTGAAATACACACTGACCGTCTGTGTCAGGCCATGGAGCTTAACAAAGTATTGCTTCTAGCATATGGGCATACCCTACACATGCTCTCTGCTTTCATGAGCCACACTCTCCCTCCCACAGCATCAGCTCAGGCTTTCTTCACCCCTTTACCTGCCCTCATGCTTACCAGTAGTTAAAGCTTTTGGGAGTGGAGCTTGCATAGTCCCTCATCAGCGTCTGATCAGAAAGCCCTAACATGCTTGGTCCTCAGAAGCCATGCTCTCTTGTGAAAAGATGGGGAAATACACTGCTTAAAACAGGTGAGATTTTACTCTTCTGAGTAAGCCAAGAAGATTCATTGCCATCTTGAAACCTGTGCATTTGGAGGTGCAAGACCTTTTAATTGAGGAACTGAGTAGGTTAGTGATCAGCGGGCAGTCTTCTTTCTGGATACTCTCATGTGGTGTGCTAGGACCACAATACTGGTCACTCCAACTGGATAGCCAATGCTACTGCCTTTAGGCAAATTAGCCTTATTGAATTGGGAAGGGTTATGAGGGAGGAGGAGGGGAATGGAAACTCATACATAGTATGGCACAATGTATAGCACAAAAATGCCCTTTCAATATCTAATAGAGGGAAATTAACTAAACTAATGTGTATAAAACTCAAATATGGACATATAAGGAGAAACCCCAGTAGCGCTTTATTTAGCAAAGATAACCCCTATAGTTGTTATATCTCCTTACTGATAGAGGCTAAATTAGTTCTCATTGTTCATATGGCTATTATTATCTAAAGGGAGTTATTCAGGATGACTCAGGGAACTTCACAAGGACTTGGGTTAAAGATGGAGCCATACAAAGGGGTGTCAAAGGTGGGCATGGACACTTTTGCTCGACCTCTGGACTCAAGTTTTCCGGTTCTGGAAAGAAGTAACCGCTATGCCTGCCAAGTAGTCTGATGGAGACTTTGCACCAACTGCCGCTACTTAGTCCACAAATGCCTACTCCATTAGGGACCTCTGTCATGGACTCTACTGATTGCAGACAACATATTGTCACACATGAAACCAGAGATTCAGCTGTCATCTCTCCAGATCCAAAGGGCTGGAAAGAATGCTTTAAAGGTTCTTGAAACTCAACATGTTTCTCCAGCCACCAGAACCAAAATCTACTCAACCTAGATCTGAGTAATGTGGTCAAAGCCAGGACATCTGCAAGCTTTTGTTAATGTGGGGACAATCAGTTCAGTCTTTTTTTTTCTAATTGTTTTTAGAAATTACCGTTTGAAAAGGGTGCTAGGTTGATCTGAAAGGATTTCTCTTTTGAATAGCCCTGCCGTTTAATGTCAGAATTCAGAGATTCTGAAATCCTCTAATCCACACTTACATTGTGGTTGGCTAGTGTACGCTTCTGCAGACTTTTTTCTCATCTTGAAATTTGTGACTCAATTATGAGCAGTGGAACCAAATTCCACAGGAATGATGAAGCACCAAAAGTGTGTCTGACCTAGACTGTGGTGGGAGGGAGCCAGGGGCAGAGAAAACTTGACTAACAGACCAGGAAAAACATAGAAACCTGTGTTTGATGCACAACTCAAGGTGGGATCACCATGTAAACAGAGAATTCATGTGGGGTTGGCAACAAAGTGCACTTTAAAAAACATTGAAATTCACTGAAAAAACACAGTTAAAACTGTGCTAAGGTTCTCATGATTCAAATGTTAAAAACCACAGAAAGTCACCAGTTTTTGCAATCAATGTACACTCAGCATGCCATAGCTCACAGCAGCAGCCAAGCACAAAACCTGCATTTGTGTAAACAGGATGTGAAAAGGAACTAAAAAAGAGTAAAGCATAGCATGACGTCAGATATGGCGGATGTGGTGTTGGTTACCTGCCAGACAAAGAGAGGGATAGAGATAGATAGAGCAATCCATAGATATTCACCATTGAATCTCATTTCTATTTGCAACAGGTTGTTCTACTGTTCCTCTTGCAATGCATACATAATTCTGAGTTGTGTTTAAATCATATGTTGTACCTTAATGCATTGTTATAAATGTAAATGTTATAAACTTTTATGTCATTGTCTGATTGGTCTGTATTAACAAGACATCTTTGATGTTTAAATCATTGGTCTAATAAGCTATAATGAATTTGGTCTCTGGGCAAAATATAGCAATAGACGCAAAGCAGAGTTAAGTGTTTGCATAGAGATCTTTTCCAACCATTCTCTCATTTTGGAAGGAGCAGAGAAAAGACACTGTGACCCAGATTAGTGGTGTATTTTAATAAGTCATTCATTATAACTCTTTTCATGTTAAAGTCCATTACCTGCATGACAAAATAAATATTTTTGTTTTCTGTTCACCAACAGCCCATGGATGCCCTACAAGCTCACCCTCAGGTATGCGAGTCAGAAAGACTTTCAAATTCGATTTATTTGAGGAATGTGTGATTAAACTGTATGCATTTAGAGTGCAAGAACAAGATATGTCAAATAGGGGATGGTGTAGCAGGTCTACGAGGATCTCATGGAACCCCAATTATGTTTATCTTTCACCTTTAGATGAGGACAGGTAGCCGCTTAGCCTCACTTGCATTGTGGTTCTTTAAACTGCCCACCCCATTCTATACTAGGGACTTAAACGTAGTTTCAATCTCTCTGCCCTATTATGTACAATGGACTTAGATGGGAGGTCATGCCAATCAAAGAGGTACCCTAACCCATAGTGTACCCTACTGTATGTAGGCCCTGTGCCTTCTTAAGCAGAGCCCAAGGTCAATCAGAGTCAGTTACCACCAGTGCCAGTCAGCAAAATGTTGGGGGGGCTCGGGGCACAGGATGACTTTGCAGCACGGGTACACAAACACAGTGCTTCGAATGGCAAGGGAAAAGCAGAAACTAGCCTTCGAGGACCATAAAATCTCACTCACCATACCAAAACATGACAAATAGACATTGGACACACCAATATGGCCACAAGGAGCTCTCTTTGATTTCTTGCAGTGTTCACACACAATATTAAACTAGATAGTCCAGAGACATTTCTGACCTGAATTGTCAGAGGACTTGGCAACCCTAGATTAAATCATCAGGTAATGTCCTATCTAGACAGACATCATTTTGGCGGTGCCCTGTTGCATGAGACATATCTTCATCCCTATGCAGAAACTGCCTTCACTAAAAAATTATCCTCACACTGTATTATTTCTTCTAACTCAACATGTGGCTACGGAATGGATGTCCTAGAAAAAACAAGGCACAACCTTAACTCCTTACCTCGGCGCAAATTCCACCACGGTGCGGGAGTTCTAATGAGTGGGCGGGGCCGCATCGGCCTACGGACATGTGCAGCACTAGGGATGTGGGGCTCGCGATGGCCATTGGCCGACGCAAACATGGAAGGGGTTACCTGTCAATCTGTGGTAAAGGCTGGGATGACATGGATCGGAATAGTGAATTGATATGGTCCTAATATATACTACCTTTGAATCTGCAATAACTAATGGGGGAAGATTCTCTCTATAAACACTTCATCGTGAATATGAGGCAGAAATGTTAATTTCACCCCATACATCATTTGCACAGACGTACAACCCCATCTGGTAGGTGCTCACTGGACTCCACGCACCTTCTTGCAATGATCTGTGAACACAAGAACACAGGTTTCTGAATTTCGATAGACAGAGACACAACACCACTTTTTCCAGGCTAGACTTCTACCTGGGTGTGCAGGATGTGGGGTTAAGAGTGTCTGACATGAAACATCTGGCCTGCTTCTTTCAAATCATTCCCCTGTTGGGATGACCCTCCATTCTCTGGGGTTGATGTCAACTGGAGAGCAAAGGAAACTGAATGCTGAGTAAGGGTGGGCGTAGTTCGCGAAGTAGCGCTACGCGAAGCTACGCGAAATGCACTTCGCACTACGCGAACTTCACGTAGCACTACGCGAGCTACGTAGTAGCATGTTCGCACTGTGCAAGATGCGTTTCAATGATTGCACAGTGCGGACAAGCATCCGGCACTGTGCAATCACTGAAAATGGTATCTTGCACAGTGCGAGCTGTAGTTTTCTGCTGCTAGAGTAGATTTTTACTCGAGCGGCAGCTTTCTCAACGCGAACTGGTAGTTTCTCATTGCGAGCGGTCGCGAGCATGCGCAACCACTCGCAATGAGAAACCTGACCTCCCCGCATTGAGAATCTCACCGGTATGTCATTTTGCTTGCTCGCGGTCGCGAACATGACGATGAGGACCGCGAACAAGCAAAAAATGACCGCTACGCTGCACTACGCGTGTTCGCACTGTGCTACGTGCAGCTCGCGTAGTGCGAAGTTGCGCAAACTTCGCAAACTACGCGAGCGTAGCGTAGTGCTTCGCCCAGGGTTAATGCTGAGGCCCTCCTGGATAGATTCATTTTCTGTGGAGTTGCAGGCTAGTATTATAGAATACTTCCAGGCAGACACCATACCCATTTTCTATTAATTTCTAAATTTTTTAAAACAAAGTCTAAGCGCATAGGTTTCAGGGGGCATTTCAAGGAAGTTCCAGGACTGATCTCATAAAGAACTTTCAGTTATTTCAATCATCACCCCTACACTATTCTTGCCCCACAACTCCGCGCCATACACTGCAGCTCCAACACCCTTCGCTTGATACACTTGAATTACTGGACCAACTGGTCCATAAATCAACATTTTCAATTTTTTGAAAGCTGGATTTTTGTATTTTGTGGGGCCCAAGATATTGAAATTGTCAGCCTAACTATTAAGTAGTCAAATTGCTTTATCTGCTTTAACAAAGTGTTTTTGTGGTATTAATTTCCCCACAAGCTTCCGAAAACCGGTCCACTAGATTTGGAAGCCCCATCGGGGACCTGGAAATAAGTAGGGTATCATTGGCAAAAATCAATGAAGCCTAAAGCGGCACCTACCATACTCTCAGTTATTGAGAGCTAAACGGATTGCATCTACAGAGGAAGCATTCAGAACTAACAGCTCCAAAATATTGGAAAAATTCCACCAGCGTGGATATCCTAAAAACACCACAGATTGTGCTGAAGAGAGGGTTAAGCTCAAGACTCGAGATGAATTACTCAAACCCAAACCCAAGGTTCAACAACAAGACACACGATCTGTGTTCACATCTAAATACTCCACCCATGCTCGTCAAATCAAAGAGGTTATTCGCAAACACTGGCCACTCTTACAATCAGAAACAGATTTCAATCAAATTTTTGGAAAACTACCCATTTTTGCATACAAACGCACCAAAACAATACAACAGCTCATCAAACAACCGTCAATTACCAGTGACATTATCCACAAAGGTACTATTCCATGTCATAATTGCAGTCACTGCAACAGCATAATTCCCGGATCTACTATGACTCACCCTACTCAAGGTACCACCATCAACCTTCGTGTGAATGCGACATGTGACACAACCAACGTGATTTACATGATCAAATGCCCGTGTGGCCTCCCATACGTTGGCAAAACGGAACGCAAAATCAAGACCAGGTTAAATGAACATCGCAGTAATATCCGCACTAAAAACCTTAAATCCTGTATTGCTTCCCACTTCATCCAACATTCACACAATCCTAGTCAAATAAGATTTCTAATTCTGGAAACTGTTGATAAACTACCACATCAGGACAATAACAAAAATGTATTGCAACGTGAGTTATACTGGATTTACCGCCTTAGGGCGGTCCAACCGAAAGGACTGAATGACCGCTTGGAATTTAGTTGTCATTTATGATCCACTAACGTGTTGTTTGACAGTTCGTACCCGTTATTTGACACTGATTGGTCTTTTTAGTAAGCTGTGATATAGTTGTCATACATGTTTACCCAGATTCTAGCATGCATAGATATATTTTCATATGCTACCTTTTATTCTTTACTATTTTACTATTTTCCTTTTATTCTTTACTATTTTCCATTTCGTCTCTTTTGGGCAGCCTTATTTATCTTTGCTTCAGTAATTATACACTCTGCGTTTAACTTGAGCTTACTGTAGCGTCATGTTTTTTCCTACATTTTATCTAATTTTATCCTGTGTTCTTGATATTTCTCTCACTATTCGACTTTTGTGCACCTTAGTGTATCAAGTTCACTTTCCTTTGTTTACGTTTCCCTGCATTACTTATTTGTACGTCCGTCTTTTATGTTTATTATCCTCAACCTTTTTAGACACTCACACGCGCATGCGTGGCGTCTTCCGGGTTCCTCCTGTGAACGGAGCCTGGCTTTCGCCTACACACGGCGCTTTGCCGTTAGACTCTCCTATTGCTTTACTAAAGCGGTAAGACTTGTATTTACACCTGTGGAAACGGCGACTTTCATTTACCTAGCACAATGTCGGGATCTTTTGGGCACTTTAACAGTTCGCGTGTTCTTTTTTCATCTATTTATCTTTATGCGTATTCACTTGGGATGTTATGTTGGTACTCTTGATTACTTTCAGAACTTGAAGTTTGGCACCTTTTTAAGGCAAATTCTGTGTCAGCACACTTAAGTTGTCCTTGTATTCACTTTATTCATTTCATTCACCAAACACTCTTGCACGTGGAAAATTCTACGTTGTATTTGGGTGATGAGCATGTTCTTTGAAGTCACATCCCTCATTATCTTGTATTCCGTGCTCCTCTCATTTTACCATCACTTAGTAGTCCTATTTCCTTTCATTTTACAGACCCCTTGAGGAAGCGCACTGTTGTGCGAAATGCATTGGGGAATCTAAAACCTATGTGGATCATATACATGATGTATATGTATGATTGATTCTTGAAAAATACGTCGTGACTGTTCAATCATATGAAGTCAATATGATGTCAAATAAATAAATGGTTGAAACTTCTACAAACATCCTGGAGTAAATACCCACCTTTCATTTGAAATACATTTGGAATACATTTTGTGAATCAACATTTAGCATATTTTAAGCTCAAGAGTACTACCAGTTTTTTCTTACTCGCAGTAAGATTTTCTTTATTTCTCAAAAATCAATGATGCCACTGCTTGACAAGCAAGCTAGGGGGGGTTGCCTTTGCAATTGGCTAGTGATGCAATGAATCCATTTTTATAAAGGATGAACAGAGTAGGTGCAGGTGCAGGTACACATGCTTGACGCACGCCTCTGTTCACCCTAATGCGGTCAGTATACCCGGCCCCCCATCCCTATCTGACGAGACCGTCCTTATTCCTGAGGAGTATAATAAATATATCTGCAATAAAGTAGTCGGAAACCCATCTTATTCAGGGCTTCCCATAACTTCTCCCAGAGGAGGAAATCAAATGCAGCACACAGGTCCACAAACACAACATAGACATGTTCAGGACATAACTGTAAAGTATTTGTCCAATGTAAAGAGTACTTTTCATAAGATTTCTAGAGCAAACTATTGTTGCATTCATTTAATTGACTTACGTTCTCATTAGGAGGAGGACAGTAAATGAAATCTCACAGGAAATGGTTGATTTCCTTCATGGACTTCTAGCTGCATAGGATGATGCATGTGGCTGATATTCCACAACATAAAATACTCCAGCTGCTTCACCCATGGTGTCATTGTTGAGTAAATGATGGTAAAACTAGTTGAATGTTAGTAGCCTGATCTGAGTGATGGATCTGCCACTATGTATGTTGAAGGTATTCTTATGGAAGTCTGCTGAACAGAGGGAGTCGCCTTTCACTTATGGATTAGTATCATCTACTTCACCCAGCATGTCAGGCAGAGTAGACATGCAGTCATTGGCAGTGTAATCCCACTTTGTGGGTGCATCTGTAGTGTCCACACTTTGAGATGGAATTTCCACTAGCCCAGAAAATCCACTGGCGGGCGAGGGCATTTGTGGATTTTCCATTGAAGCGTCTTTGTCCATGGTGCTTAGATCTGCTTAGGTGAAAAGACAGCTACTGATGCTGGAAAACTCTATCTTTGATGGAGATTCCAACTCTGTCTTAGCAGAGAAGGAAAATGCACCGCAATGTGTGTAATCTCTGGATTTTGCCCAAATATCTACAATAGAGTTATGAGTTTACTTCTTGCGGCTGTTCCGCGTGTGAAGAGGGCTCGCCTAGGTGGCCGCTCCTTCAGTCTGCTGGCCCCACAGATGTGGAATTCCTTACCGCTCTCTCTGCGGGGGGCGACTACTCTTCTTGATTTTAGGAAAGGCCTCAAAACCTGGCTGTTTTCTAAATAGGTTTGCCTGTAGCCCCGTTTCTTTTGTGGACTTTTGAACTGTTTTTATCTGTGTTGTGTTATTCTGAAACCTGCTCACCTTACCTAAAGCGCCGGGATTCTCTTTTTGAGTAACCGTTGCGCTATACAAAAAAAAAAAATAACAATAACATAACAGTATGATACAAATTCATCCTGATGGATTTTGATACATAATCTGCAGTTTCATTTGCTAACCTGCGATTGCAAGATTTATTTTTTATGTAAACAAACGTGTTTTCCACAGTCAAATGTGCCATTGAACCAAAATCAAGAGTCAATTGTGGCTACGGAGGAATCACCAGAGAGCAGTGCAATGTAAAAGGATGCTGCTATGATGACAGCATACCGGGAACCATTTGGTGCTTCAATCTTCTTCAGCTGAACGGTAAGGTGCTAAGAAGAAGGACATCTGTGTTTTCAATTTCTGGTTTCTTGTAAAACAGTTGAGGAAATTTGGAAATATAATAGGATTGACTAGATTTGTATAGCGAAATCCCCTTCTTTGTGGAATACATGCCAAATTCACATAGGAAAATACTGACATAATGGCCTCCACCATACTATCTATGCAGTATAGGAAAGTCCATTCAGCTTCAGCCCATGGGAAACATCTCGAGTACCTATGCCCTGGGTACATGGGTACCATATACTAGGGACTACAAGGGTACCCCAGTATAAATTCTGGGATGTACCTTAGTACTGAGCTCACCTGTTTAGGGAGAAAGCAGATAGACTGGGGTCCTGATTTTCAGGATCAGAGTCAGAGAAGTCAACAACAGCATCAACTTTGTTATATGTTTTATCAGTCTCAGTTCACAAATATGATGGTCTCATGATGACAACTATTGGTGTCTAAAGTTACCCGCCGTTTTGAGACATTATCACAAAATAGAAATTGATTTGACAGTGACTGTGAGTGGTCTTGAAAAGAGTGGAACTTGTGCTAAATACCCGTAGCTAGCTGCTTCCTTTTGTGAAAGCGTAGAATTATGTAGGACTGTTCAACGAAAGGGTAGCAAAAAGAAGGACAGCTTCAGGTTCAATTAAGGGGGTATGGGTCACAATAGCCTTTCAGCCCACTTGATTTGAAGTAGAATGACGCAGGTCCCAATGCCACTCCAAGACTCTCCTGCTGCCAAGAGGTGAACTTGCACAACTAGGAGACCCTCAGGGTGGAAAGGGGAATGGGAAAGAGAAGAGACTGCCAAGTCTTACTCGGTCTTCCTTTCTTTTTGAACACACGTCTAGGTCTGGTTCTGCCTTAGGTCTGGTTCTATTCCGGGTGAATCTGGAACAGAGTTCAAAATGTGCATGTAACACTGTTCTATATTAAACTCTAATTATCATTAGTCATTTTATACTTCATTACATATGTGGTGTTTACTTGGTCTGTGCCTCTTTTTTAAATGGTGTCAGTGGTAATCACCTTGTTATTTCTGTAATAAGCAATACCCATGAATTCCGGATTTATTGTAGTTTGTCTTTCTATTTACGTAGTGAATTATATTTCTTAACTTTATATCTTTTTGTGTTAAGCCTTGATTAATATCTTGTTCAGTATAACCTTCTTTTAGTCTAATATATATATCTTTCCCTTTTTCTTCTAGAAACAATTTCCAGAGATTCCTCAACAACCGTAAACCCAGATAACAGTTAGTATATTCTTCTTATGTACCTAAATGTAACTCTAGTTTCTGGCTTCCTACCAGTTAAGCCTCCTTATTCAACTAATCGCAAATGTAACAATAGTTTCTTAAAAAACAAAATTCCTCTCAAGTGCTGGTTAATTGCTCACGACAATACTGTTGCTTCACAGTAAATTCCTTTTAAAATGCTGCTCTATAAACACACACAACACTGTTACTTTACATTGAACTTCTCTCAAAATGCTGGGTCGACTACTACTGCGTAACCAATTACGCGGTAAATTTACAATGCATCAACGGAAACTAAACAATGGAAACTTCGCCTTCTACTCTGACTAACTGGTTTTACGCCGCGTCATATTCAGCTGCCGGTCCCTCTTGTAACTCAGGTAAAGTGCAAGATTCCAGAGGGAACGCCTCGTGACATTCTGATAGCGCCACCTGTGACATAACACTAGACGGCTGACCCTGATTTTCCTTAATGGCGGCCATCTTCTATTCCGATTGATATTTTTAAGTGCTCTGCACCCTTTGGTTGAATATGACGGGGGGGAGTGATGGTATCTATTGATCTCTTGCTTAGTCCCGAGCATAGATGGGTTCTGACAGTATGTTCATTAATGCATAAAATATCCACATTGAGCTTTATTAGAATTTGAAGGCATATACAAATTGTTATGTCATAATAAGAAGTGTTTAGGGGTATAGTCTGGT
Source organism: Lissotriton vulgaris (assembly GCF_964263255.1). NCBI lineage: Eukaryota > Metazoa > Chordata > Amphibia > Caudata > Salamandridae > Lissotriton > Lissotriton vulgaris. The sequence continues at coordinate 2,144,390,264 of NC_141691.1, read as the reverse complement.
TGGTGCTAGAAAAAGTCCATAACATTCAAGGGAAAGATAATGTGGAGACCAACAAACAGACTTGCTACAAGTTGCCTCTAATATGAATTATCTTGCCTACTATTACAAAGTTAGCTAGAATAAGATGAACAATTTAATAATTAAAGTCCTTTTTGGGGCTTGATTTCTTTGTTGGCACATTTGATATCAGATCTTAAAACTAATGGCATACATCCTCTGATTCAGCAGTAGAGTCTCTGTCGTAAGGCTCAACCCATTGAGTGTCTCACTTGCCTACAAACGGTTATAGACTCTTCTCAAGACCAATGAAAATGTATCAGCTATTTACCAATATATTGGGGATTGACTAATCAATGTATGCACTCTACCAAAGCTTATGGCACATGTAATAAAGCACACAAGATATTCATCACACTTTAACAGTGTATCCTAGCCTCCAAACTCTAAATGTGGCCCTCACTTCTTCAGTACTTTGTTCTGCAGTTAGCAAACCGGATCCCAATAATTTGGTCAATGTAACAGATGCGATATGAAACACTACATAAAAGTGTATTTAATTATAAATAGACAGGCAAATATTTTGAGAGTCTAAACATGTGGCAGATGTTAATTATACATAACCAATTACCTTTGTAAAAGATTTAGTAACTGATGTGTTTATGGCTATTTCTTTGATTGTTAAACATGAATATACGTGTAAACATGCTCATGAATGGTATAAACTGGTGTTTCCCTCTAGGGTCCAGGAATGCAGGACTCGGACACATTTTTACAATATTCACATTAAATACTCTAACAAACAAAATACATAATTTGTATACCTAATGCTTTCTTGAAAATCTGGAAAGGTAATCCAGGTCATATCTGTGGAATACCCAATGTCCTGAAGACAACTGTGTGCCGCATGACCGCCCCTCTGTTATGGGGTCCCTAAATTTGTATTGTACATGTCAAGTATCCTTGCATGGAAAAGGGCAAACTTCATCCCTCTGCTGAAAAGGCCTAACTCAAACCCAGAAACGCTTTGTAATTTTAGACCAAGAGCCCTGCTCTCAGAAGCCTCTAAGATACTGGAAAAACAGTGAATGTTCAGCTAATGTCGTTCCAAGAAACTTTCAGCCTTCTTAAAATCTCACAATCTGGCTTCAAAACCCCCAGAAGGTTTCTGGCATGAACATTTTTTAAATATCGGCCCACCCAAGGCCCTTATAATCTTTTGAATACTGATGTACGCACCAGACGGAAAAACAAAAAATCGTGTATCCACAAGCACTCGAATAAATAAATAGAATTAAAACGACACTTTGAAATCTTTTCCATGTTAAAATAAATAAGTTTCAATAAAAATGGCACAATGTAAATTGAATGTTATCATAACGAGTTTCCTTGAATTTCCGTTCTGCGGAGATCGCAGCAACGCGCGATGGGTAAGCTAGAAGACTCATAAATATATCCAGAATGGGTTGCCTTTCATTCTACAATTATTCACGACCACCAATGAATGAGCTCCATTATTGTAGATTGGTGCTTGGGTGTCAGCCCTCCTTTCAATCACGTGCCATTTAACCCTCCTTCTGTCGTTGCTAAGAATCATTGGATTTAGCAAACTCCCTTCAGGGAGGGACTTTGTGGAAATAAACACATCAGACAATTCTAGTTTTAGGGCATTATGATCACTATCCGGTCTCTCAGTAACCCACATATCCAATAGTTTACACCAGAGGGGTACATCAAGCATAATATAATCAATGCTAGTTTTACAATTGCTCCTTTTATACGTATGTCTTGGTCCTTGGTCAGAGATAGATAGTCCAATACCGGCCCATAAACCATATTTACGAGTGAGAGAAGCAATGTAAAAAGCTGCCCTCACATACTTTACACACCCTCCTTGTCTCAGACACGGGATGCCCCATTCAGCATCCTCTTCATCTGTAACATTGATGGTTGACTCAAGGGGTTCGAAAGAAACATTCAGATCCTCTTCAAGCACTATCTTGTGAGACGACCCGTCCCTTTCCAAGATTTTCACTGACAGAGTCAAAGGTCCTGATTTATAAACATTTCATTAAGTGCAGAAAGCAACTCAGTGGCTGCATTACATTCTATAGAGACATCCATAAAGCACCATGTTTACAGAGATGTGGTGCATTTCTGCTGCCTACTTTTCTTGCCCCTGGAACCAATGAAGGCTTTATTGGAAGTGTGCCTGCCTTACAGTTGGGAATGTTTTTCTGCCTGAAGGGCAACCTTCCTGCGCAAAACCAATCCTTAAAGGCATTTTCCCTTTTACATATGGGACTAGAACAACAATCGCAGTGATTCAAATCTACCTTTGCTGAACTTAAAACACAGATTCAGGAAGGGAGCTTTTCATGCTAAACTTTGCTTTACCCCATCAAATTCCAGCTGTGATTGGGCTTTGAAGCTGCTCGGCGAGACAATATTTAAAATGTCCATGCTTTCATATATGACTTTTAACTGAGCAAGCATTGTGATAGGGACCCCACAAAGAGCGTGTGCAGTATGGGACCACCTCAGCTGCCTCCGTACAAATCTACGTGTAAGTCACAGTAAGATTTTTAAAGATTAAGGACAATTCCCAATGGACCCTGAAGATACTCAGTTGTTTGGAGAGGCACCTCACCCATGGATACCCTAGTATCCACATTACCTATTCCAGGGAATCTGGGTGCATAGGGGTCAAATGGTGTCGAAACCTTGTTCAAACCCAATGGAGGACTTCAGAAAAGTGCCACTGCTGGAAGAGGAGAGAGTGCCTCTGGGAATCCAAACATTGATGCTTGAAGAAGAGTACCTGAAAGAAGAGGGGACAGAGCCTATGTCACTCAGGAGAGACCAGGAGACATGGAAGACGAATCCGCTCCGATGTCAGGTGCTACACAGATGATGTTGATGAATTTGACTCTGCAGCTGTTAGGACCAGGCGATGCTGAGTATGACCAGGAGGCGGATACAATGTGTACCACAAAGGATATCAAGTGCTGAGGTGTCTGTTTCTGGTGGGAGCATCAACAAGTCTTGTTAAATGCAACCCAAGCAGGAAGTTAAGAAAGTACAAAGGTGGGACCAGCAAGGTCCAGGAGAGTCAAGGCATGTCACAAGTAATCAAGGGAGCCCAAAGAAGTTATAGATGACCCTCCACAGCCCGGAGGCACTGTAGTGACAGGAGGACCTCATGCAGCTTATCAAAGCAGCAAAACAGACAAGATGATGGACGGAATGTTGCACAATGCCAAAACATTCACCCCCAGTCACAGATCTGGGTTTAATCCGTCGTTATTTTGCTCACCAAGCCACCCCAGTTCAGACATGGCCATATGCAAATCAGTCTTGACCCTGTGCTTCATGGGAACAGTCCAGTCCGTACTGCCAAGCCATGTCTTCCCTGGACTGGAATCAAGCATCCTAGGACCGGTTTCTGGCTATCAGCCGTCTTCAGCCAGTATAGCTTGACTCCAGTGATGTAGTGAGTAAGGGACCCACGTCTGGGCATACCCTTCCCACATAGGGTAAACAGCAAAACACACAAGATGATGGACAGAATGATGGACAGAATGGACAGAATTTTCCAGAGGTTGTGGCTACTTGGAGCTCGATGCACTTGTTGCAAGGTTGCCAATAACCCCTTTCCATTTGCAAAAGTACGCAGTGCTTAGGGGTTCGGTTATTGCAGTCCCTACAATTGATACTGGCCTCAAACTCAGTGATAGGACAGCTCGGGCCTCGAGGGATGAAGAAAACAACCACTTGTGTTTTTTAACCCTTCGGAGTCCACAGGAGCCCAGGACCAGCAGAACGGTCAGCAGTGTTGAGGTGCTTGCGAATGCAGGGAAGTAACTCCTTCACTTAAAGGGAGATTCCTTCAAGTGTTTTTGGTGCTCCAAAGGCCTTGGAGGGTTTCTGTATAAAGTACAGACACAGACAATGCAGCAGAGAAGCAGGGGGATGAAGTTGGGCCCTTGCAAAGTCCAGCAAAGTCCAGAGTGTCCATAAGGTAAAAGGTGAAATCGTATTGGAATTGATTCTTTTCTCACTATGAATCTATGGACCTACACCCAGGTAAGCCCTCAAGTACCCTAGGGAAAGGTTTGAGATGTTTCATGGGACTCTCCCAGGGGAAGGTCTGGAAAAGGGGGAGATTATTCCCATGTCCATTGTCTAGTTTCGCATTATAGCATCAGCAACTGCTCCCAGGACTGCTTCGAACTAGACTGTGCACAGGGACACCAAATGTGCACCTGAGGCAGACTTTCTGGCCCTGGTAAGTGCACCCACCCAGCATTAATAAACTAAATCCTATCTTGGAGGTGGTCACACCTACCTGTGACCGGATGCCTATTGTTCCACCTTCTTCTGTCCGAGCTTGGCTCAGCGGCAGGAAGACAGAAACGTGTCTCTGGTCGGCAGCAACCAGTTTGTGCTGTCTGGGTCAAGAATGCTAGTACTGGAAACACTGAGAGCCTAACGGAGGGCTCCTCCAGTGCTTGGAATATGTTTCCAACATGTTTTATACCAAGCATGATAGGATTCATTGCAACCAGTTTTGAGATTGTCATTACATAAATATGTGGTGCCCCTCTATGTAGAATATGGCTGCTTCACTGACTACCGGGAGCATGGACTGTGTAGGCAGCAGGTGTGTCCTGCTTATACCGGATGCACATTATCACTTAGAGCCATGCATCCTACCCTCAGGATTGTAATCATCTGCTATAGCGGAGACTTTTAGGTTTTGCAGTGACCGAAGATATAGAAAACCTATATCTTTAGCATGTCGTGCAAGCACCAACTTACACAGGCTGCAATGGCAGGGATGTAGTTCCAATTTGAATGGTCTCCCAAGGGTGGCATAATACATGATTCAGACCATTGGAAACCTCTGGGGTACCTATGCCCTGGGTACATGGGTACCATATACTAGGGTCTGACAAGGGTACCCCAGTATCCATTCTGGGATGTACCTTAGTAATGGGCTCACAAGTTTAGGGAGAAAGCAGATAGCCTGGGGTCCTGGGTTTTCAGGATCAGAGTCAGAGAAGCCAAAAACAGCATCACACCAAACAAAAAGTGTGAGTAACCTAAAGAAACATATAATACTTTCTTACAACTTCTCTATAAGTCTCAGTTCTCAAATATGATGGTGTCAAGATGACAACTATTGGTGTCTAAAGTTACCCGCCGTTTTGAGACACTATCACAAAATATTGATTGATTTGACAGTGACAGTGAGGGGTCTTGAAAAGAGTGGGACTTGTGTTAAATACCCGTAGCTAGCTGCTTCCTTTTGTGACAGTGAAGAATTCCTTAGGACAGTTCAACAAAAGGGTAGCCAAAAGAAGGACAGCTTCAGGTTCAATTAAGGTGGTATGGGTCACAATAGCCTTTCAGCCCACTTGATATGGAATAGAATGACGCAGGTCCCAATGCCACTCCAAGACTCTCCTGCCACCAAGAGGTGAACTAGCACAACTATGAGACCCTCAGGATGGAAAGGGGAATGGGAAATTGAAGAGACTGCCAAGTCTTCCACGGTCTTCCTTTCTTTCTGAACACACGTCTAGGTCTGGTTCTGCCTTAGTGTGTTCTGGGTGAATCAGGAACAGATTTCAAAATGTGCATGTAACACCGTTCAATATTAAACTCTAATTATCAGTAGTCATTTTATACTTCATTACATATGTGGTGTTTACTTGGTCTGTGCCTCTCTTCTTAAATGGTGTCAGTGGTAATCACCTTGGTATTTCTGTAATAAGCAATACCCATGAATTCCTGATTTATTGTAGTTTGTCTTTTTATTTACGTAGTAAATTATATTTCTTAACTTTATATTTTTTTGTGTTAAGCTTTGATTATTGTCTTGTTCAGTATAACCTTCTTTTCGTCTAATACATATATCTTTCCCTTTTTCTTCTAGAAACAACTTCCAGAGATTTCTCAACAACCGTAAACCCAGATAACAGTAAGTATATTCTTCTTATGTACCTAAATGCAACTCTAGTTTCTGGATTCTTACCAGTTAAGCCTCCTTATTCAACGAATCGCAAATGTAACAATAGTTTATTTAAAAACAGAATTCCTCTCAAGCGCTGCTTAATTACTAACGACAATACTGTTGCTTCACAGTAAATTCCTCTAAAAATGCAGATCTATAAACACACACAACACTGTTACTTCACATTGAACTTCTCTCAAAATGCTGGGTCGACTACTACTACGCAAGCAATTACACGGTAAATTTTCAATGCATTAACGGAAACTAAACAACGGAAACTTCGCCCTCTACTCTGACTAACTGGTTTTACTCCGCATCAAATTCCGCTGCCGGTCCCTCTTTAAACTCAGGTGAAGTGCAAGATTCCAGAGGGAATGCTTTGTGACATTCTTTCTGATTGTCCCACCTGTGACATAACACTAGACTGCTGACCCTGATTTTCCTTAATGGCGGCCATCTTATTATTCCAACTGATATTTTTAAGTGCTCTGCACCCTTGGTTGAATATGACGGGGGAAGTGATGGTACCTATTGATATCTAGCTTAGTCCCGAGTGTAGATGGGTTCTGACAGTATGTTCATTAATGCATAAAATATCCACATTGAGCTTTATTAGAATTTGAAGTCATATACAAATTGGTATGTCATAATAAGAAGTGTTTAGGGGTGTAGTCTGGTTGGTGCTAGAAAAAGTCCATAACATCCAAGGGAAAGATGAAGTGGAGACCAAACAACAGACTTGCTACAAGTTGTCTCTAATATGAATTGTCTTGCATACTATTACAAAGTTATCTAGAAAAAGATGAACATTTTAATAATTAAAGTCCTTTTTGGGTCTTGATTTCTTTTTTGGCACATTTGATATCAGATCTTGAAACTAATGGCATACGTCCTCAGATTCACCAGTAGAGTCTCTGTCGTAAGGCTCGACCCATTGAGTGTCTCACTTGACTACAAACAGTTAAAGACTCTTCTCAGACCAATGAAAATGTATCAGCTGGACTCTATTTACCAATATATTGGGGATTGACTAATCAATGTATGCACTCTACCAAAGCCTATGGCACATGTAATAAAGCAAACAACTTTAACAGTGTATCCTAGGCTCCAAACTCAAAATGTGGCCCTCACTTCTTCAGTACTTTGTTCTGCAGTTAGCAAACCGGATCCCAATAATTTGGTCAATGTAACAGATGTGATATGAAACACTACATAAAAGTGTATTTAATTATAAATAGCCAGGCAATTATTTTGAGAGTCTAAAACATATGGCAGATGTAAATTTTACATAACCAATTACCTTTATAAAAGATTTAGTAACTGATGTGTTTATGGCTATTTCTGTCATTGCTAAACATGAATATACGTGTAAACATGCTCATGAATGGTATAAAACTGGTGTTTCCCTCTAAGGAAATTCGGCTGGATTCGGCCACATTTTTACAATATTCACGTAAAATACGCTAACAAACAAAATACATAATTTGCATACTTAATGCTTTCTTGAAAATCTGGAAAGGTGATCCAGGTCATATCTGTGGAATACCCAATGTCCTGAAGACAACTGTGTGCAGCATGACCGTCTGTCTGTAATGAGGCCCCTGAATTTGTATTGTACATGTCAAGTATCCTTGCATGGAAAAGGGCAAACTTTATCCCTCTGCCGAAAAGGCCTAACTCAAACCCAGAAACGCTTTGTAATTTTAGACCAATATACCTGCTCCCAGGAGCCTCTAAGATACTGGAAAAACAGTGAATGTTCAGCTAATGTCGTTCCAAGAAACTTTCAACCTTCTTCAAACCTCACAACCTGGCTTCAGACCTTGGCTTAGTACAGAATCTGCACTGATGGAGATGATTGATTCCATTAAATTCACACTAGACGCCAGATTTAATGCCATCTTGAACGGATCTTTCTGGCAAATAGCCGCACCACTATAGGGTTGGAGGACATGGCCTTAGCCTGGCTAGAATCCTTTATAAAGGATAGAGAACAGATATCTGGCTCAAACCATTCCGCTCTGAATAAAAATGAATCAAATACAGCATTCTCTAGGGATCGGCCCTGAGCCCCACTCTTTTTAATATATATGTGATCCCACTGGGTAACCTCATAGAGTCCTTTGGCATCCAGGAACTTTCCTACATGGATGAATTGCTGCTTACATATGACAAAAATAACCTTAAGACCCAGGAACCATGTTCAGCCTGCATGACTGCAGTATAAGGCTGGCTCAAATGCAACACTCTATCAATTAATCAATCAGGGAATTATAAGCAGGCTACTCACATGTGAGGGACTCAAGGCGCTGGGGGGGTCCGCAGATCTGTTTAGCAGAAGAGCCAGGTCTTGAGGGTCTCCTGAATGTGTTCAGGGAGGGTGCTCGTCTGATGTCTGCTGGTAGCTCTTTCCAAGTCTTGGCTGCAATGTGAGAGAAGGATCTTCCGCCTGCTCTGGCTCTGTGGAGGCACAGGGTTTCGGCCAGTGCGAGACTAGACCGGAGGTTTCTTTTGGGTACGTGGAAGTTGTTTCTGTCATTGAGGAATTTGGCTCCATTGCTGTGTAGGATATTGAAGGCGTGAGTGAGGATTTTGAAGGTGACTCTTTTCTCCAGAGAAAGCCAGTGGAGACTTCATAGGTGTTTTGGCTGATGTGTTTGTGTCGGGGGAGGCCGTGGACGAGTCTTGTGGTGGTGTTCTGAATTGTCTGAAGTTTGCACAGAAATTACTTGTTGATGCCGGCGTAGACTGTGTTTCTATAGTTCAGTCTGCAGGTCATGAGTGTGTGGCTGACTGTCTTCCTTGACTCAGGGGGATCCACTTGAAGGTCTTGCGGAGGTTGTTGAAGTAGCTGGAGGTGACTGCATTGACCTGTTGGTTCATGGTGAGTGATAAGACGTGTATGATGCCCATGTTCTTTGCGTGGTCTGAGGGGGTAGGTGGGCTTCCGAGGGCGGTCGGTCACCAGGTGTTGTCGTCCCATGCAGAAGAGGTAGTACAGAGGATGAGTACTTCTGTTTTCTCAGTGTTGAGCTTCAGGCAGCTGTTCATCCAGACTGCGACGTCTTGCATTCGTTTATGGAAGTTGAGTTTGGCAGTGGTGGAGTCTTTGGTGAAGGAGAGGATGAGCTGGGTGTCATCAGCGTAGGATACGATGTTTGACCGTGTTGTCGGACAAAGCTTGCAAGGCGGGCCATGTAGATGTTGAAGAGGGTGGGGCTCAGTGGTGAACCCTGTGGGACTCCGCAGGTGATTTTCATGGGGTCGAAGATGAAGGGAGGGAGTCTGATTCTTTGGATTCTTCCGGTGAGGAATGATCGGATCCAGTGCACGGCTGTATCTTGTATACCTGCTTTGTGTAGTCTGGCGTCTAGTGTACGGTGGGAGACGATGTCAAAGGCCGCTGATCGGTCGAGTAGGATGAGGGTTGCGGATTGGCCTTGGTCCAGAAGGTTGAGGATGTCATCAGTGGCAGCGAGTAAGGCTGTGTCTGTGCTGTGTTTCCTTCGGAGTCTGGATTGGGACGTGTCGAGGACAGCGTTCTCTTCAATGAATTGTGGCAGTTTCTTGTTGACTGTTTTCTCTGCAACTTTGGCTATGAAGGGGAGGAGCCTAAAGGCCGATAGTTCTTGAGGTCGGTGGGGTCAGCTGTGGCTTCTTCAGCAGGGGTCTGACTTCTGCATGCTTCCAGTCATCATGGAAGGTGTCTGTTTTGAAGGTGGTTTTGATGGTACATAGTAGTTTGGGCGCCATGGCAGCCGCAGCTCTGTGGTACATTTGAGCGGGGTAGGGGTCAGTGTGGCCCCGAGTGGATGCTTTTCATGGTCTAGGCGGTGTCTTCGGCCATGATCGGTGTCCAGTTGGAGATGGTGGGCTGGCTGGTGTTTTTGGGGATGTACAAGAACTGTCACTAACTAATGCTGAAGCTAGTTAGAAGCAGTTTTCTTAACACAGCTTATCAGCAAAAATTATCGCCCTATTAGCGATGTATATTCAATACATCGCTACATGACAATAGTTCTAGGTAGCTGTGGTGAAAACTGCCGTTAACACTAGTGTGAAGGTGATACAAATTCTTGCGTTAGTAGACGAAAACTGATGAAAGGCCAATTTGCGGGCAAATAACTGACAGTGATGTACCACTTATCATTGCCCATTCCTTGAATCACCAAGGCATCCAAAACCTAGAAAGGGTGGCCAGTCCCTGGGGCCCAATGGCCTTGCTGGGCTCACTTCTTGGCCCCGGGGTGGGATACGGAGCTGCTGTGGAGTTGCTGGCACATTGTAGTAGACATTGATGCATTGCTGATCACCCTTACCTGGTGGTGAAGTCTTCCGGGTCACATGGAGACATGTAGCTGACTTGTGTGAGAAGACTGCCTGGTGCCCCTTGGTGCTGTGAACGGTAGAGGTGCTCCTGTGCAGCAATGTAGGGAGGTGTACATTGCATACCACGCGCCACCACTACACTGGGATGCACAGAGGACATTACCAATGGCGGGCCATGCCTCTCTGCATCACAGGCCAGAGGATTTTGCGCTGGCCAGACGCTGTTGATGGTGAGGCCCATGAGCTGCGCCAAACTTGTGTGACAGGAGCACTGCAACTTCATGCCTGAGCGGGCCCTGTTGCATGACCTGCATTCAGGGGTTCCCCAGTCAACTTGGCATTGACTGCTGTACCCTAGCTTGTGAAATCCTGCTTGGCTCAGGCTCTTGAGTCACAGATGTAGACAGAGTACAGCAAATTGTTCCACAGTGTCAATGCCCAGTTTGGTTATCATTACGGGAGGTCAGAGTAGGGTATTTTTGAGCTCTGCCCCTTCTGGATATGTGAGACCCAATACACTAAACCCTGTCTGGGAGGTGGTCAAACCTCCCTGTCGCAGGATACCTTTGTTCTGTCTTACGCTGCTCGAGCTTGGTCAGCATCAGTCTGTGGTAAATAAAATTACCGGGACTATTTTTCTATACATTAAATGACAATAAGGATAGCTCAATAAAATGAGAGGCAGAGTCCGTGGTATCTGAGTCATACGGGCTTTAATTAAGTGGCTCGAGACACTGGAAATCGGGTTCCATCACCACTAAGGTTCTGGAAGGGATATTCAACGTTTTATTAACATCACACATTATATATGATAAAACTGTACAATTGAAATGAATACAGTAGGCGTAACAAGTGAAAAGAGAGAGATAAGAACACATGGGCGTAAAAGAAGGCGTGTGAGGAGGCGTACACGTAGGCGTGCACTTGATGAGTCACAGAAGTGTCATAAGTGGGTGGGTGCAAGGAGAAAGTTTGCTGGGTCAGCAGAAACCTTTACTCAACATGCGCGCGCAACTGAGCATGACGTGGTATAGACGTGTAACTGGGGAGAGCTGGGGGGCTTGACTTTAGCACTAGTAGAGGAGACTGGTGTCTGGGATGCACCTATAGCATATCTGGTATCTTGTGTTTAGAGGATGTATTATCTGAAGTAAAAGGTCTCTCGGGCAGAGGCCGTTCATTACAGTATGCTAGTGCGTGCATATGGTTCTGCATGCAATGTACGGGAGCTATGGGCCTACCATGGCAACGGGTTCGGTAAATCACTTGCAAGGAGACAGGAAGGCAGGGCCCTTCGCTCTGCAGCCGGGAATATGTTTACCTATTTCACTAGACTGGAATGTGTTTTTGCGGAGGCTGAGCAGATAACTGTAGGCAAAATACCGTCTTGGCAGGCAGGCCAGGCCGAGCCGGGCACCGCTCGCCTGGGCAGGAAGTAAGGTAGAGGTCAGGGATGCATACCTAAACTGCAGCTTTCTGAGACAGAGAAGACTCGGAGCCTCAATTAAGGGCCTGGCTCGACTGAGCCAGAAAAACGTGGAGAATGTGTGCTTTGCAATATTTAAAAGTGCACCATGTAAATGCATTGGAAACGTAGGCCTAAATGCGGAATCAGTACTTTATACATGGAGGGCTCACTAACTGACATGCTAACATTAGACGGAAATGCAGAGGCATTATCATAGCAGGCACGGGAAGGGAATTACAGGACATACATGGGGCACGGGTGCATGGATAGGGTGCGAGTGGGGGTCACATTGACTACCTAAAAATTTCTATTTCCTCAAGCCGTGTTGTGCTGTCCTGGTCTAGAGGACTGGTACCAGGAGCACTGAGGGCCTATTATTTAAACCTTTTAAAATCCATTAAAACTATTATGCATTATATGCAAAATCTAAGATCAAAAACATTTCAGTACAGCTAATAATCATTATAATGGCTATTGGGTACTTTCAACATCTTGGAACTAGGTTTCCAAGCATCTAACAGGTATCAGGACACTTGTTATAATCCTGATGATATCTTTTAAGTAGTTTCCAGCTAAAATTCATCATATCGGGATTAACCAAACTCTTCTAATCTGTAGTTTTCACTCTTCAAAGTTTACTTTGGACAGAAGAACAAAAAGTGTTCTTCAAGTTCGACCATGCATGAGGGGCAGATGGACAAGATAGTAGCACCCTTCCATTTGCAGCAGAATTCATTGACTGGCAAAGTGCTGTACCTTATCTTCGGAAATAAAGATTTTGCTAATGGAGGTTCTATGTGGTTCAGAAATCAATCTAAATGTATGTTGTGTTTAAAATTCAGAAACATTCTTTTTAATTCCCCTGCAGTTCCTTTGTTTAGCCATATTTCATCAACATAAAGCCAGTATCTCTTTTCAAGGATTGACAACATTTCCTTTTTGTATACTGCTGGTATTAGTCCAAAACTCACTCATACCCAGTCTGTACAACCAACTCCTTAAGTACTTGAGCCACGGAATACACCCTCCAGTATCACATCAACGAATGATTCTCTCATGGGGAGTGGTGAATTATTTGACCAGACCCAAATTCGATATGCAAGGGGCCTGAAAGCAATTACATATGCTACATTTTTTAATAGCCAAGTTCAAGCAAATAGAGATCAGGGCGGCATTTCGAGGAAGTTCCAGGACCGATCGTATAAAATAATTTTCTGTTTTTTCAAAGGCCCCTACTTCATTTCGTCCCCCGACTCCGTGCCATACAGTGCTGATACAATGCCCTTTGCTTAATACACTTGAACTGGGACAACAGAAATATGAAATGAAATACCACCATTTGTAAAGCACTCCAGAGAGGAGTACTGGTGCTGGGGGCTGTTGGGAAGATTAAGTGAGCTTTGGCCCAGTGTCACGTTGTGGTAGTTTATCCTTTCGCTGGCACTGGGAATCGAACTGTGAGCTCCTGTGTTCTGGAGTCAGACACCCTGGCCACTGCACCACACATCGTCCATGGTCTATAAATTTACATTTTGAATTTTTTAACCAAAGTAGAACTTACATGTTGGAGTGAAAGCTGGATGTTTGCAATTTGTGGGCCCCATGATAATGAATTTGTCATCTTACGCCTCAAATTGTCGAATTGCTTCACCTGTTCTAACAAAGTGGAACCCACTGTTATCATGCACCTAAAAGAGTTATGTGGGTTGAATACCATTGATTTAGTTTTCTTGGTATTAATTTTTGAAAAAAACTCCCCACAAGCTGCTCTAAATGGCCCACTAGATTTTGAAACCCGATCGGGTCCTACAATTAAATAGGGTATTATTGGAAAAAAGCAAAGATGCCAATGGTTGACCAGGAAGCTTGGGGGGGATTGCCTTTACAATTTGTTTGTGATTCAATCAATCCATTAATGTAAAGATTGAACAGAGTAATCCGAAGTAAACATCCTTGACGCATGCATCTGTTTACCCTATTGCAGTCAGACAACTTACCACCCTCCCCAACTGACTTGTGCATCATTATCCCTGTGAAGTCTAATCAATATCTGCAATAAATTAGTCGGAACCCAAGCTTATACAGGGTTACTCCATAATTAATTTTCAGGGGACTAGATCTAATGTGGCATGCATGTCCCCAAACACAGCATATACATGTTCACTTTGGATTGTCACAAATTTCCACAAAATCATTTAAAAACAGGACAATTGGTATATGGTACTTGTCTTGTCTCTAAAACCTGACTGCAGGGGTGACAATATTTTCCCTTCTATCATGCAGTGTAAACGCCACTCCAGCAAATGCCTGCAAAATAGTTATTGTGCTATATCAATCAAGCTGATAGGTCTGTAATTGGCCGGATTGCTTTTGTCCCCCTTTTTGAATAAGGGTACTACCTTTCCACCTTACCAAGAATCTGGTATATCTGCTCCCTTTAAAATAGCATAAAAGCTATCCCCAAATTTTGGATTCTGAGAGATAAAATCACCCCAATTTTTTGTCTAAATCTGTTGCTCTACCCCGTTTGTAATGTGGCAATTGCCCCCTGATTGCAATATGTATTTTTTTATGTAAACAAACGTGTTTTCCACAGCCAAATGTGCCATTGAACCACAATCAAGAGTCAATTGTGGCTACGGAGGAATCACAAGAGGGCAGTGCAATGTGAAAGGATGCTGCTTTGATGACAGCCAACCAGGAACAATCTGGTGCTTCAATCCTCTGATTCCGAACGGTAAGGTGCTCAGAAGAATGACGTCTGTGTTTTCAGTTTCTGGTTTCTTGTAAAACAGTTGAGGCTATTTTAAAATATCAACGTTTGACTAGATTTTGACAGTGAAATTCCCCTCTTTGTGGAGTACATGCCAAATTCACATAAAAAATTAGTGACACAATGGCCTCCACCATACTTTCTATGTGGCACAGGAATATTTCACTTTGAAAATTTCAGAGTTGGTATCACCTATATTGCTTTCTGTGAGAAGTTGGCCTGGTATATGATGTTCACTAATGTAAGTGGGCAACTTGCACCAGTACAGACAACACTTGTGGTGATTTAAGAGGTCTTAGACAACCTTAAAAGATCTCTAAGTGGTAGCTGTGGAGTGTAACCTTCAGGCTAAATCTTAAAGGGTGTAAAGCAGCTTGTTTTGCAAGATTGAAATCTTATTGTATAGATTAAATAAAAAAAAGCACACAAAGTATTTTTTTAAATATGTATTTATTATATAACACTATCTAGTACGTTACAGTATCTCCTACACAGAGATGGACACAAACCACACAATACTTTAGCAAATAAATCACAGTAAATAGCACTAATGCACAGTGGGCAGAGGATGGGACCAAACAATATACAAAGAAAGTGGCATAAGAACCACGACTCGAGTCAGAACAATATCAAGAGGACGTAGAATCACTGGGACCCCAAGGAACCACCGAAGGTGAGTAGAAAGGGACCCCACAGAGAGCACGCACAGTGTCGGAGCACTACTGCAGGATCCGCACAACTTTAAGTGTAAGTCACGGTTTGAGTTTTAAAGATTAATAACCCTTCCCAGTCTTCCCAATAATACAACAGGAAATAACCAAAATACCTTTGCCAGCTGATATCACATAAATATTCATAAGATTGTCAATTTGAGTAATATCTATGCAAAGAGAAGGATAATTTGAATTTGTAAAAATCTTAATGAAAAGTAGGATTACATAAAACAGCTTTGCAATGAGTGCTTTGTAGGATATGATCAATAATTCTAAAATGTAAAGTGATGAGAGTATCTGAACCTACAAATATGGGAACAACTACACATTATCCAGAACAGCTAATTATATTTTTCTGCCAAATATTGCAGCACTAGTTTGCTCAGGAGATATCTATAAACATTATTTCCAATGTAAGGAGTACTTTTCAGCAGATTTCTAGAGAAAGCGATCGTTGCAGTTATGCAGTGGAGAAGTGTGGCTCAGGGGTTAGAGGCGGCAGACCCAGAAGCTGAGATCGGCCCTGGACGAGGGTTCAATTCCCCGCCTCGGCGGGTCTTGGGCTCAAAAATTCCACGGACTCGATAATTCTCGCTCTGGTGCCTTCTCGACTCACGGGTTCACACTCTGCGACTCTGGGCAATAGCTTGCTTAATCTCCACAATGGCCCCTCGCGGCGGGATGCCTGGCTTTCACCTTGTGGATACCCTGCCGGGGTTACCTCACAGGGGAATACCAGGACGGGTTCCCTAAGCAAGCGCCGGGAAACCCTTTGTGGGTAGCTGTGCGCTATATAAGCTCAAATACATTTACATTTACATTTTAAGAGACTTTCCTTCTCATTTGGAGGGGGACAGTAAATAAAATCTCACAGAAGATGTTTGATTTCCTCCTTGGACTTCTAGCTGCATAGCTACTTTGGGATGTTGCATATGGCTGATATTAAACAACATAAAATCCTCCTGCTGCTTCACCCACTGTGTCATTGTTGAGTAAATGATGCTAAAACTGGTTGAATATTAGTTGCCTGATCTGAGTGATGGATCTGCCTCTATGTATGTTGAAGGTATTCCTATGGAAATCTGCTGAACAGAGGGAGTCGCCTTTCACTTATGGATTAGTATCATCTACGTCACCCAGCATGTTAGACAGAGTAGACATGCAGTCAATTGCAGTGTATTCCCACTTGCAGGTGCATCTGTAGTGTCCACACTTTGAGATGGAATTTCCACTAGCCCAAAAAATCCACTGGCAGATGAGGGCATTTGTGGATTTTCCATAGAGGTGTCTTTGTCCATGGTGCTTAGATCTGCTTAGGTGAAAAAACAGCTACTGATGCAGGACAACTCTATCTTTGTTGGAGTGTCTAACTCTGTCTTGGCAGAGGAGGAAAATGCACCGCAATGTGTGTAATCTATGGATTTTGCCCAAATATCTACAATAGAGTTATGTATGATATAAATTCATCCTGTTGGATTTTGATGCATAATCTGCAGTTTCATTTGCTAACCTGCGATTGCAAGATTTATTTGTTTTGTAAACAAACCTGTTTTCCACAGTCAAATGTGCCATTGAACCAAAATCCAGAGTCAATTGTGGCTACGGAGGAATCACCAGAGAGCAGTGCAATGTAAAAGGCTGCTGCTATGATGACAGCATAACAGGAACCATTTGGTGCTTCAATCCTCTTCAGCTGAACGGTAAGGTGCTCAGAAGGATGACATCTGTGTTTTCAATTTCTGGTTTCTAGTAAAACAGTTGAGGATAATTTGAAATATCAAATGATTGAAGGAGTGTAAAGCAGCTTGTTTTATCAGAATGCAATATAATAGTATAGATTAAATAAAAGAGAACAACACAAAGTATTTTTTAAAATATGTATTTATTATATGACACTATCTAGTATGTTGCAGTATCTTCTACATAGAGATCGACACAAAGCACAATATACGTTAGCAAATAAATCACAGTAAATATCACCAAAGGCACAGTGGGCCACGGGGGGACCAAACCATATACTAAGAAAGAGGTATAAGAGCCACAGATCGAGCCAGGACAATGTTGAGAGGCCATAGAATCACTGGGACCCCAAGGAACCACCCAAAATCAGTAGATAGGGACCCCACGAAGAGCTTGTGCTGTATGGGACCACCTCCGCTGCCTCCGTACAAATCTACGTGTAAGTCACAGTAAGATTTTTAAAGATGAAGGACCCTTCCCAATGGACCCTGAAGATGCTCAGTTGTTTGGAGAGGCACCTCACCCATGGATACCCTAGTATCCACATTACATATTCCAGGGAATCTGGGGGCATAGGGGTCAATTGGTGTCGAAACCGTATTCAAACCCAATGGAGGACTTCAGAAAAGTGCCACTGCTGGTAGAGGAGAGAGTGCCCCTTGGAATCCAAACATGGATTCTTGAAGAAGAGTACCTGAAAGAAGAGGGGACAGAGCCTATGTCACTCGGGAGTGACCAGGAGTCATGGAAGACGAATCCGCTCCGATGTCAGGTGCTACACAGATGATGTTGATGAATTTGACTCTGCACTTGTTTGGGCCAGGCGATGCTGAGTATGATCAGGAGCCGGATACAATGTGTCCCACAAAGGATATCAAGTGCTTAGGGGTCTGTTTCTGGTGGGAGCATCAACAAGCCTTGTTAAATGCAACCCAAGCAGGAAGTTAAGAAAGTAGAAAGGTGGGACCAGCTAGGTCCAGGAGAGTCAAGGCATGCCACAAGTAATCAAGGGAGCCCAAAGAAGTCATAGATGACCCTCCACAGGTCGGAGGCACTGTAGTGGCAGGAGGACCTCATGCAGCTTATCAAAGCAGCAAAACACACAAGATGATGGACGGAATGTTGCACAATGGCAAAACATTCACCCCAGTCACAGATCTGGGTTTAATCCATCGTTATTTTGCTCACCAAGCCACCCCAGTTCAGACATGCCATATGCAAATCAGTCTTGACCCTGTGCCTCATGGGAACAGTCCAGCCTGAACTGCCAAGCCATGTCTTCCCTGGACCGGAATCAAGCATCCTACGACCGGTTTCTGGCTATCAGCCATCTTCAGCCAGTATAGCTTGACTCCAGTGGTGTAGTGAGTAAGGGACCCACGTCTGGGCATACCCTTCGCACATAGGGTGAAAAGAAAAACACACAAGATGATGGACAGAATGATGGACAGAATGGACAGAATTTTCCAGAGGTTGTGGCTACTTGGAGCTCGATGCACTTGTTGCAAGGTTGCCAATAACCCCTTTGCATATGCAAAAGTACCCAGTGCTTAGGGGTTTGGTTATTGCAGTCATTACGATTGATACTGACCTCAAACTCAGTGATAGGTCAGCTCGGGCCTCGAGGGATGAAGAAAACAACCACTTGTTTTGTTTAACCCTTCGGAGTCCACACGGGCCCAGGACCAGCAGAACCGTCAGCAGTGTTGAGGTGCTTGCGAATGCAGGGAAGTAACTCCTTCACTTAAAGGGAGAATCCTTCAACTGTTTTTGGTGCTCCAAAGGCCTTGGAGGGTTTCTGTATAAAGCACAGACACAGACAATGCAGCAGACAAGCAGGGGGACGAAGTCGGGCCCTTGCAAAGTCCAGCAAAGTCCAGAGTGTCCATAAGGTAAAAGGTGAAATCGTATTGGAATTGATTCTTTTCTCACTATGAATCTATGGACCTACACCCAGGTAAGCCCTCAAGTACCTTAGGGAAAGGTCTGCGATGTTTCATGGGACTCTCCCAGGGGAAGGTCTGGAAAAGGGGGAGATTATTCCCATGTCCATTGTCTAGTTTCGCATTATAGCATAAGCAACTGCTCCCAGGACTGCTTTGAACTTGTCTGTGCAAAGGGACACCAAATGTGCACCTGAGGCTGACTTTCTGGCCCTATCAAGTGCACCCACCCATCATTAATACACTAAATCCTGTCTTGGAGGTGGTCACATCTACCTGTGACAGGATGCCTATTGTTCCACCTTCTTCTGTCCGAGCTTGGCTCAGCAGCAGGAAGACAGAAACGTGTCTCTGGTCGGCAGCAACCAGTTTGTGCTGTCTGGGTCAAGAATGCTGGTACTGGAAACACTGAGAGCCTAACGGAGGCCTCCTCCAGTGCTTGGAATCATACCTTCTACACCGTTTACGGTGTGGGAGGTATGTTTCCAACATGTTTTATACCAAGCATGATAGGATTCATTGCAACCAGTTTTGAGATTGTCATTACATAAATACGTGGTGCCCCTCTATGTAGAATATGGCTGCTTCACTGACTACCCGGGAGCATGGACTCTGTGGGCTGCAGGTGTGTCCTGCTTATACCGGATGCACGTTGTTAGAACTGGCTATTTCTGGTAGGCTAAGGCTGACGCCAAAGCCAGGCAGAAACCACCAATCTAGTCAGGGCAAGAAAGTCACACGCCAAGATAACCCCTGCTCACCCCCTTGGTAGCTTGGCACGAGCAGTCTAGGCTAAACTCGGAGGCAATGTGTAAAGCATTTGCGTCAGCGCACAATAGCAACAACATACTAGGTACACCACAAAAGAGACTCCACACAAGGTTATTATAAAAATACCCTTTGTATTGTAAAAGCACATCAGATAAAATCACACATATACATGGTGCCAATGGGCACGGGCAATATTCACATGGGACTATTCACAAGACAGGGCCACATGGGCCACTGTCATATTCAACACTTTCCGAAATAGAAATACTTGTCAGAGATTAGAATAAGCATATAAAATCACTGTAGCACAAAGTAACAGTTATGAATCACGTCCAGTAACTACTGGGAACAGGTAAGTACACACTACGCATCCCTAAACACCTTAGGAGCATGTCACGCAGGTACCCAGGACCTCACTAGGACCACCTGTACTAGAAAGAACAACCACCTAAGGATGAAATCCACTTAGGGGTATAAATCAGAACACACTACCCATGATGCAAGAATATACATTCAGAGGAGTAGTAAAGAAAGAAAACACATGATGTATAGACCTACACATTCAGCGGTGTTAAGGACAGAGCACATGATGCAATCAAAATACATTCAGGGGTGCAGCGCAAGAAGACACATGATGACTAAACATTCAGAGGTGCAGCGCATGAAAAGAAAGACACATAATGCAGAAAACATTCAGAGGTGTCAAGAGTTATACCATAGCGCAAATATCACATGAGGCCTAAAAACCTTCAGAGGTGCAGGAATAACACATGATGCAAAACATTCAGAGGTGCAATAACCATACCATTGCGCAAGCTCACATAAGCCACCACCTGTGGCAGTCCCTAGGCCAATGGCCTTGTTGGGGCTCAGACGCCCTGAGTCTCAGTGTCAGGGTGCGCTGCCATGCAGCGCCAGTCTCGAAGTTCAAAAAGCCTAAACGTGGCAGGTGCCCACTAAGTGCTGGGCACCTGGAGAACAATAAAACTGCGCCAGGGCCCTCACTGGCCCTTAGGCGCCAACTGCGCCACTGCTGGAGCCACACAGGCTCTGGGCATAGCACATGCCCCCAGACGTTGGAGCCACAGAGGCTCTTAAAACACTGGTGCCCCTGGAGCCTCACCGGACTCTAGCCCTCACACTCGGGGGCAGGAAGGGACGAGCACCGACAATATGCCCCGAAGTCCCCCCCTCTCGGATATGGCCCTCTCGGGAGCCAAACGGGCTCGTAACCATAATGCGGCCCCTCTGAGCCTCTCTAGGCTCATGCGCGTTGGGGCGACCCACTGCCAACTGGGGCCGCCCTTGAAGGCTTTGCAATGCGTTGGGGCGACCCACTGCCAACGGGGCCGCCCTTACTCGGCGCCTTGACCGGCACCGCACGGAGCTTTCCCCCCCAGCAGCCCTTCACTCACCGGCTCTGCTGCGGGGAGGCTCCATCATCGCGCCGCTCAGCTTCCTCACTCTGCCCAGCCCTCCGCCCAGACTCACCGGGTCTCCTGCGCGGCTCGGCGGCAACGGAGGAGCTCCTGCTCCTCGCAGACTCTCCTCGCTTGGCCTGGTCCCCCGTCTTGGGACCGGGACGCAGAGTGGAGCCAGCCAGGCTCCCGGGCAGTCTCTTCTCCCGTTGCAGGGCTCCCTCGGCACACGGGAGCCCTGTTAACCGGCCGCCATCTCTCCGCGCCTTCCTCCTCTTCCTGGGCCCGGCGGTGATCACGAGCGATGGGCCAATCCCATCGCGGCCCTCGCAGCGAGCCTCCCAGTGACGTCGGAGCCTCGGCGGGCCAGGCAGCCAATCCCAGCGCGACTCTCGGGGGCAGGCCTCTTGCAACGGCCAATCAGAGCGCGGCTCCTGTCGGTGAGGGACCAATCGGGTCCTGGCCCCTTCGTTCTCCTCTCCTCGGCTCCTGATCGCCTTCAGGCCCCCGGGCCGCAGCGGTGACAACACGGGGCAATGCCGGGTGGGCACCGGCCTCCATTAAATGCAAAATAAAAGCTCTACTAAGCGCTTGGGCCAGATAAAGCGCTCCAAAACGCTAAAGGGCAAAAACACGCGCCCTCCAGCCCAGGATTACAGATAAAGCGCTATCAGCGCCAGGAATCAAACCATAGCGCCTCCAGCGCTACAAGGACCAAGACGGATTTAAAAATAAAGCGCTCCCAGGCGCACTCAGCAGCAAAGTCCTCCAGGCACTTCCAGGCTAGAATAAGCCTTGGCAAAAGCAAGCAAGAAGTCCTCAGCAGTCTGCAGCAGGGGACCACAGGCAAAGGGGTCCCCCAGGGATCCAGGAAGGTCCATCAGGTGCCCAGGGCTGGGCAGAGCCAGGGATTCCCCTGAGCTCAAGCAGCAACAGCCCCTGGCAGATTCAAGTTGAAGACAAGAACCAGTTGGAGGGAGACACAGCTCCTTCTTATAGCCAGGAATGTCTTTGAAGTACTTCGTGCAAGGGACCCTGAGTGCTGGAATGTTTCTGGTTTACGTCTTTCCTGACAGCTTCAGGGCCAGAGGTGACAGTGAGCCATCAGGAAGGAGAGCTAGCAGGGTGGCCGACAGGCACGGCCCGGCACCACCAGACGCTCTTTCCTCCCATCCCTGACAGCAGAGGGGCCTTTCATCCACGGCTGACTCAGACCCCCTCCTCTGGGGCCTTGCAGACCCTGCAGACCCTGTCCTACTCAAACCGGACAGTCCATCCACCAGCAGGTCCAGGCACTCCTGGGCAGACTCACCAGCCAATCACATGCTAGCACCAACTTACACAATTATGCCAACTTCCAAAAGTGGTACTTCTAGACTAGACACAGGCATGCTGCATACATCATTTTGCAGCATTCATTCTCACGAGTTCACACATATCAAACTCGACCCCTGCACTCCCCACACAACAGGAACTACCATGGGCATACATATTCCCCATTCATTCCTATGGGAGGGCAGGTCACTCACTCTTCATACAGAGAGCTCAAGCACTTTACACTGTACCACAGTGAAAAAAGTGCGCAGAGGCCTAGAATCACCAACACCAGGTTCCAGAAACAGGCTAGGAAAAAGCAAAAAGTCTAGGGGTAAACCTGCCCAAAGGGCCGGGTCCAACACAGCCCCCTTCCAGCCAAAACGCAGGGTAGACCAATCACTCCACTGATGGGCTTCACTGCTTTGGGCGACAAAAACCACGGACACGGACCGGCCCGGCAGGGACAACCCCCTGGTTTTTCGCCACTCTGAACCTACCTGGTTACCTCTAAACAATAACTCTCTGACACAACTAGGACACCCCACTGGGACTCCCTAGTCATCCACAGCCAAGACCATCCAAATCACAGGTCCTAACCAATCCACAGAGCGGGGGGCAATA
This sequence comes from Lissotriton vulgaris, assembly GCF_964263255.1. Classification (NCBI taxonomy): domain Eukaryota; kingdom Metazoa; phylum Chordata; class Amphibia; order Caudata; family Salamandridae; genus Lissotriton; species Lissotriton vulgaris. The sequence goes on along the minus strand of NC_141691.1, from coordinate 2,144,367,155 downwards.
ACCCCTGGCCCACAATAGCCATTCTCCACTCTCTCTCTCAGTGTAGCTACAACTACCACTGATCCAACAACCTAGGGTCCACACCCCCAAGCTGACCAGAGGTCTCAGGCAAGAATGCTCAACCTACCTCTACTTCTGGGTTTCCGCACCCTCACAGAGAAGCATTCACCAGAACACAAGTCTCCTACCAGATCAGGACCTCACTCCATCCCTGGTCTACCACCTGGAAACTATTTCACTTCTGAGGTACAAAGCACACAGCACAGTTCCTCTTCAAGCAGGTGGGGGGACACAGCACACCGCAAAGCCCCCTTTCCTCCACCTTAGTGGAAACAACAAACTGCAGGTGAGCCCCAGAACACACAGCAAGGGCAGCCCCCTCAGTCTCTTCAGCTGATCCACTTTGGCAGAGATTCCTCTTGACCTAGAAGTTTCCTAATCTCCCAACCTAAGATCTAAACCCTCAGGTTGCACCGGGGTCAGAAGTAAGGACACAGTCCCTCTGCGCCCCCTTCCAGTTCCATTACTATAGGCCCAGTATGTCTCAGGCTAGACAGAGCACACGCCAGCGGCGTATCAGCGACACACCCTCCTCCAGTACTCCCTATCACAGGGTAATTCTCAGTATGTCCCAGGCTAGACAGAGCACACGCCAGCGGCGTATCAGTGACACACTTTCCTTCAGTACTCCCTATCACAGGGCGATTCTCAGTATGTCCAAGGCTAGACAGAGCACACGCCAGCGGCGTATCAGTGACACACTTTCCTCCAGTACTCCTCCCAGGTCAGGCCACAACCCCAACCCGGCTTTCCCCCCTCCTCGGGGAACGACCTCCAGAGGCCCCACAAATGGTTAAGCACTCTAGACGGTCAAATGCTCAGCGAGCCAGGACTTCTGCACCCTCCACTTAGGAGCGGTACTGCCAAACATTAGGACCGCCGGAGTTCTGGTTACAGACACTCCCCGTCCTCTAGACACAGGAAAATCCTCCTCAAATGACTTGTATGTACAGCCTAGGCCCCTGACCTGGCGCTCCCTTAGGGAACCCTCCGGGCCCTGAGATAAGGTTTCAGGCCAACGTGGGACACACCGTCCCACACTCACTCCGCCTCCACTGAGACAGGACGTGAGCCCCTACACCCCTACCATCCTACTGGGATCTAGCTGGGCTACACATGAACCTCTTCACCTACACAGGATCATCAGATACACAAGCCACTGCTTTTAGAATCACTCCCTAATGCCACTGCAAGACATCTAGCACACCGCCAGACATCCACCTTCTTGTCCAGTTCCTCTGCAGGACCTCCTGCACACCACCAGAGGTACACCTCACGTGCAAGCTCCTTTAAAAAAAACTCACACCAGCTCCTCCAGTTCAGCACATAACTCATGCGCACACTCCCCCCCCTCGGACTGGTAAGGCAGTTTTTACCACCCCTGATTCCTCAACCTGACCACACGTGACACAGGTACCAAACTCTGGGAGCGGGGAATGGGATTTCACACGCACTGGACAAATTTAAGCTGCCACCACTGGATCCTACCACACTGGGGAATCCAGACACACACACTACACTCAGGGAACAACCACCCCCCTGAGCTAGTCTTTTCTCCTCACACTCCTTCTCTCTCCTATCTACCCACACACACACATGGGGATAGGATTTGGGCTTGGACACTGGACCCAGCAAGGGATTCCTAATCTATGGGAACCTCCCCCTCTACTGGCGTCCCGCCCTGTCACTTTCTCTCATCTGCCGCTAAACATAAAGCGCAGAAACACATTTGAAAATGACACTCTTGAGGAAAAAAAAAAAAAATCAAAAACAATAATCCCAAACATGTGACTATCTGAAAAAACAATTGCAGAGTTTTGTAATGTAGCCAGTTGTCGCTATGGCACTGAGCAAACGCAAGTCCCAAATCCGCACCGCTGACCCACCAATGTTAGAACTGGCTATTTCTGGTAGGCTAAGGCTGACGCCAAAGCCAGGCAGAAACCACCAATCTAGTCAGGGCAAGAAAGTCACACGCCAAGATAACCCCTGCTCACCCCCTTGGTAGCTTGGCACGAGCAGTCTAGGCTAAACTCGGAGGCAATGTGTAAAGCATTTGCGTCAGCGCACAATAGCAACAACATACTAGGTACACCACAAAAGAGACTCCACACAAGGTTATTATAAAAATACCCTTTGTATTGTAAAAGCACATCAGATAAAATCACACATATACATGGTGCCAATGGGCACGGGCAATATTCACATGGGACTATTCACAAGACAGGGCCACATGGGCCACTGTCATATTCAACACTTTCCGAAATAGAAATACTTGTCAGAGATTAGAATAAGCATATAAAATCACTGTAGCACAAAGTAACAGTTATGAATCACGTCCAGTAACTACTGGGAACAGGTAAGTACACACTACGCAACCCTAAACACCTTAGGAGCATGTCACGCAGGTACCCAGGACCTCACTAGGACCACCTGTACTAGAAAGAACAACCACCTAAGGATGAAATCCACTTAGGGGTATAAATCAGAACACACTACCCATGATGCAAGAATATACATTCAGAGGAGTAGTAAAGAAAGAAAACACATGATGTATAGACCTACACATTCAGCGGTGTTAAGGACAGAGCACATGATGCAATCAAAATACATTCAGGGGTGCAGCGCAAGAAGACACATGATGACTAAACATTCAGAGGTGCAGCGCATGAAAAGAAAGACACATAATGCAGAAAACATTCAGAGGTGTCAAGAGTTATACCATAGCGCAAATATCACATGAGGCCTAAAAACCTTCAGAGGTGCAGGAATAACACATGATGCAAAACATTCAGAGGTGCAATAACCATACCATTGCACAAGCTCACATAAGCCACCACCTGTGGCAGTCCCTAGGCCAATGGCCTTGTTGGGGCTCAGACGCCCTGAGTCTCAGTGTCAGGGTGCGCTGCCATGCAGCGCCAGTCTCGAAGTTCAAAAAGCCTAAACGTGGCAGGTGCCCACTAAGTGCTGGGCACCTGGAGAACAATAAAACTGCGCCAGGGCCCTCACTGGCCCTTAGGCGCCAACTGCGCCACTGCTGGAGCCACACAGGCTCTGGGCATAGCACATGCCCCCAGACGTTGGAGCCACAGAGGCTCTTAAAACACTGGTGCCCCTGGAGCCTCACCGGACTCTAGCCCTCACACTCGGGGGCAGGAAGGGACGAGCACCGACAATATGCCCCGAAGTCCCCCCCTCTCGGATATGGCCCTCTCGGGAGCCAAACGGGCTCGTAACCATAATGCGGCCCCTCTGAGCCTCTCTAGGCTCATGCGCGTTGGGGCGACCCACTGCCAACTGGGGCCGCCCTTGAAGGCTTTGCAATGCGTTGGGGCGACCCACTGCCAACGGGGCCGCCCTTACTCGGCGCCTTGACCGGCACCGCACGGAGCTTTCCCCCCCAGCAGCCCTTCACTCACCGGCTCTGCTGCGGGGAGGCTCCATCATCGCGCCGCTCAGCTTCCTCACTCTGCCCAGCCCTCCGCCCAGACTCACCGGGTCTCCTGCGCGGCTCGGCGGCAACGGAGGAGCTCCTGCTCCTCGCAGACTCTCCTCGCTTGGCCCGGTCCCCCGTCTCGGGACCGGGACGCAGAGTGGAGCCAGCCAGGCTCCCGGGCAGTCTCTTCTCCCGTTGCAGGGCTCCCTCGGCACACGGGAGCCCTGTTAACCGGCCGCCATCTCTCCGCGCCTTCCTCCTCTTCCTGGGCCCGGCGGTGATCACGAGCGATGGGCCAATCCCATCGCGGCCCTCGCAGCGAGCCTCCCAGTGACGTCGGAGCCTCGGCGGGCCAGGCAGCCAATCCCAGCGCGACTCTCGGGGGCAGGCCTCTTGCAACGGCCAATCAGAGCGCGGCTCCTGTCGGTGAGGGACCAATCGGGTCCCGGCCCCTTCGTTCTCCTCTCCTCGGCTCCTGATCGCCTTCAGGCCCCCGGGCCGCAGCGGTGACAACACGGGGCAATGCCGGGTGGGCACCGGCCTCCATTAAATGCAAAATAAAAGCTCTACTAAGCGCTTGGGCCAGATAAAGCGCTCCAAAACGCTAAAGGGCAAAAACACGCGCCCTCCAGCCCAGGATTACAGATAAAGCGCTATCAGCGCCAGGAATCAAACCATAGCGCCTCCAGCGCTACAAGGACCAAGACGGATTTAAAAATAAAGCGCTCCCAGGCGCACTCAGCAGCAAAGTCCTCCAGGCACTTCCAGGCTAGAATAAGCCTTGGCAAAAGCAAGCAAGAAGTCCTCAGCAGTCTGCAGCAGGGGACCACAGGCAAAGGGGTCCCCCAGGGATCCAGGAAGGTCCATCAGGTGCCCAGGGCTGGGCAGAGCCAGGGATTCCCCTGAGCTCAAGCAGCAACAGCCCCTGGCAGATTCAAGTTGAAGACAAGAACCAGTTGGAGGGAGACACAGCTCCTTCTTATAGCCAGGAATGTCTTTGAAGTACTTCGTGCAAGGGACCCTGAGTGCTGGAATGTTTCTGGTTTACGTCTTTCCTGACAGCTTCAGGGCCAGAGGTGACAGTGAGCCATCAGGAAGGAGAGCTAGCAGGGTGGCCGACAGGCACGGCCCGGCACCACCAGACGCTCTTTCCTCCCATCCCTGACAGCAGAGGGGCCTTTCATCCACGGCTGACTCAGACCCCCTCCTCTGGGGCCTTGCAGACCCTGCAGACCCTGTCCTACTCAAACCGGACAGTCCATCCACCAGCAGGTCCAGGCACTCCTGGGCAGACCCACCAGCCAATCACATGCTAGCACCAACTTACACAATTATGCCAACTTCCAAAAGTGGTACTTCTAGACTAGACACAGGCATGCTGCATACATCATTTTGCAGCATTCATTCTCACGAGTTCACACATATCAAACTCGACCCCTGCACTCCCCACACAACAGGAACTACCATGGGCATACATATTCCCCATTCATTCCTATGGGAGGGCAGGTCACTCACTCTTCATACAGAGAGCTCAAGCACTTTACACTGTACCACAGTGAAAAAAGTGCGCAGAGGCCTAGAATCACCAACACCAGGTTCCAGAAACAGGCTAGGAAAAAGCAAAAAGTCTAGGGGTAAACCTGCCCAAAGGGCCGGGTCCAACACACGTTATCACTTAGAGCCATACATCCTAAAGTTACCCGCCGTTGTGACACATTATCACAAAATAGCAATTGATTTGACAGTGACAGTGAGGGGCCTTGAAAAGAGTGGGACTTGTGTTAAATACCCGTAGCTAGCTGCTCCCTTTAGTGACAGCGTAGAATTATGTAGGACTGTTCAACGAAAGGGTAGCAAAAAGAAGGACAGCTTCAGGTTCAATTAAGGGGTTATGTGTCACAATAGCCTTTCTGCCCACTTGATTTGAAATAGAATGACACAGGTCCCAATGCCACTCCAAGACTCTCCTGCCGCCAAGAGGTGAACTTGCACAACTAGGAGACCCTCAGGGTGGAAAGGGGAATGGGAAAGTGTAGAGACTGCCAAGTCTTCCTCGGTCTTCCTTTCATTTTGAACACACGTCTAGGTCTGGTTCTCCTTAGGTCTGGTTCAGTTCTGGGTGACTCTGGAACAGATTTCAAAAGGTGCATGTAACACTGTTATATATTAAACTCTAATTATCGTTATTCATTTTATACTTCATTACATATGTGGTGTTTACTTGGTCTGTGCCTCTCTTCTTAAATTGTGTCAGTGGTAATCACCTTGTCATTTCTGTAATAAGCAATACCCAAGAATTCCTGATTTATTGTAGTTTGTCTTTCTATTGACATAGTGAATTATATTTCTTAACTTTATATTTTTTTGTGTTAAGCTTTGATTAATATCATGTTCAGTATAAGCTTCTATTAGTCTAATACATATATCTTTCCCTTTTTCTTCTAGAAACAACTTCCAGAGATTCCTCAACAACCTTAAACCCAGAGAACAGTAAGTATATTCTTATTATGTACCTAAATGCAACTCTAGTTTCTGGATTCCTACCAGTTAAGCCTCCTTATTCAACTAATCGCAAATGTAACAATAGTTTCTTTAAAAACAGAATTCCTCTCAAGCGCTGCTTAATTGCTAACGACAACACTGTTGCTTCCTCTAAAAATGCTGAGCGATAAACACACACAACACTGTTATTTCACATTGAACTTCTCACAAAATGCTGGGTCGACTACTACTATGTAAGCAATTACGTGGTAAATTTACAATGCATCAACGTAAACTAAACAACGGAAACTTCGCCCTCTACTCTGACTAACTGGTTTTACGCCGCGTCAAATTTCGCTGCCGGTCCCTCTTTAAACTCAGGTGAAGTGCAACATTCCAGAGGGAATGCCTCGTGACATTCTTTCTGATTGGCCCACCTGTGACATAACACTAGACTGCTGACCCTGATTTTCCTTAATGGCGGCCATCTTATTATTCCAACTGATATTTTTAAGTGCTCTGCACCCTTGGTTGAATATGACGGGGGAAGTGATGGTATCTATTGATATCTTGCTTAGTCCCGAGCGTAGATGGGTTCTGACAGTATGTTCATTAATGCATAAAATATCCACATTGTGCTTTATTAGAATTTGAAGGCATATACAAATCTGTATGTCATAATAAGAAGTGTTTAGGGGTGTAGTCTGGTTGGTGCTAGAAAAAGTCCATAACATCCAAGGGAAAGATAAAGTGGAGACCAAACAACAGACTTGCTATAAGTTGTCTCTAATATGAATTGTCTTGCCTACTATTACAAAGTTAGCTAGAAAAAGATGAACAATTTAATAATTAAAGTCCTTTATGAGGCTTGATTTCTTTTTTGGCACATTTGATATCAGATCTTGAAACTAATGGCATACGTCCTCTGATTCAGCAGTAAAGTCTCTGTCGTAAGGCTCGACCCATTGCGTGTCTCACTTGCCTACAAACGGTTATAGACTCTTCTCAGACCAATGGAAATGTATCAGCTGGACTCTATTTACCAATATATTGGGGATTGCCTCATCAATGTATGCACTCTACCAAAGCTTATGGCACATGTAATAAAGCAAACAAGATATACATCACACTTTAACAGCGTATCCTAGGCTCCAAACTCTAAATGTGGCCCTCACTTGTTCAGTACTTTGTTCTGCAGTTAGCAAATCGGACCCCAATAATTTGGTCAATGTAACAGATGTGATATGAATCACCACATAAAAGTGTATTTAATTATAAACAGCCAGGCAATTATTTTGAGAGTATAAAACATATGGCAGGTGTTAATTTCACATAACCAATTACCTTTATAAAAGATTATGGGCCAGATGTAGGTGAAATAGATTTACCGATTTTTAATTACCGAATTTTACTGATTCGGTAATTAAAAATCGGTAAATCTAAGGGGTGGATATGTAGGTATTCCAGATGTGCTGGAATACAGATTCGGAAGAATTCGGTATTTACCGATTCGGTAAATACCGAATTGGTAATGCCCATTCATTCCTATGGGCTTTGAAGCCCATAGGAATGAATGGGCATTACCGATTCGGTATTTACCGAATCGGTAAATACCGATTTTCACACAGGTACAGGGGGTGTCACTTTGACACCCTCTGGCACCCCCAAAACTGGCTCGGGTGCCATGTTGCAGGCATACATGCCCTAAGGGCAGGTCTGCCTGTCACATGGCATAGGTGTGCATGCACACATGTGCATGCACACCGGAATCGGTATTTCACCATCAAATTGGATTTGATGGTAAAATACCGATTCGGTAAGGCCTCTGGGACTCTGAAGAGTCCCACCTACATCCGGGTGCCACAGAATCGGTAAAATTACCGAATTTTTATTTTACCGAATCGGTAAAATTACCGAATCTGTAATTTTACTGATTCAGTAAAATAATGCCCCATATATACCTGTCACCCATTTACCGATCAGTAACGGCTAAAATCGGCCGTTACTGCTCGGTAAATGGCCTCAAACGGCCACCTACATCTGGCTCTTAGTAACTGATGTGTTTATGGCTATTTCTTTCATTGTTAAACATGAATATACGTGTAAACATGCTCATGAATGGTATGAAACTGGTGTTTCCCTTCAAGGAAATTCGGCTGGATTCAGCCACATTTTTACAATATTCACGTAAAATAGGCTAACAAACAAAATACATAATTTGTTTACTTAATGCTTTCTTGAAAATCTGGAAAGGTGAGCCAGGTCATATCTGTGGAATACACAATGTCCTGAAGACAACTGTGTGCAGCATGACCGTCCCTCTTTTATGGGGTCCCTGAATTTGTATTGTACATGTCAAGTATCCTTGCATGGAAAAGGGCAAACTTCATCCCTCTGCTGAAAAGGCCTAACTCAAACCCAGAAACGCTTTGTAATTTTAGACCAATAGCCCTGCTCCCAGGAGCCTCTAAGATACTGGAAAAACAGTGAATGTTCAGCTAATGTCGTTCCAAGAAACTTTCAACCTTCTTCAAACCTCACAACCTTGCTTCAGACCCCGGCTTTGTACTGAATCTGCACTGATGGAGATTATTGATTCCATTAAATTCACACTAGACGCCAGATTTTATGCGGTCTTGCACGGATCCTTCTGGCAAATAGCCGCACCACTATAGGGTTGGAGGGCACGGCCTTAGCCTGGCTAGAATCCTTTATAAAGGATAGAGAACAGATATCTGGCTCAAACCATTCCGCTCTGAATCAAAATGAATCAAATACAGCATTCTCTAGGGATCGGCCCTGAGCCCCACTCTTTTTAATATATGTCATCCCACTGCGAAACCTCAGAGAGTCCTTTGGCATCCAGGAACTTTCCTACATGGATGAATTGCTGCTTACATATAACAAAAATAACCTTAATACCCAGGAACCATTTTCAGCCTGCATGACTGCAGTATTAGGCTGGCTCAAATGCAACGCTCTATCAATTAATCAATCATGGAATTATAAGTAGGCTACTCACACGTGAGGGACTCAAGGCGCTGGGGGGGTCCGCAGATCTGTTTAGCAGAAGAGCCAGGTCTTGAGAGTCTCCTGAATGTGTTCAGGGAGGGGGCTCGTCTGATGTCTGCCCGTAGCTCTTTCCAGGTCTTGGCTGCAATGTGAGAGAAGGATCTTCCACCTGCTCTGGCTCTGTGGACCCGCGGGGGTTCGGCCAGTGCGAGATTAGAAGACCGGAGGTTTCTTTTGGGTACGTGGAAGTTTCTGTCATTGAGGAATTTGGCTCCGTTGCTGTGTAGGAATTTGAAGGCGTGAGTGAAGATTTTGAAGGTGACTCTTTTCTCCACAGAGAGCCAGTGAAGACTCATAGGTGTTTTGGCTGATGTTTTTGTGTCGGGGGATGCCGCGGACGAGTCTGGTGGTGGTGTTCTGAATTGTCTGAAGTTTGCACAGTAATGACTTGTTGATGCCGGCGTAGAGTGTGTTTCTATAGTTCAGTCTGCAGGTGATGAGTGCGTGGCTGACTGTCTTCCTTGACTCAGGGGATCCACTTGAAGGTCTTCCCGAGGTTGTTGAAGTAGCTGGAGGTGACTGCATTGAGCTGTTGGTTCATGGTGAGTGATAAGACGAGTATGATGCCCATGTTCTTGGCGTGGTATGAGGGGGTAGGTGGGCTTCCGAGGGCGGTTGGCCTCCAGGTGCTGTCGTCCCATGCAGAAGAGGTGGCACAGAGGATGAGTACTTCTGTTTTCTCAGTGTTGAGCTTCAGGCAGCTGTTCATCCAGACTGCGACGTCTTGCATTCGTTTTTGGAATTTGAGTTTGGCAGTGGTGGAGTCTTTGGTGAAGGAGAGGATGAGCTGGGTGTCATCGGTGTAGGATACGATGTTGAGACCGTGTTGTCAGACAATGGTTGCAAGGCGGGCCATGTAGAAGTTGAAGAGGGTGAGGCTCAGTGGTGAACCCTGTGGGACTCCGCAGGCGATTTTCATGGGGTCAAAGAAGAAGGGTGGGAGTCTGATTCTTTGGCTTCTTCCGGTGAGGAATGATCGGATCCAGTGCACGGCTGTATCTTGTATATCTGCTTCGTGTTGTCTGGCAACTAGTGTACGGTGGGAGACAGTGTCAAAGGCTGCTGATCGGTCGAGTAGGATGAGAGTTGCGGATTGGCCTTGGTCTAGAAGGTTGAGGATGTCATCTGTGGCAGCGAGTCAGGCTGTGTCTGTGCTGTGGTTCCTTCGGAGTCTGGATTGGGACGGGTCATAGACAGCGTTCTCTTTAATGAATTGTGTCAGTTTCTTGTTGACTGTTTTCTCTGCAACTTCGGCTATGAAGGGGAGGAGCGTGAAGGCCGATAGTTCTTGAGGTCAGTGGGGTCAGCTGTGGCTTCTTCAGCAGGGGTCTGACTTATGCGTGCTTCCAGTCATCATGGAAGGTGTCTGTTTTGAAGGTGGTTTTGATGGTACATAGTAGTTTGTGCGCGATGGCAGCCGCAGCTCTGTGGTAGATTTGAGCGGGGTAGGGGTCAGTGTGGCCCGAGTGGATGCTTTTCATGGTCTAGGCGGTGTCTTCGGCCGTGATCGGTGTCCGGATGGAGATGGTGGGCTGGCTGGTGCTTCTGGGGATGTACAAGAACTGTCACTAACTAATGCTAAAGATAGTTAGCAGCAGTTTTCCTAACACAGCTTATCAGCAAAAATTATCGCCCTATTAGCGATGTATATTCAATACATCGCTACATGACAATAGTTCTAGGTAGCTGTGGTGAAAACTGCCGTTAACACTAGTGTGAAGGTGATACGAATTCTTGCGTTAGTAGACGAAAACTGACGAAAGGCCAATTTGCGGGCAAATAACTGACATTAGTCAGCCTAACGTGACTTTTTTTTGCCTAAAGAGGCAAACATAGTCTATATATCCTCCCTTCATGAGAAATAGGAATAAAAAATAAAAAGAGTGCAGATTGGATCAGCCAGGGCCAAGTGCAGCACAGATCAACAACCCTCTCCAAGCCCCCTAACAGCCAGGATGATGAGTCAAAGTCCCAGGGGAAGAGGAAATCCAGGGCTACAATCGTGAAAAGAGGTGCATCGCTCGGCAAAACCAGTGATGTACCACTTATCATTGCCCATTCCTTGTACCACCAAGGCATCCAAAACCTTGAAAGGGTGGACAGTGCCTGGGGCCCAATGGCCTTGCTGGGCTCACTTCTTGGCCCCGGGGTGGGATACGGGGCTGCTGTGGAGTTGCTGGCACATGGTGGTAGACATTGATACATTGCTGATCACCCTTACCTGGTGGTGAAATCTACCAGGTCGCATGGAGACATGGTGCTGATTTGTGTGAGAAGACTGCCTGGTGCCCATTGGTGCTGTGAACAGTAGAGGCGCTCCTGCGCAGCAATGTAGGGAGGTCTACATTGCATACCACGTACCACCACTACACTGGGATGCACAAAGGACATTACCAATGGTGGGCCATGCCTCTTTGCATCACAGGCCGGAGGATGTTGCGCTGGCCGGACGCTGTTGATGGTGAGGCCCATGAGCTGCGCCGAACTTGTGTGACAGGAGCACTGCAACTTCATGCCTGAGGGGGCCCTGTTGCATCACCTGCATACAGGGGTTCCCCAGTCGACTTGGCATTGACTGCTGTACCCTAGCTTGTGAAATCCTGCTTGGCACAGGCTCCTGAGTCACAGATTTGGACAGGGTACAGCAAATTGTGCCACAGTGTCAATGCCCAGTTTGGTTATCATTACGGGAGGTCGGAGTAGGGTATTTTTGAGCTCTGCCCCTTCTGGATATGTGAGACACAATACACTAAACCCTGTCTGGGAGGTGGTCAAACCTCCCTGTCGAAGAATACCTTTGTTCTGTCTTACGCTGCTCGAGCTTGGTCAGCATCAGCTGTGTTGTGCTGTCCTGGTCTAGAGGACTGGTACCTGGAGCTCTGAGGGCCTATTATGTAAACCTGTTAAAATCCATTAAATCTATTATGCATTATATGCAAAATCTAAGATCAAAAACATTTCAGTACAGCTAATAATCATTATAATGGCTATTGGGTAGCTTCAACATCTTAGAACTAGGTTTCCAAGCATCTAACAGGTATTAGGACACTTGCTACAATCCTGATGATAACTTTTAAGTAGTTTCCAGCTAAAATTCATCATATCGGGATTAACCACACTCTTCTAATCTGTACTTTTCACTCTTCAAAGTGTACTTTGGACAGAAGAACAAAAAGTGTTCTTCAAGTTCGACCATGCATGAGGGGCAGATGGACAAGATATTAGCACCCTTCCATTTGCAGCAGAATTCATTGACTGGCAAAATGCGGTACCTTATCTTCGGAAATAAAGATTTTGCTAATGGAGGTTCTATTCTTTTTAATTCCCCTGTAGTTCCTTTGTTTAGCCATATTTCATCAACATAAAGCCAGTATCTCTTTTGAAGGATTGGACAACATTTATTTTTTGTATACTACTGGTATTAGTCCAAAACTCACTCATACCCAATCTGTACAACCAACTCCTTAAGTACTTGAGCCACGGAATACACCCTCCAGTATCACATCAACTAATGATTCTCTCATGGGGAGTGGTGAATTATTTGACCAGACCCAAATTTGATATGCAAGGGGCCTGAAAGCAATTACATATGCTACATTTTTTAATAGCCAAGTTCAAGCACATAGAGATCAGGGCGGCATTTCGAGGAAGTTCCAGGACCGATCTTATAAAATAATTTTCAGTTTTTTCAAAGGCCCCTACTTTATTTCGTCCCCCAACTCCGTGCCATACAGTGCTGATACAATGCCCTTCGCTTAATACACTTGAACTGGGACAACAGAAATAAGAAATGAAATACCACCATTTGTAAAGCACTCCGGAGAGGAGTACCAGTGCTGGGGGCTGTTGGGAAGAATAAATGAGCTTTTTCCCAGAGTCACATTGAGGTAGTTTATCCTTTCGCTGGCACCGGGAATCGAACTGTGAGCCCCTGTGTTCTGGAGTCAGCCACCCTGGCCACTGCACCACACCTCGTCCCTGGTCCATAAATTTACATTTTGAATTTTTTACCAAAGCAGAACTTATATGTTGGAGTGAAAGCTGGATGTTTGCAGTTTGTGGGCCCCATGATAATGAATTTGTCATCTTACGCCTCAAATTGTGGAATTGCTTCACCTGTTCTAACAAAGTGGAACCCACTGTTATCATGCCCCTAAAAGAGTTATCTGGGTTGAATACCATTGATTTCGTTTTCTTGGTAATAATTTTTGAAAAAAACACCCACAAGCTGCTCTAAATGGTCCACTAGATTTAGAAACCTGATCGGGTCCTACAATTAAATGGGGTATTATTGGAAAAAAAGCAAAGATGCCACTGGTTGACCAGGAAGCTTGGGGGGGATTGTCTTTGCAATTTGTTTGTGATTCAATCAATCCATTAATGTAAAGATTGAACAGAGTAATCCGAAGTAAACATCCTGGACGCATGCATCTGTTTAGCCTATTGCAGTCAGTCAACTTACCACCCTCCCCAACTGACTTGTGCATCATTATCCCTGTGAAGTCTAATCAATATCTGCAATAAATTAGTCGGAACCCAAGCTTATTCAGGGTTACCCCATAATTAATTTTCAGGGGACTAGATCTAATGTGGCATGCATGTCCTCAAACACAGCATATACATGTTCCCTTTGGATTGTCACTAATTTCCACAAAATCATTTAAAAACAGGACAATTGGTCTATGGTACTTGTCTTTTCTCTAAAACCTGACTGCAGGGGTGACAATATGTTCCCTTCTATCATGCAGTCTAAACGCCTCTCCAGCAAATGCCTGCAAAATAGTTATTGTGCTATATCAATCAAGCTGATAGGTCTGTAATTGGCCAGATTGCTTTTGTCCCCCTTTTTGAATAAGGGTACTACCTCTCCACCTAACCAAGAATCTGGTATATCTGCTCCCTTTAAAATAGCATAAAAGCTATCCCCAGATTTCGGATTCCGAGAGATATAGATCACCTCAAATTTTTGTCTAAATCTAGTGCTCTACCCCGTTTGTAATGTGGCAATTGCCCCCTGATTGCAATATGTATTTTTTTATGTAAACAAACGTGTTTTCCACAGCCAAATGTGCCATTGAACCACAATCAAGAGTCAATTGTGGCTACGGAGGAATCACAAGAGGGCAGTGCAATGTAAAAGGCTGCTGCTATGATGACAGCAAACCGGGAACTATCTGGTGCTTCAATCCTTTTCAGCCGAACGGTAAGGTGCTAAGAAGAAGGACGACTGTGTTTAGAATTTCTGGTTTCTTGTAAAACAGTTTAGGATATTTTGAAAAATCAAACTGATTGACTAGATTTATACAGAAAAATCCCCCTCTATGTGGAATACATGCCAAAATCACATAAGAAACTACTGGCACAATGGCCTCCACCATACTATCTATGCAGTACAGGAAAGTTTGACTTTGAAAACTTCAGAGTTGGTATCACCTGTATGGCCTTCTGTGAGGAGCTGGCCTGGTATATGATGTCCACTAATGTAAGTGGGCACCTGGTACCATTCCAGACAACACTTGTGGAGATTTGAGAGGTCTTAGACAACCTTTAAAGCTCTCTAAGTGGTAGCTCAGGAGAGTATCCTTCAGGGTAAGTCTTGAAGGAGTATAAAGCAGCTTGTTTTACCAGAATGCAATCTTATAGGATAGATTAAATGAAAAGGAACGACACAAAGTATTTTTAATAATATTCACTGAAAAAACGATAGGTTTGACACCAGTTATAGTTAGCTGGAAATTTTACTGACATAAAACCATTGAAATTCCCACGTTATAGTTAGTTGGACTCACTATAACTTGCGCGCCTGCAATGCACTGCTGATGACGTCACACAATACATCACTCATGACATGGTCAGTGACATCACTCATGACAACACTGATGACACCATCCAGTGAATGTGTGTCTTTTTGACAAATAAATATGTTTTATATATGTATCTGTAAAGGTCGATGGAAGAATAAATGTTTAAAAAAGTGTCTTAATGTATGTTTTAAAAAAAAATGATTGGTTAACTGGCTTATGAAGTGTATCTTAGTGAATACATATATTAGCGAGTATTGTTTAAATATTTAAATGTTTGTATCAGTGTTTCACTTTGTGTATAAGTGGCTGCATGGGTTGGTAAGTAGCTACATGTGTGTGTATATGGGCTATTAGATTTTTTTTTAGTATCAGTATGTCTGTATAGTTTGGTGGGGGTGTTACTTAGCACATAGATGCATCAATGACTGACTCACTGTTTGTATGTGTTTTGAAGACAGCATATGTGCAGGACTGTATGGGTGGATGAGTGTGTATATGTGTGTGTTAGTGAGTGAATGACTGTCTCACTAGTGTCTTTATCAGTAACTACATATGTTTTATGTTTTATGTCCCGGCCCTCCCGCTGATACCCTTGGACCCCAAAGCAGCAGAAGAAAAATGTGTCAACCTGGCCACTTTTTTTGACGATAAGATCAAAAAAATCCTTGCCTCCCTTCCTGCTACCAATCCTGCCATCTTAGAAAAAGCCAAGGACTCATCCCCTTTGCTAGGGAACTCTCCTGTGGAACCCGATTCACCTCATTTAGCGTCATTCGGACCAGTCACCGAAGAAGAAGTAGCAGCTACATTAGCATCTACAAAGAGTGGCGCCCCCAGCGACTCAGTTCCCATACGGTTCGTCAAAGACATCACTCGGACCATTTTGACCAAACTCACTGCCCTCATTAACACCTCGCTAGCTCAAGGAGAAGTCCCGCAAAGCTGGAAGGAGGCAGTCGTCAAAGGACTGCTTAAAAAGCCTTCGCTAGACCCCGCGGACCTATCCAACTACAGACCCATCTCGCTCCTCCCTTGGATAGGTAAGGTCGCCGAGAAGCTTGCAAATAAAAAGCTGTCCCACTTCCTAGAAGCAAACCATCTCCTTAAAAACTCCCAGACAGGCTTTAGACCAGGTCAGGGCACTGACACCGCCCTCCTTGCAGCTGTAGAGAAGGCTCGGGAAATCATCGACACTGGAGGATCAGTGGCAGTGGTCCTCCTAGACCTAAGCGCGGCCTTCGACACTGTCAGCCACCAGGTCCTAACCCAGCGCCTGGATAACATCGGCGTGAAAGACAGTGCGTTGAAATGGCTCACGTCCTTTCTCTACCGACGCTCCTTTCAAGTCTGGGAAGGAGAAAGCCGCTCTCCCTCTTTCCCCCTCCGGTGTGGTGTGCCACAGGGCTCTTCACTGAGCCCCACACTTTTCAACGTGTATATGGCCCCACTGGAGGAGCTGGTTTCACCATTCGGAGTCACTATCGTCAGCTATGCTGACGATACTCAGCTGGTGGTGACTCTCTCCCACCCCAAGCTAGAGCCCTCCAATCTTCGAGACTGCCTCTCCAACGTCCACCAATGGATGAGTGACTCAGACCTCAAACTAAACGGGTCAAAAACAGAGATCCTGCTCCTAGGTCACAAAACTATGAGCCTACCCTCCAACCTCTGGCCCGCCTGCATGGGTGAACCCCCTACTCCCAAGACAGAGGTTAAGAGTCTGGGAGTATGGCTGGAGACAGATCTCACCTTCAGGACACAGGCTAGGAAAACAGCCGGCATCTGCTATGGCCTACTGAGATCATGCAGAAAGGTGCTCCCTTTACTACCATCCCTGTCCCAACTTCTGCTGATTCAAGGCTTAATCTTATCCAGGCTGGACTATAGCAATGCCATTTACCTCGGAGCACCGGAATCCACTCTACAAATTCTGCAAAAAACCCAGAATGCCGCAGCTCGCCTACTCACGAACACCCAGCCAGAACATCAGCCAAACCAGCTCTGAGGAAACTGCACTGGCTCCCCGTAAGGGAAAGAGTCGCTTTTAAATCCCTCTGCCTGGCCCACAAGGTTCTGCACAACGCCGGCCCCCCAATTCTTAATAATTGGATCACACCATACAGACCGACGAGAGCGCTTCGGTCAGAACTCGGAAACCTTATCATGGTCCCCAGGGTGAAGAAGGCCCGCATAGGCGGCCGCCGCTTCTCAGTCAACACAGCGAAAAAATGGAACGCGCTCCCCCCGAGTCTCAGAGCTGAACCAAACCTCCTACGATTTAGGAAGTCCCTCAAAACCCTACTCTTCCCCTGAATCATCATCTGCTTCTCTTTGCCCCTCCTTAGGAGTCCGAGGTTTTAGCGCTGGGATACTCGAGGGTGACTACGCGCTCTATAAAAACCTAAATAAATAAAAATAAAAAAATTAAATATAATCTAGTATATGTGAGTATTGATGTATATAAGTGAGTATATGTGAGAGTGAGAGATTGAAAGAGTTCTTGTTTAAATAAGTATGTGTTTCTATAAGTGATTGTTTAAGAGAGTAAGTATGTGTAAGTTTCCTTAGAAGTAAGGTGGTAGTGTGTTAATAGCTGTATATGCAAATAAATGGATGTTCAATAGTTTATTTGCATGTGTGATTATGTGTGTGAGTAACTTTTGGATGACTGTCGGTGTGTAACAGGATGTATAGGTGTTTCACTACATATGATGAGTGAATATATGTATGAGTGACTATATAGAACTGTTGGTGAATGAGTGGATGTGTATATAGACGGTGGTATTACTGAATTGGTTGTTGTAACTGGTATGGGTATCTCTATTTTTTTGAAAATTTTAGATTCTATTTTTGAATATGTGTTTCAAGGGTTACATTACACTGAAAGGAGGTCTGTCACTCTGTCACAAGGATGGTGTCATCAGTGATGTCATCAGTGATGTCACTGACCATGTCATGAGTGATGTAATATGTGACGTCATCAGCAGTGCATTGCAGGCGCGCAAGTTATAGTGAGCCCAACTAACTATAACGTGGGAATTTCAATAATTTCATGTCAGTAAAATTTCCAGCTAACTATAACTGGTGTCAAACCTATGGTTTTTTCAGTGAATTTAATAGGTTTTTTAAATGCTAATTCCTAAATATAACTGGTGTGAAACCTATGGTTTTTTCAGTATATTTCATAGGTTTTGTAAATGCTATCAGTCTATTGCTATCAAATATAATATATTTTATAATGAATCCTATATTGTATATTTATGAATACTATTTTTTTTATGTATATTCTTCTTTTTTTTTTTTTGCCCTGGAGCACTCCCGGTGCGCGTACCGGTGTGCGCACCGGAAAGCGCAGTCTTGCGGCACGCCCCGGTGCGCGTACCGGTGAGTGTCCAGTTTGCGCTGTGGCCGCGAACGAAAACATCAACGTGACGTATCGGGTAGCCGTGTCCGCGTGATACGCATGGCGTAAGCGCACCCGGAAGCACCCGAGCGCACACGATCGCTCTACGTAAGCGCGTAGGGTCATGTGACCTGAAAATAACACTTTTCATTGGTTCAGAACAGTTTTTCTTTTCCAAATGATGAAAGCCCCCACCTTTTTTCCTCATTCTCACTTTGTTCTTTGACTGAGGAAGACCTGTTTGCAGCAACAGGAGCATCTCAACCACCACCACCACCACCACCACAAGGACCACCACAACACCACAGTGGTGGAGAAGAAGAAGAGGAGGAGGAGGAGGAGGAGGAGAGGCGGTTCCTGCCTGAAGATAGTACCCCCTATAAGCCAAAGGAGCACATTGTCTGGGAGTTTTTTAAAATCCCAAGGGACCTAAAAAAAGTTAATGCTCCTAAAGTTACATGTCTGATCTGTGGCACTGTATTTTCCAGGGGGAACCCTGCCAAAAAGTATTTTTTTGACAACAACAGTATGATTCGCCACATGCAACGCCGGCACTCAAACAACTATGCTGCGGCAGAGGTCAGAGAACTGACCAGAAACCCTCCCCAATCTTCTCCCAGCACCTCCCAAAGTAAACAACCCACTCGATCGGGTCCAGAGATAAGGGAGATGGTCCTAAATATCCAACCCCAGTTTGGAGATTTTAGAATTGTTTGTAAATTTTGCGGGACTACAATTTGCTATGGAGAGCAAAGTATTAAACTGATTAACCGTGCTGGACACAACCACAAGTGCAAAAACACACCTTAATTTTTTCCTGTTTTTTTTGCTCCAGTTGAGCCGTTTACAATTCCGTGTTTTTTGTTTGTCCCCATAAAAATTACAAAAAAAATATAAAATTGTTCATAAAAGCCAAAAAAAGTAAAAAATGTTCCAAAAAACAATAAAAAAATATAAAACAACAAAAAGAATTAAAAAAACAGTTCTTTTTAGAACTACCTCCAATTTATAAAAAAATGCTAAATTTCTTAAAAAGTTTGTCATTCTTTTTTGCTCATGGTACGCTCCCCGGTATGCTCCGCGGTGCACGTACCGGGCGCTCCCCCCGCGCAAATCAAATGGGTTTTTTTTTTTTTGCCCCTCGGGGCCCTTTTATGGCCCCCACATCAAACCTAGGGGGTCAGGGGGGGTCTACCCTGCCCCCTTTTGGTCATTTCCCCCTTTGTTTTTGCCACCTCTTGTGTCTTGATCCTACAGAGACACAAGATGGCGGCCGCTCCGGACTGTTTGGAATGTTGACAGACACCCAAGAGCCAATCAGCTTTCCGCGCGCGAACTCGCGTAGCGCGCTGGAGCGCGCCCCGGTGCGCGTACCGGGGCGCGCTTATAGATATATATATTTTTTTTTACCTAAATTACTCGAAATCCACTGGAGCACATATCTTGAGACATAGCAAAGGCACATCGGGCTACCAGTCCCTACAATTTTGCCAAGTTTGGTGGAAATCCATTCAGCCGTTCGGGCTAAAAGTGAGTCCAACTGCCCCCTGGAAATTAACATGGGGAAAACACGTTTTGGGACCCCCCTTTTATCTCGGCACCAGCTTAACGAATCCCCTCCAAAGTTTCAGGGAAGGAGCGGCTAGAGCTGGCCATTTTCTTGAAGACATTCAGCCAATTTCGTCCATCAACGCCAAAGTTATTTCCAATAGAATTTTGCGGATTTCCTATGGAATACAATCCTAACTATAACTACCTACTGGCGACGGCCAGTAGGTAATGTATATATTATATGACACTATCTAGTACTTTACAAAATGTCTTCCACCGATATAGACACAAAGCACACAATACTTTAGCAATGATTCACAGTAAATAGCATCAATGCACAGTGGGCCCGAGAGCGTATCAAACAATATACTAAGAAAGTCGTATAAGCACCACAACTCAAGTCAGAACAAAGTTGAGAGGACATTGAATCGCTGGGACCTCAAGGAACTACCCAAGGTGAGAAGATAGGGGCCGCCCGAGAGCGCATGCATGATGAGAATACAAATGCGGGCTCCGTACAACTCTACATGTAAGTCGTGGTTGGAGTTTTAAAGATTAAGGACCCTTCCAAGTCTTCCCACTGATACAACAGAAAATACCCAAAACAACTTTGTCAGATGACATTTGGTAAATATTCGTAAGATAACCAATTTGAGAAATATCTATAGAAAGAGAAGGATAATTTGAATTTGGAAAAAGTCTTTGTATAATATGAGCAATAATTCTAAAATATTAGGAGACGAGAGTCTCTGAATCTGATGAGACGAGAGTCTCGGAATCTGATGCATATGTAACCCACTACACATTACCCAGAACTGCACATCTAATTTTTCTACCAATTATTGCACCACTAGTTTGCTCAGGACATAAATGTAAAGTATTTGTCCAATGCAAGGAGTACTTTTCAGCAGATTTCTAGAGAAAACTATTGTTGAATTTATGTAAGAGACTTACCTTCTCATTTGGAGGAGGACATTAAATACAATCGCACAGGAAATGATTGATTTCCTTTGTAGACTTTTAGCTGAATAGCTACTTTGGACTGCTGCATATGGCTGATATTCCATGAAATAAAATACTCCAGCTGCTTCTCCCATGGTGTCATTGTTGAGTAAGTGATGCTAAAACGAGTTGAATATTAGTTGCCTGATCTGAGTGATGGATGTCCCACTATGTCTGTTGGAGCTATTCCTGTGCAGTCTGCTGAACAAAGGGAGTCGCCTTTCACTTATGGATTAGTGTAATCTACTTCACCCAGCATGTTAGGCAGAGTAGACATGCAGTCATTGGCAGTGTAATCCCACTTGCAGGTGCATCTGTAGTGTCCACACTTTGAGATGGAATTTGCACTAGCCCAGAAAATCCACTGGCAGAGGAGGGCATTTGTGGATTTTCCATTGAACTGTCTTTGTCCATGGTGCTAACATCTGCTTAGGTGAAAAAACCAGCTACCGATGAGTGACATTTCTATCTTTGATGGAGATTCCCACTCTGTCTTAGCAGAGAAGGATAATGCACCACAATGTGTGTAATCCCTGAATTTTGCCCACAGATGTACAATAGAGTTACCCATAATGAAAATTTAACTTCATGTTTCATTTACGAACCTGTGATTGCAAGATGTTTTTTTTTTTATTTAAAAGTTATCAAACATGTTTTCCTCAGGCAATTGTGGTGTTGAACCAAAATCAAGAGTCAATTGTGGCTACGGAGGAATCACCAAAGAGCAGTGCAATGTGAAAGGATGCTGCTTTGATGACAGCCAACCAGGAACAATCTGGTGCTTCAATCCTCTGATTCCGAACGGTAAGGTGCTCAGAAGAATGACGTCTGTGTTTTCAGTTTCTGGTTTCTTGTAAAACAGTTGAGGGTATTTTAAAATATCAACGTTTGACTAGATTTTGACAGTGAAATTCCCCTCTTTGTGGAGTACATGCCAAATTCACATAAAAAATTAGTGACACAATGGCCTCCACCATACTTTCTATGTGGCACAGGAATATTTCACTTTGAAAATTTCAGAGTTGGTATCACCTATATTGCTTTCTGTGAGAAGTTGGCCTGGTATATGATGTTCACTAATGTAAGTGGGCAACTTGCACCAGTCCAGAAAACCCTTGTGGTGATTTAAGAGGTCTTAGACAACCTTAGAAGATCTCTAAGTGGTAGCTGTGGAGTGTAACCTTCAGGCTAAATCTTAAAGGGTGTAAAGCAGCTTGGTTTGCAAGATTGCAATCTTATTGTATAGATTAAATTTAAAAAAAGCACACAAAGTATTTTTTAAATATGTATTTATTATATAACGCTGTCTAGTACGTTACAGTATCTCCTACACGGAGATGGACACAAACCACACAAATAAATCACAATAAATAGCACTAATGCACAGTGGGACCAGGCGGTGACCAAACCATAAACTAAGAAAGTGGCATAAGAACCACAACTCGAGTCAGGACAATATCAAGAGGACGTAGAATCACTGGGACCCCAAGGAACTACCGAAGGTGAGTAGCAAGGGACCCCACAGAGAGCACACGCAGTGTCGGAGCACTACTGCAGGCTCCGCACAACTTTACGTGTAAGTCACGGTTTGAGTTTTAAAGATTAATAACCTTTCCCAGTCTTCCCAATGATACAACAGGAAATAACCAAAATAACTTTGCAAGCTGATATCACATAAATATTAATAAGATTGTCAATTTGAGTAATATCTATGCAAAGAGAAGGATAATTTGAATTTGAAAAAATCTCAATGAAAAGTAGGATTACATAAAACAGCTTTGCAATGAGTGCTTTGTAGGATATGAGCAATAATTCTAAAATGTAAAGTGATGAGAGTCTCTGAACCTACAAATATGTGATCAAATACACATTACCCAGAACAGCTCATTATATTTTTCTGCCAAATATTGCAGCACTAGTTTGCTCAGGAGATATCTATAAACATTATTTCCAATGTAAGGAGTACTTTTCAGCAGATTTCTAGAGAAAGCGATCGTTGCAGTTATGTAAGAGACTTTCCTTCTCATTTGGAGAGGGACACTAAATAAAATCTCACAGAAGATGTTTGATTTCCTCCTTGGACTTCTAGCTGCACAGCTACTTTGGGATGTTGCATACAGCTGATATTAAACAACATAAAATCCTCCTGCTGCTTCACTCATTGTGTCATTGTTGAGTAAATGATGCTAAAACTGGTTGAATATTAGTTGCCTGATCTGAGTGATGGATCTGCCTCTATGTATGTTGAAGATATTCCTATGGAAGTCTGCTGAACAGAGGGAGTCGCCTTTCACTTATGGATTAGTATCATCTACTTCACCCAGCATGTCATACAGAGTAGACATGCAGTCAATGGCAGTGTACTCCCACTTGCAGGTGCGTCTGTAGTGTCCACACTTTGAGATGGAATTTCCACTAGCCCAGAAAATCCACTAAAAGAGGAGGGCATTTGTGGATTTTCCATTGAGGTGTCTTTGTCCATGGTGCTTAGTTCTGCTTAGGTGAAGAAACAGCTACTGATGCAGGACAACTCTATCTTTGTTGGAATGTCTAACTCTGTCTTGGCAGAGGAGAAAAATGCACCGCAATGTGTGTAATCTCTGGATTTTGCCCAAATATCTACAATAGAGTTATGTACGATATAAATTCATCCTGATGGATTTTGATACAAAATCTGCAGTTTCATTTGCTAACCTGCGATTGCAAGATTTATTTTTATGTAAACAAACTTGTTTTCCACAGTCAAATGTGCCATTGAACCAAAATCCAGAGTCAATTGTGGCTACGGAGGAATCACCAGAGAGCAGTGCAATGTAAAAGGCTGCTGCTATGATGACAGCATAACAGGAACCATTTGGTGCTTCAATACTCTTCAGCTGAACGGTAAGGGGCTCTGAAGAATGACATCTGTGTTTTCAATTTCTGGTTTCATGTAAAACAGTTGAGGATATTTTGAAATATCAAATGATTGAAGGAGTGTAAAGCAGCTATCTAGAACATCAACTTTAGTGAACATGATGTACCTTAACAAACGCATGATAACTGTTATTTAATTGTATTTATTATGTCTGTTATGTGAAAGAAAACTGCAGAAAACTCAAAAAAGTATATATTTTTGTATAATGAAGAATAAATGAAAAAAACAACAAATATGTGAGAAGTTTAATGTGTCATGAGATGCACCCTATGTATAAATAACTGACTTAACTGCCAAAATTGTTGAATATATTTAGGTCACAAAAAGAGGTTTTTACCTGTGTTCTTATGCTACTTGCCACTCCCACCTCTTGACCGCAAACAAAATACGGAGTACCCTTGTTCTTACCGCTTTTTCTCAAGGGTACCCCAGTATACATTCTGGGATGTACCTTAGTACTGAGCTCACCAGTTTAGGGAGAAAGCAGATAGACTGGGGTCCTGATTTTCAGGATCAGAGTCAGAGAAGCCAAAAACAGCATCACATCAAACAAAAAGTGTTAGTAACCTAAAGAAGCAGATACTACTTTCCTACAACTTCTTTATAAGTCTCAGTTCACAAATATGATGGTGTCATGATGACAACTATTGGTGTCTAAAGTTACCCTCCCTTTTGAGTCAGTATCACAAAATATCAATTGATTTGACAGTGAAAGTGAGGCGTCTTGAAAAGAGTGGGACTTGTGTTAAATAGCCGTAGCTAGCTGCTTTCTTTTTTGACAGTGTAGAATTCTTTAGGACTGTTCAACGAAAGGGTAGCCAAAAGAAGGACGGATTCAGGTTCAATTAAGAGGGTATGTGTCACAATAGCCTTTCAGCCCACTTGATATGGAATAGAATGACGCAGGTCCCAATGCCACTCCAAGACTCTCCTGCTGCCAAGAGGTGAACTTGCACGTCTAGGAGACCCTCAGTGTGGATAGGGGAATGGGAAAGAGAAGAGACTGCCAAGTCTTACCCGGTCTTCCTTTCTTTCTGAACACACGTCTAGGTCTGGTTCTCCCCTAGAGTGTTCTGGGTGAATCAGGAACAGATTTCAAAATTTGCATGTAACACCGTTCAATATTAAACTCTAATTATCAGTAGTCATTTAATACTTCATTACATATGTGGTGTTTACTTGGTCTGTGCCTCTCTTCTTAAATGGTGTCAGTGGTAATCACCTTGTTATTTCTGTAATACGCAATACCCATAAATTCCTGATTTATTGTAGTTTGTCTTTCTATTTACGTAGTGAATTATATTTCTTACCTTTATATCTTTTTGTGTTAAGCTTTAATTAATATCTTGTTCAGTATAACCTTCTTTTAGTCTAATATATATATCTTTCCCTTTTTCTTCTAGAAACAATTTCCAGAGCATCCTCAACAACCGTATACCCAGATAACAGTAAGTATATTCTTCTTATGTACCCAAATGCAACTCTAGTTTCTGGCTTCCTACCAGTTAAGCCTCCTTAATCAACTAATCGCAAACGTAACAATAATTCTTTAAAAACAGAATTCCTCTCAAGCGCTGCTTAATTGCTCACAACAATACTGTTGCTTCACAGTAAATTCCTCTAAAAATGCTGCTTTATAAACACACACAACACTGTTAATTCACATTGAACTTCTCTCAAAACACTGGGTCGACTACTACTGCGCAACAAACTACGCGGTAAATTGACAATGCATCAATACTCAAAACAATGGAACAGTCTAACGCGGACTTTGGTAACTCCTCCGCAACCGGCAGTGAAGAGATAAAGACTTGACACGGCGGAAACTAAACGACAGAAACTCCACCCTCTACTCCAACTAACTGGTTTTACGCCACGTCAAATTCCGCTACCGGTCCCTCTTTAAACTCAAGGTGAAGTGCAAGATTCCACAGGGAACGCCTTGTGACATTCCGATAGGGCTACCTGTGCCATAACACTAGACGGCTGAACCTGATTTTCCTTAATGGTGGCCATCTTAGTATTCCGACTGATATTTTTAAGTGCTCTTCACCCTTGGTTGAATATGACGGGGGGCTCTTAGAGTGATGGTATCTATGGATCTCTTGCTTAGTCCCGAGCATAGATGGGTTCTGACAGTATGTTCATTAAAGCATAAAATCTGCACCATGAGTTTTATTAGAATTTGAAGGCATATACAAATTGTTATGTCATAATAAGAAGTGTTTAGGGGTGTAGTCTGGTTGGTGCTAGAACAAGTTCATAACATCCAAGGGAAAGATAATGTGGAGACCAAACAACAGACTAGCTACAATAGATGTCTCTAATATGAATTGTCTTTACTATCACAAAGTTAGCTAGAAAAAGATGAACATTTTAATAATTAAAGTCCTTTTTGGGGCTTGATTTCTCTGTTGGCTCATTTCATATTAGATCTTGAAACTAATGGCATACATCCTCTGATTCAGCAGTAGTGTCTCTGTCGTAAGGCTCGACCCATTGAGTGTCCACTTGCCTACAAACAGTTATAGACTCTTCTCAGACCAATGAAAATGCATCGGCTGGACTCTATTTACCAATATATTAGGGATTGACTAATCAGTTTATGCACTCTACCAAAGCTTATGGCACATGTAATAAAGCAAACAAGATATTCATCACACCTAACAGCGAATCCTAGCCTCCAAACTCTAAATGTGGCACTCACTTGTTCAGTACTTTGTTCTGCAGTTAGAAAACCAGATCCCAATAAATTGGTCAATGTAACAGATGTGATATGAAACACTACATAAAAGTGTATTTAATAATAAATAGCCAGGCAATTATTTTAAGAGTCTAAAACATATGCAGATGGTAATTTTACATAACCAAATACCTTTGTAAAAGATTTAGTAACTGATTGTTTATGGCTATTTCATTCATTGTTAAACATGAATATACGTGTAAACATGCTCATGAATGGTATAAAACTGGTGTTTCCCTCTAAGGTCCAAGAATGCTGGATTTGGCCACATTTTTACAATATTCTCATAAAATACGCTAACAAACAAAATATATTTTGCATACTTAATGCTTTCTTGAAAATCTGGAAAGGTGATCCTGGTCATATCTGTGAAATACCCAATGTCCTGAAGACAACTGTGTGCAGCATGCCCGTCCGTCTGTAATGAGGTCCCTGAATTTGTATTGTACATGTCAAGTATCCTTGCATGGAAAAGGGCAAACTTCATCCCTCTGCTGAAAAGGCCTAACTCAAACCCAGAAACGCTTTCTAAATTTAGACCAATATCACTGCTCCCAGGAGCCTCTGAGATACTAGAAAAACAGTGAATGTTCAGCCTATGTGGTTCCAAGAAACTTTCAACCTTCTTCAAACCTCTCAATCTGGCTTCAAATTCTGGCTTAGCACTGAAACCGAACTGATGGAGAATATTGATTCCATTAAATTCACACTAGACGCCAGATACGATGCCGTCCTAAACTGATCCTTCTGTTAAAATTGCCTCACCACTATTGGGGTGGAGCACAAGGCCTTAGACTGGCTAGCATCCTTTAAAAATGATAGAGAACAAATATTTGGCTCAAACCATTCCGCTCTGAACCAAAATTAATAAAATACAGCTTTCTCCAGGGATCGGCCCTGAGCCCCACTCTTTTTAATATATATGTGATCCCACTGGGTAACCTCATACAGTCCTTCGGCATCCAGGAACTTTCCTACATGGATGAATTGCTGCTTACAAATAACAAAAATAACCTTAAGGCCAAGGAAACATTTTCAGCCTGCATGACTGCAGTATTAGGCTGGATCAAATGCAACGCTCTATCAATTAATCAATCAATCATGGAATTAGAAGCACTCTACTCACACATGAGGGACTCAAGGCGCTGAGGTGGGGGGGTCCGCAGATGTGTTTGGTCGAAGAGCCGGGTCTTGAGGGTATACCTGAAGGTGTTCAGGGAGGGAGAATGTCTGATGTTTGCCGGTAGCTCTTTCCCGGTCTTTGGCTGCAATGTGAAGGATATTTTGCCTGCTCTGCCACTATGGAAGCGTGGGGTTTCAGCCCGTGCGAGGTTAGAAGACCGGAGGTTTCTTTTGGGTAAGTGGAACTTGTTTGTGTCGTCGAGGAATTTTGGTCCATTGTTGTGTAGGAATTTGTAGGCGTGAGTGAGGATTTTGAAAGTGACCCTTTTCTCCACATGGAGCCAGTGGAGACTTTGTAGGTGTTTTGGCTGATGTGTTTGTGTAGGGGAATGCCGTGGACGAGTCTGGGGGTGGTGTTCTGAATTTTCTGAAGTTTGCAGAGTAATGATTTGTTGATGCCGGCGTACAGTGCGTTTCTATAGTTCAGTCTGCTGGAGTGTGTGGCTACTGTCTTCCTTGACTCAGGGGGATCCACTTGAAGGTCTTCTGGAGGGTGTTGAAGCAGCTGGAGGTGACTGCATTGACCTGTCGGTTCATGGTGAGTGATGAGTCGAGTATGATGCCCATGTTCTTGGCGTGGTCTGAGGGGGTAGGTGGGCTTCTGAGGGTGGTCGGCGACCAGGTGCTGTCGTCCCATGCAGAATAGGTGGTACAGAGGATGAGTACTTCTGTCTTCTCAGTGTTGAGATTCAGGCAGCTGTTCATCATCCAGACTGCGATGTCTTGCATTAGTTTTTGGAAGTTGAGTTTGGCAGTGGTGGGGTCTTTGGTGAAGGAGAGGATGATCAGGGTGTCATTGGCGTAGGATACGATGTTGAGACCGTGTTGTCGGACAATGGTTGCCAGGCGGGCCATGTAGATGTTGAAGAGGGTGGGGCTCGGTGATGAACCCTGTGGGACTCCGCAGGAGATTTTCATGGGGTCGGAGATGAAGGGTGGGAGTCTAACCCTTCGGCTTCTTCCGGTGAGGAATGATTGGATCTAGTGCACGGCTGTATCTTTTATGCCTGCAGCATGTAGTCTGGCGACTAGTGTGCAGTATGAGACGGTGTCAAAGGCCTCTGATAGGTCGAGTTGGATGAGGGCTGTGTAGTGGCCTTGGTCCAGAAGGTTGCAAAAATCGTCTGTGGTGGCAAGTAGGGCGGTCTCTGTTCTGTGGTTGATTCGGAGTGTGGATTGGGACAGGTCGAGGACAGCGTTCTCTACAATTATTTGTGTCAGTTTCTTCTTGACTGTTTTCTCCACAACTTTGGCTATGAAGGGGAGGAGCGAGATGGGTCGATAGTTCTTGAGGTCGGTGGAGTCAGCTGTGGGCTTCTTTAGCTGAGGTCTGACTTCTGCATGCTTCCAGTCATCAGAGAATGTCCCTGTTTTGAAGGTGGTTTTGATGGTACATTGTAGTTTGGGTGCGATGGCAGCTGCAGCTCTGTGGTGGATGTTAGGGCGGTAGGGGTCAGTGTGGGCCCCGAGTGGATGCTTTCCATGGTCTAGGCGGTGTCTTCGGCTGTGACTGGTGTCCAGTTGGAGATGGTGGGCTGGCTGGTGTTTCTGGGATGTACAAGAACTGCCACTAACTAACGCTAAAGCTAGTTAGCAGCAGTTTTCTGAACACAGCCTATCAGCAAATATGATCGCCCTGTTAGCAATTTATTTTCAATACGTTGCTACATGGCAATAGTTCTAGGTAGCTGTGGTAAAAACTGCGGTTAACACTAATGTGAAGGTGATACAGATATTTGCGTTAGTAGATGAAAACTGACAAAAGGCCAATTTGCGGGCAAACAACTGACATTAGTCAACCTAACGTGTTTTTTTTTCGCCTCCAGAGGCAAAAATAGTCTATAAGTCCACCCTTCATGAGAAATAGGAAACAAAGCCAATGGAATGCAGATTGGAGCAGCCAGGGCCAAGTGCAGCACAGATCACCAGCCCTCTCCAAGCCCCCTAACAGCCAGGATGATGAATCAAAGTCCCAGGGGAAGAGGAAATCCAGGGCTACAATCATGAAAAGAGGTGCATCGCTGGGCAAAACCAGTGATGTACCACTTATCATTGCACATTCCTTGTACCACCAAGGCATCCAAAAAACCTTGAAAGGGTGGACAATCCCCGGGGCCCAAAGGACTTTCTGGTCTCGCTTCTTTGCCCTGGGGTGGGATAAGGGGCTGCTCTGGAGTTGCTGGCACATGGTGATAGACATTGATACATTGCTGATGATCACCCTTACCTGGTGGTGTAGTCTGCCAGATTGCATGTAGACATGTTCCTGACCTGTGTGAGAAGACTGCCTGGTGCCCATTGGTGCTGTGAACAGTAGAGGCGCTCCTGCTCAGCAATGTAGGGAGGTTTGCATTGCATACCACTCACCACCACTACACTGGGATGAACACAGGACATTACCAATGGTGGGCCATGCCTCTTTGCATCACAGGCCGGAGGATGTTGCGCTGGCCGGACGCTGTTGATGGTGAGGCCCCTGAGCTGCACCGAACTTGTGTGACAGGAGCACTGCAACTTCATGCCTGAGGGGCCCTGTTGCATCACCTGCATACAGAGGTTCCCCAGTCGACTTGGCATTGACTGCTGTACCCTAGCTTGTGAAATCCTGCTTGGCTCAAGCTCCTGAGTCACAGATTTAGATAGAGTACAGCGAATTGTGCCAGTGTCAATGCCCAGTTTGGATATCGTTAGGGGAGGTCGAGTAGGGTATTTTTGGTCTCTGCCCCTTCTGGATATGTGAGACCCAATACACTAAACCCTGTCTGGGAGGTAGTCACACCTCCCTGTGGCAGGATACCTATTGTTCTGCCTTACCCTGCTCGAGCTTGGTCTCCAGAAGCCCTGTTGTGCTGTCTGGGTATAAAGGACTGGTACCGGGAGCACTGAGGGCCTATTATTTAAACCTGTTAAAATCCATTAAAACTATTACGCATTGATATGCAAAATGTAAGATCAAAACATTTTCAGTACTGCTAATAATCATTGTAATGGCTATTGGGTAGTTTCAACATCTTAGCTCAGGTTCCCAAGCATAAAACAAGTATCTGGACACTTTTTAAAATCCTGATGATATCTTTTATGTAGTTTCCAGCTAAAATTTATCATATCGGAATTAACCAAACTCTTCTAATCTGAGTGTACTTTGGACAGAAGAACAAAACGTGTTCTTCAAGTTCGTCCATGCATGAGGGGCAGATGGAAAAGATATTAGCACTCTTCCATTTGCAGCAGAATTAATTGACTGACAAAATGCTTTACCTAATCTTCAGAAATAAAGATTTTGCTAATACAGGTTCTATGTGGTTCAGAAATTCCTCTAAATGTATGTTGTGTTTAAAATTCAGAAACATTCTTTTTAATTCCCCTGTAGTTCCTTGTTTAGCCATAGTTCATCAACAGCAAGCCAGTATCTCTTTTTAAGGATTGACAAAAAAATTTTTGTATACCACTGGTATTAGTCCAAAACTCACTCATACCCAATCTTTACAACCAACTCCTCAAGTACTTGAGACACGGAATACACCCTCCAGTATCACATCAACTAATGATTCTCTCATGGGGAGTGGTGAATTATTTGACCAGACCAAAATTCATTATTCATGGGGACTGAAATCAATTACATTTGCTACATTTTTTATTAACCAAGTTCAAGCACATAGAGATCAGGGGGCATTTCGAGGAAGTTCCAGGACCGATCTTAAAAAAAGAATTTTCAATTTTTTCATCGGCCCCTACATAATTTAGTCCCCACAACTCCGTGCCATACAATGCTGATACAATGCCCTTCACTTAATACCCTTGAACTGGGACAACTGAAATATGAAATGAAATACCACCAGTTGTAAAGCACTCCGGAGAGGAGTCCCAGTGCTGGGGGCTGTTGGGAAGGATAAGTGAACTATTGCCCAGAGTCACATTGTGCTAGTGTAACCTGCCGCTGGCACCGGGAATCAAACTGTGAGCCCCTGTGTTCTGGAGTCAGCCACCCTGGCCACTGCACCACACCTCGTCTCTGGTCTATAAATTGACATTTAGAATTTTTTAACCAAAGCAGAACTTACATGTTGGAGTGAAAGCTGGATGTTTGCAATTTGTGGGCCCCATGATAATGAATTTGTCATCTTACGCCTCAAATTGTCGAATTGCTTCACCTGTTCTAACAAAGTGGAATCCACTGTTATCATGCCCCTAAAAGAGTTATGTGGGTTGAATACCATTGATTTAGCTTTCTTGGTATTAATTTTTGAAAAAAACTCCCCACAAGCTGCTCTAAATGGTCCACTAGATTTTAAAACCCGTTCGGGTCCTACAATTAAATAGGGTATTATTGGAAAAAAGCAAAGATGCCACTGGTTGACCAGGAAGCTTGGGGGGGATTGCCTTTGCAATGTTTTTTTTATTCAATCAATCTATTAATGTAAAGATTGAACAGAGTAATCCGAAGTAAACATCCTTGACACATGCATCTGTTTACCCTATTGCAGTCAGTCAACTTACCACCCTCCCCAACTGACTTGTGCATCATTATCCCTGTGAAGTCTAATCAATATCTGAAATAAATTTGTCGGAACCCAAGCTTATTCAGGGTGACCCCATAGTTAATTTTCAGGGGACTAGATCTAATGTGGCATGCATGTCCCCAAACACACCATATACATGTTCCCTTTGGATTGTCACAAATTTCCACTAAATCATTTAAAAACAGGACAATTGGTCTATGGTACTTGTCTTTTCTCTAAAACCTGACTGCAGGGGTGACAATATATTCCCTTCTATCATGCAGTCTAAACGCCTCTCCAGCAAATGCCTGCAAAATAGTTATTGTGCTATATCAATCAAGCTGATAGGTCTGTAATTGGCCAGATTGCTTTTGTCCCCCTTTTTGAATAAGGGTACTACCTCTCCACCTAACCAAGAATCTGGTATATCTGCTCCCTTTAAAATAGCATAAAAGCTATCCCCAGATTTCGGATTCCGAGAGATATAGATCACCTCAAATTTTTGTCTAAATCTAGTGCTCTACCCCGTTTGTAATGTGGCAATTGCCCCCTGATTGCAATATGTATTTTTTTATGTAAACAAACGTGTTTTCCACAGCCAAATGTGCCATTGAACCACAATCAAGAGTCAATTGTGGCTACGGAGGAATCACAAGAGGGCAGTGCAATGTAAAAGGCTGCTGCTATGATGACAGCAAACCGGGAACCATCTGGTGCTTCAATCCTTTTCAGCCGAACGGTAAGATGCTTAGGAGGTTCTCTGTGTTTTTAATTTCTGGTTTCTTGTAAAACAATTGAGGATATTTTGAAATACCAAATGATTGACTAGATTTATACAGCAAAATCCATCTTGTTGTGCCAAATTCACATAAGAAACTACTGGCACAATGGCCTCCACCATACTATCTATGCGGTACAGGAAAGTTTGACTTTTAAAACTTCAGAGTTGGTATCACTTGTATGGCCTTCTGTGAGGAGCTGGCCTGGTATATAATGTCCACTAATGTAAGTGGGCAGCTTGCACCAGTCCAGACAACCCTTGTGATGATTTAAGAGTTCTTAGACAACCTTTAAAGCTCTCTAAGTGGTAGCTGAGGAGAGCAGCCTTCAGGGTAAGTCTTGAAGGAGTATAAAGCAGCTTGTTTTACCAGAATACAATCTTACAGGATAGATTAAATGGAAAGAAACAACACAAAGTATTTTTAATAATATGTATATACTATATGACACTATCTAGTACTTTGCAAAATCACCTACACCGATATAGACACGAAGCACACAATACTTTAGCAAATGAATCACAGTAAAAGGCACTAATGCACAGTGGGCCCGAGAGCGGATCAAACCATATACTAAGAAAGTCGTATAAGCACCACAACTCGAGTCAGAACAAAGTTGAGAGGACATTGAATCGCTGGGACCTCATGTAACCACCCAAGGTGAGAAGATAGGGACCGCCCCAGAGTGCATGCACGGTGTGAATACTAATGCGGGCTCCGTACAACTCTACATGTAAGTCGTGGTTGGAGTTTTAAAGATTAAGGACCCTTCCAAGTCTCCCCACTGATATAACAGAAAATACTCAAAACAACTTTGTCAGATGACATTTGGTAAATATTTGTAAGATAACCAATTTGAGAAATATCTATAGAAAGAAAAGGATAATTTGAATTTGGAAAAAGTCTTAGTGAACAGTAAAATTAAATAAAATACCTGTGTAAGGAGTGCTTTGTATAATATGAGCAATAATTCTAAAATATTAGGAGACGAGAGTCTCTGAATCTGATGCATATATACCCCACTACACATTACCCAGAACTGCACATCTAATTTTTCTACCAATTATTGCAGCACTAGTTTGCTCAGGACATAAATGCAAAGTATTTCTCCAATGCAAAGAGTACCTTTCAGCAGATTTCTAGAGAAAACTATTGTTGCATTTATGTAAGAGACTTACCTTGTCATTTGGAGGAGGACATTAAATACAATCGCACAGGAAATGATTGCTTTCCTTTCATAGACTTTTAGCTTAATAGCTACTTTGGCCTGTTGCATATGGCTGATATTCCATGGCATAACATACTCCAGCTGCTTCTCCCATGGTGTCATTGTTGAGTAAGTGATGCTGAAACTAGTTAAATATTAGTTGCCTGATCTGAGTGATGGATGTCCCACTATGTCTGTTGGAGCTATTCCTGTGCAGTCTGCTGAACAAAGGGAGTCGCCTTTCACTTATGGATTAGTGTAATCTACTTCACCCAGCATGTTAGGCAGAGTAGACATGCAGTCATTGGCAGTGTAATCCCTCTTGTAGGTGCATCTGTAGATTGAGATGGAATTTCCACTAGCCCAGAAAATCCACTGGCAGAGTAGGGCATTTGTGGATTTTCCATTGAACTGTCTTTGTCCATGGTGCTTACATCTGCTTAGGTGAAAAAAAAGCTACTGATGAGTGACATTTCTAGCTTTGATGGAGATTCCCACTCTGTCTTAGCAGAGAAGGAAAATGCACCACAATGTGTGTAATCCCTGAATTTTGCCCACAGATCTACAATAGAGTTACCCATAATGTAAATTTAACTTCATGTTTCATTTACGAACCTGTGATTGCAAGATGTTTTTTTTTTATATAAAAGTTATCAAACATGTTTTCCTCAGGCAATTGTGGTGTTGAACCAAAATCAAGAGTCAATTGTGGCTACGGAGGAATCACCAAAGAGCAGTGCAATGTGAAAGGATGCTGCTTTGATGACAGCCAACCAGGAACAATCTGGTGCTTCAATCCTCTGATTCCGAACGGTAAGGTGCTCAGAAGAATGACGTCTGTGTTTTCAGTTTCTGGTTTCTTGTAAAACAGTAGAGGCTATTTTAAAATATCAACGTTTGACTAGATTTTGACAGTGAAATTCCCCTCTTTGTGGAGTACATGCCAAATTCACATAATAAATGAGTGACACAATGGTCTCCACCATACTTTCTATGTGGTACAGGAATATTTGACTTTGAAAATTTCAGAGTTGGTATCACCTGTATTGCTTTCTGTGAGTAGTTGGCCTGGTATATGATGTTCACTAATGTAAGTGGGCAACTTGCACCAGTCCAGACAACCCTTGTGGTGATTTAAGAGGTCTTAGACAACCTTAGAGATCTCTAAGTGTTAGCTGTATAGTGAAACCTTCAGGCTAAATCCTAAAGGGTGTAAAGCGGCTTGTTTTGCAAGATTGCAATCTTATTGTATAGATTAAATGAAAAAGAAGCACACAAAGTTTTTTTTTAAATACGTATTTATTATATAACACTATATAGTACGTTACAGTATCTCCTACACAGAGATGGGCACAAATCACACAATACTTTAGCAAATAAATCACAGTAAATAGCACCAATGCACAGTGGGCAGAGGGCGGGACCAAACCATATACAAAGAAAGTGGCATAAGAACCACGACTCGATCAGGACAATATCAAGAGGACGTAGAATCACTGGGACCCCAAGGAACCACCATAGGTGAGTAGCAAGGGACCCCACGGAGAGCACGCGCAGTGTCGGAGCACTACTGCAGGCTCCGCACAACTTTACTTGTAAATCACGGTTTGAGTTTAAAAGATTAATACCCCTTCCCAGTCTTCCCAATGATACAACAGGAAATAACCAAAACAACTTTGCCAGCTGTTATCACATAAATATTCATAAGATTGTCAATTTGAGTAATATCTATGCAAAGAGAAGGATAATTTCAATTTGGAAAGATCTTAATGAAAAGTAGGATTACATAAAACAGCTTTGCAATGAGTGCTTTGTAGGATATGAGCAATAATTCTAAAATGTAAAGTGATGAGAGTCTCTGAACCTAAAAATATGTGATCAACTACACATTACCCAGAACAGCTCATTATATTTTCCTGCCAAATATTGCGGCACTAGTTTGCTCAGGCTATATCTATAAACATTATTTCCAATGTAAGGAGTACTTTTCATCAGATTTCTAGAGAAAGTGATCGTTGCAGTAATGTAAGAGACTTTCTTCCTCATTTGGAGGGGGACAGTAAATAAAATCTCACAGAAAATGGTTGATTTCCTCCTTGGAGTTATAGCTGCATAGCTACTTATAAAATCCTCCTGCTGCTTCACCCATTGTGTCATTGTTGAGTAAATGATGCTAAAACTAGTTGAATATTAGATGCCTGATCTGAGTGATGGATCTGCCTCTATGTATGTTGAAGGTATTCCTATGGAAGTCTGCTGAACAGAGGGAGTCGCCTTTCACTTATGGATTAGTATCATCTACTTCACCCAGCATGTTAGGCAGAGTAGACACGTAGATAATTGGAGTGTACACTTGCAGGTGCATCTGTAGTGTCCACACTTTGAGATGGAAATTCCACTAGCCCAGAAAATCCACTGGCAGATGAGGGCATTTGTGGATTTTCCATTGAGGTGTCTTTGTCCATGGTGCTTAGATCTGCTTAGGTGAAAAACAGCTACTGATGCAGGACAACTCTATCTTTGTTGGAGTGTCTAACTCTATCTTGACAGAGGAGGAAAATGCACCGCAATGTGTGTAATCGCTGGATTTTGCCCAAATATCAACAATAGAGTTATGTATGATATAAATTCATCCTGTTGGATTTTGATACATAATCTGCAGTTTCATTTGCTAACCTGCGATTGCAAGATTTATTTGTTTTGTAAACAAACCTGTTTTCCACAGTCAAATGTGCCATTGAACCAAAATCCAGAGTCAATTGTGGCTACGGAGGAATCACCAGAGAGCAGTGCAATGTAAAAGGCTGCTGCTTTGATGACAGCATACAAGGAACGATTTGGTGCTTCAATCTTCTTCAGCTGAACGGTAAGGTGCTCAGAAGAATGACATCTGTGTTTTCAATTTCTGGTTTCTTGTAAAAAAGTTGAGGATATTTTGAAATATCGAATGATTGAAGGGGTGTAAAGCAGCTTTATCTTCTACATAGAGATCGACACAAAGCATACAATAGGTTAGCAAATAAATCACGGTAAATATTACCAAAGGCACAGTGGGCTACGGGGGGGACCAAACTATATACTAAGAAAGATGTATAAGAACCACAGATTGATCCAGGACAATGTTGAGAGACCGTAGAATCACTGGGACCCCAAGGAACCACCCAAAATCAGTAGATAGTGACCCCACAAAGAGTGTGTGCAGTATGGGACCACCTCCGCTGCTTCCGTACAAATCTAGGTGTAAGTCACAATAAGACTTTTAAAGATTAAGGACCCTTCCCAATGGACCCTGAAGATACTCAGTTGTTTGGAGAGGCACGTCACCCATGGATACCCTAGTATCCACATTACCTATTCCAGGGAATCTGGGTATATAGGGGTCAATTGGTGTCGAAACCGTGTTCAAACCCAATGGAGGACTTCAGAAAAGTGCCACTGCTGGAAGAGGAGAGAGTGCCCCTGGGAATCCAAACATGGATTCTTGAAGAAGAGTACCTGAAAGAAGAGGAGACAGAGCCTATGTCACTCGGGAGTGACCAGGAGACATGGAAGACAAATCCGCTCCGATGTCAGGTGCTACACAGATGATGTTGATGAATTTGACTCTGCACTTGTTTGGGTCAGGCGATGCTGAGTATGACCAGGAGCTGGATACAATGTGTCCCACAAAGGATATCAAGTGCTTAGGGGTCTGTTTCTGGTGGGAGCATCAACAAACCTTGTTAAATGCAACCCAAGCAGGAAGTTAAGAAAGTACAAAGGTGGGACCAGCTAGGTCCAGGAGAGTCAAGGCATGCCCCAAGTAATCAAGGGAGCCCAAAGAAGTCATAGATGACCCTCCACAGGCTGGGGGCACTGTAGTGGCAGGAGGACCTCATGCAGCTTATCAAAGCAGCAAAACACACAAGATGATGGACGGAATGTTGCACAATAGCAAAACATTCACCCCCAGTCACAGATCTGGGTTTAATCCATCGTTATTTTGCTCACCAAGCCACCCCAGTTCAGACATGCCATATGCAAATCAGTCTTGACCCTGTGCCTCATGGGAACAGTCCATCCCGAACTGCCAAGCCATGTCTTCCCTGGACCGGAATCAAGCATCCTAGGACCGGTTTCTGGCTATCAGCCGTCTTCAGCCAGTATAGCTTGACTCCAGTGGTGTAGTGAGTAAGGGACCCACGTCTGGGCATACCCTTCCCACATAGGGTGAACAGAAAAACACACAAGATGATGGACAGAATGATGGAGAGAATGGACAGAATTTTCCAGAGGTTGTGGGTACTGGGAGCTCGATGCACTTGTTGCAAAGTTGCCAATAACCCCTTTGCATATTCAAAAGTACCCAGTGCTTAGGGGTTCGGTTATTGCAGTCCCAACAATTGATACTGGCCTCAAACTCAGTGATAGGACAGCTCGGGCCTCGAGGGAAGAAGAAAACAACCACTTGTGTTGTTTAACCCTTCGGAGTCCACAGGAGCCCAGGACCAGCAGAACGGTCAGCAGTGTTGAGGTGCTTGCGAATGCAGGGAATTAACTCCTTCACTTAAAGAGGATTCCTTCGAGTGTTTTTGGTGCTCCAAAGGCCTTGGAGGGTTTCTGTATAAAGCACAGACACAGACAATGCAGCAGACAAGCAAAGTCCAGAGTGTCCATAAGGTTAAAGGTGAAATCGTATTGGAATTGATTCTTTTCTCACTATGAATCTTAGGACCTACACCCAGGTAAGCCCTCAAGTACCCTAGGGAAAGGTTTGAGATGTTTCATGGGACTCTCCCAGGGGAAGGTCTGGAAAAGGCGGAGATTATTCCCATGTCCATTGTCTAGTTTCGCATTATAGCATAAGCAACTGCTCCCAGGACTGCTCCGAATTAGACTGTGCACAGGGACACCAAATGTGCACCTGAGGCAGACCTTCTGGCCCTGGTAAGTGCACCCACCCAGCATTAATACACTAAATCCTGTCTTGGAGGTGGTCACACCTACCTGTGCCCGAATGCCTATTGTTCCACCTTCTTCTGTTCGAGCTTGGCTCAGCAGCAGGAAGACAGAAACGTGTCTCTGGTCGGCAGCAACCAGTTTGTGCTGTCTGGGTCAAGAATGCTGGTCCTGGAAACACTGAGAGCCTAACGGAGGGCTCCTCCAGTGCTTGGAATCATACCTTCTACACCGTTTACGGTGTGGGAGGTATGTTTCCAACATGTTTTATACCAAGCATGATAGGATTCATTGCAACCAGTTTTGAGATTGTCATTACGTAAATACCTGGTGCCCCTCTATGTAGAATATGGCTGCTTCACTGACTACCCGGGAGCATGGACTCCGTAGGCTGCAGGTGTGTCCTGCTTATACCAGATGCACGTCATCACTTAGAGCCATGCATCCTAAAGTTACCCGCCGTTGTGAGACATTATCACAAAATAGCAATTGATTTGACAGTGACAGTGAGGGCCTTGAAAAGAGTGGGACTTGTGTTAAATACCCACAGCTAGCTGCTTCCTTTAGTGACAGCATAGAATTATGTAGGACTGTTCAAAGAAAGGGTAGCAAAAAGAAGGACAGCTTCAGGTTCAATTAAGGGGTTAAGTGTCACAATAGCCTTTCAGCCCACTTGATTTGAAATAGAATGACGCAGGTCCCAATGCCACTCCAAGACTCTCCTGACGCTAAGCGGTGAACTTGCACAACTAGGAGACCCTCAGGGTGGAAAGGGGAATGGGAAAGTGTAGAGACTGCCAAGTCTTCCTCGGTCTTCCATTCTTTTTGAACACACGTCTAGGTCTGGTTCTCCTTAGGACTGGTTCAGTTCTGGGTGAATCTGGAACAGATTTCAAAATGTGCATGTAACACTGTTATATATTAAACTCTAATTATCATTATTCATTTTATACTTTTTACATATGTGGTGTTTACTTGGTCTGTGCCTCTCTTCTTAAATGGTGTCAGTGGTAATCACCTTGTTATTTCTGTAATAAGCAATACCCAAGAATTCCTGATTTATTGTAGTTTGTCTTTCTATTTATGTAGTGAATTATATTTCTTAACTTTATATTTTTTTGTGTTAAGCTTTGATTAATATCTTGTTCAGTATAACCTTCCATTAGTCTAATACATATATCTTTCACTTTTTATTCTAGAAACAACTTCCAGAGATTCCTCAACAACTGTAAACCCAGATAACAGTAAGTATATTCTTTTTATGTACCTAAACGCAACTCTAGTTTCTGGCTTCCTACCAGTTAAGCCTCCATATTCAACTAATCGCGAATGTAACAATAGTTTCTTTAAAAACAGAATTCCTCTCAAGTGCTGCTTAATTGCTAACGACAACACTGTTGCTTCACAGAAAAATTCCTCTAAAAATGCTGATCGATAAACACACACAACACTGTTACTTAACATTGAACTTCTCTCAAAATGCTGGGTCGACTACTACTACGCAAGCAATTACGTGGTAAATTTACAATGCATCAATGTAAACTAAACAACGGAAATTTCGCACCCTACTCTGACTAACTGGATCTACGCCGCGTCAAATTCCGCTGCCGGTCCCTCTTTAAACTCAGGTGAAGTGCAAGATTCCAGAGGGAACGCCTCTTGACATTCTGATTGGCCGACCTGTGATATAACATTAGACGGCTGACCCTGATTTTCCTTAATGGCGGCCATCTTATTATTCCGACTGATATTTTTAAGTGCTATGCACCCTTGGTTGAATATGTCGGGGGTAGTGATGGTACCTATTGATATCTTGCTTAGTCCCAAGCATAGATGGGTTCTGACAGTATGTTCATTAATGCATAAAATATCCACATTGAGCTTTATTAGAATTTGAAGGCATATACAAATTGGTATGTCATAATAAGAAGTGTTTAGGGGTGTAGTCTGGTCGGTGCTAGAAAAAGTCCATAACATCCAAGGGAAAGATGAAGTGGAGACCAAACAACAGACTTGCTACAAGTTGTCTCTAATATGAATTGTCTTGCCTACTATTACAAGGTTAGCTAGAAAAAGATGAACAATTTAATAATTAAAGTCCTTTTTAAGGCTTGATTTCTTTGTTGGCACATTTGATATCAGATCTTGAAACTAATGGCATCAGTCCTCTGATTCAGCATGAGTGTCTCTGCCGTAAGGCTCAACCCATTGAGTGTCCACTTGCCTACAAACGGTTATAGACTCTTCTCAGACCAATGAAAATGTATCAGCTGGACTCTATTTACCAATATATTGGGGATTGAGTAATCAATGTATGCACTCTACCAAAGCTTATGGCACATGTAATAAAGCAAACAAGATATTCATCACACTTTAACAGCGTATCCTAGCCTCCAAACTCTAAATGTGGCCCTCACTTCTTCAGTACTTTGTTCTGCAGTTAGCAAACCGGATCCCAATAATTTGGTCAATGTAACAGATGCGATATGAAACACTACATAAAAGTGTATTTAATTATAAATAGCCAGGCAATTATTTTGAGAGTCTAAAACATATGGCAGGTGTTAATTTTACATAACCAATTACCTTTGTAAAATATGTAGTAACTGATGTGTTTATGGCTATTTCTTTCATTTTAAACATGAATATACGTGTAAACATGCTCATGAATGGTATAAAACTGGTGTTTCCCTCTAAGGGAATTCGGCTGGATTCGGCCACATTTTTACAATATTCACGTAACATACGCTAACAAACAAAATACATCATTTTATATACTTAATGCATTCTTGAAAATCTGGAAAGGTGATCCAGGTCATATCTGTGGAATACCCAATGTCCTGAAGACAACTGTGTGCAGCATGACCGTCCCTCTGTTATGGGGTCCCTGAATTTGTATTGTACTTGTCAAGTATCCTTGCATGGAAAAGGGCAAACTTCATCACTCTGCCGAAAAGGCCTAACTCAAACCCAGAAACGCTTTGTAATTTTAGACCAATAGCCCTGCTCCCAGGAGCCTCTAAGATACTGGAAAAACAGTGAATGTTCAGCTAATGTCGTTCCAAGAAACTTTGAACCTTCTTCAAACCTCACAACCTGGCTTCAGACCTTGGCTTAGTACTGAATCTGCACTGATGGAGAATATGGATTCCATTAAATTCACACTAGACGCCATATTAATTGCCGTCTTGAAAGGATCCTTCTGGCAAATAGCCGCACCACTATAGGGTTGGAGGACATGGCCTTAGCCTGGCTAGAATCCTTTATAAAGGATGGAGAACAGATATCTGGCTCAAACGATTCCGCTCTGAATAAAAATGAATCAAATACAGCCTTCTCTAGGGATCGGCCCTGGGCCCCACTCTTTTGAATATATATGTGATCCCACTGGGTAACCTCATAGAGTCCTTTGGCATCCAGGAACTTTCCTACATGGATGAATTGCTGCTTACATATAACAAAAATAACCTTAAGACCCAGGAAACATTTTCAGCCTGCATGACTGCAGTATTAGGTTGGCTCAAATGCAAGGCTCTATCAATTAATCAATCATGAAATTATAAGCAGGCTACTCACACGTGAGGGACTCAAGGCACGGGGGGTCCGCAGATTTGTTTAGCAGAAGAGCCAGGTCTTGAGGGTCTCCTGAATGTGTTCAGGGAGGGGGCTCATCTGATGTCTGCTGGTAGCTCTTTCCAGGTCTTCGCTGCAATGTGAGAGAAGGATCTTCCGCCTGCTCTGGCTCTGTGGAGGCGCAGGGTTTCGGCCAGTGCGAGATTAGAAGACCGGAGGTTTCTTTTGAGTACGTGGAAGTTTCTGTCATTGAGGAATTTGGCTCCGTTTCTGTGTAGGAATTTGAAGGCGCGAGAGAAGATTCTGAAAGTGACTCTTTTCTCCACAGAGAGCCAGTGAAGACTTCATAGGTGTTTTTGCTGCTGTGTTTGTGTTGGGGGATGCCTTGGACGAGTCTGGTGGTGGTGTTCTGAATTGTCTGAAGTTTGCACAGTAATGACTTGTTGATGCCCGCGTAGAGTGTGTTTCTATAGTTCAGTCTGCAGGTGATGAGTCGTTGGCTGACTGTCTTCCTTGACTCAGGGGGATCCACTTGAAGGTCTTCCGGAGGTTGTTGAAGTAGCTGGAGGTGACTGCATTGAGCTGTTGGTTCATGGTGAGAGATTAGACGAGTATGATGCCCATGTTCTTGGCATGGTATGAGGGGGTAGGTGGGCTTCCGAGGGCGGTCGGCCACCAGGTGCTGTCGTCCCATGCAGAAGAGGTGGCACAGAGGATGAGTACTTCTGTTTTCTCAGTGTTGAGCTTCAGGCAGCTGTTCATCCAGACTGCGACGTCTTGCATTCGTTTTTGGAAGTTGAGTTTGGCAGTGGTGGAGTCTTTGGTGAAGGAGAGGATGAGCTGGGTGTCATCGGCGTAGGATACGATGTTGAGACCGTGTTGTCAGACAATGGTTGCAAGGCAGGCCATGTAGATGTTGAAGAGGGTGAGGCTCAGTGGTGAACCCTTTGGGACTCCGCAGGTGATTTTCATGGGGTCGAAGATGAAGGGTCGGAGTCTGATTCTTTGGATTCTTCCGGTGAGGAATGATTGGATCCAGTACACAGCGGTATCTTGTATACCTGCTTTGTGTAGTCTGGCGACTAGTGTACGGTGGGAGACGGTGTCAAAGGCCGCTGATCGGTCGAGTAGGATGAGGGTTGCAGAGTGGCCTTGGTCCAGAAGGTTGAGGATGTCATCTGTGGCAGCGAGTAAGGCTGTGTCTGTGCTGTGGTTGCTTCGGAGTCTGGATTGGGACGGGTCGTGGACAGCGTTCTCTTCAATGAATTGTGTCAGTTTCTTGTTGACTGTTTTCTATGCAACTTTGGCTATGAAGGGGAGGAGCGTGAAGGTCGATAGTTCTTGAGGTCGGTGGGGTCAGCTGTGGCTTCTTAAGCAGGGGTCTGAATTCTGCATGCTTCCAGTTGTCATGGAAGATGTCTGTTTTGAAGGTGGTTTTGATGGTACATAGTAGTTTGGGCGCGATGGCAGCCGTAGCTCTGTGGTAGATTTGAGCTGGGCAGGGGTCAGTGTGGCCCGAGTGGATGCTTTTCATGGTCTAGGCGGTGTCTTCGGCCGTGATCGGTGTCTAGTTGGAGATGGTGGGCTGGCTGGTGTTTCTGGGGATGTACAAGAACTGTCACAAACTAACGCTAAAGCTAGTTAGCAGCAGTTTTCTTAACACAGCTTATCAGCAATAATTATCGCCCTATTAGCGATGTATATTCAATACATCGCTACATGACAATAGTTCTAGGTAGCTATGGTGAAAACAGCCGTTAACACTAGTGTGAAGGTGATACAAATTCTTGCCTTAGTAGACGAAAACTGACGAAAGGCCAATTTGCCTGCAAATAACTGACATTAGTCAGCCTAACATGACTTTTTTTTGCCGAAAGAATCAATTATAGTCTATATATCCACCCTTAATGAGAAATAGGAAAAAAAAAGGAATGCAGATTGGATCAGGCAGGGCCAAGTGCAGCACAGATCAACAACCCTCTCCAGCCAGGATGAAGAGTCAAAGTCCCAGGGGAAATGGAAATCCAGGGCTACAATCATGAAAAGAGGTGCATCGCTGGGCAAAACCAGTGATGTACCACTTATCATTGCCCATTCCTTGTACCACCAAGGCATCCAAAACCTTGAAAGGCTGGACAGTCCCTGGGGCCCAATGGCC
The DNA here is from genome assembly GCF_964263255.1 of Lissotriton vulgaris. Taxonomy (NCBI): domain Eukaryota; kingdom Metazoa; phylum Chordata; class Amphibia; order Caudata; family Salamandridae; genus Lissotriton; species Lissotriton vulgaris. The sequence continues at coordinate 2,144,322,347 of NC_141691.1, read as the reverse complement.
TTGCTGGGCTCACTTCTTGGCCCCGGGGTGGGATACAGGGCTGCTGTGGAGTTGCTGGCTCATGGTGGTAGACATTGATGCATTGCTGATCACCCTTACCTGGTGGTGAAGTCTGCCAGGTCACATGGAGACATGTTGCTGACTTGTGTGAGAAGACTGCCTGGTGCCCCTTGGTGCTGTGAATGGTAGAGGTGCTCCTGTGCCGCAATGTAGGGAGGTCTGCATTGCATACCACGAGCCACTACTACACTGGGATGCACAGAGGACATTAACAATGGTGGGCCATGCCTCTCTGCATCACAGGCCAGAGGATTTTGCACTGGCCGGATGCTGTTGATGGTGAGGCCCATGAGCTGAGCCGAACTTGTGTGACAGGAGCGCTGCAACTTCATGCCTGGGGGGCACTGTTGCATCACCTGCATACAGAGGTTCCCCAGTCGACTTGGCATTGACTGCTGTACGCTAGCTTGTGAAATCCTGCTTGGCACAGGCTCCTGAGTCACAGATTTGGACAGAGTACAGCAAATTGTGCCACAGTGTCAATGCCCAGTTTGGTTATCATTACGGGAGGTCGGAGTAGGGTATTTTTGAGCTCTGCCCCTTCTGGATATGTGAGACCCAATACCCTAAACCCTGTCTGGGAGGTGGTCAAACCTCCCTGTTGCAGGATACCTTTGTTCTGTCTTACGCTGCTCGAGCTTGGTCAGCATCAGCCGTGTTGTGCTGTCCTGGTCTAGAGGACTGGTACCTGGAGCTCTGAGGGCCTATTATTTAAACCTGTTAAAATCCATTAAATCTATTATGCATTATATGCAAAATCTAAGATCAAAAACATTTCAGTACAGCTAATAATCATTATAATGGCTATTGGGTAGCTTCAACATCTTAGAACTAGGTTTCCAAGCATCTAACAGGTATTAGGACACTTGTTACAATCCTGATGATATCTTTTAAGTAGTTTCCAGCTAAAATTCATCATATTGGGATTATCCAAACTCTTCTAATCTGTACTTTTCACTCTTCAAAGTGTACTTTGGACAGAAGAACAAAAAGTGTTCTTCAAGTTCGACTATGCATGAGGGGCAGATGGACAAGATATTAGCACCCTTCCATTTGCAGCAGAATTCATTGACTGGCAAAATGCTGTACCTTATCTTCGGAAATAAAGATTTTGCTAATGGAGGTTCTATGTGGTTCAGAAATTCCTCTAAATGTATGTTGTGTTTAAAATTCAGAAACATTCTTTTTAATTCCCCTGTAGTTCCTTTGTTTAGCCATATTTCATCAACATAAAGCCAGTATCTCTTTTGAAGGATTGACAACATTTCCTTTTTTTGTATACTGCTGGTATTAGTCCAAAACTCACTCATACCCAATCTGTACAACCAACTCCTTAAGTACTTGAGCCACGGAATACACCCTCCAGCATCACATCAACTAACGATTCTCTCATGGGGAGTGGTGAATTATTTGACCAGACCCCAATTCGATATGCATGGGGCCTGGAAGCAATTACATATGCCACATTTTTTAATAGCCAAGTTCAAGCATATAGAGATCAGGGGGGCATTTCGAGGAAGTTCCAGGACCGATCTAATCAAATCATTTTCAGTTTTTTCAAAGGCCCCTACTTTATTTCGTCCCCCAACTCCGTGCCATAAAGTGCTGATACAATGCCCTTCGCTTAATACAATTGAACTGGAACAACAGAAATATGAAATGAAATACCACCATTTGTAAAGCACTCCGGAGAGGAGTACTAGTGCTGGGGGCTGTTGGGAAGATTAAGTGAACTATTGCCCAGAGTCGCATTGTGGTAGTCTAACCTGCCGCTGGCACCGGGAATCGAACTGTGAGCCCCTGTGTTCTGGAGTCAGCCACCCTGGCCACTGCACCACACCTCGTCCCTGGTCCATAAATTTACATTTACATTTTGAATTTTTTAACCAAAGCAGAACTTACATGTTGGAGTGAAGCTGGATGTTTGCAGTTTGTGGGCCCCATGATAATGAATTTGTCATCTTACGCCTCAAATTGTGGAATTGCTTCACCTGTTCTAACAAAGTGGGACCCACTGTTATAAAGCCCCTAAAAGAGTTATCTGGGTTGAATACCACTGATTTAGTTTTCTTGGTATTAATTTTTGAAAAAAAAAACCCACAAGCTGCTCTAAATGGTCCACTAGATTTTGAAACCTGATCGGGTCCTACAATTAAATAGGGTATTATTGGAAAAAAGCTAAGATGCCACTGGTTGACCAGGAAGCTTGGGGGGGGGATTGCCTTTGCAATTTGTTTGTGATTCAATCAATCCATTATTGTAAAGATTGAACAGAGTAATCCGAAGTAAACATCCTTGACGCATGCATCTGTTTACCCTATTGCAGTCAGTCAACATACCACCCTCCACAACTGACTTGTGCATCATTATCCCTGTGAAGTCTACTCAATATCTGCAATAAATTAGTCGGAACCCAAGCTTATTCAGGGTTACCCCATAATTAATTTTCAGTGGACTAGATCTAATGTGGCATGCATGTCTTCAAACACAGCATATACATGTTCCCTTTGGATTGTCACAAATTTCCACAAAATCATTTAAAAACAGGACAATTGGTCTATGGTACTTGTCTTTTCTCTAAAACCTGACTGCAGGGGTGACAATATTTTCCCTTCTATCATGCAGTCTAAACGCCTCTCCAGCCAATGCTTGCAAAATAGTTATTGTGCTATATCAATCACGCTGATAGGTCTGTAATTGGCCAGATTGCTTTTGTCCCCCTTTTTGAATAAGGGTACTACCTCTCCACCTAACCAAGTATCTGGTATATCTGCTCCCTTTAAAATAGCATAAAAGCTATCCCCAAATTTTGGATTCCGAGAGATATAGATCACCTCAAATTTTTGTCTAAATCTGGTGTTCTACCCCGTTTGTAATGTGGCAATTGCCCCCTGATTGCAATATGTATTTTTTTATGTAAACAAATGTGTTTTCCACAGTCAAATGTGCCATTGAACCACAATCAAGAGTCAATTGTGGCTACGGAGGAATCACCAGAGAGCAGTGCAATGTAAAAGGCTGCTGCTATGATGACAGCAAACCGGGAACCATCTGATGCTTCAATCCTTTTCAGCCGAAAGGTAAGATGTTTAGAAGGTTCTCTGTGTTTTTAATTTCTGGTTTCTTGTAAAACAGTTGAGGATATTTTGAAATATCAAATGATTGACTAGATTTATACAGCAAAATCCCCCTCTTTGTGGAATACTTGCCAAATTCACATAAGAAACTACTGGCGCTACGGCCTCCACCATACTATCTATGCGGTACAGGAAAGTTTGACTTTGAATACTTCGGAGTTGGTATCACCTGTATGGCCTTCTGTGAGGAGCTGGCCTGGTATATGATGTCCACTAATGTAAGTGGGCACCTGGCACCAGTCCAGACAATCCTTGTGGGGATTTAAGAGGTCTTAGACAACCTTTAAAGCTCTCCAGGTGGTAGCTGAGGAGAGCAGCCTTCAGGGTAAGTCTTGAAGGAGTATAAAACAGCTTGTTTTACCAGAATGCAATCTTATAGGATATATTAAATGGAAAGGAACCACAAAAAGTATTTTAAATAATATCTATATATTATGAGACTATCTATTACTTTACAAAATCTCCTCCACCGATATAGACACAAAGCACACAATACTTTATCAAATAAATCACAGTAAATAGCAGTAATGCACAGTGGGCCTGAGAGCGTATCAAACCATATACTAAGAAAGTCGTATAAGAACCACAAATCGAGTCAGGACAATCTCGAGAGGACGTACATTCACTGGGACCTCAAGGAACCACCCAAGGTGAGAAGATAGGTACCGCCCAGAGAGTGCATGTACTGTGGGAACACTAATGTGGGCTCCGTACATCTCCACTTGTAAGTCGCGGTTGGAGATTTAAAGATTAAGCACCCTTTCCAGTCGTCCCAATGATATAACAGAAAATACCCAAAACAACTTTGTCAGATGACATCTGGTAAATATTAGTAAGATAGCCAATTTGAAAAATATCTATAGAAAGAGAAGGATAATATGAATTGGGAAAAAGTATTAGTGAACAGTAGAATTAAATAAAACACCTGTGTAATGAGTGCTTTGTAGAATATGAGCAATAAGTCTAAAATGTTAAGAGACGAGAGTCTCTGAATCTGATGCATATATAACCCACTGCACATTACCCAGAACTGCACATCTAATTTTTCTGCCAATTATGCAGCACTAGTTTGCTCAGGACATAAGTGTAAAGTATTTGTCCAATGCAAGTAGCGCTTTTCAGCAGATTTCTAGAGCAAAGTATTGTTGCAGTTATGTAAGAGACTTTCCTTTTCATTTGGAGAAGGATGGTAAATAAAATCTCACAGAAAATGCTTGATTTCATTCTTGGACTTCTAGCTGCATAGCTACTTTGGCCAGCTGCATATGGCTGCTATTCCATGACATAAAATACTCCAGCTGCTTCACCCATGATGTCATTGTTGAGTAAATGATGCTAAAACTAGTTGAATATTAGTTGCCTGATGGAGTGATGGATCTGCCTCTATTTCTGTTGGAGCTATTTCTTTGCAGTCTGCTGAACAAACGGAGTCGCCTTTCACTTATGGATTAGTATAATCTACTTCACCCAGCATGTTAGGCAGGGTAGACACGTAGTCAATTGGAGTGTAGGACAACTCTATCTTTGATGGAGATTCCAACTCCGTTTTAGCAGAGAAGGAAAATGCACCACAATGTGTGTAATCTCTGTATCTGCCCACATATCTACAATTGAGGTACATATGATATAAATTCATCCTGATTGATTTTGAGAGAAAATCTGCAGTTTTGTTTGCTAACCTGTGATTGTAAGATGTATTTTGTATGTAAACAAACGTGTTTTCCACAGTAAAATGTGCCATTGAACCACAATCAAGAGTCAATTGTGGCTACGGAGGAATCACCAGAGAGCAGTGCAATGTAAAAGGCTGCTGCTATGATGACAGCAAACCAGGAACTATCTGGTGCTTCAATCCTTTTCAGCCGAACGGTAAGGTGCTAAGAAGAAGGACGACTGTGTTTTCAATTTCTGGTTTCTTGTAAAACAGTTTAGGATATTTTGAAAAATCAAATGTTTGACTAGATTTATACAGAAAACCCCCCCTCTTTGTGGAATACATGCCAAATTCACATAAGAAACTACTGGCACAATGGCCTCCACCATACTATCCATGCGGTACAGGAAAGTTTGACTTTGAAAACTTCAGAGTTGGTATCCCTTGTATGGCCTTCTGTGAGGAGCTGGCCTGGTACATGATGTCCACTAATGTAAGTGGGCAGCTTGCACCAGTCCAGACAACCCTTGTGGTGATTTAAGAGGTCTTAGACAACCTTTAAAGCTCTCCAGGTGGTAGCTGAGGAGAGCAGCCTTCAGGGTAAGTCTTGAAGGAGTATAAAGCAGCTTGTTTTACCAGAATGCTATCTTATAGGATAGATTAAAAGGAAAGGAACAACACAAAGTATTTTTAATAATATGTATATATTATATGACACTATCTAGTACTTTACAAAATCTCCTCCACTGATATAGACACAAAGCACACAATACTTATCAAATGATTCACAGTAAAAGTCACTAATGCACAGTGGGCCCGAGAGCGTATCAAACTATATACTAAGAAAGTCGTATAAGCACCACAACTCAAGTCAGAACAAAGTCGAGAGGACATTGAATCGCTGGGACCTCAAGTAACCACCCAAGGTGAGAAGATAGGGACCGCCCCAGAGCGCATGCATGGTGTGAAAACAAATGCGGGCTCCGTACAACTCTACATGTAAGTCGTGGTACGAGTTTTAAAGATTAAGGACCCTTCCCAGTCTTCCCACTGACATAACAGAAAACATTCGTAAGATAGCCAATTTAAAAACTATCTATAGAAAGAGAAGGATAATATGGATTTGGAAAAAGTCTTAGTGAACAGTAAAATTAAATAAAATACCTGTGTAATGAGTGCTTTGTATAATATGAGCACAAATTCTAAAATATTAGGAGACGAGAGTCTCTGAATCTGATGCATATGTGACCCACTACACATTACCCAGAACTGCACATCTAATTTTTCTACCAATTATTGCAGCACTAGTTTGCTCATGACATAAATGTAAAGTATTTGTCCAATGCAAAGAGTACTTTTCAGCAGATTTCTAGACAAAACTATTGTTGCATTTATGTAAGAGACTTACCTTCTCATTTGGAGGAGGTCATTAAATACAATTGCACAGGAAATATTGATTTCCTTTGTAGACTTTTAGCTGCATAGCTACTTTGGACTGCTGCATATGGCTTCTATTCTATGACATAAAATACTCCAGCTGCCTCACCCATGGTGTCATTGTTGAGTAAATGATGCTAAAACTAGTGGAATATTAGTTGCCTGATCTGAGTGATGGATCTGCCTCTATGTATGTTGAAGGTATTCCTATGGAAGTCTGCTGAACAGAGGGAGTCGCCTTTCACTTATGGATTAGTAACATCTACTTCAACCAGAATGTTAGGCAGGGTAGACACGTAGTCAATTGGAGTGTACTCCCACTTGCAGGTGCATCTGTAGTGTCAACACTTTGAGATGGAATTTCCACTAGACCAGAAAATCCACTGGCAGATGAGGGCATTTGTGGATTTTCCAATAAAGTGTCTTTGTCTATGGTGCTTAGATCTGTTTAGGTGAAGAAACAGCTACTGATGCAGGACAACTCTATCTTTGTTGGAGTGTCTAACTCTGTCTTGGCAGAGGAGGAAAATGCACCGCAATGTGTGTAATCTCTGGATTTTGCCCAAATATCTACAATAGAGTTATGTATGATATAAATTCATCCTGTTGGATTTTGATACATAATCTGCAGTTTCATTTGCTAACCTGCGATTGCAAGATTTATTTGTTATGTAAACAAACCTGTTTTCCACAGTCAAATGTGCCATTGAACCAAAATCCAGAGTCAATTGTGGCTACGGAGGAATCACCAGAGAGCAGTGCAATGTAAAAGGCTGCTGCTATGATGACAGCATAACAGCAACCATTTGGTGCTTCAATCCTCTTCAGCTGAACGGTAAGGGGCTCAGAAGAATGACATCTGTGTTTTCAATTTTTGGTTTCTTGTAAAACAGTTGAGGATATTTTGAAATATCAAATGATTGAAGGAGTGTAAAGCATCTTGTTTTACCAGAATACAATATAATAGTATAGATTAAATAAAAGAGAACAACACAAAGTATTTTTAAAAATATGTATTTATTATATGACACTATCTAGTATGTTGCAGTATCTTCTACATAGAGATCAAGTCAAGTCAAGTCAGAGAATTTATATAGCGCACTACATACCCAGAGGGTCTCAAGGCGCTCAGGAGGGGGAGGAGGATTACTTGTCAAATATCCACGTTTTAAGTTGCTTTCTGAAAGCTAGGTGGTTCTGGGTAAGGCGAAGGTAAGTGGGGAGTGAGTTCCATGTTTTAGCAGCCAGGTAAGAGAAGGATCTGCCTCCCATGGTGGTCTTGTTGATGCGAGGTACAGTGGCGAGGGCTTGGCTGGAGGAACGTAGTTGGCGGGAGGGGGTGTAGAAGGACAGTCTTGAGTTGAGGCATTCTGGTCCGATGTCGTAGAGTGATTTGTGTGCGTGGGTTAGCAGTCGGAAAGTGATTCTCTTATTGACGGGTAGCCAGTGGAGGTCTTTCAGGTGACCAGAGATGTGTTCGTTGCGTGGGATGTCTAATATGATTCTGTCTGAGGCGTTTTGGATTCGTTGGAGTTTCTTTTGGAGTTTAGCGGTAGTGCCTGCGTAGAGGGTGTTTCCGTAGTCCAGTCGGCTCGTGACCAGAGCATGGGTGACAGTTTTCCTGGTTTTGGTGGGGATCCAGCGAAATGTTTTTTTGAGCATGCGAAGAATGTTGAAGCAGGATGAGGATACGGCGCTGACTTGTCTGTTCATTGAAAGTGAAGAATCCAGGATAACGCCTAGGTTCCGTGCGTGGTCTGTCGGGATGGGTGCTTTTCCAAGGGCTTCCGGCCACCAAGAGTCGTCCCATGCAGAGGGGGATGTACCTCGGATGAGGACTTCTGTTTTATCTGAGTTCAGTTTCAGACGGCTGTGTTTCATCCATTCAGCAACTTCTTTCATTCCTTCGTGTAGGTTAGTTTTGGCGGTGCAGGGGTCCTTGGTGAGAGAAAGGATCAGTTGAGTGTCATCTGCGTAAGAGATGATGTTGAGGTTGTGTTGGCGGGCGATGGTCGCGAGGGGGCTCATGTATACGTTGAAGAGGGTGGGGCTGAGAGAGGATCCTTGTGGTACGCCACAGATGACTTCGGTGGCCTCGGACTTGAATGGTGGAAGGCGGACTCTCTGGGTTCTTCCAGTGAGGAACGAGGTGATCCATTCAAGTGCTTTTCCATGTATTCTGATGTTGCTGAGGCGTTGTAAAAGGGTGCTGTGGCAGACTGTGTCGAATGCTGCAGAGAGGTCGAGGAGGATGAGGGCGACTGTGTCTCCATTGTCCAGTAGAGTTCGAATGTCGTCTGTTGCTGCGATGAGGGCGGTCTCAGTGCTGTGTTTTGCTCGGAAGCCAGATTGTGAGGGGTCGAGGGATTTGTTGGCTTCGAGGAAAGCGGCGAGCTGGTTGTTGACAGCTTTCTCGATTACTTTGGCCGGGAATGGAAGGAGCGAGATGGGGCGGTAATTTTTGAGTTCGGTGGGGTCCGCTGTGGGTTTTTTCAGAAGGGCGGTGAGTTCAGCGTGTTTCCAGTTTTCCGGAAAGGTGGCGGAGTTGAAGGAGCAGTTGATGACGTCTCGGAGGTGCGGTGCTATTACGGAGTCTGCTTTGTTGAAGATGTGGTGAGGGCATGGGTCTGTGGGGGATCCTGAGTGGATGGAGTTCATCAGGCGGATGGTGTCCTCAGTGGAGATTGGGTTCCAGTCGTTAAGGGTGTTCGCGGGGGGAGAGTGTTCAGCATGTGGTTGGGTGGGTTGGGCTCCGGGTTGGTTGTCGAAGCTGTTGTGGATGTCTGCAATCTTGTTGTGGAAGAATGAGGCTAGGGAGTTGCAGAGGGCTTGAGAGGGGGTGATGTCGTTGGAGTTGGCCGAGGGATTGGAAAACTCCTTGACGATGTTGAAAAGTTCCTTGCTGTTGTGGGCGTTGTTGTCAAGTCGATCCTTGAATGCTGTTTTCTTGGCCTTTCGGATTAGTTGGTGGTGAGTGCGGGTGGCGTTTTTGAAGGCGTCCTTGGTGCTGGTGGTTGACACAAAGCACACAATAAGTTAGCAAATAAATCACAGTAAATATCACCAAAGGCACAGTGGGCCACGGGGGGACCAAACCATATACTAATAAAGTGGTATAAGAACCACAGATCAAGCCAGGACAATGTTGAGAGGCCGTAGAATCACTGGGACCCCAAGGAACCCCTCAAAATCAGTAGATAGGGACCCCATGAAGAGCATGTGCAGTATGGGACCCCCTCCGCTGCCTCCGTACAAATCTACGTGTAAATCACAGTAAGATTTTTAAAGATTAAGGACCCTTCCCAATGGAACCCTGAAGATACTCAGTTATTTGGAGAGGCACGTCACCCATGGATACCCTAGTATCCACATTACCTATTCCAGGGAATCTGGGTATATAGGGGTCAATTGGTGTCGAAACCGTGTTCAAACCCAATGGAGGACTTCAGAAAAGTCCCACTTCTGGAAGAGGAGAGAGTGCCCCTGGGAATCCAAACATAGATTCTTGAAGAAGAGTACCTGTAAGAAGAGGGGACAGAGCCTATATCACTCGGGAGTGACCAGGAGACATGGAAGACGAATCCGCTCCGATGTCAGGTGCTACACAGATGATGTTGATGAATTTGACTCTGCACTTGTTTGGGCCAGGCGACTCTGAGTATGACCAGGAGCCGGATACAATGTGTCCCACAAAGGATATCAAGTGTTTAGGGGTCTGTTTCTGGTGGGAGCATCAACAAGCCATGTTAAATGCAACCCAAGCAAGAAGTTAAGAAAGTACAAAGGTGGGACCAGCTAGGTCCAGGAGAGTCATGGCATGCCACAAGTAATCAAGGGAGCCCAAAGAAGTCATAGATGACCCTCCACAGGCCGGGGGCACTGTAGTGGCAGTAGGACCTCATGCAGCTTATCAAAGCAGCAAAACACACAAGATGATGGACGGAATGTTGCACAATGGCAAAACATTCACCCCCAGTGACAGATCTGGGTTAAATCCATCGTTATTTTGCTCACCAAGCCACCCCAGTTCAGACATGCCATATGCAAATCAGTCTTGACCCTGTGCCTCATGGGAACAGTCCAGCTCGAACTGCCAAGCCATGTCTTCCCTAAACCGGAATCAAGCATCCTAGGACCGGTTTCTGGCTATCAGCCGTCTTCAGCCAGTATAGCTTGACTCCAGTGGTGTAGTGAGTAAGGGACCCACGTCTGGGCATACCCTTCCCACATAGGGTGAACAGAAAAACACACAACATGATGGACAGAATGATGGACTGAATGGACAGAATTTTCCAGAGGTTGTGGCTACTTGGAGCTCGATGCACTTGTTGCAAGGTTGCCACTAACCCCTTTGCATATGCAAAAGTACCCAGTGCTTAGGGGTTCGGTTATTGCAGTCCCTACGATTTATAATTGACTGAAATTCAGTGATAGCACAGCTCAGGCCTCGAGGGATGAAGAAAACAACCACTTATTTTGTTTAACCCTTCAGAGTCCACAGGAGTCCAGGACCAGTAGAACAGTCAGCAGTGTTGAGGTGCTTGCGAATGCAGGGAAGTAACTCCTTCACTTAAAGGGAGATTCCTTCAAGTGTCTTTGGTGCTCCAAAGGCCTTGGAGGGTTTCTGTATAAAGCCCAGACACAGACAATGCAGCAGACAACCAGGGGGGCGAAGTTGGGCCCTTGCAAAGTCCAGCAAAGTCCAGAGTGTTCTTAAGGTAAAAGGTGAAATCGTATTGGAATTGATTCTTTTCTCACTATGAATCTGTGGACCTACACCCTAGGGAAAGGTTTGCGATGTTTCATGGGACTCTCCCAGGGGAAGGTCTGGAAAGGGGGAGATTATTCCCGTGTCCATTGTCTAGTTTCGCAATATAGCATAAGCAACTGCTCCCAGGACTGCTTTGAATTAGACTGTGCACAGGGACACCAAATATGCACCTGAGGCAGACTTTCTGGCCCTGGTAAGTGCATCCACCCAGCATTAATACACTAAATCCTGTCTTGGAGGTGGTCACACCTACCTGTGACCGGATGCCTATTGTTCCACCTTCTTCTGTCCGAGCTTGGCTCAGCAGCAGGAAGACAGAAACGTGTCTCTGGTCGGCAGCAACCAGTTTGTGCTGTCTGGGTCAAGAATGCTGGTACTGGAAACACTGAGAGCCTAACGGAGGCCTCCTCCAGTGCTTGGAATCATACCTTCTACACCGTTTACGGTGTGGGAGGTATGTTTCCAACATGTTTTAAACCAAGCATGATAGGATTCATTGCAACCAGTTTTGAGATTGTCATTACATAAATATGTGGTGCCCCTCTATGTAGAATATGGCTGCTTCACTGACTACCCGGAAGCATGGACTCTGTAGGCTGCAGGTGTGTCCTGCTCATACCAGATGCACGTTATCACTTAGAGCCATGCATCCTAAAGTTACCCGCCGTTGTAAGACATTATCACAAAATAGCAATTTATTTAACAGTGACAGTGAGGGGCCTTGAAAAGAGTGGGACTTGTGTTAAATACCCGTAGCTAGCTGCTCCCTTTAGTGACAGCGTAGAATTATGTAGGACTGTTCAACGAAAGGGTAGCCAATAGAAGGACAGCTTCAGGTTCAATTAAGGGGGTATGTGTCACAATAGCCTTTCAGCCCACTTGATTTGAAATAGATTGACACAGGTCCCAATGCCACTCCAAGACTCTCCTGCCGCCAAGAGGTGAACTTGCACAACTAGGAGACCCTCAGGGTGGAAAAGGGAATGGGAAAGTGTTGAGACTACCAAGTCTTCCTCGGTCTTCCTTTCTTTTTGAACACACGTCTAGTTCTGGTTCTGCCTTAGGTATGGCTCAGTTCTGGGTGAATCTGGAACAGATTTCAAAATGTGCATGTAAATCTGTTATATATTAAACTCTAATTATCATTATTCATTTTATACTTTTTACATATGTGGTGTTTACTTGGTCTGTGCCTCTCTTCTTAAATGGTGTCAGTGGTAATCACCTTGTTATTTCTGTAATAAGCAATACCCAAGAATTCCTGATTTATTGTAGTTTGTCTTTCTATTTACGTAGTGAATTATATTTCTTAACTTTATATTTTTTTGTGTTAAGCTTTGATTAATATCTTGTTCAGTATAACCTTCTTCTAGTCTAATACATATATCTTTCCCTTTTTCTTCTAGAAACAACTTCCAGAGATTCCTCAACAACCGTAAACCCAGATAACAGTAAGTATATTCTTCTTATGTACCTAAATGCAACTCTAGTTTCTGGCTCCCTAACAGTTAAGCCTCCTTATTCAACTAATCGCAAATGTAACAATAGTTTCTTTAAAAACAGAATTCCTCTCAAGCGCTGCTTAATTGCTAACGACAACACTGTTGCTTCACAGTAAATTCCGCTAAAAATGCTGATCAATAAACACACACAACACTGTTACTTCACATTGAACTGATCTCAAAATGCTGGTTCGACTACTACTACCCAAGCAATTACGTGGTAAATTTACAATGCATCAACGTAAACTAAGCAACGGAAGCTTCGCCCTCTACTCTGACTAAATGGTTTTACGCCGCGTCAAATTCCGCTGCCGGTCCCTCTTTAAACTCAGGTGAAGTGCAAGATTCCAGAGGGAACGCCTCTTGACATTCTGATAGGGCAACCTGTGACATAACACTAGACGGCTGACCCTGATTTTCCTTAATGGCGGCCATCTTATTATTCCGACTGATATTTTTAAGTGCTCTGCACCCTTGGTTGAATATGTCGGGGGGAGTGATGGTACCTATTGATATCTTGCTTAGTCCCGAGCGTAGATGGGTTCTGACAGTATGTTCATTAATGCATAAATTATCCACATTGAGCTTTATTAGAATTTGAAGGCATATACAAATTGGTATGTCATAATAAGAAGTGTTTAGGGGTGTAGTCTGGTTGGTGCTAGAAAAAGTCCATAACATCCAAGGGAAAGATAAAGTGGAGACCAAACAACAGACTTGCTACAAGTTGTCTCTAATATTAATTGTCTTGCCTACTATTACGAAGTTAGCTAGAAAAAGATGAACAATTTAATGATTAAAATCCGTTTTGGGGCTTGATTTCTTTGTTGGCACATTTGATATCAGATCTTGAAACTAATGGCATACGTCCTCTGATTCACCGTTGGAGTCTCTGTCGTAAGGCTCAACCCATTGAGTGTCCACTTGCCTACACACGGTTATAGACTCTTCTCAGACCAATGAAAACGTATCAGCTGGACTCTATTTACTAATATATTTGGGATTGACTAATCAAGGTATGCACTCTATCAAAGCTTATGGCACATGTAATAAAGCAAACAAGATATTCATCACACTTTAACAGCGTATCCTAGGCTCCAAACTCTAAATGTGGCTCTCACTTCTTCAGTACTTTGTTCTGCTGTTTGCAAACCGGACCCCAATATTTTGGTCAATGTAACAGATGTGATATGAAACACTACATAAAAGTGTATTTAATTATAAATAGCCAGGAAATTATTTTGAGAGTCTAAAACATATGGCAGATGTCAATTTTACATAACCAATTACCTTTGTAAAATATGTAGTAACTGATGTGTTTATGGCTATTTCTTTCATTGTTAAACATGAATATACGTGTAAACATGCTCATGAATGGTATAAAACTGGTGTTTCCCTCTAAGGGAATTCGGCTGGATTCGGCCACATTTTTACAATATTCACGTAAAATACGCTAACAAACAAAATACATATTTTGTATACTTAATGCTTTCTTGAAAATCTGGAAAGGTGATCCAGGTCATATCTGTGGAATACCCAATGTCCTGAAGACAACTGTGTGCAGCATGACCGTCCCTCTGTTATGGGGTCCCTGAATTTGTATTGTACATGTCAAGTATCCTTGCATGGAAAAGGGCAAGCTTCATCCCTCTGCCGAAAAGGCCTAACTCAAACCCAGAAACGCTTTATAATTTTAGACCAATATCCCTGCTCCCAGGAGCCTCTAAGATACTGGAAAAACAGTGAATGTTCAGCTAATGTCGTTTCAAGGAACTTTCAACCTTCTTCAAACCTCACAACCTGGCTTCAGACCCCGGCTGAGTACTGAATCTGCACTGATGGAGATTATGGATTCCATTAAATTCACACTAGACGCCAGATTTAATGCCGTCTTGAACGGATCCTTCTGGCAAATAGCCGCACCACTATAGGGTTGGAGGACACGGCCTTAGCCTGGCTAGAATCCTTTATAAAGGATAGAGAACAGATATCTGGCTCAAACCATTCCGCTCTGAATCAAAATGAATCAAATACAGCATTCTCTAGGGATCGGCCCTGAGCCCCACTCTTTTTAATGTATGTGATCCCACTGGGTAACCTCATAGAGTCCTTTGGCATTCAGGAACTTTCCTACATGGATGAATTGCTTCCTACATATAACAAAAATAACCTTAAGACCCAGGAAACATTTTCAGCATGCATGACTGCAGTATTAGGCTGGCTCAAATGCAACGCTCTATCAATTAATCAATCATGGAATTATAAGCAGGCTACTCACACATGAGGGACTCAAGGCGCTGGGGGGTCCGCAGATCTGTTTAGCAGAAGAGCCAGGTCTTGAGGGTCTCCTGAATGTGTTCAGGGAGGGGGCTCATCTGATGTCTGCTGGTAGCTCTTTCCAGGTCTTGGCTGCAATGTGAGAGAAGGATCTTCCACCTGCTCTGGCTCTGTGGAGGCGCAAGGTTTCGGCCAGTGCGAGATTAGAACACCGGAGGTTTCTTTTGGGTACGTGGAAGTTTCTGTCATTGAGGAATTTGGCTCAGTTGCTGTGTAGGATTTTGAAGGCGTGAGTGAGGATTTTGAAGGTGACTCTTTTCTCCACAGAGAGCCAGTGGAGACTTCATAGGTGTTTTGGCTGATGTGTTTGTGTCGAGGGATGCCGTGGACGAGTCTGGTGGTGGTGTTCTGAATTGTCTGAAGTTTGCACAGTAATGACTTGTTGATGCCGGCGTAGAGTGTGTTTCTATAGTTCAGTCTGCAGGTGATGAGTGCGTGGCTGACTGTCTTCCTTGACTCAGGGGGATCCACTTGAAGGTCTTGCGGAGGTTGTTGAAGTAGCTGGAGGTGACTGCATTGACCTGTTGGTTCATGGTTAGTGATGAGACGAGTATGATGCCCATGTTCTTGGCGTGGTCTGAGGGGGTAGGTGGGCTTCGGAGGGCGGTCAGCCACCAGGTGCTGTCGTCCCAAGCAGAAGAGTTGGTACAGAGGATGAGTACTTCTGTTTTCTCAGTGTTGAGCATCAGGCAGCTGTTCATCCAGACTGCGACGTCTTGCATTCGTTTTTGGAAGTTGAGTTTGGCAGTGGTGGAGTCTTTGGTGAAGGAGAGGATGAGCTGGGTGTCATCGGCGTAAGATACGATGTTTGACCGTGTTGTCGGAAAATGGTTGCAAGGCGGGCCATGTAGATGTTGAAGAGGGTGAGGCTCAGTGATGAACCCTTTGGGACTCCGCAGGTGATTTTCATGGGGTCGAAGATGAAGGGTGTGAGTCTGATTCTTTGGATTCTTCCGGTGAGGAATGATCGGATCCAGTGCATGGTTGTATCTTGTATACCTGCTTCGTGTAGTCTGGCGACTAGTGTATGGTGGGAGACGGTGTCAAAGGCCGCTAATCGGTCGAGTAGGATGAGGGTTATGGATTGGCCTTGGTCCAGAAGGTTGAGAATGTCATCTGTGGCAGCGAGTAAGGCTGTGTCTGTGCTGTGGTTGCTTCGGAATCTGGATTGGGACGGGTCGTGGCCAGCGTTTTCTTCAATGAATTGTGTCAGTTTCTTGTTGACTGTTTTCTCTGCAACTTTGGCTGTGCAGGGGTGGAGCGTGAAGGCTGATAGTTCTTGAGGTCGGTGGGGTCTGCTGTGGCTTCTTCAGCAGGGGTCTGACTTCTGCATGCTTCCAGTCATCATTGAAGGTGTCTGTTTTGAAGGTGGTTTTGATGGTACATAGTAGTTTGAGCGCGAAGGCAGCCGCAGCTCTATGGTAGATTTGAGCAGGGTAGGGGTCAGTGTGGCCCTGAGTGGATGCTTTTTATGGTCTAGGCGGTGTCTTCGGCCGTGATCGGTGTCCAGTTGGAGATGGTGGGCTGGCTGGTGTTTCTGGGGATGTAAAAGAACTGTCACTAACTAATGCTAAAGCTAGTTAGCAGCAGTTTTCCTAACACAGCTTATCAGCAAAAATGATCGCCCTATTGGCGATGTATATTCAATACATCGCTACATGACAATAGTTCTAGGTAGCTGTGGTGAAAACTGCCATTAACACTAGTGTGAAGGTGATACAAATTCTTGCGTTAGTAGACGAAAACTGATGAAAGGCCAATTTGCGGGCAAATAACTGACATTAGTCAGTCTAACGTGACTTTTTTTGCCTTAAGAGGCAAACATAGTCTATATATCCTCCCTTAATGAGAAATAGGAATAAAAAATAAAAAGAATGCAGATTGGATCAGCCAGGGCCAAGTGCAGCACAGATCAACAACCCTCTCCAAGTCCCCTAACAGCCAGGATGATGAGTCAAAGTCCCAGGGGAAGAGGAAATACAGGGCTACAATCATGAAAAGAGGTGCATCACTGGGCAAAACCAGTGATGTACCACTCATCATTGCCCATTCCTTGAACCACCAAGGCATCCAAAACCTTGAAAGGGTGGCCAGTCCCTGGGGCCCAATGGCCTTGCTGGGCTCACTTCCTGGCCCCCGGGTGGGATACGGGCTGCTGTGGAGTTGCTGGCACATGGTGGTAGACATTCATGCATTGCTGATCACCCTTACCTGGTGGTGAAGTCTGCCAGGTCACATGGAGACATGTTGCTGACTTGTGTGAGAAGACTGCCTGGTGCCCCTTGGTGCTGTGAATGGTAGAGGTGCTCCTGTGCCGCAATGTAGGGAGGTCTGCATTGCATACCACGCGCCACCACTACACTGGGATGCACAGAGGACATTAACAATGGTGGGCCATGCCTCTTTGCATCACAGGCCAGAGGATTTTGCGCTGGCCGGATGCTGTTGATGGTGAGGCCCATGAGCTGCGCCGAACTTGTGTGACAGGAGCACTGCAACTTCATGCCTGAGGGGGCCCTGTTGCATCACCTGCATACAGAGGTTCCCCAGTCGACTTGGCATTGACTGCTGTACCCTAGCTTGTGAAATCCTGCTTGGCTCAGGCTCCTGAGTCACAGATTTGGACAGAGTACAGCAAATTGTGCCACAGCGTCAATGCCCAGTTTGGTTATCGTTACGGGAGGTCGGAGTAGGGTATTTTTGAGCTCTGCCCCTTCTGGATATGTGAGACACAATACACTAAACCCTGTGTGGGAGGTGGTCAAACCTCCCTGTTGCAGGATACCTTTGTTCTGTCTTACGCTGCTCGAGCTTGGTCAGCATCAGCCGTGTTGTGCTGTCCTGGTCTAGAGGACTGGTACCTGGAGCTCTTAGGGCCTATTATCTAAACCTGTCAAAATTCATTAAAACTATTATGCATTATATGCAAAATCAAAGATCCAAAACATTTCAGTACAGCTAATAATCATTATAATGGCTATTGGGTAGTTTCAACATCTTAGAACTAGGTTTCCAAGCATCTAACAGGTATCTGGACACTTGTTACAATCCTGATGATATCTTTTAGTTAGTTTCCAACTAAAATTCATCATATCGAGATTAACCACACTCTTCTAATCTGTACTTTTCACTCTTCAAAGTGTACTTTGGACAGAAGAACAAAAAGTGTTCTTCAAGTTCGACTATGCATGAGGGGCAGATGGACAGGATATTAGCACCCTTCCATTTGCAGCAGAATTCATTGACTGGCAAAATGCTGCACCTTATCTTCGGAAATAAAGATTTTGATAATGGAGGTTCTATGTGGTTCAGAAATTACTCTAAATGTATGTTGTGTTTAAAATTCAGAAACATTCTTTTTAATTCCCCTGTAGTTCCTTTGTTTAGCAATATTTCATCAACATAAAGCCAGTATCTCTTTTTAAGGATTGACAAAATTTCTTTTTTTTGTATACTGCTGGTATTAGTCCAAAACTCACTCATACCCAACCTGTACAACCAACTCCTTAAGTACTTGAGCCACGGAATACACCCTCCAGCATCACATCAACTAATGATTCTCTCATGGGGAGTGGTGAATTATTTGACCAGACCCAAATTCGATATGCAAGGGGCCTGAAAGCAATTACATATGCTACATTTTTTAATAGCCAAGTTCAAGCACATAGAGATCAGGGCGGCATTTCGAGGAAGTTCCAGGACCAATCTTGTTAAATAATTTTCATTATATTCATTATTTTTTCCCCAAACCTCTGTGCCATACAGTGCTCATACAATGCTCTTTGGTTAATACACTTGAACCGGGACAACAGAAATATGAAATGAAATACCACCATTTGTAAAGCGCACAGTCGCCTCCGGAGAGGAGTACCGGTGCTGGGGGCTGTTGGGAAGATTAAATGAGCTATTGCCCAGAGTCACATTGTGGTAGTCTAACCTTTCGCTGGCACCGGGAATCGAACTGTGAGCCCCTGTGTTCTGGAGTCAGCCACCCTGGCCACTGCACCACACCTCGTCCCTGGTCTATAAATTGACATTTTGAATTTTTTAACCAAAGCAGAACTTACATGTTGGAGTGAAAGCTGGATGTTTGCCATTTGTGGGCCCCATGATAATGAATTTGTCATCTTACGCCTCGAATTGTCGAATTGCTTCACCTGTTCTAACAAAGTGGAACCCACTGTTATCTTGCCCCTAAAAGAGTTATGTGGGTTGAATACCATTGATTTAGTTTTCTTGGTATTAATTTCTGAAAGAAACTCCCCACAAGCTGCTCTAAATGGTCCACTAGATTTTGAAACCCGATCGGGTCCTACAATTAAATAGGGTATTATTGGAAAAAAGCAAAGATGCCACTGGTTGACGAGGAAGCTTGGGGGGGATTGAATTTGCAATTTGTTTGTGATTCAATCAATCCATTAATGTAAAGATTGAACAGAGTAATCCCAAGTAAACATCCTTGACGCATGCATCTGTTTACCCTACTGCAGTCAGTCAACTTACCACCCTCCCCAGCTGACTTGTGCATCATTATCCCTGTGAAGTCTAATCAATATCTGCAATAAATTAGTCGGAACCCAAGCTTATTCAGGGTTACCCCATAATTAATTTTCAGGGGACTAGATCTAATGTGGCATGCATGTCCCCAAACACAGCATATACATGTTCCCTTTGGATTGTCACAAATTACCACAAAATCATTTAAAAACAGGACAATTGGTCTATGGTACTTGTCTTTTCTCTAAAACCTGACTGCAGGGGTGACAATGTTTTCCCTTGTATCATGCAGTCTAAACACCTCTCCAGCAAATGCCTGCAAAATAGTTATTGTGCTATATCAATCAAGCTGATAGGTCTGTAAATGGCCAGATTGCTTTTGTCCCCCTCTTTGAATAAGGGGACTACCTCTCCACCTAACCAAGAATCTGGTATATCTGCTCCCTTTAAAATAGCATTAAAGCTATCCCCAAATTTCGGATTCCGAGAGATAAAGATCACCCCAAATTTTTGTCTAAATCTGGTGCTCTACCCCGTTTGTAATGTGGCAATTGCCCCCTGATTGTAATATGTATTTTTTTATGTAAACAAACGTGTTTTCCACAGTCAAATGTGCCATTGAACCACAATCAAGAGTCAATTGTGGCTACGGAGGAATCACCAGAGAGCAGTGCAATGTAAAAGGATGCTGCTATGATGACAGCAAACCGGGAACCATCTGGTGCTTCAATCCTTTTCAGTCGAACGGTAAGATGCTTAGAAGGACCTCTGTTTTTTTAATTTCTGGTTTCTTGTAAAACAGTTGAGGATATTTTGAAATATCAAATGATTGACTAGATTTATACAGCAAAATCCCTCTTGTTGTGCAGTACATGCCAAATTCACATAAGAAACTACTGGCACAATGGCCTCCTCCATACTATCTGTGCGGTACAGGTAAGTTTGACTTTGAATACTATGCAGTTGGAATCACCTGTATTGCCTTGAGTGAGAAGCTGGCCTGGTATATGATGTCCACTAATGTAAGTGGGCACCTGGCACCATTCCAGACAACCCTTGTGGTGATTTAAGAGGTCTTAGACAACCTTTAAAGCTCTCTAGGTGGTAGCTGAGGAGAGCAGCCTTCAGGGTAAGTCTTGAAGGAGTATAAAGCAGCTTGTTTTACCAGAATGCAATCTTATAGGATAGATTAAATGGAAAGGAACGACAAAACGTATTTTAAATAATATCTATATATTATGAGACTATCTAGTACTTTAAAAAATCTCCTACACCGATATAGACACAAAGCACACAATACTTTAGCAAATAAATCACAGTAAATAGTACTAATGCACAGTGGGCCCGAGAAGGTATCAAACCATATACTAAGAAAGTCGTATAAGAACCACAACTCGAGTCAGGACAATCTCGAGAGGACGTAGATTCAATGGGACCTCAAGGAACCACCCAAGGTGAGAAGATTGGGACCGCCCGGAGAGCGCATGTACTGTGGGAACACTAATGTGGGCTCCGTACATCTGTACGTGTAAGTCGCGGTTGGAGATTTAAAGATTAAGCACCCTTTCCAGTCTTCCCACTGTTATAACAGAAAATACCCAAAACAACTTTGTCAGATGACATCTGGTAAATATTCGTAAGATAACCAATTTGAGAAATATCTATAGAAAGAAAAGGATAATTTGAATTTGGAAAAAGTATTAGTGAACAGAAGAATTAAATAAAACACCTGTGTAATGAGTGTTTTGTAGAATATGAGCAATAATTCCAAAATGTTAAGAGACGAGAGTCTCTGAATCTGATGCATATGTAACCCACTACACATTACCCAGAACTGCTCATCTAATTTTTCTGCCAATTATTGCAGCACTAGTTTGCTCAGGACATACATGTAAAGTATTTGTCCAATGCAAGGAGTACTTTTCAGCACATTTCTAGAGAAAAGTATTGTTGCATTTATGTAAGAGACTTTCCTTCTCATTCGGAGGAGGACAGTAAATAAAATCTCACAGAAAATGGTTGATTTCCTTCTTGGACTTCTAGCTGAATAGCTACTTTGTACTGCTGCATAAGGCAGATATTCCATGACATAAAATACTCCAGCTGCTTGTCCCATGGTGTCATTGTTGAGTAAGTGATGCTAAAACTAGTTGAATATTAGTTGCCTGATCTGAGTGATGGATGTCCCAATATGTCTGTTGGAGGTATTCCTGTGCAGTGTGCGGAACAAAGGGAGTGGACTTTCACTTATGGATTAGTATCATCTACTTCACCCATCATGTCAGGCAGAGTAGAAAAGCAGTCATTGGCAGTGTAATCCCACTTGCAGGTGCATCTGTAGTGTCCACACTTTGAGATGGAAATTCCACTAGCCCAGAAAATCCACTGGCAGAGGAGGGCATTTGTGGATTTTCCATTGAAGTGTCTTTGTCCATGGTGCTTACATCTGCTTAGGTGAAAAAACAGCTACTGATAAGTGATGGAGATTCCAACTCTCTCTTGGCAGAGAACGAAAATGCACCACAATGTGTGTAATCCCTACATTTTGCCCACAGATGTACAATAGAGTTACCTATAATGTAAATTCAACCTCATGTTTCATTTGTGAACCTGTAATTGCACGATTTATTATTATACAAAAGTTATCAAACATGTTTTCCACAGACAATTGTAGTGTTGAGCCAAAATCAAGAGTCAATTGTGGCTACAGAGGAATCACCAAAGACCAGTGCAATGTGAAAGGATGCTGCTATGATGACAGCCAACCGGGAACCATCTGGTGCTTCAATCCTCTGATTCCGAACGGTAAGGTGCTCAGAAGAATGACGTCTGTGTTTTCAGTTTCTGGTTTCATGTAAAACAGTTGAGGCTATTTTAAAATATTTATTGTTTCTTTATTTCGGCCGAATGGCCATAAAAGACACACGTATATACATGCATGAAACAGAGAAAAAAAAAAAATCATAACAGTATACATGCATCAATTCATTTAAAACAACGAATTTCTAAAATAGAGTGCAGAATTAATTTTCACCAATCAATTTAAAACATCATTCATTTAGCAGCAAGGTTTAGTCTTTAGAATTAGTCCAACTTAAAGCATCTGTCCCAATTTCTTTCGGGCGATGTACACAAAGTAGAGGAACCTATTAATGCTGAATACGATAGACTGAGCAGTATTAGTTTTTAGGATCCTGTATGCTGTTAGACAGGATCTGGTTCCTAAAAGTACACATATGGGTTTAAGCCATCTTTTCCGAGCTTTCAGATACGCTTTACATATAAACAACATGTGAACCTCCTTCTCCTTACACGAATCTGAGCACATAGGACATCTCTCACTTATACTATTCAGACAATCCGGTTTATTCTTTGACCAACGCTCTATGTTGGAATTCAGCATGAGATTCCCATACCTAAATTTCAGGAAGAGAGTCTTAGCAACAGGGGGCTCTATTTCGTCCAAAAAGGATTCAAAACAAGGTTCATTTTTGAAGGACAAAATGTTTTGGGTTAGAGTGCCAATTCTGCTTTCGTGAGCATGCCTATTATTCATAAAGGACCAGTAGGCTCTTTTTACCATGGGTTTAGCAAAGGTAGGTAGGTTCTCTGGGTTTTCCCAGAACGAATGTAAGCCCAGAATTACGAGCCATTTTTTAATATGCCCGAACCACCGAAGGGAATTAAAAGAATCTAAGTTCATTACTTCTCGGAGACCGTTCCTGTAGTCTATTAATGCTGGGGTGGACCAAATCCTTATCCAGAACATTAACGGTCTTATAGTAGTTAGATGGTCGGTTCGTTTAAAATTCAAATCGAGCTGAAGGGGAATTAGTGGTGTACTAGTTGGGACCCTTACAATTGTTCTCATAAATTTATTATCCAGGCCTTGAAAACTCTCCCTGGCCCAGGGTCCCCATATCTCAGCCCCATATAGGGCGGCAGATTGAATTTTGAATTTAAAGAGTTCAAGTACAGGTGTTACACTTTTACTTGTACTAGCATTCAATCTACAGATTATTGGTTTGGCATTATGAGCATATGACACCTTGCTTTTCTCGATTTGGGCCTTCCATGTTAACTTAGAGTCAAGTACAACCCCCAAATAGGTGAAGTTCTCCACGGTACCTAGAGTTTCCAAGTTCAACATCAGGTTCCCTCTGTCCGGCCTACTAGGATTCAAAGCCATACATTTGGTTTTATCAACGTTTATTTCTAGCCCTTTGGTCACACAGTAGCTACTAAAGGAGTTTAGGAGGGCCTGGAGGCCCTTCTTGGTTTGGGATATTAAGATGGTATCATCCGCGAAGAGCAACGCAGGCACCCTCTCTCCATTGAGCTGAGGTGAATCATTGCTACAAGCATTAAGATAATCAGGAACATCGTTGACAAAAATAGAAAACAGGGTGGGGGCCAGGACGCATCCCTGTTGGACACCACGCTTAATCGGGATGTCACGCGTCAATTCGCCATTCGGACCCCATCTGATGTTTGCATGATTTCTAGCGTGTAGCTCAATTATGTGGACCAAGAGGCTTCCTGGTAGGCCGGCTTTGTTTAAAGATCTCCTGAGCAAGTTGCGAGGAACAAGGTCAAATGCCGCTCTCAAGTCAATGAAGGCTACATACAAATGACCTTTCCTAATGTGAACATACTTCCAATACAGACAACAAAATCTAAAGACCTGGTCTATGGTGCTAATCTTAGACCTAAAGCCTGCCTGAAATTTGGAAAGTATAGCTGACTCCTCCAGCCAATCATTTATCCTGAATAGCAAGTGTTTGGTATAGAGTTTTTGCAGAATGTCCATTAAACTAATAGGTCTGTAGTTTGAGGGGACGGATCTATTCCCCTTTTTGAAAATTGGGACAACTTCTGCTGCACGCCAACTATCAGGGAATTTGCAACTTACGGACAGAGCATTAAACAGACGATTAATATAGGGGGCCCAGACTTCAGATTCATGTTTATAGAGGTCACCCGGTATTTTATCTGGGCCGGGAGCTTTGTTATTTTTTAATTCATTGATTGCCCTATTTGTTTCGTCCAGGGTAAAATCAAGGCATACAGGTAGTGGAAGTGAACATGGGAACTCCTCATCACCACTGTCATATTGTTTATACAAATTGGTAAAATGTGTCACCCATGTCATTTCATCAATGAACGTGTCCTTCACAGGTCTTCCTGCATGCCCCCCGTTTGCAACCAACCTCCAGAAGCCAACATTATCATTTTGTTTTGCAGCAGCCAACATGTCAGCCCAAATTAGCTCTTCCCATGTTTTTTTCGAAACTTTTTGAACATACTTATACTCGTCCCTGGCGAGTCTAACATCATCTTGTGATTTGTTTTTAATAGCATTTAAGAGCTTCCTCTTAGCCGTTTTACATATATGATCATACCAAATTTTCCCATGGCATCCCACTCGTACATTTTGCTGTTTCTTCTTTGGCATTTTGGACATATAAATTCTTAATTAATTAAAGAAAACCTTGTGTAGCTCAACAACGTGATCACAGCTATCAGTTAACAAAGGTTGTCCTACTAAGGGTGCAAAAGTCTTATCAAACAGTGAGTAGACTGCAGCTAAGGTCTTACCTTCAGTTAAAAGATGAGGCCATTTTAGAGCACGTCTGTTATTATTAATTATATGTGCATGTTCGCATAAATCATCAGTAACTAACTCACTTGACGTAGGAGCGGGGATATCTCTGATCATGTGTCATCAATATAAAGTTCCAGAGGATAATGATCACTCTCGGCCCTTGTTGATACTTTAAAGTCAATCATAAAGTGCCAAATATTTAGTAAAACAAAAATAAAATCTAGCCTGCTTTTTGATTTCCCAAAGGTTGGTTGTTTGGTTAGGTCTGAGGGAAAGCGACCATTGCACGCTCTAAGACCGTGGTCAACTGTTAGCCTCAGTAGTTGAACCACCAAAATGGTACACGGGACATAGTTAGAAGTTTCAAGCTGAGGAATATTATAAGCCTGATCTTCATCTTGGAAAACATCAGTAATCCCGAGGATCGGTTCGAAATTGCAATTCAAGTCGCCTCCCAATATCACAGGGACTTCGCCCCCCACCCTTTTCAAAAAAGAGTCCAGGATTTCCAAAGTGGGCGATACCTTGGAATGCCCTCTTTAAAATATAAACGGTTGACTAGATTTTGACAGTGAAATCCCCCTCTTTGTGGAGTACATGCCAAATTCACATACAAAAGTAGTGACACAATGGTCTCCACCATACTTTCTATTGCCTTCTGTGAGAAGCTGGCCTGGTATATGATGTCTACTAATGTAAGTGGGCAACGTGCACCATTCCAGACAACCCTTGTGGTGATTTAAGAGGTCTTAGACAACCTTAGACGCTCTCTAGGTGGTAGCTGTGGAGAGCAGCCTTCAGGGTAAGTCTTGAAGGAGCGTAAAGCAGATTGTTCTACAAGATTGCAATATTATAGTATAGAATAAATGAAAAAGAAGTACACAAAGTATTTTTTGAAATATGTATTTATTATATAACACTATCTAGTACGTTACAGTATCTCCTACACGGAGATGGACACAAACCACACAATACTTTAGCAAAGAAATCACAGTAAATAGCACTAATGCACAGTGGGCAGAGGGCGGGACTAAACCTTATACAAAGAACATGGTATAAGAACCACGACTCGAGTCAGGACAATATCAAGAGGACGTAGAATCACTGGGTCCCCAAGGAACCACCCAAGGTGAGTAGATAGGGACCCTATGGAGAGCATGCACAGTGTCGGAGCACTACTGCAGGCTTGGTACTAATCTACGTGTAAGTCACGGTTTGAGTTTTAAAGATTAATAATCCTTCCCAGTCTTCCCAATGATACAACAGGAAATAATCAAAACGACTTTGCCAGCTGACATCACATAAATATTCATAAAATTGTCAATTTGAGTAATATCTATACAAAGAGAAGGATAATTTGAATTTGGAATAATCTTAGTGAAAAGTAGGACTCAATAAAACAGCTTTGCAATAATTGCTTTGTAGGATATGAGCATAATTCTAAAATATAAAGTGATGAGAGGCTCTGAATCTGACAAATATGTGATCAACTACACATTACCCAGAACAGCTCATTTCATTTTTCTGCCAAATATTGCAGCACTAGTTTGCTCAGGAGATATCAATAAAAAAAAATTCCAATTTAAGGAGCACTTTTCAGCAGATTTCTAGAGCAAACAATTGTTGCAGTTATGTAAGAGACTTTCCTTCTCATTCGGAGGAGGACAGTAAATAAAATATCACAAGAAATGGTTGATGTACTGCGTGGACTTCTAGCTGCATAACTACTTCCGGGTGCTGCATATGGCTGCTATTCCATGACATAAAATACTCTAGCTGCTTCACCCATGGTGTCATTGCTGAGTAAATGATGCTAAAACTAGTTGAATATTAGTTGCCTGATCT
Source organism: Lissotriton vulgaris (assembly GCF_964263255.1). NCBI lineage: Eukaryota > Metazoa > Chordata > Amphibia > Caudata > Salamandridae > Lissotriton > Lissotriton vulgaris. Next base: position 2,144,295,502 of record NC_141691.1, on the reverse strand, counting down.
GAGTGATGGATCCTCCACTATGTCTGTTGGAGCTATTTCTTTGCAGTCTGCTGAACAAATGGAGTCGCCTTTCACTTAAGCATTAGTATCATCTACTTCACCCAGCATGTTAGCCAGAGTAGACACGCAGTCATACGCAGTGTACTACCACTTTGTGGGTGCATCTGTAGTGTCCACCCTCTGAAATGGAAATTCCACTAGCACAGAAAATCCACTGGCTGAGGAGGGATTTCGAGGATTTTCAATTAAAATGTCTATGTCCATGGTGCTTAGATCTGCTTAGTTGAAAAGACAGCTACTGATGCAGGACAACTCTATCTTTGATTGAGATTCCAACTCTGTCTTAGCAGAGAAGGAAAATGCACCACAATGTGTGTAATCTCTGTATTTGCCCACATATCTACAATTGAGTTACGTATGATATAAATTCAACCTGATGGATTTTGATAGACAATCTGCAGTTTCATTTGCTAACCTGTAATTGTAAGATGTATTTTTTATGTAAACAAACGTGTTTTCCACAGTCAAATGTGCCATTGAACCACAATCAAGAGTCAATTGTGGCTACGGAGGAATCACCAGAGAGCAGTGCAATGTAAAAGGCTGCTGCTATGATGACAGCAAACCGGGAACCATCTGGTGCTTTAATCCTTTTCAGCCGAACGGTAAGGTGCTAAGAAGAAGGACGACTATGTTTTCAATTTCTGGTTTCTTGTAAAACAGTTGAGGATATTTTGAAAAATCAAATGATTGACGAGATTTATACAGAAAAATCCCCCTCTTTGTGGAATACACGCCAAATTCACATAAGAAACTACTGGCACAATGGCCTCCACCATACTATCTATGCAGTACAGGAAAGTTTGTCTTTGAATACTTCGGAGTTGGTACGACTTGTATGGCCTTCTGTGAGGAGATGGCCTGGTATATGATGTCCACTATTGTAAGTGGGCACCTGGCACCATTCCAGACAAGAGTTCATCAAAATGAGGGAAGAGGAATAGCTGTCCTATCTGTTCCCCAGAATTAGGCAGAGTTAATCAATGGTGGATAGGACACTTGTAACCACTTATACCAAGAGAAATATTTGGAAAACCCTCATAAACGTTGTGTATAACGAAAGCGGTATATGTTGTTGGCCGCCCCACACAAACGTTATGGCAGCAATCATTGGGTTTAACAATTTGTAAATTGCCAGCCTCACCCGAGGCGTTCTCTGGTTTTTTTGTGGCAGTCTCCAGAGAATTTTAGAGTTACCCCACTGAAAGTGCGCAAAAAGGTTTTGTTTAAAAAAGCTTCCAGACGACTTAGATACTCTTTATTAGTATCGCTGGACTGCTAGGTTAAAAAAGATTGGGTATGCTCACAGGAAGTTTAGGTATCCATAGCATATGTTAATAAGACTGAAAGAACGTCGACATGTTTCTGCTCTGTTGGCCAAATGGTCTAAGAGCATTCATCAGGACAAATACAACACTTAACACAGATAGAAAACATATCACTGTTTGTGATGTTGATGGGTAGATTTATAAACTTATTAGTCTTACCCTTCTGTTTGAGGTTATCTGAGGTCACCTAAAAATTATTAAAGAAAAAGGTGGGGTCACTACTAGCATTTAACCAATATTCAGGAAATGGTTGACAAACAGGACTTTGTACTGTTTTTACAAAAGCTCAAATGAGACATATGGAAACAGACTAATGGGGACATCAATGGCGAGAAATTGGTGGCGACTGGCGATGGACTAGCGTTTGCATAGTGAGTATGTAACACAATGGTAACAAATTACAGGCTACTATGTGTATAGCAATACCCAAATAGTTTAATAAAGTGTAACATACCTCTAGTTAGGTGAACTTTCATTAGACCTAACGGAGGTAAAAAACGGAGGTAAAAAAGGGGGAATGGATAGTTGTATACATATCCATGTTGATGGCAATGAAACAATCCGAGTTACCTCAGGTGAGGTCTTACCTTAGAGATGATAAATTAAGGTTTCTTCAGGAGGTAAGGACATTGTCCCAGGCTATAACGACAACAAGCTAAGATTAGTAACAATGCCGTGTCATGGCGATTCACCGCTAGCAGATGCGGGAGAAACTCACCCGCTTTGGAAGTGTGCCGCGTCTTGTGCTGACTCTGCCTCCTGGACGCCAGGAGCACGCTTTCAATGGCGTTTTTACAGGGCATTTCAAGGAGATAGAAATAGGACTTTTTTGAAAAACGGAGAACAGTTTAGACTATGTAAACACCAAGTCTGGATCTTGTTTACACGCTCAAAAGTAATTATGAGTAATCTACAGTGTGATATAGTAATTATCATGGCGCTACTCATAAAAATTGATAAAAATTGAATAATGAATTTTTGACATCGAAATGTGGGAACCACGTATATTACAAAACCCAATCATGCAAACTTTCATACTGCAGAAAAAGGGGGGTTCTTTAGGGGGTCTATTATTCAATTTTACAAAAATTAGCGTGCAAAGTGGTGCCAGCAAATGTCATAATTTAGACCGATCTTATTGGTCTTAAGGCGGTCCACCCAACGTTGTTCAACAATTCAGTGGTGATTTAAGAGGTCTTAGACAACCTTTAAAGCTCTCTAAGTGGTAGCTGAGGAGAGCAGCCTTCAGGGTAAGTCCTGAAGGAGTGTAAAGCAGCTTGTTTTTCCAGAATGCAATCTTATTGTATAGATTAAATGAAAAAGAAGCACACAAAGTATTTTTTCAATTATGTATTTGTTATTTAACACTATCTAGTTACACCGGAACCTAGTCTTCTATGGGAATTCACAAGGTCATATTCTCAAGCCCATTATCGCCGCTTTAGCGACTGTTTACTGCCGATAAAAGAGGCGATAATGTATCGTCCTTTCTTGATAATATGGCCCATGGTGATTAAGAGGTCTTACACAACCTTAGAATGCTAGCCAAGTGGTAGCTGTGGAGAGCAGCCTTAAGGCTTAGTATTGAAGAGGTGTAAAGCAGCTTGTTTTTTTTACTAGAATGTAAGCCTATAGTATACTTCAGTGAAACGCATAAAGATTATTGGGGAAAGGTTATAATTTGAGATTGACTTGGTACTTCAGCACCCAAGAGGATGGGATAGAGCATTATCCCGTCAAAGATTAGAAAGCAGGTTCATCCTGGAAGCCGGATGCACTGCGCTGGCAGGAATAAACATGGATGAAGACTTTTTTGTTCATTTGTAACAAGTATGCATACTAAAGAAAGAAGTAAGCTTCCAGATCCCTGTTTAGAAGTATGATCTGTATATTTGTGAAATTAGCTCATTTTTAGTTAAGTGATTGTGAATTCTTATGTACTGTATTTTTGTAACACATTTTTCTTCTTCTTTTCTCATTGTTTATTTTATTTCTTCAGATCGACAAGGGTGCAATTAAGAATTGGACTTCCAGTTGAAATGAATTCAATTGCAAAATGGGAGGATACAAACAAATCATAACGCTACTCTCAAGCAGTGAAAAAATGATTTCTGAGCACTATATGTAGAATAAACTGATTTACTCTTATTGCCGAATAATTTTCCTGTTGAATTCATTTGATCATGAATCATTGTTGCAGTGAAACATTATCTAAGGTGGCTATAAGATTTCAGCCTGTGAAATATGTTAATACAACAGCTTTAAACTGTCATTGTAACGCCATGCAAAATGATATGCACTTTACTATGTTGATGTATCCACCATATAAGGTACATTTAGATAGTCTGTGAGCCTTGACAAAGCAGTTTTCACATTTTTGACATATTGACGTTCTTAGATGTATTGGCAACTTTCAGCTTGAGACGCATGACATTACGACAATGTGCCTTTATAATTGTCACAAGTATAATAATGGCAACAATATTTAATAAGTGGTTATTGTAACTTAATGCAATTCAATGTGCATTTTATAATGTAGACCTATCCATTTTGGAATGTTTTGAATCTGAGTACCTCTCATTTACTGATGAAGGTTTTTTTCACATTTTGTTAACATGATGGCATTTATAAATGCATTGAACAACATTACAGGCTGTGTGACCAAGATCCAACTGTTGTCAAAATGTGTCATGCTTTATTTTCTGATTAATAAACATTGGCTAAATTATTCCAGTTGGAGTGGCTAATTTTTCCACCACATGTTAATTTGTTACTACAAAATGCACTTCCACAAAACCATCGTCAAACAGTTTCGAAATAATGTTTTACTTCATTTTGTGACCTGTGACATTAAAGAATGGACACAAAAACATTATTTACTGATGTTTCTAAAACCAGAAGACAGAGGCTATCTGAAGAGTTCTATTCCATGGGCAATTACTAAAAGTCCCTAAGAAACTAAAGTGATAATACATCAATATAGTGATGATGCATGACAATGCAGCACACATTTAACTGACATCAATTTGCATTTAAGATTCAGTGTTATGGAGCATAACACCATCATATGCACACCACCAGTGTTGGTAGGGTTTCTGTTGTACAACCATATCAAAAACACTCTAACAAAGATGGTTGGTAAAAATAAAAATAAAAATGAAGCCCCAACATGAGCATTGCCACCTTGCATCAGACATCTGCTGCAACCAGCATTGATTATATAATCCACTGTGTTACAAAGCTCAAATCATATGTTCACAGTTTCTTCAGCTGTGAACACACTTGCTGTGCACATGTACCATAAAAATCCATGTGTCCAGTGCACACTTGTGACAAGAATAAGCCATGCATACCAAACCAATCTTAAAAATGCAACAATCCTTTGTTAGGGCAAGTGGGTTCTAAAAATAAGAATGAGTAGACAATGGGCGGGGAATACAAAATGCAAATAATTATACTCCACACATAAATTGAAAAAGTATTTCTCACTAAATAAATCAGACGGTAATAATGTAGATATTATAATGCTCAATTATGGTAAAATGGAAAAAAAGTATTTGACAATCCACCCTTTCCTGGATTGCTACCTAGGTGGCCATCATCATTGTCCTTTGTATGCTGTGGATTTAGGTTCCTTGTCACCTTGGATAAATGAATGAATGAACGGTTTTGTAAAGTGCATGGCTAATCCTGGGAGTGTGCTGATGCTGAGGGTTTGCAGGTCAAGAAGCAAAAGGAGGACCAGGCAATTAGGGCAGGGTAGAGCCATGTCTTGAGTTTATTGCAAATTGGACTTTCAGAACCAATAGTTTGGAGATCCAAAGGAAGCTGGTAACAGGCTTTCATAACTAAGTTAGAAAAGAAGCTGCCCCCCTTTCCAATGCGCAAAATATTAGGCATCACTGCTAGGCTGGTAGATGCGGAACAGAGAACTGGTACACTGCCTACTAATATCGACCTACAAAATTATCATCACACTAATATAGACAACAAAATATCTTTAACCTATATTTAATCAAAACAATTAATCAATATCACTAGTATTGAATACAGAAATATCGTTAACAAAAATATTGCCATAATTAAATAAACATAGCACATAACAATAATGTCAACATATCAAAATATCACAAATATTGACTACTGAAATATTGTATAATCACATACAATTTGCCACTACAAAACACAAAATTTCCCATTTGCAAAATATATACAAATATAAAAAATCACTCATTCAAATATATGCATATCACTTTTTTAAAACATTGCAGTATTTCCAAAATAACATGTATAAACATCCCAATGTTTTGTAAATATAATTCTTAAACTATAAATTATTAGCCTGTTCTAAGTAAAGACATAACTGACTTAACAAACAGACAAAATTACAACCAATCAGAAAAAAACTAGAAACAACAGCAGCCAATAAAAATCTTGTACCAATTAAATAAACAATATAAAAGATGCAAAAAATGACTACCAAACTGTTGTGTAGGTCCTAATAACCTATATAGGATCTGCATATTTAGGCAACATAATATGTGGGATTGGTGTCCAGACTGATTCCAGACACCCCACCAGGTATGCTTGCCTGTATACCAGCTCGCTCACAGTGCCACTGTGAACTCCTCTTACCAAGGAGAGAATAGTTCTTGGCAAATATTGAACATGACAACCCTGTCCCATCAGGGATCATGTAAACAGTACAGTACCTTTTGCTCAGTCACTTGTGCTCACTTTGCCTCAGATGGATACAGATTATAAACGATGGGGATGTTTTCAATAAGTATTTATTGAACGAACATCATTCTAGTGTAAAAATGGTGTGATGTAACAGCCATAATACAGAAACAGATATAGATGATATTAACTCTTTCCTTGCTCAGGATGGCTCCTGGCCGTCATGAGTCATGGTAGGCGTGTGCTCATGACGGCCGGGAGCCGTCCGTCCACGCAGTATTAATTCCCCACCTGTGTGGAAGAATTAATAAGTGGGCGGAGTTCGGACGGCTCCCAGCCTTCATGAGCAAACGCCTACTATGACTCATGACGGCCGGGAGCCGTCCTGAGTACCCGAGCGCCACGCCCAACCCCGCCCCCCTCGCACTGTGTCGGAATTTTCCCCGCGGCAAAGGGGTTAAGCACCAACATAGTAAATGGGTGGTAGATTTCCACCGTAGTGCTAAAACGAGGAATATATGCAGGCATATAAATACATGACAGTAATAATACGTACTCCTATTATGCAACCCTAACTAGATGTTTCTTTGTGTACCCAGCATGTATGTAGGCCCAGAGCCAAGAATCCCCCTTGGCTGAAGCCAACCCCATTACCTGAAGTGATAGACTGTGGGACCCCGTCTTCGTCTCGAGATGGACACCAAGGAAATGGATGTCAGGCCAATGCGAGCTGAAGTGTCTGCGTGCCGGCACCTCATTGTCTCGCGTCAGTGTGTCAGTATGGAAGTCTTTCTCCTCTGCCTGTCCTGGCATAGATATGGTGTATATATACCTAAATGGTACTCTCAGGTGATTCTTCCTTGCTGTGTCATGTTGGCATTGGATGAAGAAAGGCATAACCCTTATACATAGTTATTATTCAGAAAATGGCAATCCTGCTGTGATTCTGAGAATTCTCATACATAATTAATACATAATTTAAGAGGCTAGTTTGAAGGGAAAATGACACAACTTTTATGCAGTGCCTAACTAGGTAAAAGGTCAATACCAAAACCCATTATGTAGTGTAATGGTACCGTAAATGTAGGTGAAGGATTAGCCTCTTCCGTGCACATGACGGCCCTCGGCCATCATATGGTGGGCACGACTGTCGGAGGCCATCCGGGCCACGTCCGTGATTGGAATGTCTAGCACTGTGGCAGAATTTGTGCTGCAGTGAAGAGGTTAGGGGATTACTCAAGCCTATATTGGGGTACTCTATGAAACATAACAAAACTACCTCTAAAACTGCAAATACTGGAAAAGAACGAAACTCTGCTGGATTTCTAACAGAACACAGCAATTTGGGAGAAATAGTCAACCAAACAAAGTAAATATATTCTCTAATTTATTGCAACAATTAACTAAATACATTTAAAAGAAATTCACAATAAATATTATAAGTAATCATTTTGCTTCTGCTATGGGGCCTGGAGGGCACCCATGGTGTCCCACACAACTTCCCAGCACTGTGTGGCAGGTACCTCATGGTTCAGGGATGTTTGCAAACATCCATAAACATCCATTTTGCAATGGCATCTTGTGCTTTAGTCTTTTTCCAACTGCAGCACAAGCTGCTATCCTAATTCTGCCCTCTGAACCACCAAACTATGGTCGGACGGTTCCTTTCTGCAATATTGTTGGCTGGATGCACGTCCGCCAGACATCATAATGCAGCCCGAAACAACTATAACAACCCCACCCACATGCTTACCGTCCCTAAACAACATGCTAATTCCAAACAAGTTAAGTAAGCATTTTTTGGTTCAGCAGCAAAAAACAGCAAGCAGAAAGCAAGAAAAAACAAAAAACATTTTCAACAAAGCAAGAAATTGAACGCACGCCATATAAGTACGTTTATAAAACAATGTAAAAATGTTAACATGTAAAAAATATATTTAACTATATCTACAAATGTATTTATTTACAGTCCAATTAAGAAAATGGCAAAAGGTGCAAAATGTATCTCTTCACGAAAAGGCAAACAATTGCTATGTTGTATGGTGTACACATACATCCAAGAGAAACGATGTGCTCACCACATGAATTAGAAATGTACTAAATATGACTCATCAATTTGCAATGTGAGGGTAACAACCAGAGAAACAACTCTTATAAGTGTTAAAGAGTAAAACAACCCATAATGTCACTGACATTGACCTAAAATACATTAAAGAAGCTACCACCAGCTCCCAAAACTCAAATTCTAAAATACATTTTGCCCCATGTCCTAGAGCACATAACTTGCCAGTTACCTGCAAAACCAATTTTAAAATAGCTAATTTCTAGAACCAAAAAAGCCACCACTCATATCCACCTGCCCTAAGAATATTCAGTGAGGTTGAAATTCCAGCTGAACTCACATTAACACACACAGAGGAACAATTCCTTTTATATGACAATAAATGTGGGGAAGCCCTGCTGCTGTTTGTCTGCCCTACGAGGGGGCCAGAAACCAGAGGAGCTCAAAGGGGGCCGGAGTGCGGGACCAGGAGCAGAGGGAGTGCAGGACTACACTCCCGAGCATGCCCTGTAGTGTCCAGCGCAGCTGCCCGGCCACCAACTTTTGTCCTGCGCCAGGAGGCGCCTTAAAAAACTTCGAGGGGCTCCCGCAGTGCGGGACATGCCCGGGCGAAGCCTGGGCTAAGGGCGGGCCCATATGCACCCATCAGAACCCGAAGGAGACCGGGATGGACCACCCTCGACATCGCCATCCACAACATATACTATGGGTGAGTGTGAAACCCCTTGTAGTCATGAGCAGGGGAGCGCAAGAGTGAAAATGCCAAGGAACTCCACCTCCATGATATCATATCTGACCTCAGCGGTGGGGGCCCTGAATAAGGAAAAACAGAACGCAGAGGTTGAACTGGGTCTCAGCCAAGAAATATCTGGGAGCGTAAATATATAATCGCTACTGACAACACCCAGACAAATCATGTCCCCCTGGAACCAAGAGTACAGCTTATGGATTGGGGGGATTAAGAATCACCCGGTGTTAGCCTGGCAAGGGGGAATAGCGTGATCAACATAAAGGCCCATAGAGGGGAAGGATCTAGGCCGAAGGCCCCAACGCTAAATACAGGGAAGAAGAATCGGAAAAAAAGGTGTAGCATTCCTGGACATCTATCTGCTGATGCGACCCACAAGCAGGCTGGAGATTTTGATTTACATGTTGAGGCAGTTGTGCAAAAAGTGATGATGGATATTTTCACCTCACAGCTAGAGCCCACTCTCTCGAACATTGCTAAAGACATTGTTATGCTGGCTAACATCGTGGAAGGGCTTAAGGCCAAATTGGATAGCTCTGAGACCCAGTTAGGGAGTACAATGGTGATATGTAACATCACTAACTATAATTCAACTCGTCAGTCACAAACTTGGCCTGCAGGGGATAGTCGAGTGGAGGGAAATCAAAAACCACCATAGACGAACTCTGAACGTAACCCAGTTACTAATCCAGCAGTACCCACAGGTAGACAGGTAAGGGAAGATACGTGTCGCATGACTGAGTCACCCAGAGGTCGTCTCCCAAAAGCTTAGGCTCAGTTTTAGAACAGACACCAAGGGATTGACAGGGCTATAAATAGGATTAACAGTAGTGGACTCTATCTGCCCCCAGAAGCCACACCTCTAGTTGCAATACTCACAATGGTCCCTCCACTGACAGAGCATAGACTGGAATCAACTATGGAGTTGCTAGGTAAAACCAAAAATTGGTGTGATCAACTATTTACCAGTAGGCCTAATGTCTCTTCACACATTATAATGGTCAGACGAGTAGGGTGGGTTGGCCCGAAAACTAAACAGATGATGGCGACTGCATTATCATTAACTTTGACAGTGCAGATATCACAGGGCAGTTTTTTGGGGGTTCCCAGAGAGGAACTCAGAAAAAAACAGCTTATACTGCCAAAATAGATTCCTCACTTTGTCTACACTATATTAAAATGAATGACTGGCACCCCTTGGCCAACGGAGTAACTTCAGTGAATGTGATAACAGACAGGGCTTAGAAGTGAGTATCACCCCTAATTGCACATTATTAGTTTGGAATATCGCAGGATTGATGAGCAAAAAAGAGGATTTCAGATTGCCGTGTCAGTTAAAAGAGTATGATATTGTTGGGCTACAGGAGACCTGGGATACGGTAAACAATTGTATGGGTGGACGGTTATATCCTTTTGGGTCCCTGCGCAACCATCCCTGTCAGGTAGGGCTGGAGGAGGTCTCCTAATGCTCTTCTCACTTAAATTGGTGGCGGCTCATGGGATGGTGGATGTGGGCTCTCACAAATGTTTGGCAATTGAATTTACTGCTCACAACTCAAACAAAGTGGTGTTTGTAAACTTTTATAATTCAGGAGAAAGTAGTTTTTTGAATGAACATTTACATAAATTGAAATGTTTTTTAGAAATGTATCGAATGAAACAAACCATGTATTATTCGATTGTAATTATGGGCGATTTTAATATTCACGTGTGTTATTTGAATTGTTTGGGGAAAGAACCTCTAGGGCCGGCCAATCTCCCAATGCCACACTTTGAACACACACAACAGGGGGAGTGTCTGGAAGAGCTCTTGTCTACGGTAGAACTTTTTGAACCGAGAGAATTCCCACTTATAAAGTACGGGGAAGGGATACCATTATTGTTTTTATTTTTATTTGCTCAACCCTTCTACATCAAGTAAAGACTTATAATGCAACCTGGTTGCATTTCAGTGACCATAATCCTGTAATTCTGGTATTAGATAAGGGCTGTAGCCTAAAGGGGAAACCGGAAAAGCCAGGGGTTCGAAACCTGCCTGAAAGCAACCGATCAAGGACGGAGGTTAAAATGGGCCAAATTACTTCCGGACCTCTTTTTTCATGATCTCCGGGAGAAGGTGGGGGACATGTCTGCTACCTGTCTTGATAATGCCAAACAAGGGCCAGAAGTTCTTTTGGCCTTTGAGGGCATTTGTGCGCAGGTAGCATCAGACCTCACCTTACCGAAAAAACCCAGGCATACATTAGGAGAGAAATGATTTAATAGCAACTGCTCTGAATCACACCAAAAATTGATAGTGGAGTTCAACAGGGTCCCACGAGATCGTGTCTATATAGCTAGGTTACGCAAAGAGTACAAGTTTGCACTATCCTCACGCAAAAAGGAAATTAAAGAAGAAGCTTGGTGTGCTCTGCTATCATTAGATGTCATAAAGGACAGCCCTAGCATTTGGGCCATTGTCAGCAAAGCATTTTTTTCTGGGATAGGGAACGCCCCCGTTGAAAGCAACATCAACGAAGACCAATGGCTCCCTCACCTTGAATGGCAAAAAACAAAAGGAGTTACCCTCGAGATCCAATTGGGACGGGGTCAGGTATTTCAAATTTAACTAAGTCCCTACACTACACACACATTATTATTTTTTGCATATTACTACTTCTTTAGGCATAGATACATATAATATATAATGCAATGCAAACCAACAGATCAATCTCAGAAGTACGTCAGCAGAACCAGCATTAATTCAACAATTCAAAAAAGTGTTGTGTTTACATTCTTAATTGTACTGTTTCTTTAATTGTATTTGTACTAGTTATGTCATTGCTAGAATATGGAATGTTATACATGTCATGTTACAGTGCATCTTTTGTAAAGGACAGTTGTTCCTGTGATGCTGAACTTACTGGATGACATGTACTGAGCTCTTCGATTAATTAAAGGATTACTTTACTTCAAAACTTGGATTATTCTTCATTTCAAAAAGTTACTTAAAAACATCAATGTATTAAATGAAAAACAGAGGATCAACCTCTACAGATTTAAAAACAGTGTTACAATTCATATGCAAACAAAACCAGACAGTCGACGCAGCGTTTCGGTGATTCTATTGATGTGACACCTTCTTCAGGACGGTTTGTCCTATAGTCTTTGTATGTAGACTATTAATCAGTTCTGATAGCTTAAAAAAAACCCTATTCAGCTCTGTAGTTTTTACACTGTTGCTGGTTTCCGTTGTTGTCAGATAAAGTACCCTTGTTTTATACAAACTTCTTGTATTTTGGCCACTCTTTTTCTCATTGAGGGTCTTCAAACAGGAAGACGGCGTGGCCTCCCTGCCTCCGAATGTACAGCTTTCGGGTCGTGGTATCTGACAACAACGGAAACCGGCAAAAGTGTAAAAACTACAGAGCGGCAATGAATGGAGGAGCAGTCCTGAGTGCGCCAATTGCCCCTAATTAGGTTTCAAAAGCATCATAGCAAATATCCCACCTAAACCCTGGTTTGTCTAAGAAAGCAGGAGGAGGATTGATAGCTTGCATGGTGCACATTGTATAGTAATGGTAGCAGGTCCTACTCAGAAAATGTGCTACAACATGTCGTTTGAAGAACAACATCTCACTGACGGCTGTTGTAGAAAACAAACATGCAAGGATGATATAGCAAACACTGCACATCAAATTAGACAAATTGATCATAAATGCTAATGGTATTACTCAGTCTATGCTACCAACATGTAAAGTGGTCAAATTGCATACATTTCATATAACACAATGTGAAAGTATGCGAAACAACTTAAAACATGAAAGAAACTAGAAATAATTAACTATTTCCCACCCTAATAGTTCCACCAGAGGGTGAGATATGCTGTGTTCTAATTTGGAGCTTTTAATTTGCCCACTCAAAGATGGCGCGATAGTAGGAACAGCGCATGTTTTGAGTTGCACAGCACACCCACAGAGATGACCGAGTGATTGTAATAAACCAGAAATAGGAAGGTGATTGAAAAACAGCTTTCATTCCTGTTTGCCAAGTGAAATCAAGGTCAGTCCATGCAGGAAACAATGCATGCGTTCAAAGCTGCGATCCGGCTGATGCAATACCACATTTGTAAAGCGCACAATCACCCTTAAGGGTCTCTAGGCGCTGGGGGCCGTCGGGAAGATTAAGCGAGCTATTGCCCAGAGTCACATGGTGCTGGGCTAACCTGCCGCCGGAGCCGGGGATCGAACCGTGGTCCCCAGATTCCAGCGTCAGTCGCCCTGGCCGCGGCGCCACACCTCTTCCTCTACCAAAATCAAAGGAATGAGACATCTGGAATAATTGCACCAAGAGATCCCTCCATGATGTGCCAAGGGTCACACAGGTCAAACAAGTATATTCATCTGACCTGGAGGTGGTTCGTTAAAGGACTTGAAGGAAGATGCAGAGCTCCAAGGGAAAGGTGAGGAAGAACAGACTGACTACTCATCACTCTGGAACCAGAGAATGGTAACAAACTGAAAGGTTGTGTCACGTGGTGTGGGAGCAGGCGTGTCTCCCTGCAGTGATGGGCAAAGCTGGGCATATGTCCTCCTGATTCAAGGTGTGGAATTTATGTCACCCTCCCAAGATGGGTCCAGAACCTGTGCATCCATTGCTTTTCAAGCAATCAGCTTTCCTGCTCTTTTTTTTACTTTTCTTGGCCAAGCTGTAATGGAGGTGTGGAGTCCTCTGTGAAATAAACTGTATTGCACAACCAACCACATGTGCTATTTGCCATTTTCCAATTTAAACTTTCCCACACATAAATGTGAGGAAAATATGACTTTTTAGGTACATTTGAAGTTTGCTGAGGATTATGGGTAAAAAGAAAACTTTAGTGGATCCACACAACCACACCTCACTGGACTTCCCCTGGTGTCTAGTTTCCAGAAATTGCTGGGTTTAGTAGGTTATCCTCAGTGACTGCCGAGCCAAGGGAAAAATGCATGTCCCCCACCCCTCCCTGTAAAACTAGTTTTTTTTGGGATAGATAATTTTGATGTTCCCACATCACATATTGGGCACTTCTGTGTAGTAGGCACTTGGCCCACGCACACAAGTGAGTCATAATTTTTATCAGGAGACCTGGGTAAATGCTGGGAATTAGGAATGAAAGATTATTGCACACAAATGCAAGGAAAAACTATAATTTCAGTCACATTTTGAGGTTTTGGGGGGTATTGTGTGTTCGAAAAACTCGATGTGATTCGCTAAAGGCACACTACTCTATGCTCTCCCAGGTGTCTAGTTTACAAAAATATCTAAAGTTGGCAGATTTTCCCTACAGACAATGTATACTCTGGCAGAGAAAGACAGTTAAGACACATATTACTTAACAACCATCCATTCCTCAAGCACACACACATACTGGTTAGATATGGCACACAGGTGAGTAAAAGGTTCAACATGTACATTTTATTATCAACATTCACACTGCAAGCAGTGGGACCAGCACATTCCAACACTAACATCAACATTTAAGGGCCCATCACTTTTAAACACCAACATGACTGGCACTGCAATCACACCTGCTGGTGGCTGATGGAGTGTGTAGACTGATGTTTAGCTAGTAGTGTGTGTTGTGACCACAGCAAGTCACCACTCACGCACCGCCAGCCAAATGCCAGCTCACACACACCGCCATACAAGGGCCAGTCCAAGGGCACAGTGAGGCAATTGCATTCCAAACCCCAGGAAGCAGGCTGTGGGCTCAGCACCTGTCCTGAAGGTATCAGACAAAGGGAAGGAGTGCATTGTCCGAACAGACGCTTCTGAACATGGGAGTGGGCAGTGTTTTTTTAACACTTTATTGCTGACCGCAATATGACATATGCATAGAATAGGAGAGATTCACTCGATACAGTCTTATTCGTTCTTTTCCCTTAGTACATCAATTACAATATATATGCCCCACAGAAGTTCTGTTTCCATTGTTCTATATGCTGTAAACAACAATAAAGGATCAAGGGTCGTATTCTGTGATAATAATGCTACCAAGCAAGCAGTGTAAACGTTATACCATTAGCGTCATTCCAAAGTTGTGATATTAACATTCAACTGGTCAGAACTTATGCAAACTCATTACCCCCCCCGCCACCCCAGCCCTCCCTACCCCTCTCCTGGTCTTTCTTACTTCAACTTACATGGTAATCGAAGGTGGTCTATGTACATTATTCTCCTAGGGAATGTAATTTTTATTGCAATAACATAATGTCTCCGGTCTCAGGGCCTGATTTCGAAAGGCCACAAGGTGCCCTTGTGTATTACTGGGTCGGGGTAGCTTGTGTAGGGGACGGGTCAAGTGTTTCCAGTTCAATTATTAAGCCTCCCACTCCAGTGAGATGGGTTGCTTCCTGAGCCCTCTCTCTTCTTCTCTGCGAAGAGCTGCACCCTCCATCCTTCCCCATTGAAGCATGTCAGTTTGCCAAACAGTGACCGCCGGGCATCTGGGGGACTTCCACCTCATAGTGAGAACTCTGATCACTAAGATGAGTGCTAGGTCTAAGAACTTTAACCGCACCTTTTGCACCCCATAGCGCCTACGAAGGCCTACCAGGCAGCTCAGGGCATCATCCGGAACCGGAAGTTGCGTTACTACCATCAATGAGTGGCGAACTCTCCCCCCGTAACCCCGTATGCGGGGGCAAGACCACAGCATATGGATAAAGTCCACCTCGTCTCCTCTACAGCGGGGGCAACAGTGGGGGGAGTCCGGAAACATGTGATGTATCTTTTTTGGGGTGAGGTATGACCTATGAAGGATCATCGTCTAAAAAAATGTGAGTTTTGCATTACGCAATACTTTTTTGGGATGCTCCAGCATACTCTTCCATGCTTTATCCGTGATATCAACTATAGAGTCCTCAACCAAGTGCGCCCTAAGGGAGGTAAGTGCAATTGCTGCATGTGCCCGGACTCCACTGTATAGACAGCGTACTAAATGCCCCCTGGGACCCATATAGTATAAGAGGTGTACCAAATTATGTTGTGGGGGTTCATTCCTCTGTGGGGCCCATGCGGTTCTGATATGATGCCTCACAGTAGCATGTAAGAGATTTAAGCATGGTGGTGCTCCCGAGGCCTGCAAGAAGGAGTCGTGATCCAGCATGGTGCCATCCCCAAAGAACGCTCCCACTTCTTCAACCCCATTGTCTGTCCAGTCCTGTATTCTGGTCTTTGTGAGTCTTCCTTGCGGTGTAGGGATACCTAGGATGGGAATATTCACGGGGTATGGGATCACTGTAGATGTATAAGATAGGGCCTTTCTCCAGAATAGTACGGCAGTCTTCAGTAGGGGAGGACAGTCTGGGGGAATCCTAGCCCTCGGCAACAGAAAGGAATGCAACTCCCCTCGATCTAGCCTCTGCAGTGTGAACTCAATCTCCTGCAAATTCCTCCCAGCGGTCCAGTATGAGAGCCACTGGAGCTGGCTTGCTTAGTAGTAGCCTCGGAAGTCAGGGACTCCCAGGACGCAACTTTGTGTTTCCAGTTGGAGCTTCTGAAGACTTATTCGTCTGTGGCCGGCACCCCAGATGAGACTCACCAGTATAGTGTTCAATGTGTTAAAAATGGACTACTGGAGGATCACAGGCAGATTCACAAAGTAGTATAATAGGCGAGGCAGCATCGCCATTTTTGAGATAGAGATCTGTCCCATCACCGATAGAGGTAGAAAGGACTAGGGGTATATTACCAACGTTAAGCGATATTTATCGCTAACGATGCTTAGCAACAAATTTTTTAACGCTAAGCATCGTCAGAAATTATCGCAGATAAACCTTGCTATTATCAAGGTTTATCGCAAATGCGATAAAAAACGTCCGCATTGCATGAATATCGCTGAAAAGTCAGCGATATTCATGCATTACCGAGCTAATGCTCTTAGCCATGTTAACCACCTCCCATTGGATAACATGGCTAAGAACTGCTCAGGGCAGGTGTTAGTTTTTGGAGATATTCGCGCTTAGCGCGAATATCTCCAAAAGTTGGTAATAGGAGATAGCGATGTTAGCGACTGTTTCCAGTCGCTAACATCTTGGCACGCCCACTTTGCATGTCATTAGTGATAAATATCACTGACATGCAAAGTGGGGCCCAAGATGGTCGCTATCTCCGACTAGCTGTCGCTAACTGGTGTTAGCGACAGCTAGGTAATAGGGAGATAATTTTATCTCCGCTTTCTTGGCTTTTAAAGCCAAAAAAGCGGAGATAAACCCCCTTGATAATATGCCCCCAGAACCCTACACTAGCATGGAGCCCCATTATTGCCCGCAGTATATTACCATCAATTTGATCCTCCTGTGTTCTGTATTTATTTATATTTATTTTATTTTTTCAATTTATAGGGCGCAACAGCTACCCAAAAAGGGTTTCCCGGCGCCTAGACACAGCTAGTTTGAGGATAGAAAAAGGGGGGAAATGGCTATTGAGTATTATTGTTCAAATAGCCAGGTCTTAACAAGTTTTCTGAATCTGATGTAATTTTCTTCCTTCCGAATGAAGGGAGGGAGCGTGTTCCAAAGGGAGGGTCCCAGATGGGCGAAGGATCTGCCACCTGTTCTCGCCCGTTTGAATCTCAGTACGCAGAAAAAGGCTGCCGTCTGCGACCGAAGGTTTCGCTTGGGACTGTAAAGGTAGGCGAGGGTTTGAAGATATTTAGGTGCTGTACCTGCTTTAATTCTGAACATGTAGTTCAGGGCTTTAAAGCGGATTCTGTTTTCAATCCTGAGCCAATGGAGTTTCCGACGATGGTTCGAAACTCCGGAGTTCTTGGGAATAGTGCATAGTAGCCGAACTGCTGCGTTTTGCACCATCTTCAGTCGGCCGATTACAGATTTGTTTGCGCCCAGGTACAGAATGTTGCCGTAGTCAAGCCTTGATGTAATGAGGGCATTGACTACGGTCTTTTGCGTGGACAAAGGCAGCATCCATAGGATCTTCCTCAACCATTTAACTATAGTGAGGCACAGGCCAGTTACTTTACTGGCCTGTTGGTTCATGGATAGGGAATTGTCCAAAATGAAGCCCAAATTTCGAGCGTGGGTCACCGGAGTAGGAAGGACGCCCATCTGGTCAGGCCAGTGTACGGAATTCCACAGATCTTGATCGTTTCCCAGGACCAGTATCTCCGTCTTGTCGCCGTTTAGTTTTAACTGGTTTTTTGTCATCCAGTTCAGGATGTTAAGGAGTCCGTCTTTGAGTAACGAAGGGGAATGAGGACAAGATTCGGATAGGGAAAAGATGATTTGGGAGTCGTCGGCATAGTTCATAAGAGTGAGACCCGATTGTTCAACGAGGTCGGCCAGGGGTTTGAGATATAAATTAAAGAACAGAGGGCTTTGAATAGACCCTTGGGGCACTCCATGGGATGCAGGCAGGGTGTCCGAAACGGCTCGTGAAGATGTGATCTGGAAGGTTTGGTTTGTCAGGAAGGACCGGATCCAATCTAGTGCCTTTCCTCGTACACCATTTTTGTGCAATTCTTTGATAAGAGTTTCGTGGGAGATGGTGTCGAATGCCGCGCTCAGGTCCAATAGCACGAGCGCGACCGTCTGACCTTGATCAAGTAGCTTTCGGATGTGTTCAGTGACTCCGAGCAGGGCGGTTTCTGTAGAGAAGCCAGCCCTAAAGCCAGATTGTGATGGATGTAGTAGAGAGTTTTCTTCTGCGAAGGTAGCTAAAGCAGACCTGGATTCCTAGGTACTTAAAGGTGGTAGGAGTTACCGGTAGGATATGGGTGCCGAACTGCAGGCGGGTTAGGTGTGGTACCTCTTGGAAGAAATAGCTTGTCGATTTCTCAAGGTTTATGGCCAGGCCCGACAGTCGCTCAAAGGTGGCAAATATATTAGGGAGAGGGGCATTATCAGTGGTCAGGTTTCGTAAGTATAGGAGTATGCCATCTGCATAGATAGATATTAGATGGCATACTCCATAGATAGGAATGCCAAGCCGGTCCGCGGAAACCCTAAGGGCTTGAGCCAAGGGCTCTAGTGCAAGTACAAACAACAGGGGGGATAGAGGGCATCCCTGCCTCATGTCGCTGTAGATAATATATTGGTCTGAAATATAGTGACCTGTGCGAGCCCTGGCCGTAGGGGACGTATACAAAAAGCAGACTCATTTAGGGTATGTGTCCGGGAATTCAAACCGTCTCAGAGTCGCGAACATGAAGTCCCAGGAGAGGGAGTCGAATGCCTGTTTAAGGTCCAGTGCCACACATCATGTGTGTTTGTAAATGTTAGCAATGAGGGTCTCTAGCTGGCTGTGGCTGGTCACAGTCCAAGTAGGGACCCTTCTTCTTAAGTCAGAGTAAGGGGGCTACACTCTTTGATAACCCCTGCTCAACCCTGTGGTAACATAGCACGAGCAGCTAGGCTTATCTCAGAGGCAGTGTGTAAAGCATTTATGATCATACACAGTGGCGGCTGGTGACATTTGAAAGTGGTGAGGTGTACAATTTGTGGCTGAGTGCACTATAGCGAGCGAGCCCAGCAAGCGAGCCTTACTTGCCCTGCTAATGGCTGAAGGGAATAACAAAATGGCCATCTGACATTACCATGCTAAGATAACTTTGCTCATTTTCCCCACGGGCTGCTTAATGCTGGATAAACTAGAGTCAAAAGACAATTATCTTCATGTAATCCCCAGAGTGCACTAATTTGGTAGGATGCACAGAAATACTTTTCAGTACAGAGATTTGGCAGGGAAAGAGCACTATTGATTTATGGCACTCTCTTCAAAGTACCACAAGCCTGATCCCTCACCAGCACGCTAGCCCTTTTTTCACCTCCTCAGAGCCCAGGCGTGTTCTCTCCACACCTTTTTGTGATTTCTCTCTCTGAAAGCAACTACCCCACACTCCTTTCCATCGTCTTGATTTCTGTCTCCAAACTCTGCTTGCCCTTTCATCTACAAAGATCCTTCTCTTGGTCCTCTGCATCTCTATATTCTGCTCCGCCTCGCTTCTCTCGGTGATGCAGATCCCTCGGCCCCTTCTGTAGCTCAAAAATACCTATCCATATAATCAATTTAATACGGATGAAAGTCTGACTCGACCCATCATCATTTAAATATGGGTCGTTCAATTCAGGCCATTGACTCTGCAGTGCAAACAACTGAGTTATGTCATCGACGGTCATGTTTCTGTGCATCTATTACTTAGTGATTTCGTTTCCCTATGTAAAGCCTCTTGGCAAGCACCACCTGTAAGAGGTCTGGTGTTATTATTTGCATTTTCATGGATGCAAAAAAACACTCTGTGGCTAAAATGTTCAAACAAGTTCATGTACACTCTCTTGCTTTTAACTGCCTATTTCTTTGCCAGAAATTGTACAACACACATTCTTTCTTACTAATAAAATTCTCAGTAATGTGATTCACATCATCTTTCCTGCTAACAAAGGTACTGAGGATTAGTGCGCCTACTGCACACATCTGTGCCCAACCTACGGGTCAAAAGCTGTGACCTTGGATTTCAGAGCAGGTTAATGATTGTAAATATCCTTACAATCATTTTGCTAACAGCAGAAAAGGGGCAAGTGACCTGTGTGCATCAGATCCCTCCATTCCATATAGGCCTCAAGAAAACTTGTGCCATCTGCCAAATTTCAAGGCAGCCATGACTGCCCTTTCGAAAAAATATAAATGCACACACAGATACATGCATATACACGCAGTAACGATCGTCAATAGCATTTGTTTTCATATGTATTATTTATTCTAGGCGATTGCATTTTATTAATAGGTGGTCCGACAAGTGCAAATTATTAGTAAACACAAGGTTGTGCTAATCATAACATATCCCGTAATCATCGCTGGCCATTAATTTATTTCACTCATAACAAGCACCTCTCCAACACACGTTTAGCAAGGGATGGGGGGGGGTAGGGGTAGGAGGGAAGGGTGGGGAATTACCAATTATCACTAGTAATAATTACAACTGTAACAAAGGAAGGTGATTCCAGACATTGCAGTACTGTCCGCTTGCTGAGGATGGGGTACTGAGGGGTACTGAGGCTGGCGCAGGCTTGGTGGTCATGTGCCTGAGTTGGTGAAATATTGCAGGCGCGCACCGGCCGCTTCAACTCTCTCTTTCCGCACCCGGCTCTGCAGCACCGTTATTTAATTTCACAATAATCCCTCCAAGTCCGTATTAGTATTCCAGCTTTCAAAATGTTCAGTGCAGACAATGCCTTCAGAGTTCAGGATAGCTTTAGCCTTGTTAAATCAGGCCTTGGGATGTAATTTAGAAAAATATGCAGTCATGGCCGGGTGCGGGCGGGTGGCGGTTGAGGGGGGTGGAAATTGGGTCGTCGGGAGGGTATGGTGGGGAGGCAGGAGGGAGGGGGTTTAAGAAAATAAAGATGTGAAATAAAACTTACTGAGCTTCTGGATGGGTCTGACAACTCCCGACTCCCGCCGTCCGGTCCTGCTCCAATTCCTGCAGCTCCTTGTCATCACAAGAGGAAAGGCAGTCTCCCTCACTCCCTCACCTCCCTCCGCGAATCACAATGGTGAGGTGCAGGGTACAGCTCCCCAGCCGCGCCATTTTCTCCTGCATAGAGAGAAAGTGAGAGTGGGCGGTCGTGTTCGAGGGCAGGAGGGAGTGGCTTACCCACTGTTGTGGGTACTGACTGTTTGGTCGGCACCCAGGGCCAACCAAACAATCAGTACCCACAACAGTTGCTAAGCCACTCCCCCTGACCTCGAGCACGACTGCCCACGATCGAGCCCCCTACCAGGTACTTCTGCTTTCTCGCAGTGCGAGGAGCAGAAACATACAATTTGTTTCTGCTTCGCATACTGTGAGAAAGCAGTGGGGCGACGCCCAAACGCCCCTATTAAGGAATCGCCACTGATCATACACAGTTACACAGTGAAGGACACTACAAAGGGACAATACACAAGTAGTTATTAAAAATAAGTATCTTTACCCAAGACCAATAACGGTAAAAAGCCACAATACTGAAAAATGGTGGTACTCTTGAAAAGCTGGAAAAAGAGTTCAAAGTGTTCAAATAGGGGTTCAGTTCAAAGCAGGCGTCTCTGCGACCCTTTTACTTACAAAGTACCTGGATTTCGTAGCAAAGCAAATGAAATGTTGCAAACGAGCTGTAGCGATGATTTTCCTCACTCTAGGCCGGCGATGTGTTGAATCCTTGCTGCAAGGGAGGAAGATTCGCCTGCCTGCGGATGCCTGCAAGACAAAGCGACAGATTTATTCACGCTAGGCCAGCGATGCGTTGAACCCTTGCCGCGAGGGAGGATGATGCGCTGATCCTGTTGTGATCTTGTTGCAATGAAAGAAAAAGGCGCCCCGCGAGGGAGCAATGATCCGGGTGTGATGCGAGGAAAATGGCGGACGCACGGCGTCCGCGCTGCAACGATCTCGATGCGATGATCCGGGGTCAGCGAGTCTTTCGAAAAGCCCACAAGCGTGCGATGTGATGATCTTTGGTTTGCGAGCGCTCGGCCGCAGCAGCGCGTGGATTTTTCTTATGCTCTTCAGCTGCGGCGGCTGGCAAATGGGCGTTAGCGACGATTTTCAGCACTCTTTTCTCTTTAGTAGCACTAGAGGCCCTGGAACTCACAGGGGCCTCACCTGCAGATAGAAATCCTCGCTGGGAGGAATCAGGAGTCTGGAGGGGGAGTCAGAGGTGCCTGTGACTCCAGCAGGAGGCTAGCTCTCTTCTAGCCCTTGGGTGAATGCTTAGCAAAATAAAAGTCTCCCAAAAGTAATTTTCCCTCTTCTTCCAAGTCCAAGAAGAACTACTGCAGGCCAATCCAAGAAACAGCACACAAGCACAAGGACAGTCCTCTCCTGCAGATTCCTTCAGTAACACAAACAGAGATTCCTCTTGACATCCAGGAGCAATACAAAAACCAGGAGTTTGGGCGCAGATATTTTTACCCAAAAAATCTTTGTTCTCAAAATTCTCTAGTCACTAACCCCAGCCAGAACCAGATCTGCTCAGGCCTGGAGCACTTTGTTTACCAGGCTGCATCGTTCCTTTCCGAAAGAGGGGGTCTGCGATCAGACGCACAGTAGGAGGTGGAGCCAGCATTCAACTTGCCAGGCACAGCCCTATTCAGGTCAAGGAGCTACCCCTCCCTGTAGGACCTGGGGTCACCAGATCCCAGGGGGTAGCTTGGCCCTAGCAGGTAGGCACCCGAAAGCTTAGGTGTTAAGTGACTACAGAGCACACACATCCACTAAGACAATAAATGCACACAATGACTGAGACCACCCCAGTATGTTTGTCTCAAATAAATATGTTTTATCTACGATCAAGATCAGGGCAATCAAAAATTACAGTATTACTAACTCGTTACCTTTCCTTAAAAGCGCATATTTTCCATTACTCGGCCATAAATACATAAATAAATAAATATTAAATAGTAAATAACTGTTGGCCTGACATCAGCCTTGCTCCTAGTCACCACCTGCAAAGAATTCCCTGTAGAGATATTCAAATAACATTGCATCACTTAGCAATCAACATTTCATCGCTGCAGGAAATCGCATATCATTAAATGGGGGTAAAACATTTCCTAGCTGCAAAGATAAGCAGTTCAACAGCAGAAGTAGAACATTTCATAGGGCTGGAATAAAGCAATTCATTAATTAGAAGTAAACCCTTCAGTAGGTAAGGATAACCCTTTCAGAAGCTACCTGTCGGAATTCATAACCATTTCATTGCTCAGCAGTAACCATTTCATTAGGTAAACAATACATCAGTTCATTAGTTAGGTATCAGGCACTAAAGTAAAGTAATGTTTATTGTTTAGGTAGTTAAAACCATAACAATTCAAAACAAGTAGCAAAAATGCAATGTCACAATAAACAGTTAAAAAGCAGAAATGTAACTATAAAATCATTTTGTTTCTTAAAAGTTCAATGTAGTGAGTTAGACCTTGTTTGCCCAATTTCTGACCCTTTTAGCAAAGCTTTTTAAAGGCTTTAATACATTTGATCAGTCTGCCATGCAGTGGGGGGTCTGAGGGGCTTAGGCACGCTATTATTGCGGCTCTGCAGGATCTAATTTCTCTTTCGTTAAAACTTGTCTTTAGAAGGATTACACGTTTAAATCCGCAGTTTTTTACATGTGCAAATTATATGGATGAAGTCTTCTTTGTGAAGATTGCACAGCCGACATGATTTAGGGCCTGTGTGCCGCCAAGCTGGCTGCTCAGCCTGGGATGGTAGTGATCCAAAACGCAGTGCCATAAGTTGTTTTTTTACGTTGATTGAGTAACTTTCGCTTAAATAAGGTGCTGGTGCGAGGGACTTGTAATGGTTTATCACCATCCAGACGTGCAACCGTGATCGTAAGATATTTTTGTCCAGTAGCAATGAATGGATTTTTGATGCTTTATTGATTGCTTGTTTAAACGATTGGTACGGCAAGTTTTTGTTCCATAATTCCGTCGTACATGTGGCCGAAAGGGATTTGCAAAGGTATTGATTGAAACTAGAAGATTTGTCTTGGTTTAATTCAGTCCAGATTGCCTCATTGATTTTTGATGTATCAGCGTTTAGCTTGAAGCGGTACCAGGTTTTTACCGTCGCGTACATTCTGCCAACTTCTTCATTTGTAAGGCCGAATTCCAGACGAACCTGGGCTGTGGAAGCTGATCTTGGAGCCTGGAATACTTTTTTGTAGATGGAGGCTATCAATTGGTTTAGGAGCTCTCCATCCTCGCCATGGAAGGCCGCGCTGGCATATGTTAGAGTTGACAGGGTTTTTGCCTTCATTACGGCGAGCAAAGGTTTATAGGAGGGGCCCTTCAGCTTTTTAGCTAATAGGCTGAAGGCAAATGTTAGTGCACTTGATCTCTGAGACATATATTTTTTATGCCCCGTAAGGTTTCTTGTGTTGTCGATGTAAAGACCTAAGTATTTTTATTTTTTTACCTCCTCAAGTTGGATAGTTAGCTGTTTAGTCCCAATCACCATAGTTTTCGTTTTTGATGTGTTTATTTCAAGTTTATTTTCTGAAATGTAAACTGACATTTCGTTCAGGCATCTTTGCAGGCCGATCTTTATTTGGCTCATTAACATCTGCGTATGAGAGATGCAAAAGTATCAGTTCACCAAGCTTTGGTGGATGGGAGTTGGTACAGTCCAGCCTTTGAGAGAGGTCAGATAAAAACAAATTAGAAAGATGGGGGGCCAGAACACACCCTTGTTTTAAGCCTCTGGTGGTTGACAGCTTCCTTGAGAGTCTGGACCCATCGCCTATCTTTCAGGGATATCCCAGGCTTGCAGCTTTTTCCACAGAAGATGGCGATCAACACTGTTGAAGGCTGCTTTTAGGTCTATAAAGCAGAGGTAAAGTTGCAGTTTCCATTGCTTACACTTGTTTGTAATTAGCGAAAGACCTAAAATGTTCGTCATCGTTCGAAGACCTTGTCTGAAGCCCGTCTGGTTTTCCGGAATTAGGTTAAGGTCGTCAGACCATGCCTTAAGCTCTTCGAGTACCAGGGAGGCATAATATTTGGCCTCTACGTCCAGCAGGGCTATCAATCTGTGGTGAGCCGGATTTGCTCTGTCTCCTCCTTTAAATAAAGGTGTCATAATTGAACCTTGCCAGTTGACTGGTATGATGTTTAGTTTTTCTATTTCTTAATATAATTTAGAAAGGTGTTTGCCCCAAAACGGAATATCGTATTTGAAGATTGCTTGGGGGATTCCGTTGGAGCCAGGTGCGCCGTCGTTTCTGCCTTTCTTAATTATACGTCTAACTCCTTCAGTCGAAGGGGACGAGTAACTTATGGCTCGAATCGGGGATACGTTTTCCTCCATTGGATTTGTGACTACGTTTAATTGCTCCTTCTCTTTTGAAGTTGCGGCGTCTTCTGGACTGGTGGTTTCTAAGAACCTGGTGTGCTTTACATGAACTGCCCCTCGATCGTAGGTGTTTCACATGATTAGTTCTTGCAGGGGAGCTTCCCAAAACCTCCCGGATAGAAACTCCGCCCACTCAGATTCTTGTATGTTTGAGGATAACACTGTAACCGGTCGGTTCAAGTTGTGCATCAGGCACTAGTAAACCATGCCTCCCGGTAAAATGAGCATTTCCTTAGGCAAGGATAACGACCATTCATGGGGCAAGAATAACCAACTGTTCCTTAATCAGGGCCTTTCCCCTAATGAGGGGTTAACTGTTATCAGCTGCGCCCCCCACGGTGTCTCTTGTCCAATGCTTGCAAAGGGTCAATTGGGGCCAACAGGGCCCAGCAAAAATCTTTCCCAGGGGAGGGGCAAACTCAGGCCTTCCGCCCTCCTCCCTGGGGGTTACCTTGACTCTTCGGCTCCTCCTGAGCCCTTGCAGAGATCTCCGGCTGGTCGGGGGGCTCACGCTCGTTCTGGCAGGGCTGGCGCTGTGGGGGCAGGTTGCGGGGCTCAGCCGGGCTTCCCGGGCCCCAGCACCGATGAAATACCCAGCCTAAGGGGTGCAGCATGACGGAGGGGACTCTCGCTCTTCTGGGCCCCCTCCGTGTGGGTTCTCGGGCCGACCGGGCTTCTTCCGGCGTCTGGCCAATCAGCGGCCTCACCTAACAGGGCTCAGCCATGTGGAACAATTGGTGCGCGGTGGGGGCGGGGCTTGGAACGCGCCCCCGGCACATGGGGTGAGTGTCTCAGCCTCCCTGGCCTAACACGGCTTGACTAGAATTCCGCGACGGCCTTCTCACAGACTTAGGGGCCGCCGCGGGGACTCCTCAGGGTCGGGCTGGGCTGCGGCAGTGACGGGGCCCCACCAGACGCACAGGAGGGCAGCGCCTTTCCCCCTACTTCCTCCTGGGATGGGTGCGGCCCATTGCAGCACGGCTGCCGCCCTCTCCTGGCGTCGGGGGCTGCCAGGCAGATGACAGCCGGGGGGGGCGCTCCACAAGGCACACAGCCGGAACGGTGGGAAGTCCCTCTCAGGGTCACCTATGCCAGCGCTTCATAGGACCCAGCAGGTGGGTGCTTGAAGCAGAACTACAGCGCTTCACAGGTGGCACAGCACTCAGGGGGGAATGCAGCGCTTAGTAGGGAAATCGCTGGGGACAGGTTTCTCACTAGCGCTTCAGAGCACAGTAGGGGAGCGGTGGGCAGGTAGGGCAGGCAGCACCACAGTGGAGATGATGAAGGACAGCAAAGGGGGGGTTAGGCAGGACAGCGCAGGCCCAGTACCTGATTGATCCCCAGTAGTCCTGGCAGATAGGTTTGTCCTTGGCGCTTGGTGGTTCCTGCGCCCTTGATAGGTTACAGTCTCTTGGTTTCTTGAGGTGGGGGGGTTTGAGTTGAAGGCTTTCCTCAGCAGGTCACGTCAGATGGTCCCTGGGTTCCCCTCCCGCTGGGCCAGATCAGTGGGTTAGTTCAGGGTTCCTCACTCTACTTGGAAGGCAGCACCTAAGCCCTGTCACCCCCAGTGTCATAGGCCCCTGACTAGGCCCTACCGCCTAAGTCTCCTGCGTAGGGTCCCCCAGGTCAGTGATGCCCCAACTGACTGGAATGTTTCCCTCCCTTTTCTTTTATAGTGGCAGTTGGCAGTTGGTGACCACTCCCCTATTCCGGAAGGTTCCAGGAGCTTCCTCACTCTAGCAATGGGCAGGCAGGCAGGCTGGAGTCGCAACATTTTTTAGGGGTTCCAGACAGCTCCTGGCTACTAGAGTGCATCTAAAAATACCACATTGCAGTAGCAGGGGTCAGTGACAGCCATGTTGGGGGAAGAGAGCAACTGCACCTTAGCATTGCCTAGCAATTGGAAGGTGCCCAGAAACCTAAGGCCAACAAAAAAAGGTGGGAAAAAATGAGGCAAAGGCGAAAAAATATGGAAAGACCACCCAAAGTCTGACATGTTTAACATGCGTCCCCCCCCCAGCTGAAAGTGGGGAGAGCTACCCAACCTCTAGGGAGTTCTCGTTACTAAGGCGGAAAAACCGGGAGAGACCGTCAGCATTGGCGTGGTCAACTCCGGGCCGATGTTCCACCCTGAAGTCCATCCCCTGTAGGGAAATGGACCACCTTAGCAACTTGGGATTTTCGCCTCTCATCTGCATGAGCCAGCGAAGGGGTCTGTGGTCGGTTTGAATTAGGAAGTGAGAGCCAAAAAGGTATGGCCTCAACTTCTTCAAGGCCCAGACCACAGCGAAGGCTTCTCGCTTGATGGTACTCCATCGCCGTTCCCGAGGGAGGAGTCTTCTGGAAATAAAGGCCTCAGGTTGATCTTGGCCATCGTTGTTCAGCTGCGAAAGCGCAGCACCTATGCCGTGCTCAGAGGCATCCGTCTGCACAATAAATTCTTTCGAGAAGTCAGGTGTTGCAAGCACCGAAGCGGTACACATTACGTGCTTCAGTGTCTCGAATGCCTCTTGGCAAGCAGCCGTCCAGATCACTTTTTGTGGCTGCTTCTTGGACGTCAACTCAGTCAAGGGGGCTACGATGGTACCATATCCATTGACGAACTGGCGGTAATAGCCAGTGAGGCCGAGGAAAGCTCAGACCTCAGTCTGAGTTTTGGGGGGCTCCCAGGCCAAGTCTCAATTTTGGCAAGGAGGGGTTGCACCTTACCTCTGCCCACAAGGTGTCCCAGGTAAACGAGAGATCCCTGTCCAATCTGGCACTTGCTAGCCTTAATGGTCAGGCCAGCACGTTGCAAAGCCTGCAGCACCTCCTGGAGATGCTGCAGATGGTCCTCCCAGGTGCTACTGAAGACAGCTATGTCATCCAGGTACGCCGCTGAGAAGGACTCCAGGCCAGACAGCACCTGGTTCACCAACCGCTGAAAGGTGGCCGGAGCATTCTTGAGCCCGAAGGGCATCACTCTAAATTGAAAGTGGCCCTCGGGGTGGAGAACGCTGGTTTCTCCTTTGCTCCATCGGCCATGGCAATCTGCCAGTACCCTGATGTTAGATCAATGGTGCTGAGGTACCGGGCCGCTCCCAGCCGGTCAATCTGCTCATCTGCCCGTGGGATTGGGTGAGTGTCTGTCTTGGTGACAGAGTTCAATCCCCGATAGTCCACACAGAACCGAAGTTCTGGTGTGGTGCCCGGTGGGGCCGCTTTCGGCACCAACACAACCGGACTAGCCCAAGGGCTGCTGAAGGTTCGATCACCCCCAGTTCCAGCATTTTGGCCACCTCACCCTGGATGCTGTTCTTAACTTTATCAGACAGCCGGTAAGACTTGGTTTTTACAGGCGGACTGTCCCCTGTGTCCACATCATGGGTACACAGATGTGTAATTCCAGGAGTGAGGGAGAACAACGAGGCAAACTGCTTCAACACCAGGTGGAAGTCCCTCTGTTGTTCTAGGGTCAAGGATGGGGAAAGGACAACTCCCTCCACTGAACCATCCTTCTCCTGGGCCACCAGAAGGTCAGGAAGAAGCTCACTCTCTTCCTCCTCGCTCCCATCCATCACCATGAGGAGAGCAAGCTCAGATCGCTCATGGTGAGGCTTCAGGCGGTTGACGTGGAGCACCCGATGGGGCTGTCTGGGGGTCTTTAAGTCAACGACATAGGTAGACTGGCCTCGACGCTCTACAATTTCGTACAGACCAGTCCACCGGTCCTGGAGGGCACTAAGCTCCCCAGGCTCCATGACCCACACCTTCTGTCCAGCGTCCAACTCCACCGTCCGAACGGTGTGGTCATACCACTCCTTCATTACGGCTTGGATAGCCTCCAAGTTGTCTGAGGCTTCCTTCCACAGCTTGGCTTTCTGCCTGCGGAACGCCATCATGTAGCTGACGACATCACGAGGAAGCTTCTTCAAAGTCTTCTCCCACCCCTCCTAGACAAGGCTGAGGGGCCCCCTAACGCGCCACCACAGGTGCAGTGACGGTCCTCAGAGGAATAGCCTCCGGGTACCGAGTGGCGTGGTCCACTAACACCAAGATGAACCGGTGTCCCGCAGAGGTCGGAGGGTCCAACGGCCCAACGTTGTCAATTCCGACCCGCTCAAAAGGGGTTCCGACCACCGGGAGCAGTTCCAAAGGGACCTTCACTTTAGTCCCAGTCTTGCCACTTGCCTGGCAAGTCTTGCAGGTCTTGCAATAGGTGTCAGAGGCAACTCTCATCCTGGGCCAATAAAAATGCGGGTGCAACCGCGCAAAGGTTTGGTCCTGGCCCAGGTGTCCAGCAAAGGAATCTCATGTGCCAATTCCAATAGGAAGGCCCGGTAGCATTGGGGGACCACTAAGGCACTTGAGGATCCATGCACCGGAACCATAGGCTCGCTGTACAGGAGGCCATCCTCCCAGTACACGTGAAAACTGCCCGTCTCCTGATCAGTTGCTTGGGCTTCGGCGCTTGGGCTTCGGCCTGTCGCCGCATGCCTTCAAGCGTTGGGCACTCCCTCTGCGCCCGACAGATTTCCTCCCGGGTAGGCCCTCCTTCTACATGCCACTCGGCAAGGGTCGGTAAGTCCCCCACGGGAACAACCTCTATCTACACGGACTCCGGGGGTACCTCCGCGGGCTCCCCATCCATCACACGGGATGTGTCCTCCACAGCATTCTCCTCTTCAGGACCAGCATTGGGTTGAGCCGTTGTCTCAGGCTCCAACCTGAGTTGAGTTCCTTGTCGGGCAGCCATGGACCGCGTGACCACGCAAGTCCATCCTGGTAACCCCAGCATCTCAGTGTGGGCCTTAAACTCCACTTCCTTCCAGGCGGTATGTTCCAGGTCGTTTCCTAGCAGACAGTCCACAGGCAAGGCAGGGCTTATCGCAACTCTCAATGGGCCTATCGCTCCTCCCCACTCAAAGGGAACCTGAGCCACGGGATAGTAGATCAGACTGCCGTCAGCCAAAACGGCCGGATGGAACACATCAGGTACTACATGCTCAGGGGACACCAGCCGCCTCACTACGGTGGTCATGCTGGCACCTGTGTCCCTCAGAGCGTCCACCTCCTCCCCATTAACCTTCACCCTCTGCTGGTACTTAGCAGTGTTCGATGGTAAGGACATTACTGGGACCAACTCTCTGTTCCCGAGTGAAACCAGGGTCAGGCCTGTCCACTCCCCCTCCGTATTTAGGGGCAACTCCACCCCAAGCGCTACAGTAGCCACCCCGGGACTCTTACCACCTGTGGGGGCTGGGGGTCGTTTGTGAAACTGGGCATCTCCCTTGTAGTGTCCAACCTCCCCGCATTCATAGCACCGGACAAGTTAAGGCTGCTGACTCTTGTCAGGGTAAGTGGGCTTTGGGGAACTGGAATGAGGTGGGGTACCTACTCCTCTCCCAAACTGTCTAGTTTGTGGGCCTCATGAGAACTCCTTCTTTTTATCCCCCCCTCTTTCTTCTGGGGGACGCCCTGTCCGCCTTTCAGGCCATCTCCCCCGGGGCCCTTGTGTGACACCCGGGTGCTAACCCAAGTATCAGCCTCCTCCGCAAGCTCACGGTGATCAGTCAGCTTGCCGTCCACCAGATGTTGGCGCAGCTCCGGAAAACACTTATCCAAGTGGTGTTCTCTCAAAAATAAATTGTACAGGCCCTCATAATCATGCACCTCACTGCCACGCACTCAACCATCCAGAGCCTTACGAGCATAATCAAATAAATCCACCCAATTCTGCGTGGACAGCTTATGGCTGCCACAGAACTTTTGGCAATACCTTTCGGGGTTCAGGACAAACTTTTTAAGAAGCGCCTCCTTTATGGGGGAATATCTGAACTGATCCGCCTTATCAAGATACAGGAGGGTGTCCCTGACATTGGGAGGGATGTGACGATATAGGCCACCTCCCCAGTGTTTCTCGGGCACCCCATGGGCTGTCAAGGCCACTTCATACGCCTCCAACCACTTAGCGATGTCATCCCTCTGATTATAGCTCGCTATCACCTCCTTGGGTAACCAAAATCTAGGCTTGTGTTGAGCCCCTTGTACGCTGCCACCATTGGGATTTCCTGGCGCACACAGTTGCAAGGCTCTCAGCTCCAACTCCTTAAGCTGAAGCTCGTGCACCAACTTCCTCTCCTCCATTGCTAATCTTTTTTTCCTCCAATGCAAGCTTTTTATCTTCCCTCTCTCTCCCTCTCGTGCTCCAACTTGGCAAGCTCCCACTTCAATTGCCTCTCCTACCTCCTGTCCTCATACTCCTGCGACAACACACTCCCCCTAGATACACTGCTCCCTGCCCCGGAACATCTTCCTGGCAACACATTGTCAGACACATCAATGTTGAGTAGGCCTGGGTCTTCTGGAGTGCCCGCCTCCCCTGTTGCACCCTGCCCTTCCTGTCCCCCATCACCTCTCTCCTCTGGGTGGGCCCTTGCCCATGCCCTCAAGGCGGTACGGAGTTCTTCCTTTGCGGCTCTCCGCCCAACCGCCACCCCATCCCCAGACAAAATTCCCTTAGCTGCACCACTGTGTACTCTTCCAGATCGGCTAGCTGGAACTCCATTTTTCCAGGTGGGGACCCAGATACAATAAAGGGAAAGACTCTAGGACGTAGGTAGCAGGATTAGGTCAAAACAGGTCTCTATACACACAGGCTAGACAGTGGGGGTCAATTAATTATGCTTGCATGCACGATAGGTGTCTGGTCTAATTGCAGCGCACTCTGTCCCACTGGAGGGTGCTGTATAGCCACAGGTCTTGAATCCCACCGCTCGCCACCAAATGTAGGACCTGGGGTCACCAGATCCCCGGGCGGTAGCTTGGCCCGAGCAGGTAGGCACCCGAAAGCTTAGGTGTTAAGTGACTACACAGCACGCACATCCACTGAGAATATAAATGCACGCAAAGACTGAGACCACACCAGTATGTTTATCTCAAATAAATATGTTTCATCTACGATCAAGATCAGGGCAATCAAAAATTACAGTAGTACTAACTCGTTACCTTTCCTTAAAAGCGTATATTTTCCATTACTCGGCCATAAATACATAAATAAATAAATATTAAATAGTAAATAACTGTTGGCCTGACATCAGCCTTGCTCCTAGTCAGCACCTGCAAAGAATTCCCTATAGAGACATTCAAATAAGATTGCATTACTTAGCAATCAACATTTCATCGCTGCAGAAATCCGCATATCATTAAATGGGGGTAAAAAATTTCCTAGCTGCAAAGATAAGCAGTTCAACAGCAGAAGTAGAACATTTCATAGGGCTGGAATAAAGCAATTCATTAATTAGAAGTAAACCCTTCAGTAGGTAAGGACAACCCTTTCAGCAGCTACCTGTCAGAATTCATAACCATTTCATTGCTCAGCAGAGATCTCCGGCTGGTCGGGGGGCTCGTGCTCATTCCAGAGCTCTCCGGCAGGGCTGGTGCTGTGGGGGCAGGTTGCCGGGCTCAGCCGGGCTTCCCGGGCCCCAGCACCGATGAAATAGCCAGCCTCAGGGGTGCAGCTTGACGGAGGGGACTCTCGCTCCTCTGGGCCCCCACTGTGTGGGTACTCGGGCCGACCGGGCTTCTCCCGGCGTCCGGCCAATCAGCGGCCTCACCTGACGGGGCTCAGCAGCATGGAACAATTGTGGGCGGCGGGGGCGGGGCTTGGAACGCGCCCCATCACGTGGGGTGAGTGTCTCAGCCTCTCGGGCCTAACGTGGCCTGACTAGAATTCAGCGGCGGCCTTCTCACAGCCTTAGGGGCCGCCGCAGGGACTCCTCACGGTCGGGCTGGGCTGCAGCGGTGACGGGGCCCCACCAGACGCACCGGAGGGCAGCGCCTTTCCCCCTAATTCCTCCTGGGCCGGGCACGGCCCACTGCAGCACGGCGGCGGCCCTCTCCTGGCGTGGGGGGCCGCCGGGCAGATGACAGCTGGGGGGGGTGCTCCACAAGGCACACAGCCCCCGCTCCTCGCAGAGTCTCGCGTGGAATAGGAACATTTGGAAGTCCGTCTCAGGGTCGCCAATACCAGCGCTTCACAGGACCCAGCAGGTGGGCGCTTGAGGCAGAACTACAGCGCTTCACAGGTGGCACAGAGCTCAGGGGGAATGCAGCGCTTAGTAGGGTTAGCGCTGGGGACAGGTTTCTCACTAGCGCTTCAGAGCACAGTAGGGGAGCGGTGGGCAGGTAGGGCAAGCAGCACCACAGTGGAGATGATGTAGGACAGCAAAGGGGGGGTAGGCAGGACAGCGCAGGCCCAGTACCTGATTGATCCCCAGTGGTCCTGGCAGATAGGTTTGTCCTTGGCGCTTGGTGGTTCCTGCGCCCTTGATAGGTTACAGTCTCTTGGTTTCTTGAGGTGGGGGCAGGGGTTGAGTTGAAGGCTTTCCTCAGCAGGTCACTTCAGATGGTCCCTGGGTTCCCCTCCCGCCGGGTCAGATAAGTGGGCTAGTTCAGAGTTCCTCACTTTACTTGGAAGGCAGTACCTAAGCCCTGTCACCCCCAGTGGCAGAGGCCCCTGACTAGGCCCTACCGCCTAAGTCTCCTGCGTAGGGTCCCCCAGGTCAGTGATGCCCCAACTGACTGGAAAGTTTCCTTCCCTTTTGTTTTATAGTGGCAGTTGTTGAACACTCCCCTATTCCGGAAGGTTCCCGGAGCTTCCTCACTCTAGCTATGGGCAGGCAGGCAGGCTGGAGTCGCAACATGGTTTAGGGGTTCCAGCCAGCTCCCGGCTACTAGAGTGCGTCTAAAAAGACCACGCTGCGGTAGCAGGGGTCAGTGGCATCCATGTTGGGGGAAGAGAGCACCTGCACCTTCGCATTGATTAGCAATGGGAAGGTGCCCAGAGACCTAGGGCCAACAAAAATAAGGTGGGAAAAAATGAGGCAAAGGCCAAAAAAATAGGGAAAGACCACCCTAAGGCTGACAGGTCTAACACTCCCCAGTACTCAATCTAGAATTCTCTATTCAACCCAGGTCTGACTCAGTCTGCCTTGCCCCTCTAAACCCAGACAGCCAATACACATAACAGCAGAGCACACTGGAGGCTTAGGCAAGACAATACCTACTTTCTAAAAGTGTTATTTTCAAACACAGAATATTAAAACCAACTTCACTAAAAGATGTATTTTATTATTCTGAGCTCAGGCATACTAAACTCTAATTTTTACCATGTTCCCTGAGTCAGTTAGGACTATAAGATGTAATAGCCAGTTTGCCTATTCGCACCTATGGAGAACAGGTAGCATTGCAGCAGTGA
This sequence comes from Lissotriton vulgaris, assembly GCF_964263255.1. Lineage (NCBI taxonomy): Eukaryota > Metazoa > Chordata > Amphibia > Caudata > Salamandridae > Lissotriton > Lissotriton vulgaris. The sequence continues at coordinate 2,144,260,516 of NC_141691.1, read as the reverse complement.
AAAATAAAATGGAGGGTGATTCACTACAGGACATGCCACACATATCAAGCCATGTCCTACCTTACACACCCAATGCACCGACCATAGGGGTGACTGACATGATGCTAAGGGAAGGGTCAGGGGTTGGGAAGTGTGGGCACTTTACAGCCAAGATGGCAGTTCTGGACTGCGAGCAGACACTGCAGTGGCAGGCCTGAGGTACACTGTACAACTACTTCTGTGGGTGGCGCAAACCAGCGCTGCAGGCCCACCAGCATCATTTGGGTAACCAAATAAGCCAATCAGGGATATACCAATTCAGTCATATTTACACAGGGAGCATTTGCGCTGTGGCACTGAATGGCAGTGGCAGAGCGCCCAGAGCATCTAATACCAGAGGAGACAACAGCGAAAAATGGAAGGGAGACCAACGCCAATGGTGCAAGGTATAACAGTAAGCTCGTGGGGTGGCCTTCATTACATAATGTAGCCGTCTGGTGTTCAGAGAGGTGCTGCGGTTTGGTAGGAAACCGCACTGGTCCCTGTGGATAAGCGAAGTAAGATATGGTTGTATGCGATTAGCAAGGGCCTTGCTTAGAATGTTATATTCAGTAGATAACATAGAGAGGGGTCTGTAGTTAGACATCTCTAACCCGTCTCAACCTGGTTTGGGTATGGACGTGACCAATGCTTGCATGGTGGAATCTGGCAGGCGGCCAATCTCAAAAGCAGCCTTGAATACGGCCTCCAGTGCGGCTACTAAAAATTCAGAGTAGGTCTGGTAAAATTCTATGGGGAGTCCATCCATCCCAGGCGTCTTATTACGGTTTAGACACTTAATTGCAGCGCAGATTTCTTGTTGAGTCATAGGACCCTCTATATCTTTCTGCACATCATCAGATAGGGAGTAACATACTTAGTACCTTAGGTGATATCACCCTGAGTTACATTACTCCAAGTTACTAAAAGTGGTGAGAGCCATGCGGTTTGGGCCAGTTGTGGGTGTCCGTTCCTCCCTTCCATGCTGACATCTACATTCCACACAACAAAAGGCAATGAGGTTAAAGCAAACTTTTTTATGCATTACATTTTACAGTAATCATCTACAGAATAATAGGACAGAATGCATTCAAGGGTCATAGATATTGCATAGTTAGTCAACAAATAAATCCCAAATTACTGTAACTCTTCTGGAAGCTATGAGGAGCAGGAAGTTAGTGGGAGGGGGAGAGCCAGGATGAGTAGGAATAGGGGAAGAGGAGCAAACTTTCCACTCAGCAGTCAACACCCTACATGGTTGATAGTTTTCAGTGACAACGCACCTAGCTTGACGGTGGTTAAGGCTACACCCCACTTTGAAAGAGCTGTTTGGCAGGGTGCCATAGGAGGAGGGACAGTCAGAGGTGCTCAAAGTCTGGTGACCACTGAGAGCGTCAGCCGCATCATCATTTGTGTTGCTATGGAGTTCAAGATAAGTCACCAGAGGGGCCCATATGTCTTTCGGGTGTGAACAGTCAAGAAAATGGTCTATGAAATGGCAAGGTGAAATCTGGAAAAAATTAGATCTCGTTGCCACGGTATTGGAGGGGTCTGTGCTGCCTGGCTAAGTGTCCAAATTTAGGAGCCTCACTATTATTGGGCGGGCAGGGGCATTTGGAAATGGGTGCTGGCCAAGTGATCAGGCCACCCTCTTGAAGATTAGCATAGGGTAGAGGGCCTCCCCTGAAGAGGGTGTGAAGCATCTTTTACACAATGTCCTCCATTAGGTCTATCGCCATCGACTTGGGGACCCACTATGATCAAATTGTTGCAGCACAATGGCACTTCCAAATCTTTGTCTTTATTGGTGATGAGTTCAAGTACTTTCTCCATCTGGAGTAGGCGCTCCCCATCCGAGGAGTGTGTGTCCTTGAGACCCGATTTGTGGTGCTCAATTTGATCCAGCCGCGGTTCGCGCCTGACTACCTTCTCCTTTATGCTGTCAAAGTGACCAGTGAGCATGTCAGTTTTTGTGTTGATGGCATGCAGGTTCTTTTTGAGGTCAATGAACACAGAATGAATGTCTGGCTCCGGGGCAGTCCCCCACCAGCCTGGGGCCCCAGCGTGAGGTCTTCCTACGAGAAATCCATGGTTCGCGCCATCCTATGCAATTCAAAGGGCAGTATGGATTGTTTGCCATCCGTCTTCCCATAATGAATTCAGGTCATGCATACATCCACAGAGGAACACATCTCAAGCCAGGGGCAGCCAGACTCATGAGTCAGGCCGTTTTACCTGAAGATCAATACCATCTCCCATGCATAACCCTCCCTCTTGGCGGTATAGGTGGGTCTTAACAGACGTCTCAATGCAATGTAGTCAAGCGGGCTCTGCTCCTACGAGTGTTTCATCACTGAATGTTGCCTGCTCCAGGGTCCTTCACCAGTAGTTTAAGCAGTTTAAGCCTGGTCCGGTTATGAATATAAGATCTCGCTATGCCCACCTAACCCGAGAATTCCAGCTTGGTGGGGAGTAGGCCCACAATGCTAAGGAGGCCACAGGGTTCAGGGCTCAGTGACAGCATTAGAGGCACACAGCTCTGCTCAAACCAGTCACCAGGATGGGCAACAAGCCCCCGACAGGCCCCTCTGCGGGCACCACTCTTCAAAGCGCTCTACCAAGTGCCCTGTACAGTCGTCCCCCAAGACTGCGTAGGCAGAGCCCTGGCCTAAGGCACTCTGTGGTGGAGCCGGTGAGATCCCTCATCCCACCACCTGCCCGGCCCTGAATGGACCCCAGTAGGGTCACCTTTCAGCCCAGTGGTGAAGAGTTGAGCAGGCTGCCCAGACCGCAGCAGCAAGGCCTCATTCACAGACCCACCTCTACCCATAGGACCAAGCCCAGAGTGCATGAACAAGCCTACGATAGGCCACAGGTCTACAGTAAGAAAGTCCAGGGCCCCCTGCTCATAGGGCCACATGCTCAGGGACCATGGCCCAGATGCATCCGCTGCTCCCATTGCAAGGGCTGCTCATGTCACCAAGTCCTCCAGAGGCGATGCTGGGCCTGCCTCCTCTCTCTGCAGTTCTTCCCCGCACAGGTAGTTGTGTCCAGGCCTCACCACATCACAAAGAATCACCTGGGGGACGGGGGAGGGGGTTAGAGAAGGCCTTCTGGATCCTGATTTGGGCCTCATCCTGCAGGCATTACCTACCCACGGGCCTAAGCAGTAGCCCACGGCCCACTGCAAGGCTGAGTTCTGCACCATGCCTCATGACCCTCTCCTGACTCCAGAGGCCCAGCAAGCCCCATACTTCCACTCTCTTGCAGACGAGCTCTGCCGGCCACACCTCAGCAGCTGCTGTCAGCTGACCCAGATGCTAGGACTCACCTGGCCAGGAGCCAGATCTTGCCTGTGCATCACTCCCCCTCTCCACAGATGAATCAACTGTACATCTGCAGGTGGGCATCCTCAAACTCACCCTGATGCCACTCCCTGTCAAGGATATGTGTTGGATTGTCCATCCAAGTGGCCATCTTGCGGCCAGAATTGCTAACACCCCTCCCCCCAGAGAGAAAACTCCATTGCATACCATAGGCTGTTGACTGCCTGTTCCCACCCCAATGTGTCCACCAGGTAACATCAGCCAGGCCTTTTGTCAGCGTCCGTAGAGTGCATTTACTGCATCCAAGCATGAGTGCAGCAGAGTGACAGGAGGTTGGATGGCGTGCTGCGGACGGCACTGCGGTGTGCCCTCTCAGGAATTGAGGTGTGGCTGATCTCTGCTGCTGGTGAGAAGTGCACTGAACCCCCTGGTGGTGCACATGAAGCCAGCCTCACAATGTTGCTGTGAGCACACCTGCCACTAGAGGGTGCCAACCTGCACAGCAGCTTCAGAGGCCGCACATCAGGGAAAGAGACAATGCAGGCAGTCATTAGCTAGAAAAGTTCCTGTTGAGACCCTGTACAAACCCATTAGAGAACAAAATCAAATAAGAGGAAACAAAAAATATTTCACAAGGTCCAACACATTTACTTGGAGGTTATTTTAGTCCTAACACAAGAACTTTGCATAGCACTTGGTTTCCCTAGCAGAGAACACACACAGCCACTGCCAGCATGGAAACATACAACCCAAGAGACTGGGAAAGTGGATGGAGACTCATACTCCAGTGGAAGTAATAATTATACAAATATGTTTGCTATTAAATAAAAAGAAGAAATATAGAATTTTTGAATAATGGTGTCATTTTTTCCCTATGCCACAGTAGATTCAGGAGTACTGTATCACCACAAATATACAAACCTGCAGGAAGGCATTTTATCATATACATTGTATCTGTGGCATCATAGCGGCCCAACCCCATTCTGTTCATATCTTGCGCGTAAAGACATTTACGTGGTATGACTCTTTTTCCAGAGGCTGGCCTACCTCACACTTATGCCACCAGTGATGATACCCTAAAGACCCATTTCAAACCTATTTGGGCAGGTACTGCAAATTCACAAAGTATCCTTTGATGCATACCTCATTAGGATAAAAAAAAACTCATAAGCACCTGTACAATGTTTGATGAAACAGAGGAAATCAAGGTACAGATCATACTAGGATGAGTATAGAAAACCTTGGCTGACATTTTGACATTGGTTATAACATTCAATTTACAGATAATAATAACGAGCTTTATTCAGTCGCTTGCACTAAACTATTTAGAAATTCAATTTGACTCATTTGCATTTGAATGAATATGTTGGAATATGTTGGAAACAATATATCTTGCACAGGAGTAATTTTCTTTTGAAAATGTAAATTTATAATGAATACACTTTCGAAGGCTAAAAATAACTCATACAAATGTGTAAGTAAAACAACACATATCAACTGAGGTTTCCAGATAATTTGATGTTATAAACACCTCTTTGTCACTATTGTGAACACCGCTTTCAAAAATGTCGATATTATTATCTGTATATTGAATATTATAACTATGTGTGTATTAAAAAATCCTTTGTAGGCACACTGACCTGCGAATATTTTGATCACTCCCTCCAAGGGTATATTGATTTCTCATCTTCTCCTACACGAATCAAAAGAGCTGTCCAAAGCCAGGGTGCCTCGTATTCAGTCACTTTACAGGACCTATAAAGAGCAAACATGTAAACTAGGGGGCATATTATCAAGGACCGGTGTTAAACTTATCACCGTTTTATCGGCAGGAAACTGCCGATAAAACGGCAATAATGGGCTTGATAATACGCCCTTGAGCATTCCCATAGAAGCCCAAGTTAACACGAAAACATGAGCTTTCAGGGGAATTAACAAGGGCCTATTATCAAGCTCATTATCGTTGTTTTATCGTCAGTTTTCTGCCGCTAAAGTAGCGATAATTTTAACACCGGTCCTTGATAATATGCCCCTTAGTCTCTTGATTGAAATCATCAGAGAAAGGGAAGGGTCAACTACCATGCGGATACTCTGGTGAGCTGATACCACAATCAAAGTGACTTTCCAGCAAGGAGGAAGAAGTGTGTATCCTGTGATTAGGGGAAGCATGTTCACAACTGACGCTATGCACCATGACATCATATAAAATACCAAGGGGGTCATTATGATGACGGGCGGACTTTGTCTGCCCGTCACCATAGTGGGGAATGGGACCGCCCGCCATATGGGCAGGGGTCCCGGGGGTGAGATTAGGATGTGCCCGCCACAGTGGCGGGCACATCCTGTATTTACAGCATTGTGGCGGGCGGTGCTCTCTGCACCGCCCGCCACAATGCAGAAAATGCTTTTCACCATTTGAATAATGAAAGCGGCAGGCACCGCGCGGTGCCTGCCGCTTTCATTATGCAAATGCAGGGGGGTACCACAGGTACCCCCCGTGTGCACCCCCCTACTGTCCTTCACTCTGGGGGCCCACAGGGGGGCCCCCAGAGTGAAGACCGCCTGCCTTGCCACGGAAAGGCTTCCCTCACAGCCCACTGTAATATGGCGGGCGGTGTCGTACAGACGACCGGAGCGGAAAACAGGCGGCGGTGTTTTTCACCGCCGCCTTCTCCTCCGCCATCCTAATCTGGCGGAGGGGATTTGGGCTTGCGATGTCAGGTGGTTTGCCTCCGCCAGGCCAGCGGTGGCCACCGCCAGCCTGGCTGAGGCAAACCGCCCGACATCGTAATGGACCCCATATGTACAGCACTGGAGGGTGAACGGGCATGCTGCTAACCTGCCAGAGGGCAGACCGTCTCCTGGTCCAATTTTCATTCAAGAAACACACCCTTGATGTGGATAGTGAACTGACTCAGTTCCAAGATCTTTTTCAAGGCACAGCCTGCCTCAAAGGGAAGAACATCCAACTGCACATTGATCTCACTATAGAGTCTGTGGCGGCACTGAGGTGCCAAAACATGCAATTTCATTTGCTGCCCAAGTTTCAAGCTGAACTGAGTAAGCAGATCCTCCATGAATGCACTTTCTCCTGATGAAAGCAACTTAGCTGTCAGTTGATGCTAGCCCGGTGTGGGCAGTTCTGTTGCAACAAAAGGTATGTGGAAAATAGGCCGAATAGCATACGCCAGCGGGGTGCTCACCACCACAGGATAACAGTGCTCGAGAGGATAGTCATTCAGAGAGAGTGCAGCCATTTTCTTTTGCACATGTATGGACAATTCTTCGTAGTGCACACGGACCACAAGACATGATTTCCAGTGTCATGAGCCAACCCACCCTTGAGGATTGAAAAGTGGACACTCCATTTGCTGATGTACTTTTTCAGGGTAAACCACAAAACTTGTATGCAGAAGCCAGTGTTGACTCCTGAGGTCTGAGGCACCAGAATAAGTAGAGTTGCAAGAAACTGAAGAATAGTTGAGAGACACATTTGAAAGATTGCATCCATTACCCATATTCCTGGACAGGATCATTCAATTGACTGCCAGCATTGAGTGTCTGCAGATGGCCCTGCCTGGGGTTCACACAGGGAGCTAGACTGCTTGGAAGAATTATAAGCTGCACCACACTCTTGAACCACAATGAGTTTTACACACAACTGTTCAATGTGGGCACAAACTGGTTGCCACAACAGAGGGGTATGTGCCTACAGGTCAGAGGCTAGTTACTTACAAACACTTCACAATGCCACTAGTTGACCTGATCCAATGGGGACACAAAGATGCAGGGAACATCCAGATCAGACTTAGAAATAAAGTATAGTTTCCACAGTTGGATGAGTTTGTAAAGGCTATGGTGACGTGTCTTTTATCACCCAGACTTCTTGGAGCCTTGGCAGGGGAATTTAAGAGAGCGAGAATACAAGTTTATTGGGACAAATGTCCATAAAACATAATCAAACAATACAGCACAGTAAAGCAATAAACCCACAACCCTATTAAATCCCCTTGATCTTCTTAAAGTACATCTAATTAGAATTGTGCCTCTCCAATTGTTTTATGCTGAGTAAAAAGCGTGCAAGGCTTACAGCTACTTCAAAACAGTAAATATTTGGCAAGCACTATCTCATCTAGCTTAGACCGGGTCTTATATTTGATAAGAATTGGTTGTAAGAACTTTATACAAGTAGATTTTAAATACAAACAATATATAAATATATGGAAAACAGGCATGGACATACCCAATTGTGCAGTACCCAGCTCTGAAACCATTGCTGAAAAGAGATTTTCAGATTACAGCTGCATCAAGGCTATAGAAAAAGATTTGAAATGTGTCCTTTAATAGTTGTTTCGAAAGGAATGGGTCCAGTATTAAAATCAGGCCCTGTGAGGTGAACATCAATTTCAAATCAATAACGCTACTATCCTCCTATCCACACTCATTCCCATTCCCCTTCACTCTCACAGATTTCCTCACACATCCCAGAGTGTCCCAAAGGCCCACCCGCTTATTAGTTTGGCACCATAGCCACACTGGCAAGATTGACCAAAAACTACTTTACCCCAGTCAACTATTCCAGGGCCCTGTTGGGTCGGAATTATCATCGACAGAGCGACTTCCACTATTTGTCCGCATCGTCAATAGCCCTGAGGAGTCGCGGGAAGATTATCCCACACGCGACGAAACACGTGTCGGCTGGTTTTCTTGTTATGAACATTAAAAGACACCGCCCATCTACGAAAGTCTTGAAAAGACATTCATTATTTGTATTTAGCTCATAGGCTTTGTTCTTGCTCTTTTAAAGTCAACATTAATATGACTATTTAAACGTTTTAAAGTGTGCAGGGGTATTCTAGTTTCTGATATTACAACGCATGTTATTACAACGTAAGTATTATTCTTTTTTATGTATTATTATATTATTTTTAATTTAATTTAATGTATACTGTGTTATAATTTAATATTAATATGTATATATTAATTTCAATTACATTTTTACTTTATTACTTACAAATAATTTTAAAAAATCAATAATGAAATTATTAATAGTGATAATTAAAAATAATTATTTATGTATTAATACTCAAGTAAAATAAAAACATTATTTTAGTTATATTTCATACAATTTAATAAATACTCAAGTATTAATACTCATGTGAAATATTACGCTTAATATCTCTGTTTTTAAAATAAATATATTTTTATTTATAAAAAATGAGAAGTATTTAGAATAATAGTGAAATAATTATAAAAACATTTTTTATTGAATTATTAGTTGTAGAGTAATAGTCTAATAATATAAAAAAAATACTTATATAATATTGAATTATTAGTTGTAGTTAATTTTTTTATAATTTATTTTTCATTTATTTAAAAAAATAGTTTATTACTTACAAATAATTAATAATAAATAATGAAAAAAATAGTAATAATATAAAATTATATTTTAAGTATAAATACTCGAGTAAACTTAAAAAGAAATATTAGTTATATTACATAAAATCAAATAAATACTCAAGTATTAATACTCATTAAAACTAGTATGTGTAATATCTCTGTTTTTATATTCATTAAATATTTTTTTTTTAAATGAGAAGTTTTAAATTAATTTTAATACATTTATAATAATGGAGAAATAATAATATTTTTTTATATATTGAATTATTACTTGTAGAATAATAGTCAAATAATAATTTAAAAATAAATATATATTATTTAATTATTAGTTGTAGTTATTTTATATTTGTAGTTGTAATTTAATTATATTCAAATGTTTAAAAATTCAAATATTAATACTCAAGTATTAATGCTCAAATATATTATTAATATTAATTTAAATGTCAAATTTAAAAATAATTAGTAATTTGAAAAATATATTAGATAAAATAAAATATATTATGTATTAATTTAATACATAATGACGTTTTAAAAATTAATTAAAACAAAATAATAATAATAATTTTGATTTATAAAATCATTACATTATTTTTTAATGTTAAATAAAATTTAAAATAATAAAAAATAGAGTATATGTATTATTAAAATTAATTATAGCATCAGTTGTATTTGGTAATAATGTTAAAAAATATTTAAAATATAATTTCCCATGCTTTATCATTGAGTTCAATGAGAAGCAATGTCCTTCCTTTATTTCCATAGCTGCTTGTATGTTTGCCGCGGTACAGTTTAACAAGTTCATTTGAAGCTAGATGCGGGATAGACCAGAAGCTAATGGATCAAGTACAGAGGTAAGTACATTTTTATAGTCATTTTGAAAGTTGGATATGAATTTTAATCTTAGGAATTAACTCTATTAATATAATAAAACACGGAATGCATAATTGTTTTCGAACATATTTATTTATTAAACATATATTTTGATAAAGAATATTTTTATTAAATTTATTATAATATTTGAAAAATAAATATATGTGTTTTTCATATTTAGAATAATAATACATAACAGTAATACATTGTCCTTTTTTTCTGTTTTTTACACTTGATGACGTAGACGCGTAAACGTGCAAGGTCGTGGCCATTTTGAAGAGCGTGTTGGACAAATCAGCAGCAAGCAGATCTGCGCTCAGGTAGGAAACATTTTAAACTTTATTTATAAACCATTAAATGTTTGGAAGTATATATATATTGTAAGGAGAGAATAAGGGGAGGTTGTATATGTTAGGTTTAATGTTAATGTCACTATTTTAGCATGTCGCCGATCATGTAGTTAGAGTATGCCTTTGTCCGGTCGCCTGTATAGAGTATTAAATGGGTATTCATTTTATATAATAGAAAATAATATGTTCATTGTATAGTTTATATAAATATATACAATGTTTATAGTGAAAAGAAAATGTGTAAAAGAAAAAGTCAAGAAGAAGATCGAATATGCGGATTTTGGATTTTTAGGGAGTTATTTTTCAAGGACATGGATTTTTGTAAATGCTTTATGGAGAACAGGAATTCAAAGAAGATTGTCTGGATTGATGTTTTTTGCAAAATCGGAATCAGATTTTGGATAAAGAAGATTGATCGAGGATTAATTTTTCCAAGCATTGAAGATGGAATTTTTGGGGATTTGGAGATCGATTTTGGAAACAGAAGAAAAAAAATACTACTTAGAATAGTATTTTTAAACCCCAACACTACCCGACACTTACCCTACTGCTACACCTCCCTAGAGTTTGAATAGTAAATTATACCCCTACATTATCCTACACTTTCCCTACTTCTACACCAACCTGGAGAATAATACATTAAACACGTACACGATCCCTTATGTAGTTTTCTGCAAAACTACAGAGGTATTTTTTGAACATTCTATACAACACTCAGTCTCTTTTTTTGTAGTATTAATTAGGTTTTCATCAATTTACCTTTATTTTTGATTTGTAGACACTTTGCAAAAAAAGTATTTCTTGTTCTTCTTTGCAGAGCTTTGTCATTCAAATGTTGGTCTGTATTGAATGTAAAGAAAAACATATTATCAATGTGGTGCTTTTTAAAATATTATTTTGATGATGAAGAATTGTTGTTTTTTTTTTACTTTATTGTTCTGCCTATTGCTTAATTTATGTTTCTGTTAAAATAATATGCAGCTGCATTTTAAACATTTTCAAAAGCATTTATCATTGTAAAAAATATTTGCATTGCTTTTCTTTTAGGTTCCTTTTTCTGGAGATGTCTAAAGAATAAAAGGTTTTTAAAGGTATTTCTAGTTTCTTACTTTTGGTACTTTAGTTTTGGCTGGTTGATAACTTTTCTTGATGTTCTTGGAACTTTGAAAATGTTGGGTTCTCGGAATCTGTTTAAAAATATTGTTAAAGCAATTTTTAAAGGTGAGGTCACTGTTTGTGGATTGAAAAGAGGTTAATCAATAACGGGTAACTTGTGCTTTTAGAAATGTATTTACCTTATTTGAAATAGTTCTTTGGTTATTGGTTTGTTAAGCCTTTTGGGCCCATTATGATGTCGGGCCGATTGCCCCCGCCAGGCTGGCGGTAGCCAGCGCCAGCCTGGCGCGGGCAATCCGCCCGACATCCACACTCGTTTCCTCCCTGCCATATTAGTATGGCGGGGGACCACTGCGGACGGAAAGACCGTCCGCCGCTTTTCCACCCCGGTCGCCTTGCGGCCGGGGCGGAAAATGAATAATATGGTGGCGGTGTCTATCAGACACCGCCAGCCATATTATGATGGGCGTCTGTAGGTGCCTTTCCGTGGCGGCATGAAAGGCATGCGGTCTTCATTCTGGGGGCTCCCTGTGGGCCCCCCAGAGTGAAGGAGAGGTGGGGGGTGCACACGGGGGGGTCCTGTGGTACCCCCCTTCATTTGCTTAAACAAAGCGGCAGGCACCGCACGGTGCCTGCCGCTTTGTTTATGCAAATGCATCAATGCATTCATTTTTAGCATTGTGGCAGGCGGTGCAGAGAGCACCGCCCGCCACAATGCTAAAAATGCAGGATGTGCCCGGGCACATCCTAATACCCCCAACGGGAACCCCGCCATTATGGCGGGCGGTCCCGAATTCTGACAGGATTGCGGGCGGACAAAGTCCACCCGTCATCCTAATGAGCCCCATTGTAGGGTTGTTTAAAGATGGTCTTTTTTTCTTTTTTCTAAGCTTATAAAAGTGTTGTTTTATCTGTTGAAGTTTATAAAGAAAATTTATGTTTTATTTCTTATTTTAAAAACCCTATTTTTTTATGGAAAAATTTCTTTGTTAATTAAAACATTTAGTAAAAAGGTAAAACAGTGTTTTAAAATTTGATAAACATTTCAAATTATTTCTTACAATTTTAAACATGGGTTTACAGTTTTTGAAGTTAAGCAACACCACCCCTGTTCTAAACGATATAATTAATAATATTTTGAATTGGTTACCTTAGTTTATTAAGATATTATCACTTGTCTTCAATTTTCTTTTAATCTTTATTGGATGTGATGTTTGGTCCTTAAAAATTATTCAGTAAGATGAAAAAAAGCAAATGCAATAATGTTTAGCTTACCAAGGGGCCGATTACGATTCGGGAAAAACCGCTTCAAATAGCCGTTTGGAGCGTTTTTCGCATACGAATCGTACCCTGCAACGTCCCCCGTACGTACGCCGAAGTACGATTCATACCAGGACCCGTACTCCGTACGAGTCGTACAGAGACCATACAAATCAAATCCCCATCCGAATCTCCCTCGGAACCCGCTGTACGCGACATTTGTATGGTTCGTGGCTGACTTTTACGACCCAGCAAGTACAACCCTTTTTATACGGGAGGTCAAAACAGCCGTAAAAGCAGAGTTCGCGCCGAAACAGGTACGGAACGCCCCCCGCGTATGGTGCGTACCTCCCATGATCGCAGGGGTACGGTGCGTACCCCTGTGATCATGGGGTGTATTCACTGTGCGTACACCCATCGTACATGGGGTACGGTGCGTACACCCATCGTACATGGAGTACAGTGCGTACACTCATCGTACATGGGGTACGGTGCGTACACCCCATAATCGCAGGTGTACGGTGCGTGCCCCTGCGATCATGGGGTGTACGGACCATACGGTGTGTATGTTTTTGTTTGCTTTTCCGTACAACTCGCCCTTACCTGACGTGGACCGTACGAATTGCGTCGGGTCGTACGCATGTGTACGAGTCGTGCGGCATGTGTACGAGTCGTACGGTTCATGGTTTCAGCCTGGCAATACGTACGGATCGCGACGATTCGGACACATTCCCGGAATACTGATCCTACTACGCGTCTCGGACGGACGGGTACGATTCGTACGGAGAGGGCTCCGGATACAAATTGTACGGACGTTTTTTTTCCCGAATCGGAATCGACCCGGTTTAGTCATAACACAATTTTTTTAAAAAGAGAGATATACACTTCACATTTTTTTTAAGAAAGAATAACGTGAACATTGTTACATGTCACACTTTAAAAATTCATTTTAAATAATTTTTTTTATTATAAATGTACTTACATCTTTTTCCAGTTTTTTCAAATGTCGAGAAGCTTTTTGAAAGAGATGGCAAAGTATGCAGAGATCTGAAACACAATAATGTTTTAAATTTAATATTAAGTTATGTTTTTGTGAGTGTCATTTTAAATTTTGTGAAAAGCATCGTTAAAATGTGTATTTTTTTCTTATTTTTTGGATGTGAAAATGTATAATTTAAATTACCTATTTAAAAGTGTGTTTTTTTTGCTTTGAATTGCGTTTTGTCCTCCATTTTGTTTTGAGTGCCTTGGTGTTTAGTTCATGAAAAGAGTTGTAGGACTCATTTTTTGCTTTGTTTCTAAAATGGCGGCTATGTGTTTGTTTTGCTGTTTATATTAATAATATTTATGCATATGCGTTTCAAATATATTGTTTTGTTATTAATATGTTTTTAAAATCATTTATGTACATTTATAAAATTGTTTATAATATTTCTATTGTTCATTTAATACTCGTGTATTTATTTTAATACTCAAGTGTTTTTTAAATACTTGAGTATTAATTTGTTTACATAACATGCTGTTTTTATTAATTAACGGTCACTTTTTCACTACATTTTAACACACTTCCCCACCCAAAACCCCTTTTTTCCTTGCATCCCGTCCCAGGAGTTATTTTACAAAAAATATATTTATATTTATTATTAATTTCATATGCGTTGTAATGATATGCGTTATATTTGTTTTCTTTGTAATGGTACTTTTCTATTATATATATTACTTCCCGTTGTAATGGCATGCGTTGTAAAATCATTTGTTGTAATGGTACTTGCGTTGTAATAAAAAGAGGATCCCCTTCAAGCTCCTCACCCACGCACACAAAGCACTCCACAACGCCGGACCAGCCGATCTGAACAGCAAACTCAGCTTCCACACCCTCACCCGCCAGCTCCGCTCCGCCAGCCTCTCCCTCGCCACTGCCCCCCACATCCAACGAACGATCCTTCTCCTACCTCACCACCAATACCTGGAACACCCTCCCTACCCACATACGGCAGACCCAAGACCTACTTGCCTTCAGAAGACTCCTCAAGACCTGGCTCTTCAAGGAGTAGCAGCACCCCCCCGCCCCTCAGCGCCTTGAGACCCTCACGAGTAAGTAGCGCGCTTTACAAGTACTCTGATAGATTGATTGATTGATTGATTGATTGGATATCTTATACCCCCGAATGCCTTGTTAAACGTAATAATCATTTTGGGCAGTTTTGGACTTGGCCCTTTATGCAGGGTTTTCCCTGAACCTTTTGCCTTCCAAGTAGCTAGGCCAGGGTCCACAACTCCTGCCCGTTTTCCCAGCACCTCATAACCTACAGCCCTTTAGACTTATATTTACTCAGAAAGGAGGTAAATCCACACCATGATCACTCTTTGAAGATCACTAATGGATAGTCTTGCTGTCCACATTGCACGTTTGAATTCCAAACATCTAACAATGTCACGACTCCTGTGACCCTCACACCCCATCTCAGGATGTTCCTTCTGAACTGCAGATTACTCCCAAAACATTCTACTGAACTTACCCTACTCTTGGATGAACACAATATCGATGCCCTATTTGTAACCGATTATTTAAACAAACAATGGTCCTGAGGTTCCGTGACGGTTCCGTGACGACTTGAACCCGTGTTTTCAAGTTTGTCGGAAATACATAAAATTAGTATCAGCGAACCGCAAATGATCCATTTAGTATATCCTAGTGTTTTCGCTACGCTACGAGCAAGAGCACTCCTTCCACTGACACATTTCTGATATACACACGGCATCCATCTTAAGATCGTGGCCGCCATTTTGTGGTTCCTTGCCCTCACATATGCAATAGCCTCTGATCATTTCATTTACTCCACTTTGATTAAGGACACGTAGCCTTAGCCGGAGATTCACCTCTTACATGACACGTGCACCTTAAACCAGATCACGCTGAAGCTGCATGACTCGACAAAGGCTGCCTCCTCTGCCCGAGGCCAGCCCACCTGAACTGGTTTTCCTGTCCATTGTACCTGATCATGATTAGGCGGCCGAAGCCGGTAGCCTTGCCCATTTACAACCCACAAACATCTCTTATCCCGCTTTTCTATCTTCTGCACCTGGCTCTGCTCCTTTCCTTCTGGGCCTTTATTAGGGGGAGGTAACGAACTTTACGATGAGGCGGTCCGGGTCTTGAATGCAATATTGACAAGGGATTGTGATGGACTGGTGGGAACCCCTCTTCGTGATGTTTGGTATCAGATATTATCGACAGTTCCTGTGTAACGCCAAATATTTATTGTTTAGAGACACAAAGGTTTGGGAATGTACCGACATGTGAAATATTTGCCTAGAGCACAATTTTTAGTATATAAGGAGCAACCCACTTTGTACAAATCGAACAGTCTCCTGAATTCTGCCCGTGTGTAGATTCTGTGACTTCTGTGTCCCTGCAGTAATAAACCTTTGGTCTTTGACGCCACCATCGAGAAGCCCGTGTTTCTGTTCATTTGTGCACCAAGGCAGGTGGAACTCCGGGGTCTTCGGGTGTTGTACCCTGACACCTCTGGACGGAACCAAAAAGTCCAGAACTCCAATTGGCGCCCAACGTGGGGCGACGTCATTCGGTACCGGTCCAAAAGCCTGAAGAGTTCGAGAAGCTTCGTGTGAAGATTCCTGAGGGAGGCGCCCCACTTCATCGATCCCGGCATATCGCAAAAGTGGCCCTGAAGTTCTCTTCCACGAGGGTTCCCGTTCAGGACGGCTGCAGTGGGCCGTTGCCTTGACCGTCGCCCTGTCTTGGACCCGAAGTGGTGCAGTCCTTAGTACGGCGAAACGTGACGGGTTTCTCCTTGGTGACGTCTTCAGTGCCTCAGTTAAGTATTTAGTGATAGCTAGCTGGTTACTTTTGTGAGGATTGTTAAAAATCCTTGATCGGTTCTTGGTTTGGTTTGGTTCTGTAAGATTATCACTAGTTGTTCTGGTTACGATAATCTATTTGGTTCAGTTTTGGGTATCGATACATCAGTTCGTTTTGGTAGGCCTAAGTTCTTGGTTCAAGTGCACAATTTGTTTCGTGTTTTGTTTGTTTTGTGTTCCGGACTGAGAATGGTAAGTCGGAAAATGTTGTCTTGTTTTAGTTGCAACAGTGACTCACAATTAGAGGATTCCTGTCTGGTTCCTCCGATTGGGACTCCCCTTTATGACCTATATTGTAAGTATGGTGTGGGTCCTATAACTTATAATGAGATATGGGTCCGCTATTGTAAGAAGGATGGTGTCCTTAGTTGGCCACTGCATGGTAGTTTTGAACAAGAGATTCTCGACAATTTAGAAGCGAAATTGTTTAGGAAGAAAGCCCGGCCGGCAATGTTTGACTCTTTTCGTTATTGGCGGAAAGAATCCAAACAGAGAGAAATGAAAAGGTTGAAAAAAGAGCAAAAAGAACTAGAAGAGTTAACTCTAGAGCAAGCGACTAAGCAGTTGCAGGCTAACGAGTGTGAGAAAGCCATAGATGTAGCCATTAGAGAGCGTAACTTAGCGATTGACAAGTGCTATCCTGCCTTGCCATCGAAAATGGCTAAGATACTGGAGGATTCCGAAAACGATCCTCTGCTATCTTATCTGTTACGGTCGCCTCCACCGTATGCACAAGGTGCTACGGCTCCACTTATACCGAATGTTCAATTGCCGGTTGCTGGACAACCTGGTGTTCTTGTTCCTCAGAATCAAGTTCCTATACTTCCTGTGGTGAATGTAAGTGTTCCTACAGCTCCTCCTCTTCCTGCACTGCCCGCTCCTATACCTACCACTGTACCTATTGGTCCTCAAACTATTTTCCTCGATACTCCTACTGTTTCGTCATCTATTCCTACCTCTACTGCGTTCTCTATGTCTGCGAGTGTACTAACTCCACTTTCTGTTCGTCGAAGAATTACTGATTCTGTTACTAATATGCTGTCTCCTATATATAAAACTTTGATTAAGACTCCTACTCCTGACTCTGTTCAGAGACGGAGTCAGCTTCCAAGTACTGAGGAACGGGGAGTTTTAGACTCCACAGCTCTCAGATGGATTACAAAAGTTAGAAGATATAGTACGAAAGATGTGTTAGAGACATTTATGCAATGGGGAGAGCCAACACAGCGATACGTCTTCGACGAGATGTGCTCGTTGTTGCGTGAGGAAATAGAAGAAGACGATGTCGAATCAGATTTGGAAGATTTAATTAAGATTCAAAAAGAGTTTGCTGCTGGAATGATAGTGGGCGATAATATAAAGGAAGCGATGGAACTCATTTTGAGTTTTAGGAATGATCCATCTCTTCGTTCGCCGAGAGATTTAGAGAAAGGTAGAATGAAGCTAAGTCGCCAATATCCTATGAGGGAAGTTCCTCCAATTTGGCGCGAAGCAGTACAACGTGATGATAATGCGGGTATTGCAGCTGCTCCAGCACAGTTCCAAAGAGTATGGATACATATTCCGTGGAAGCGAGCAGAAGTGTTAGCAGTGAAACAGGCCTTGCCAGATCCACGTAAGAATCCAGCCGGATATTACAAGGAATTGACACAGACAGTTGAGGCTTGTATAATGAACTTAGCCGACATTGATATGTTGTTTGGTAATGTAGTTCCACAACCAGTGTGGGCTAAAATTCGTAGAGAGGATCATCAGGCTGCTTTAGGTGGTGATTGGGCAGCTATCACTGCAGCAGATAATCAACAAATAGGTGGTGCGAAACCTGAACCTTTGATCGCTAATCTGCCAGGCAGAATAATAGATTTAATGAAGACTCTGATGCCAGCATTGCGTGTTAATTGGGATAAATTATCCGCATGCAAGCAGAAGAAAGACGAAAGTGTCTCCGACTTCTTCACGAGGTTCGAAGAGACTTTTGTAGACCATAGTGGTCAGGATATGAGCACTGAAGGAGGACAGAGATTGTTTGTCGATAAATTTGTGCATAATTTGTTACCCGAATTATGCAATAAATTGAAAGACTCAGAAAGTGCGTGGGCTGTATCTACGACAGCGCAAATACTTGCGACTGCACAGTACTATGAAAATAGGGATAAAGAGGAAAAGGAGAAATCAGAGAAGAAAACGAAAGATTTAAAGACTAAAGTTCTCTTACAGCAGGCGTATCCGCCTCGCACGAATCAGACTAATATGCAACAGAATTCGTATCAAAAGACAGATTATAATTCGACCAGGCCTCAATACCAGTGGAATCAGTGTGCGTACTGTAAGAAAGAGGGTCACTATAAAAATGATTGTCAGATCTTAGCGCAAAATAATGCGGCAGCAGCTCAGAGAGGTCGTGGTGGTTTTGCACAGAATTCTAGAGGTCGGGGACGAGGTGCTATGCCTCCACAAACTAATGATCGTCCTTCTAATCACTTTGATCAGCGAAATGTACAGTCAGCTCAACAGAATAGATCTCAGCAATATCTTGTTGAGGATTATTGTGAAGTTGAAGAAGGATTTCAACAAAATGGGTACTAGGACAGCCATGGACAGAGAGAGGGAGTAGTATCAGTTCCAGTGGATCAGAGTGGGCCTTATGTCGCAGTAGCAACATCAGGTGTAGTCGAACCGTTTCTGTTGGATACTGGTGCCGCAAAAAGTTCTATCATGCATGCGAAACTCCCTGGCGCACCTTTGTCTGGCTCAACAAATGTTTCCGTAGGTTTTTCAGGCGCCCCTGTGTACAACCCGATATCTGGTCCTTTGTCTACTTCTGTTGGACCGTGTCAATTGAAAGCACCCTTAATTTTGACGACAGGTTGTAATGAAAATCTGCTTGGTTTAGATTTGTTAAAACGACTATATGCGACATTGTACTGTTCTCCGGAAGGAGTACAGCTTACTTTGGGTAAAAGACTCACCTCTCCGATGTACTTGTCAATGGACAAACTCCCGCCGGAGCTACGTTCACTCCCTGATTCTCTTTGGGCGACTGGTCCCAATGATGTAGGTCTACTAGAGATTCCACCGTATGTAGTAACTTTGAAAGCGAATGTGAAATTTCCAAGAATTCCTCAATATAAAATATCGAATGAAGGTGAGCGTGCACTCTTATTGATTGTGCAAGATTTGATTAAGAAAGGTGTGGTTGAAGAAACGCGAGGAAATGTTTGTAATAGTCCTGTATTGCCGATTTTGAAACGAACAGATCCTACAAAGCCTCCAGTCTATAGGTTTGTCATAGACCTTAGAGAAGTTAATAAGATTGTAATTCCGCAGTTTCCTGTAGTGCCAGACATTACTGCTTTATTAACATTGATTCCTGCTACAGCTATATGGTTCTCAGTTATAGATCTCAAGAATGCCTTTTTCAGCATTCCGATAGCCGAGGAAAGCAGAGATATTTTTGGCTTCTGTTTAGGAGGTCGCAGTTTCAGATTTAAACGCGCTCCACAAGGCTATTGTGAAAGTCCATCTATTTACAGTCAAGCTTTAAAAAGTCAGCTAGATTCTTTTGTCCTTCCTCCAGGCTCTGCCCTAGTACAGTACGTAGACGATCTTTTAGTGGCTGCCGATGACAAGGAAACTTGCAAAGCAGCTACAATTTCACTATTGCATCATTTGTCTAATTTGAATCATAAGGTGTCACCTTCCAAAATGCAATATTGCTGCCAAGAAGTAACCTACTTAGGTCATCTCTTGTCAAAGGAGGGAAGGAAGTTGACCC
Source organism: Lissotriton vulgaris (assembly GCF_964263255.1). Classification (NCBI taxonomy): domain Eukaryota; kingdom Metazoa; phylum Chordata; class Amphibia; order Caudata; family Salamandridae; genus Lissotriton; species Lissotriton vulgaris. The sequence goes on along the minus strand of NC_141691.1, from coordinate 2,144,240,519 downwards.
CAGAAAGAATAAAAGCAATTACGCAGATGAGTGTTCCACGCACACAGAGGGAAGTACGTGCCTTTCTAGGTATTACCTCTTACTGTAGGCAATGGATCCCAAATTTTTCACTTTTAGCAAAACCGTTGGTAGCTTTGACTGGGAAAAATGTTCCGAGTCCGGTGCCATGGTCTGATGAATGTCAAGAGAGTTTTGCTGAATTACGAAAAGCTTTGTGTTCAGCTCCTGTATTGGGCACACCTGATTACAGTAAGCCATTCACGCTCTACGTTCACGAAAGAGAAGGTTGCGCGTTGAGTGTCTTGACACAGAAGTTTGGTGATAAACAACGCCCTTGTGCGTATTTCTCATCAACATTAGATCCGGTAGCTAGAGCATTGCCTAGTTGTTTGAGGGCTACAGCGGCAGCTGCAGCTTCCATTCGACAATCTGCTGGTTTGGTGATGAACAATATGCTAGTGGTCATGGTTCCTCATGCGGTGGACACACTCATGAACCGAACGAAGACACAACACCTTACTAGTGCGAGATTATCTGGTTACGAGTTGACGTTATTAGCGAGTCATATTCAGATCAAAAGATGCAATGTATTGAATCCAGCAACATTGTTGCCGACTGATCAAGAGTCGAGTGATTCTGAGCCACATGACTGTTATTTCAAAACGGAAGAAGAGACAAAAGGTCGTATCGACTTGAGAGATACTCCTCTATCCGACCCAGATGGTACGCTGTATGTGGACGGGTCATGTTTTAAATTGGAGAATGGTGATGTGACTGCTGCCTACGCAGTAACGACTTTGAAGACGATTGTGGAGACTGCAAGAGTGAGTCAGAATTCTGCCCAAGCTGCAGAGTTAATAGCTCTTACGAGAGCGTGTGTTTTAGCTGAGGGAAAGAGAGTGAATGTGTTTACAGATAGTCAGTACGCATTTGGCGTGGCCCATAGTTTTGGCCGGTTGTGGAGAGAAAGGGGTTTCATTACGTCCCATGGGACTAAGATTCAACATGGTCAGCTAGTTAACGACTTGTTAGAATCTCTAACCTTACCGACTGAAGTTGCGATTGTGAAGTGCAGTGCTCATAAAGCAATCACGGATGATGTTGGTCGGGGAAATGCCTTTGCTGATGAAACCGCTAAACAGACAGCTAGAGACATGATGAGTAGAATGTATGTTGCTACGTCTGCAAGATGGATTGCTGAGTCTGGAATGTGTGAGGACACAATGGAAAGTGTGAAAGAGATTCAGAAAGAAGCGACTGAGGAAGAGAAACGCGTATGGAGAGAAAGTACGGGCAAATTGGACTCGAATGGATGTTGGATCGATTTGACAGAACAGCAGCGTTGGATGTTGCCTGATGCGTATGTGCTTGCAGTAGTGACGATGGCGCATGGAGTGGCGCACATAAGTTCTAAAGGGATATGTAAGATGTTAGCTCCGGTTTGGAAGAATGAGGGAATCAGTAAGTGTGCAGAGAGAGTGGTGAAAAATTGTATGGTGTGCTTGATGCATAATCCTGGCAAGGGAACTCCAACTCCAGCTGGTCATTTTGCTCCTCCTTCCTGTCCCTTTGAAGTAATACAGTTAGACTTCATTCACATGGAACGCTGCAACAATTTAAAATACGTCCTGGTGGTGGTTTGTGCTTTTTCCAGGTGGATAGAAGCATACCCACTAAAGGACAACACTGCTTTATCAACTGCCAAAATTCTTCTCAAAGAATTTTTTCCTAGGTTTGGAATGCCACGGATTGTATGGTCAGATAACGGAAGTGAGTTTATAGGGAAAGTTATGCAGAGTGTGTGTGCTGGTCTAGGATTGAAACAAAAATTTCATAGTGCGAACCATCCCCAGTCTGCTGGTTTAGTCGAGGGTTACAATGGCACCCTCAAGCTTAAAATGGCCAAAATTCAAGCATCCACAGGTTTGGCTTGGCCAGACGCACTTCCTTTGGCCTTGTTATCAACGAGAGCAACAGTGCATTCTAGAATAGGGCTTTCTCCATATGAGATTGTATTTGGCCGCCCGGCAAATGTCTGGGGTGTGCCAAGGCCTAAACAATTCTGCTCCATTGAATATCCTATGTTGATAGACTATCTTTACGACTTGACTGCTAAATTAAGTCTTATTCATCAACAGGTCTTTGATGCTTTGCCAAAACCTCCGGAGAGTCCAGGGCATCAGCTGAAACCCGGCGACCACGTGGTGGTCAGAAATTTTGCGAGGACAAAGAATCTTCAGCCTCGCTACATCGGCCCCTTCCAAATCCTGCTGGCGACGAGGACAGCTGTACGTGTTGCTGGTCGCAAGCACTGGATCCACGCTTCTCACGTAAAGCGTGTTCCACTGCCGCTGCCCTACGACGACTGGGTGAAGAAGGGAATTGGTGCCTCCGAAGCTGAAACAACTCCGAAATTTGTCCCTTTCAGCGATGCCGATTTGATTTCTGACACTTTGAAACGTGACTCTCCTCTTGAAAAGACTGCTTTGAACATTGAACATTTGTCTCCAGCATCAGAAGAAACTTTGCCATCTGCGAACGTAAACTCTGCAACAGCTGCTAGTGATACACTATTTTCCGATCAAACAGTACCAGCGAAGACAAGATACAACCTTAGAAGCCATAAAAAGGACTAATAAAGCAGGCAACTGCATACTGTGATTTTGATATATATATATATATTTTGAACTTTTGCCTTCAGCCAGGAAGTTTGTTATTGTTTATTGTTTTTAAAATTGCCTTGCCGTCTGGGTAGCCGTAGGGTCGTGGCTGTGTGCCTAGTTTGAATTTGCAGGGGTCTGACACAAGGTCGATCTTTCTGTTAGTACTGGGAACTCCCAGGGCTGACAGAGGCATTTTCATCTACGTACACATCATCAGTGGTCGCGAGCGGATTGTAGAAGATGGAACTTCCTGCGCTGCAACGAGAAAATGTGATTTACGTTCGCAGAAACAGACTAAATAGAATTCTTCATAGCAAATGTTTCTTGATGCAATGTGCCATTACATTTTTGATTGTTTTAGCAACACTGGTGGGTGGAATTGTCTTTAGCATAAATTTGATTTTTGTGCCAGTATCTACAGTACCTCCCCTTGATCCTGCTATTTCTACTGTTTCTTCTATACACTCTTTTCACTCGTTTCCGGAACATGAGCAAGCTCGACGCTCAGAATTCATTAATAATACTTTTGTACAGCTCTTGCACCAACACCAACTGGTAGTTAACACGACAGACTGTTGGGTGTGTGGCTTGATACCTCACACTATGGATAAAGGTATTCCCTATCTGGTTTTGCCTTTCAGCTACAATGGATCATTTCAGGCCCTTCAAACCATCTTTGCTTATGCTCTTGAGACCTATCCTCCACGTCCACCACGTTCCACTAAATATAACTCTGCTAACAAAGCTTTAGTCCAGGGAATTATTGACATGGTCAAAGACGTCAATAATACTCCATCATACCCTAGAGACGAATTGCGAGTATATTTAAGTTGGAATACTTCAGAGTATCGCCTTAGTTTAGGAGAAAGCAAGCGTAAAAGCTCAACTCCAATCTGGGTCGTACCTCACCGAGGTCAGGTCTGTTTGCAAGGTAATGGGAGAAATCCGAGAGCTCAGCTAGGGAGGAGTGAGTGCGTAGAGACTTATGTGTTTCCGGCTAACTCTTCCCCTGCCTTTCTTACTGCTAGGGGTACCTATTTCATTTGTCGAGACAGAGCTTATACATGGTTGCCTGCCGACTTCTCAGGATCATGTTATATTGCTCGATTATTGCCTCCGACATACACTGCTTCACCTGATTACCACAGAACAAGAGTAGCGAGAGGTGTCTTCAGCAAGGAAGATACCGCTGGTCAGGAAGCTGGAGACTTCTTCAAAGGCTTCCTTCCGTTCTGGGGGCCTATGGCCAATAGTAGAAACATACGTCAGCTAACACGGGTAGTTGAATCTACTATTACCGAAACTGCTGGTGCCCTTAGCAATCTGACAGCTGAGCTTCAGGCGGATAGGCTCATGACATTGCAGAACCGTATGGTTCTAGATGTTATACTTGCAGATCGAGGTGGGGTATGCAGAATGATCCAATCGAGCTGCTGTGTCTTTATTCCTAATAATGCTCCAACAGTTTACGAGGCGATCTCTAAGTTGCACAAGATTTCGGACTCCATACATGTAGATGAGGGAAACTGGTCCTTTATGGAGTGGGTTTGGACTCTGATCTCAGCGTGGGGATGGAAGGTTCTAATGGTCATTGGTGTCATCTTAATATTACTATTCTCATGTTGTCTGATTATCCAGTGTGGTCCTGCTCTGTGTAGTCTTTGTGCTACAACCTGTTTTAGGAAACCACCTGCATTTGGAGAAAAGACACGAGAAAGGATGATGATACAACAACATGTCACTGACCTGATGAGCATAGAACTAGATTCAGACATAGATTGAGTAATTGCCTATGTAAGGGCAAAAGGAGGGTCTGAGGTTCCGTGACGGTTCCGTGACGACTTGAACCCGTGTTTTCAAGTTTGTCGGAAATACATAAAATTAGTATCAGCGAACCGCAAATGATCCATTTAGTATATCCTAGTGTTTTCGCTACGCTACGAGCAAGAGCACTCCTTCCACTGACACATTTCTGATATACACACGGCATCCATCTTAAGATCGTGGCCGCCATTTTGTGGTTCCTTGCCCTCACATATGCAATAGCCTCTGATCATTTCATTTACTCCACTTTGATTAAGGACACGTAGCCTTAGCCGGAGATTCACCTCTTACATGACACGTGCACCTTAAACCAGATCACGCTGAAGCTGCATGACTCGACAAAGGCTGCCTCCTCTGCCCGAGGCCAGCCCACCTGAACTGGTTTTCCTGTCCATTGTACCTGATCATGATTAGGCGGCCGAAGCCGGTAGCCTTGCCCATTTACAACCCACAAACATCTCTTATCCCGCTTTTCTATCTTCTGCACCTGGCTCTGCTCCTTTCCTTCTGGGCCTTTATTAGGGGGAGGTAACGAACTTTACGATGAGGCGGTCCGGGTCTTGAATGCAATATTGACAAGGGATTGTGATGGACTGGTGGGAACCCCTCTTCGTGATGTTTGGTATCAGATATTATCGACAGTTCCTGTGTAACGCCAAATATTTATTGTTTAGAGACACAAAGGTTTGGGAATGTACCGACATGTGAAATATTTGCCTAGAGCACAATTTTTAGTATATAAGGAGCAACCCACTTTGTACAAATCGAACAGTCTCCTGAATTCTGCCCGTGTGTAGATTCTGTGACTTCTGTGTCCCTGCAGTAATAAACCTTTGGTCTTTGACGCCACCATCGAGAAGCCCGTGTTTCTGTTCATTTGTGCACCAAGGCAGGTGGAACTCCGGGGTCTTCGGGTGTTGTACCCTGACACCTCTGGACGGAACCAAAAAGTCCAGAACTCCAGTCCTTAGCATGAAAATGTAAAATCAAATGATGATATAGACCAAGATGGGTGCTATAAGTCCTATGTCCAGCCGGACATGGATATTTAGGGGCCCATTATGATGGCGGGGGCCATCCGCCCGCCATCCACTCACGTTTTCCCCCCGCCATATTAGTATGGCAGACGGGACCTCGGCGGACGGAAAGACCGTCCACCGCTTTTCCGCCCCGGTCGCCTTGCGGCCGGGGCAGAAAAGGAATAATATGGTGGCGGTGTCTATCAGACACCGCCAGTCATATTATCATGGGCATTTTTCAATGCCTTTCCGTGGCGGCAATGCCGCCACGGAAAGGCATGCAGACTTCACTCTGGGGGTCACCTGCGGGCCCCCAGAGTAAAGGAGAGTAGGGGGGTGCACACGGGGGGTACCTGTGGTACCCCCCTGCATTTGCATAATCAAAGTGGCAGGCACCGCGCGGTGCCTGCCGCTTTGATTATGCAAATGTAAAAGTGCTTTTTAAGCATTGTGGCGGGCGGTGCTGAGAGCACCGCCCGCCGCAATGCTTAACATGCAGGAAGTGCCCGCCACTGTGGTGGGCACATCCTAATACCACCCCCGGGACCCCCGCCCTCATGGCGGGCGGTCCCGCATACCGGCAGGATGGCGGGCGGACAAAGTCCGCCCGTCACCCTAAATGTGTTAATGTATTTAAAGGTGACATAAAATATGCAAACGACAATGAAATGGGACGCAATCCTGCACCCGGTACAGAGAAGAAAGAACACAATTTGGAACAAAAATAACAGAACAAACAAAATACAGGCAAAAACTGGAGCTGGGGTAGCTTGTGTCAATCATATATTGTGACAAGCTAAACCAAATAGTGGCCACAATAATTATACATATTAGACATTGTGGTAGTATTTTGTATTGTCGACGTTTCGATCCCAAGCTCTTTAGATAAAAGGGATCATCATCAGGACTAAGGAAATAAGGATTGCCTGGTATACACCAAACTGCCTGTTGAATTAAACAGGGAAACCAACAATAAAGACATGTCAAAAGAATAATGTGTGACGGAACAATATTTAAAAACAGGTCAGATTATTGAGATGGAAAACGGATTAAAAACAAATCAACAACTGGTTTAAGTGAGGACCACAAACAACACAACTAGTGGCACGAATGATTATGAAAATCCAGCATTCATAAGGCAATTTAGGTATGTGGCGGGTGACGGAAGAATTGAAACTTTAGGAGTCTGGGTGAATTTAACCAAAACTGAGTAAACCGTGAAGTGTTGCCAAGAAGAGTAGGCAACCCGAGCCGGGTACAGTTACCGCGAAAGCAATAACCGGGCTGATGGCGTCTGGAGTTGCGGCAAGCACTATGGAGATTAGGTGATCGACGGGGCATAGTTGAAGGGGATAGATGTGAAAGTGAGGACAGGATTATGGTCCGATTCATAACCGAGACATGGCTCCACGCTGAAGCTGATCCAATTATTGTTCAAACCCTTACCCCTGAGTATTCAATAGTGAGTGCAGATCGCAAGCTCGGTAGAGGTGGAGGCATAGCAGTGGTGCATAAAGACATCTATAATTGTCGCATCACCGCTGTCCCATTGTCACACTGCAAGAGTTTGGCTTTCTCCTCAGAATTCTCTCCAACAAGCACATTTTCAGGCCTTTTAATTTACTGTCCACCCGGGCCCCTAGGCAAATTTCTCTCAGCCCTCCCTACCCTGCTCGCTAACTTGGCATTCGCCCCCCCAACTTAACTGTACTTGGGGACCTTAACCTACATATAGACGACCCTAATGACAATGTGACTATGGAACTGATCGCCAGTTTGTCTGGTCTTCAGCTATTGCAAAAAGTTCCCTCCTCTACCCATGCCTACTCAATCCTGTCTTCAGCAACCTACCTGAAATCAGCGCAGGCCCCCCACAGCCGCTTCCATTGTCAGATTATTACCTGGTCCCATTCACGTGGGCAGCCCAACTTCCCCCCCTTAAACTAGCCACTAACTCCCTCCGCCCTGTAATACTTGACCTCTTAAATTCCTCCATTGTCTCTGGTGCTGTGCCCTCAACCTGGAAATGCACCCTGGTCAAAGCTCTTTTAAAAAAAAACGAATCTTGACCAGACCAATCTGGCCAATTTCGGTCCCATCACCCTTCTTCCACATAAACTCCATCCTGGTTGAATACTTGGAATTAAACGCCCTCCTCCACCACTCCCAAATTGTCTTCAGGCCTCAGCTGGGGACCGAGACGGCCCTTCTTGTGGTAACTGAGGAGGCCAGAAGGATACTGGACCAGGGAGGCAACGCTGCTATCATCCTCCTTGACCTCAGTGCTGCTTTTGACACTGTCAACCACAACACCTTGATCCTCCGTCTTAAGAGCTTAGGAGTGTCCGGTCTGTTCCAGACCTTCCTCAGTGACCGCTTCTTCCAGGTGTTTGAATGAGATGATGCCTTCAACCGGTTGCCGCTCAGTTGTGGGGTGCCCCAGGGCTCCCCTTTAAGCCCCACACTTTTTAACATCTGCATGAGACCCTTGGCAGAGATTGTTCATTCATTTGGCATTTAAATCATCACTTATGCAGATGATATGCAACTCGCGGTGGCCCTAAATCACCCAGAGCGGTCATCTAGCACCCTAGGCCCTTGCCTACAGGAGGTCGTCAAATGGATGGAACTCTCCTGCCTTAAACTGAAAGGTGCTAAAACTGAGCTCCTGCTTCTCGGCAACTCCCCCTCCTTCAACCCTGCATTGCTATGGCCGCCCTGTCTCAGTTCGGTACCTGAACCAAACGATCAGATTAAGAGCCTTGACATGTGGCTTGACCGCTCCTTCAGCTTTAACCATCAGGCCACTAAGCTCTCAGCTTCTTGCTTTGGCTTATTGAGGATGCTCCGTAAGACCTTCCCTCTTCTCCCATTCTAGGCGAGAAGAATCCTGGTCCAGGCCCTCATCCTCTCTCGCCTGGGCTATGGTAATGCTCTCTATCTGGGAGCCCCTCTATCCACCACCTACAAGCTCCAGATTATCCAAAACTGCGGGGTCTGCCTGCTTCTTCAGATCCCTTGCAGACACTCTGCCAAACTAGCATTAATGAACCTCCATTGGCGCCCCGTTAGGGCAAGAATCCTGTTTAAATCCATGTGCCTAGCACACAAGGCCGTCTGGAAGTGTGGCCCTGCTATCTCCCAATTCTTAGTCACTTCCTATCATCAAACCAGGAACCTCCGCTCCAACTTCACCTCCGCTCCAACGTCACTCCTAGAATGCGGCGAGCCAGATGGGGTGGGAGCTCCTTTTCCTTCAATGCTGCGAACTCTTGGAACGCCCTCCCTCTGCATCTGCCCCGACAGCCTAATGTGCTAGCATTCCGGAAACTCCTGAAAACCATCTTTTTAACATCTCTCTCTGACACCTGCCACTGGCCCGCTTGTTTCCATCCATAGTCCTGTGAGGCCTCAGCGTAGCCATGCGCTATACAAATTCCACTTCATTGATTCATTCACTCCTATATTTTTTCTGACCTGTTGTTGGCTGTTTTATGACTCTGGGCATGCTTTTAATTGCTACCTACTTGGTGACACTCTGAAGGGGGTTTTCATCTCCAGACACTTCTGTTTTTGTGCCGTGAGGGCAACGGCCACCAATTCAGCTTCCCGGTCTCTCCAGCCATGAGGGAAACTGCGTACAGAGACTGGAACTACAGGACCCAGCAGCCCCTGCCTGGCGCCTGCCTCTGATGCCGCACAGTGCACCAGGAGGCAGTATTTCTGCGCCCCCAGGCTCACGGAGCGCGGGACGCGCTTTTCACTGCTACCTACCTGGTGACACTCTGAAGGGGGTTTTCATCTCCAGACGCCTCTGTTTTCCTGCCGTGAGGGCAACGGCCACCAATTCAGCTTCCCGGTCTCTCCAGCCATGAGGGAAACAGCGTACAGAGACGGGGACTACAGGACCCAGCAGCCCCTGCCTGGCGCCTGCCTCTGACGCTGCACAGCGCACGAGGAGGCAGTATTTCAGCATCCCCAGCCTCACGCAGCGCGGGATGCGCGTGGGTGAAGCCCGGGCCAAGGGCTGGCCCGTCAGCGCCCGTCTGCGCCAGGACGTGGCAGGACAGGGCCACACCCTGTGTATGCAGAATCGAAATACCGGTAAGAAGCTGAGCCTCATTTTGATTACGTGACTTTTCCTAATCTACAACCAGTATGGGTAAAAGGAAGTTAACTACATTAGGTGGTAAATCTACTCCCAAAACTGCTCCCATTACCAATTATTTAAAGAGTGCTGTGGGGATCATCGACAGCAAAATCGTACAAGTGAAGGACCAATTGGCGGCCACTAAATCTGCTCTAAATGCAGTGATGAGGGATAATGTATTGGAGAATGAGACACCACTACGAACTGATACACAAGAGAAGGGAGAAAAGGAAAATGAGACTGGATGTGATAGAAGGACTGTTTCTGATCTTGTAAATTTGCATGGACAAATGATTGGACGTCTTAACCTCTGTGTAGATACTTCAATCTTAGAGATCTCAACTTTGTTAAATGATACATCATTAATATCTCCACCGCTAAAAAGAAAAGAATCAATTAAAAACAGCTAGTATAACTCTAATGAAAGAGCAGCCAGGGGAGCATGTAAATAAATCTGTTTCTACTCCTATCTCCAACCCTACTACAAAAAAAAAAATCTAAGAATAAGAGGGGGGCTACCATATCTGCGCGTACAAAGGATGATTGTAAAAAGGTGAGCAAGGTGAAACATGATCTGAATTACAAAAAGCTGTTTAAAAAACTTCATGGAAAACTAGATAATAAATTACCTGGTGCCACTGGTCTAGATCAAAATATATTTTGCAGAATTACAGAGGAAAGGGATCGCAAGGTGGTGGCAGCTCCTTGTGCGTTTGTTGTGAAGAGCTCGTGCAGATTGCGAGGGGATCCTCCTCTGCATGCTTGTTAAGCCCAGTGCTAAACGCAGTATTTTTAAAATTCCCCTTGTTAAAAGCGCACCTTCTGCAATCCGATGCAATTGATGTAACAACTGTTATTTTAAAATGTATTTTAACCTACTAGCAGTACTGTGATTACTCTGTAACCCTAGCCCCGTTCCACTGCCGCTCGGTGCCGTTTGTGTGGAGGGCAGGGTAGTGCTCCATTGTGCCTCAGGGCCGGCTCCCGACCAGAACGGAGTTAGCGTTCCAGCTGGGGGCGGGGCTTAGACCTTAAGAAGAAGCGTGACTGGGGGTTCGGGCGACTAGCAAGGTGGTGGCAGCTCCTTGTGTGTTTGTTGTGAAGAGCTCGTGCAGATTGCGAGGGGATCCTCCTCTGCATGCTTGTTAAGCCCAGTGCTAAACGCAGTATTTTTAAAATTCCCCCTGTTAAAAGCGCACCTTCTGCAATCCGATGCAATTGATGTAACAACTGTTATTTTAAAATGTATTTTAACCTACTAGCAGTACTGTGATTACTCTGTACCCCTAGCCCTGTTCCACCGCGGCTCTGTGCCGTTTGTGTGGAGGGCAGGGTAGAGCTCCATTGTGCCTCAGGGCCGACTCCCCGACCAGAACGGAGTTAGCGTTCCAGCTGGGGGCGGGGCTTAGACCTTAAAAATGGCTACCCGAAAGCGCAGCGGTCGAGCGCAGCGGGAGCGCCGTTACTGCGCCGAAGCCGCGCCAAAGGGGTACCAGTCTGCACCAGTCCGCGCTGGGATCGCACTGTGCGCCACATCCCCTGTCCCCCGCAGAACCCACTACACAACGAAGGTAACAACCTATTCCAGAGCGCAGCTTCTGAGTATAGGAAACACTATAAATTACAAGAGCTGTACTCACTTTGAAACTGATTCCTTTTGTAACTTGCTTTCTAATGCCTGTCCGAACTGCTCATTTAAGATTACGTTACCTTACTCACAGCAAGCATCCCTTCTGGTCCCTAGAAACAAAGATAAACACATAATCTGCACACTTATAAATGCACGTTCTCTTATAAAACATAGGGAAGACGTGGCGGAATTCATAGCCAACCAAAATATAGACGTTCTGTTTATAACTGAGACCTGGGCAGATCTAGCATCTGGCCCAGATTTCAGTATAGCCACCCCGGACGGCTATCATGTGATTAGACTAGACAGATCATCCTGCAAAAGGGGCGGTGGTCTAGCCATTATACACCGAGCCAATTTAGCTATAAAAACAGAACCATTAGATTGCGATTTTGCTGAAGTTTTAGGTTTCACTATTACTCTCTCCCCTATACAAACCTTTAAGGGAACTTTGTTGTATCGACCACCTACCTCACGCATACCCTTCCTGAAATCCTCAATTTCCTATTAGAACCAGTAGCCGCCAATTCGGACTACACAATATTGGTAGATTTTAATTTTCATTTAGAAAATCTTGCAGATAAAGACTCGTCCACTCTTATCTCGGACTTCTCGGCCGCTGGCTTAGAACAGCGGGTCTCCTTAGCCATTCATCAAGCAGGCCACATTCTGGATGGCTTATTTACAAACAATTTTCATATGACTTACCCTACAGTGTTCTCGCTTATATGGACGGATCACTCGGCAGTGAAATTCACTATCTTAGTCAGGAATCATAAAAATGTATCCCCTCCCATCCGCCCCCAGAATAAATGTTGCGACTGGAAAAACCTTGATGCCACCGTTTTACATAATACCTTGGAGTACACGAGACCAGAAGACATATCTGATCCACATGAAGCATCTAATAACTATGGACATTGGCTGAACAATGCCTTTAACCGCTTAGCACCTAACATAAAGATGCGGCTAAACCGCACCAAACCCTCCGCGCCGTGGTTCTCGGAACCACTAAGGCTTGAAAGACAACGATGCCGAAATTTGGAGAGGCGTTGGCGTATGAAATACGACAACAATGACAGAGATACATACAAGAAAGCTTTGTCAAGCTACAAAAAACTCATAATTGCAGAAAATGTAACTTTTATAGTACACAGATAGAACTAGCTTGAGCAAACAGCTATATCAGGTGGTTAAAAAATTAGCCAATCCACCAGCTCTTGCCACCACAGAGCCATCTCAAATTTTCTACAATAAGGTAGCGGAATTTTTTAAGGCAAAGGTCAAAGACATCTTTAACAATTTTACTAAAAAAAACTATCACTGATTCAGCCTGCTTGGAGATCCCTCTTACGTCCCCTAAGCCAACCTTTGAGGCTTTTTCCCCACTATCCCAACAGGCTATGAAAGAACTTATGAACATTATTAAGTCAGGATCACCTTTGCATCCATGTCCCCCATTCATCCTCAAATCATTATTCAATCTGATAGCCCCGGTGCTCACTAACATCTGTAATGCCATGTTTCGGACAGGGGACTACCCCTCAATCTGGAAAAAAGCCACTGTAACACCTCTCTTAAAAAAATCGACCCTAAATCCGTCAGAGCCTAAAAGCTATAGCCCTATTTCCTCGCTCCCCTATGCATCAAAAATTTTTGAAAAGGCAATGAACTTACAGCTGTCGAACTATATTGATCAGAACGACGGGACCGAGACTGCTCTGATAAAGGCAGCAGAGGAGGTCAGGATAATCATGGACCAGGGTGGTGCAGCGGTCCTAATACTGTTGGATTTATCTGCAGCTTTCGACACAGTCGATCATACCATCTTGATCGACCGTGTCACTGCAATAGGCATTCAGGGCAAAACCAAAGCACTCCTGGCATCCTTCCTGGCTGATAGAGAGCAGTCTGTGAAGATGGGGAGTTATTACTCTCCTGATTTCACTTTGCCTTGTGGAGTTCCCCAAGGCTCCTCGCTAAGTCCGACACTTTTTAACATCTACGTCGTGTCGGACTTGGCGAGGGTGATCAAGTCATTTGGTATTGGACTGACCTCATACGCTGATGACACCCAGCTGGTCCTGGCGATTCACAAAAATGGAGGAGCAGTGGCCGTTAACTTCCAGGAGGGTATGAGAGCCATCAGTACCTGGATGGATCAGAATTGTCTAAAGTTAAATTCTGACAAGACTGAGGTCATGGTATTTGGTGAGCTGACCCCATCTTGGTCCCCAGTTTGGTGGCCTTCGGAGTTAGGAACAGCTCCATCACCAGTACCCAAAGTTAGGAATCTGGGGGTTCTATTCGACAACAAGTTAGCTTTTGTCAGCCATGCCAATGCAGTGGTCTCAGCCTCCTTTTTTACCCTAAGAATGGTAAAGAAATTGCTTCCATTTCTTCCCCCAAATGCAGGCAAGACCCTAATGTCCACTTTGGTATTTTCTAAGGTGGACTATTGTAATGGCCTATTGTTGAACGCGGAGGAGCAAGTTTTGAACAAACTACAGCTTGTTCAAAATGCTGCCGCAAGGATTCTAACCGGCACACCGAAGTATTCATCTATTTCTCCCATCATTCGTCAACTACATTGGTTGCCGGTTAGAAGCCGTACGAAGTTTAAGGCCTTGTCTATCACATATAAGGCATTGAACAACATTGGACCAGAATTTTTCAAAAAGGCTATTTGTGTTTACACGCCTAGTCGAACATTACGTTCATCTGCAGCCCAACAGCTTCAAATCCCACGCACAAAAAAAGTCACATGGGGAGACAAACGCTTTGTCTAAACTGTAGATCCTGCTTCCTTCCTACATTAAACTTAGCCCATCACTGCTAACATTCCGAAAGCATCTTAAAACCTGGCTTTTTAATCAGTAAACTCCCAATAGGAACCATTTTGCAATCTGTAAGCTCTAGCGCCGAGACACCGGAAGGTATTTGTGCGCTATAGAAATGTTATAAATAAATAAATAAATAAATAAATAAATAAATAAATCGTATAAAAGAAAAAAAGCTTTCTAAATGTAATAAGCCTATCATGCGAAACCTGACTAAGGACACCATAAAACAATCAGTTGAAACTCAGAGTATGGGGGAAAAGTTAACCCCCATACTGTAAGAGAGCATGATACTTTAGCCTCATCTATTAGAGTACCACCTGGCCAGGATGAAACTACCCGTAAAATATCCCTTAATCTTCCACCTTATGTTATTGTTTTAAGAAATGTTCCAAAACTTAAAATCAAACAGAGAGAAACATGATAGTCTAAAAATTAAAGTGGTTCAACGGTTTGCCACAAACAATAATGGGGCGCATATTCTTTATCAAAATATAATTATGCTGAGAAGAGTTGATAGGGTGGGTGATTCCAGGAAATCATGTAATGGAGATTGTGTAGTGGCCAATTTTGGAAACCACAACCACTTATTAAAGTACTTGGCAGATGATTAAAATGGATCCAGTTTAGTTAGGAATAATTATATTATGGCTGTCCCACTAGGTTTCTTTTACATACCCTCTTTTAATAAACACTCTGTAACACAAAGATGCCAATCGATATTCGACCTCCCCCTGTATAACAGATTTTCACCACTAGGATTGTGTAATGAAGTAGATTGACATAGATGGACAAGGGGAGTTTTTAGGAAATCGAATAGAGGTGACTACGTTAACGGTCGGTCCCCTGCTGTATACTTGGCCACTCATTTAGAAGCATCTGAAGAGGTAGTCCACATGCTTTGATCACTAACAAGGAACAAGATAATCTAGTTGGGCCACAAGAGGGTGGGGTCAAAGTGATTTACAACTAACAATAGATCAACAAAATGGTGAACAGGAGAGTGGTAGGACATTGCCACCTACTGGTGATACATTTAAACTCATGACTTAGAAGGTGGCGGACATCAAAAGTAAACTTAAAGATAAGGAATGGTAAAAAAGGATAGATGGATATATGATCATTCTTATCCAAGAGACATGGTGCACCGAGCCTTTCTTTATAGACGGTTTCCAGACGATAAGTAGTAATGCTAGATCATCTAGTATGGGAAGAGCAAAAGGTGGTATCGCTACTTTGACTGCGGTTACTTCACCACTCTCCATAATTAATACCTTCAATATGCCCAAATGTTACCAATTTGTGGAACTTCGTTCACTAGAATGTCATGTATTTGTTATGATTAACTTCTATAACAATATCTTTAATAAAACAAAGTGTAAAGTTATAACATCGTTGGAAAATGATTTGGACAATTTTTTGAAGAGTGTTAAAGGGGATTATAATCCTATTGGGGGGTTAATTTCAAATGAGGTAAGTGTGCTCACGAAATGGGCAATCCCTGTGGGTACTATGATGCTCTAGGGGACAGGATCCCACATTTTCAACATGATGAGTATGGTGAATC
Source organism: Lissotriton vulgaris (assembly GCF_964263255.1). NCBI lineage: Eukaryota > Metazoa > Chordata > Amphibia > Caudata > Salamandridae > Lissotriton > Lissotriton vulgaris. The sequence continues at coordinate 2,144,224,826 of NC_141691.1, read as the reverse complement.
AATTAACTATTTGATGCATAAGTATGACCTATCTGTCTTAGAGCCAAAAGGTATAGATGGAAAATTCTCAGTACCCTCTTTTGTGGGAAATAGGTTGTCTTCTAATATAGATCATTTTATTGTATCTCATAATTCTGGAAATCATGTGATAACTACTCACATTGAACATAGCCTTTTCAGTGATCACAACCCCTTAATTGCTACAATTAGGATGGACTTTGTCTCCAGACCAAAAAACAAATTACGTGATGAAGAAATTAGAATTCATGGTAGAAACGGTGCTTCTATTAAATGGAGTGGAGTAAATCCGGTAACTTTCTTAGAACAATGTATTGAGAAATCACAGGGTGACATCGACACATGTCTTGAAGCCCCTTCCAATGCCCCGGCTACAATTTATGCTTTTTGTAACATCAACACTCCCATCACTAAAGGCCTAAAAGAAAAATAGAGATATGCGAAGGAGGTTGGGCAACGTTGACCCAAGCAGCAGTCATGAATGACCTAGATCTGTTTTGGAAAACTGTAAATCCCCCTTTTTTAATGAGAATACTGTAGCAAATATTGATACAGGTATTGCCCCGGAAGCCTGGGTATCACCCTTTGGGCATATTTTTAACACAGAGGATATAAAAAGTACTAGTGTCAATGTAGATCATTTCACAATTATTGAACCGACTGGAATGGCACCAGTAACCAAGGAAGGGATAAAAACTGCATTGGAAAAAGTGCAAATGGCAAGGCATCTGGCGCAGATGTTGTGCCTATTGACGCCTTTAAGTCTAACATGGCTTTCTGGGTTCCTATTTTAAAGAATACATTTAATGCAACCCTAAAAGATGTCCTGCCTGCAACATGGATAGAGAGCATTATTGTACCTATTTTTAAAAAAGGGGACAGGAGAATGGCTAATTGTTACCGACCAACATCTCTTCTGGATTCGTCTTTTAAAGTGATGGGTCGTATTTTGTTAGAAAGACTCGAAAACTGGGCAACAGAATGTAATATTTTATCGGATGCCCAGTATGGCTTTGTAACATTTAAATGATCCATAAATCCAGTATATAAATTTATATTTGATTTATTGAATATTTGTATTAGATCAAGATGATAATAAAGTATTAAGTAAATTCAATTATAATCCCATCAGGAGCAGCTGGACTGCTGCTCAGCCTCAGATGTAACTGACTCTCCTCTCAAGCATACACAACCAGCATTCTATGTGACATCATAGATGTATGCTGAGCAAGTTATAACAAACACTAAAGAACGACAGAGAAGAAAGAAAAGCAGGATGTAACAGGCTTCAGAAGAGGTATTGGTGCAGTTGAACAATGCCTGAATTTAGGTCTATTATTAGGAAAATACACCCTAGCAAAGGAAGGGGTGTTACATTTGTGCTTTGTAGATTTAACTAGCGCTTTCGATTTGGTTAACCACCAAACATTATGACAAACTCTAAAGGATCAAGGCGCACCTATAGATATCATCAATTACCTGTCCCAAATCTATACATTTTGAATTGCTAGGGTATGCTATGGGAAAAAGGGAGAATGTACATCAGCTTTTAGAGTGATACGTGGCGTAAGACAAGGTTGTGTCTTAGCGCCTTTTATATTCTCCCTTTACATTGACAACGTAGACTCTTTTTTACAATCATTTCCTGCAGATTCACCAAAAGTGGCTGTGCACCCAATACCAGTCCTTTTATATGCGGATCACGCTGTCCTAATTTCCAGGACAGCAAACGGGCTGCAACTTTTAATTGACAACTTTGTTAAATTCATGACTGGAATAAGTTTACAGTTACATTTAAAAAAAAACCTTTGTGATGACTTGTGGTAAAAACAGACCCAAGAACAAACAACATCAAGTCGACGGAGTTGTCATAAATAGAGTGTCTACTTTTTCATATCTAGGTATACTTTTTAGTAATACAGGCAAATGGAATATGCACCAAAAGTTAAATAGCATGACATTTTTAAAAGTAACAGAAAGTATTTTTAGATTTGCTACAAAATTATATAACAAGCCCATAAGAGAAATATTAGCCCTTTATCGTAGCAAGTGTATTACTGGTGTTTGCTATGGGGCTGCAATTTGGGGGAGAACATCTTTTTCCACATTGCAAACTTTAGAAAACAAATTTTTCAAAAGACTATTGGCGGTCCCCCAGGTGCAGCAAATCATATAGTACATAACAAGCTATCGGCTCCATATTTAAGCAATACAATACATTTAGCTGGTCTGCTGATGGGGCCAAGGATTTGGTCCAAGGATAAACCTAACCTCTCGAAAGAAATTTTAAAGGATTGTCTGAAACTCGATAGTAATAGGAAAATTCCATGGCTGGAGCACATCTCAAACCTATTCCTTTGCTGCAAATCTGATTTTGATTTTAAGAACCTTCTAAATATCTAAGTTTTTAGTAAAAGGGGTATGAAGGCAAGTTACCTTAAATTTGGAGAAAGCTTTAGAGATAGTGTTGACTGTTTTAAAAGGAAGTGTTGTGTCCTACCACGATTGGGTGACTGTGTCTGTTTTACCGGTATACTTAGCATTGGTAAAAAATATACAGCTCTGATTCTTCTTAACAAGGTTAAGGTTTGGTACATTACATTTATTTAGTAGTATTTCCAAAGATGAAACAGTGGAACAACAACATACCTAAATGCCCATGTGATGGAAGATCTGCACAAATAACTATGCAGTTTATCAATTTTTGTAAATTTGATATGGATATACGGAAATTGTTTCAAAAACCTTTATTTTTATCAAATAGACTTTTTAATCATAATCATGCTCATACCTTTATTTGTAATTTGGGAAATGTATAAATTATTAACTCTGTCATTAGATACTTTGAATGCGCAATTAGAAAAAGAGAAGATTATTCCCACCTGGAATTATATGATAATGAAAACGATACTATCTAAGCCTGATCAATACACACAAACATTTAGTCAAAAGTTTTTAATGATTTTTATAAACTGCTTTTTATAGAAATTTGCTCCTTATGATAGAATGTTTGAATGAAATAATGTTTACTAATCCCTATATTTTATGAATTGTGATTTTATTATGTGATTTGTCGCTGCTTGAATATTGTGCTTTTACGATAATTTTTTATATGCACCTAATAGCGCTGATTTGACTGACTAACTCTGGGCACTTTACCACTGTTGATCAGTGGTAAAGTGCATATGCTCTCCATATTGTAAATTGTTGTATGGGTTAGTGATTCCATTATTGGCTGATTTGATTTACTGGTCAGACCCTAGTACAGTGCACTGAGTGTGCCCAGGGCTTGTAAACCAAATGCTGGTAGTGGGCTTGCAGCACTGGTTGTGCACCCCACAGAAGCAGCCTGTAAAAGTGTGTCTAAGGTCTGCCATTGCAGAGCCTGTGTGCAGTCTGGTACTGCCATGTTGACTGGGCAAGTGCACCCATTTGCAGTCCCTAAACCTTCCCTTTTCTTCATATCAGACACCCTATGGTAGGCCCAGGGGCAGGGTGCATTGTAAATATATGGTAAGACACGCTCTGGCGTGAGTGACATGTCCTAATAGTGAATTACAGCCATTTTTATTTTTCACTTTTGCAAGGCTACCTGTTCTCCATAGGCCAGAATGGGCAGTTAGATTATTACATTTTATAATCCTAACTGGCTCAGGGAACATGGTAGACATACGAGTTTAGTATGCCTGAACTCAGAATGATACAATACATCTTTTAGTGAAGTTAATTTTAACATTCTATGTTTGAAAATACCCATTTTTGAAAGTAGGTATTTTCTTGTCTAACTATCCAAGCCTGCCTCTGCTGGGTTGTGTATTCCTTGTCTGCAGTTTGAGTGACCAGGGCTGGGGGATTCCAGGAGACAGGGTGAGTCAGTCCAGTGGTGAATAGAGAGATCTGGATCTAGATGGGAGGGAGTTGCACCTGGGACCTGAATAGGCTGTGCGTTCCCTCCACAATGCTGGCTCCACCTCCTGTGGTGCGTCTGATGTCTCTACCCTGCACTGTGAAAGGAGAGAAGGAGTCATGTCAACAGAGTGCTCCAGGGCTGTGACTTCCCTCCACTATGCTGGCTCCACCTCCTGTGGGGTGTCTGATGTGTCTGCCGTGCTCTGTGAAAGGAAAGAAGGAGACATGTAAACAGAGTGTTCCAGAACTGGTTTGGACTGGGCTAAGGCTTCTATGCCTTCAGAGGACAAAGGATTTTGGGGTATAAGTATTGGGACCCTGATCCCAAGAACATAGATCACTTTTGGACAACAAGAAGAATCTGAGGAGTGGAACCTGAAGAAACTGAGGAGAGTCTATCCCTAAGCTGAAGTGCTGCTTGGAGGATTGGCCTGCAGTGGTTGCCTGACTGCCAAAGAAAGGAGAAAGGAACTTTGTGTGCTTTATTTCAACTTGCGTAGGGTCTCCAAGGGCTTGAGAGAAGAGCTATCTTCCTGCTGAAGTCTCATAGACAACGGACTTCAACCCCCAGCTCCCCAGAGTTCTTTGGAAGTGCCTGCTGCTGTATTGGGCCTTCTGAGGGACTGCGTGTTGAAAGGAGCTGGAAGCACGACTCAAGAGGGATAAGTGTATCGCCGTCGCAGCCCTTGCCGTAGCATCGTGGATGTCGCCGCTGTAGCTGGCGCATTGCACCGCATCTCAAGAAACGTCCCGCAACCCCGAAGAAGCGTGTCGCAGTCACAGCTGCTGCCATTGCATCGTGGGTGTCGCTGCTGTAGCTGACGCATTGCAATGCATTAAGAGAAGCGTCTCGCAACGAGGAAGAAGCGTGTCGCCGTCGCAGCCGCTGCCATCGCATCTCTGAGTAATGATGGTGCCGCTGTAACTGTCACATTGCACCGCATCAAGGAAAGCGCCTGGGGGGCGTGGCCACGTGGCAGACCAGGATGGCCGCTTGCTAAGGTTCCTCTGTAGCCCTCCAACCCCAACCCAATAATCCGTTCCACTAATCCACATTTTAGGTGCAGATCTTCGCGCCTTAAGGTGTGCGGTGCCCAACGCTACTGCCAGGGGCGAAAACAGACACCGTGGGCCCGATTTACCCATGCTTTAATCCTGTGGCCTTTCACGTGTGGAAGCCGGGGCCTGGAGTTGCGGAGCCTGACGACCTGTATGCTGCGTGTGCCAGCGCGCCCCCTCCCCCATTCCCAGGGCATCATCCAGCCGCCGAGCAGCTCCCTTCCTGGCGGTCAACACCTGATTCCTGGGTAGCGGAGCCAGCTCTGGACTTGCGCTACCGGGTTGCTGCACCGCAGCGTCTGTGGGCTGTGAGGGACTGGGCCTCCCAGAGGAGCTACGAACATGCACAGGCTTCGTGGGTGCTGGAGGCGGCCATGTTTTCTCTGCTGTGCGGGCCGGCGCTGTGTGTTCCTGATGCCGCTATGGTGATGTTGCCTGTGCCTTGGAACCTGATTCAGTGCCGTCCTTACTGAGGGGGACACCCGGAGGGGGATCTGACTGCGTGCCTAGTGGTCCATGCTCCCGTGACTCATGAGCCGTCGACTTCCCCCGCTCCCCCCTGGAGACACCACTTGCTGCCAGAGACATCGGATCATCCAGGAAGCCCATTAGAAGGTGGGGGGCCCCCCTGGAGACACCACTTGCTGCCAAAGATGTCAGATCATCGGGGAAGCCCATGAGAAGGTGGGCGCCCCCCCTGGAGACACCACTCGCTGCCAGAGACATCAGATCTTCAAGAAAGCTCATGAGAAGGTGTGCGGCCCCATCGCCCAGAGAACCTTGTCTTTCCTTACTACTGGAGATCCCTTCTGCTGCCTCCCTCTGAATCCTGTCCTCTCTGTCCCGTGTCCCTTTCCAACGGTGCCGGGCCCACACAACACACATTCCTTACCACGAGTGCCTCGACGGCTCTTGCCTGACTTGTTGGAGGAGCCATTGTGGGGTACAGGAAGGAAGATAATGTGACACAAGCACCGTAGGGGAGCAGGACCAGTACCCAATCAATTGTGCTTGCTGTGCCGGAGGCCCGCCCTAGAGTGACTATCCACTACTGCCTTGTGCCAACTTTGGTGTAGCAACTACCAGACAAGCTTGCTTGCCAGTGCCTCCCTCGCCTTGTAAACTCATCCACCCTCGCCATGTCCAATGCGAAGGGCGCAAAGACCTCTCAACAGAGCACACTGGACCGTTACACTTGTCCGAGGGCCGACCTCCCTGACAGGAAAGGGGCTAGCTACAAACAAACCGGTAGCATGGAGCCGGATCCCCCGGAACCCACAATGAAAGACCTCATGGCAGCAATAACCAGAGTTCAAACGTCCATCGATACCCTGTCAACTGAGGTGTCACTGATCAGGGCAGACCTCGCTAAAAATCGGGAAAAGGTCAAACAGCTGTAACTCACCACTACCAGTCTAGTGGAAGATACCTCACAACTGCAGACGGATGTAAGGGAGCTCCAGGCATTCCGACGATTCGCAGAAGACAAGCTGAATGACTATGAGGGGCACTTGCGACGTAACAACATTTGCGTCCTTGGAGTGCCGGAGAATGCTGAGGGACCTGCCGTCGACCTGTTTATTGAAAACCTGATCATCATGAAACTGCAGCCGAAGGGACTGTCCACCCTGTTCGTTGTTGAAAGAGCGCACAGGATACCGGGGGCCGCCCAAGGCTGTGTGTCCACCTTGCCCAATCCTTGCCAGACTACTGAACTATAGAGACAGAGACACCATCCTTCAAGTGGCCCGGGTTTCCCCGCTGGTCCACTTGGACAACTCCGAAGTTTCCTTTCTTCCTGACTTCACTCATGCAGTGCAGATACGCTGACGCTCCTTCTTGGATCTCAAGAGACGACTGCGTGAAAAAGGGCTTAAATACACCATGCTCTTCCCCACCCGTTTGCGTGTGGAAATTGACGGCAAAACCAGGTTTTTCGATTTGCCAGAGGTAGCATCTGACTGGCTAGACACCTTGAAGATGTCATCGGAGTGAAGATTTCTGACTCTTTGAAACGCAAGTACCTTATGACCAGATTGTCTCTTGCAGTTCCGGGCCCCACTTTTATTTTTGGTGTTGGTATTGCCCGCAGATCTTTGACATTCGATAAGATTGAACTGGGCACCTGCCTCCTTTAGTAGGCAATGTCTTTTCTATGATAATATTATGTCACTATGCACCTAAATCCATGATGGTGGGTGGGGAGGGCAAATGGGGTAGTAGGGCCTACCCGCACGTTCTTCTTTTAGTTACATAGTTGGGCGGCAGGCTCTATGCATTTTTATTTATGTACAGTTCTGAGATCAGAGTGCAGGGAAGCAGGGTTGGGGGTGGTTGGGAAGGGTTGTTTTTTTCCGTTTGTTGTATATGTTCTATCTCGATGGTACAGCTTTTGCTCACAATGTAACCTTCTACACGTCACGCTTAAACTCATGGGGACACAGCGTAACAAGGAACTCAAAGTCTTAAGCTGGAATGTTAACGGGCTTGGGGACAGAATAAAAAGAACGGTGGTACTACAGTATATCAAGAGGTTTTCACCAGACATCGTGTTGCTCCTAGAAACCCACCTTATAGGTAATGTGTGTAAGGCAATGCACAGATATTCCCTTCCCAAGGGATCCTTGGAACAAGCATGTCCTCAATACGTAATTAATGTTTTGATATTCTTTGTTGTGACCAATGCTTGTTTATTTGCACTTACCAATGCTTGCTACTTGTGCTTTCCAATCTCTAGTACTTGAGTTTTCTAGCTAGTGTTCGTGGCCTTTAGCACGCAAGTTGAACACGTGCATTTCCAACTGTCAAATATTAGCAACACTGAACCTGTGTTCAGAAAAGTGAGCAGAGACTATTTATATCTGCTTCTAAATTAATAAAGCGGTAAGCTAAATCATCTGGCATTATTAGACAAGGACAAGAGAGACTTTAAATAGCGCTCGTGGACAAAAGATCATAGAACGCTTGAGTGCTTTCCACAAAGACGTTTAATGAAGCGCTCGGAGGAATTCATTTCTTGACTTAATTAAGAGACGTTCTTGGAAAAGCTCAAGAGTCTTTCTAGGACAGTTATTTAACGCTCGAGTGCACAAACTAAAGACTTCTTTCTTCGAAGCACTTTAGAGTTTATAATACCGGAATTCAAAAGGATATTCACGCTTTAGTGCACTTACTAAAAGGTATTAGAGTGTGTAATTATCGGAGCTAAAAGGACATCAAAAGGTGTTTGTGGTAATTGGAAATCGCACGGATGGCTGAATAAAGCCACAGTGTACATTAAGGCCACAGTGTACATTAAGGCCACAGTGTACATTAAGGCCACAGTGTACATCAAGGCCACAGTGTACATCAAGGCCACAGTGTACATCAAGGCCACAGTGTACATTTAAGCCGCAGTGTACATTAAGGCCACAGTGTACATTAAGGCCACAGTGTACATTAAGGCCACAGTGTACATTTAAGCGGCAGTGTACATTAAGGCCACAGTGTACATTAAGGCCGCAGTGTACATTAAGGCCACAGTGTACATTAAGGCCACAGTGTACATTAAGGCCACAGTGTACATTTAAGCCGCAGTGTACATTAAGGCCACAGTGTACATTAAGGCCGCAGTGTACATTAAGGCCACAGTGTACATTAAGGCCACAGTGTACATTTAAGCCGCAGTGTACATTAAGGCCACAGTGTACATTAAGGTCACAGTGTACATTAAAGACACAGTGTACATTAAAGACACAGTGTACATTAAGGCCACAGTGTACATTAAGGCCACAGTGTACATCAAGGATACAGTGTACATTTAAGCCACAGTGTACATTAAGGCCACAGTGTACATCAAGGCCACAGTGTACATTAAGGCCACAGTGTACATCAAGGCCACAGTGTACATTAAGGCCACAGTGTACATCAAGGCCACAGTGTACATTAAGGCCACAGTGTACATTAAGGCCACAGTGTACATTAAAGACACAGTGTACATTAAGGCCACAGTGTACATTAAGGCCACAGTGTACATTAAGGCCACAGTGTACATTAAAGCCACAGTGTACATCAAGGCCACAGTGTACATTTAAGCCACAGTGTACATTAAGGCCACAGTGTACATTAAGGCCACAGTGTACATTAAAGCCACAGTGTACATCAAGGCCACAGTGTACATTAAGGCCACAGTGTACATTAAGGCCACAGTGTACATTAAGGCCACAGTGTACATTAAGGCCACAGTGTACATTAAAGACACAGTGTACATTAAGGCCACAGTGTACATTAAGGCCACAGTGTACACTAAGGCCACAGTGTACATTAAAGCCACAGTGTACATCAAGGCCACAGTGTACATTTAAGCCACAGTGTACATTAAGGCCACAGTGTACATTAAGGCCACAGTGTACATTAAAGACACAGTGTACATTAAGGCCACAGTGTACATTAAGGCCACAGTGTACATTAAGGCCACAGTGTACATCAAGGCCACAGTGTACATTTAAGCCGCAGTGTACATTAAGGCCACAGTGTACATTAAAGCCACAGTGTACATTAAAGACACAGTGTACATTAAGGCCACAGTGTACATTAAAGCCACAGTGTACATTAAAGACACAGTGTACATTAAGGCCACAGTGTACATTAAAGACACAGTGTACATTTAAGCCGCAGTGTACATTAAGGCCACAGGGTACATTAAGGCCACAGTGTACATTAAGGCCACAGTGTACATTTAAGCCGCAGTGTACATTAAGGCCACAGTGTACATTAAAGCCACAGTGTACATTAAGGCCACAGTGTACATTTAAGCCGCAGTGTACATTAAGGCCACAGTGTACATTAAAGCCGCAGTGTACATTAAGGCCACAGTGTACATTAAGGCCACAGTGTACATTAAGGCCACAGTGTACATTTAGGCCGCAGTGTACATTAAGGCCACAGTGTACATTAAGGCCACAGTGTACATTAAGGCCAGAGTGTACATTAAGGCCACAGTGTACATTAAAGCCACAGTGTACATCAAGGCCACAGTGTACATTTAAGCCACAGTGTACATTAAGGCCACAGTGTACATTAAGGCCACAGTGTACATTAAGGCCACAGTGTACATTAAAGACACAGTGTACATTAAGGCCACAGTGTACATTAAGGCCACAGTGTACATTAAGGCCACAGTGTACACTAAGGCCACAGTGTACATTAAAGCCACAGTGTACATCAAGGCCACAGTGTACATTTAAGCCGCAGTGTACATTAAGGCCACAGTGTACATTAAGGCCACAGTGTACATTAAAGACACAGTGTACATTAAGGCCACAGTGTACATTAAGGCCACAGTGTACATTAAGGCCACAGTGTACATCAAGGCCACAGTGTACATTTAAGCCGCAGTGTACATTAAGGCCACAGTGTACATTAAAGCCACAGTGTACATTAAAGACACAGCGTACATTAAAGACACAGTGTACATTAAGGCCACAGTGTACATTAAGGCCACAGTGTACATTAAGGCCACAGTGTACATCAAGGCCACAGTGTACATTTAAGCCGCAGTGTACATTAAGGCCACAGTGTACATTAAAGCCACAGTGTACATTAAAGACACAGTGTACATTAAGGCCACAGTGTACATTAAAGACACAGTGTACATTTAAGCCGCAGTGTACATTAAGGCCACAGTGTACATTAAGGCCACAGTGTACATTAAGGCCACAGTGTATATTAAGGCCACAGTGTACATTAAAGCCACAGTGTACATTAAAGACACAGTGTACATTAAGGCCACAGTGTACATTAAAGACACAGTGTACATTAAGGCCACAGTGTACATTAAAGACACAGTGTACATTAAGGCCACAGTGTACATCAAGGCCACAGTGTACATTAAAGACACAGTGTACATTAAGGCCACAGTGTACATTAAGGCCACAGTGTACATTAAGGCCACAGTGTACATTAAGGCCACAGTGTATATTAAGGCCACAGTGTACATTAAAGCCACAGTGTACATTAAAGACACAGTGTACATTAAGGCCACAGTGTACATTAAAGACACAGTGTACATTAAGGCCACAGTGTACATTAAAGACACAGTGTACATTAAGGCCACAGTGTACATCAAGGCCACAGTGTACATTAGAGACACAGTGTACATTAAGGCCACAGTGTACAATAAAGCCACAGTGTACATTTAAGCCGCAGTGTACATTAAAGACACAGTGTACATTAAGGCCACAGTGTACATTAAGGCCACAGTGTACATTAAGGCCACAGTGTACATTAAAGCCACAGTGTACATTAAGGCCACAGTGTACATTTAAGCCGCAGTGTACATTAAGGCCACAGTGTACATTAAGGCCACAGTGTACATTAAAGCCACAGTGTACATTAAAGACACAGTGTACATTAAGGCCACAGTGTACATTAAAGACACAGTGTACATTAAGGCCACAGTGTACATTAAAGACACAGTGTACATTAAGGCCACAGTGTACATTAAGGCCACAGTGTACATTAAGGCCACAGTGTACATTAAAGACACAGTGTACATTAAGGCCACAGTGTACATTAAGGCCACAGTGTACATTAAGGCCACAGTGTACATTAAAGACACAGTGTACATTAAGGCCACAGTGTACATTAAGGCCACAGTGTACATTTAAGCCACAGTGTACATTAAGGCCACAGTGTACATTAAGGCCACAGTGTACATTAAGGCCACAGTGTACATTAAAGACACAGTGTACATTAAAGACACAGTGTACATTAAAGACACAGTGTACATTAAGGCCACAGTGTACATTAAAGCCACAGTGTACATCAAGGCCACAGTGTACATTTAAGCCACAGTGTACATTAAGGCCACAGTGTACATTAAGGCCACAGTGTACATTAAGGCCACAGTGTACATTAAAGACACAGTGTACATTAAGGCCACAGTGTACATTAAGGCCACAGTGTACATTAAGGCCACAGTGTACATTAAAGACACAGTGTACATTAAGGCCACAGTGTACATTAAGGCCACAGTGTATATTAAGGCCACAGTGTACATTTAAGCCGCAGTGTACATTAAAGACACAGTGTACATTAAGGCCACAGTGTACATTTAAGCCGCAGTGTACATTAAGGCCACAGTGTACATTTAAGCCGCAGTGTACATTAAAGACAGAGTGTACATTAAGGCCACAGTGTACATTTAAGCTGCAGTGTACATTAAGGCCACAGTGTACATTTAAGCCGCAGTGTACATTAAAGACACAGTGTACATTAAGGCCACAGTGTACATTAATACCACAGTGTACATTAAGGCCACAGTGTACATTAAGGCCACAGTGTACATTTAAGCCGCAGTGTACATTAAGGCCACAGTGTACATTAAGGCCACAGTGTACATCAAGGCCACAGTGTACATTTAAGCCACAGTGTACATTAAGGCCACAGTGTACATTAAGGCCACAGTGTACATTAAGGCCACAGTGTACATTAAGGCCACAGTGTACATTAAAGACACAGTGTACATTAAAGACACAGTGTACATTAAGGCCACAGTGTACATTAAAGCCACAGTGTACATCAAGGCCACAGTGTACATTTAAGCCACAGTGTACATTAAGGCCACAGTGTACATTAAGGCCACAGTGTACATTAAGGCCACAGTGTACATTAAAGACACAGTGTACATTAAGGCCACAGTGTACATTAAGGCCACAGTGTACATTAAGGCCACAGTGTACATTAAAGACACAGTGTACATTAAGGCCACAGTGTACATTAAGGCCACAGTGTATATTAAGGCCACAGTGTACATTTAAGCCGCAGTGTACATTAAAGACACAGTGTACATTAAGGCCACAGTGTACATTTAAGCCGCAGTGTACATTAAGGCCACAGTGTACATTTAAGCCGCAGTGTACATTAAAGACAGAGTGTACATTAAGGCCACAGTGTACATTTAAGCTGCAGTGTACATTAAGGCCACAGTGTACATTTAAGCCGCAGTGTACATTAAAGACACAGTGTACATTAAGGCCACAGTGTACATTAAGACCACAGTGTACATTAAGGCCACAGTGTACATTAAGGCCACAGTGTACATTTAAGCTGCAGTGTACATTAAGGCCACAGTGTACATTTAAGCTGCAGTGTACATTAAGGCCACAGTGTACATTTAAGCCGCAGTGTACATTAAAGACACAGTGTACATTAAGGCCACAGTGTACATTTAAGCCGCAGTGTACATTAAGGCCACAGTGTACATTAAAGACACAGTGTACATTAAGGCCACAGTGTACATTTAAGCCGCAGTGTACATTAAAGACACAGTGTACATTAAGGCCACAGTGTACATTTAAGCCGCAGTGTACATTAAAGCCACAGTGTACATTTAAGCCGCAGTGTATATTAAGGCCACAGTGTACATTTAAGCCGCAGTGTACATTAAAGACACAGTGTACATTAAGGCCACAGTGTACATTTAAGCCGCAGTGTACATTAAGGCCACAGTGTACATTTAAGCCGCAGTGTACATTAAAGACAGAGTGTACATTAAGGCCACAGTGTACATTTAAGCTGCAGTGTACATTAAGGCCACAGTGTACATTTAAGCCGCAGTGTACATTAAAGACACAGTGTACATTAAGGCCACAGTGTACATTAAGACCACAGTGTACATTAAGGCCACAGTGTACATTAAGGCCACAGTGTACATTTAAGCTGCAGTGTACATTAAGGCCACAGTGTACATTTAAGCTGCAGTGTACATTAAGGCCACAGTGTACATTTAAGCCGCAGTGTACATTAAAGACACAGTGTACATTAAGGCCACAGTGTACATTTAAGCCGCAGTGTACATTAAGGCCACAGTGTACATTAAAGACACAGTGTACATTAAGGCCACAGTGTACATTTAAGCCGCAGTGTACATTAAAGACACAGTGTACATTAAGGCCACAGTGTACATTTAAGCCGCAGTGTACATTAAAGCCACAGTGTACATTTAAGCCGCAGTGTACATTAAAGCCACAGTGTACATTTAAGCCGCAGTGTACATTAAAGCCACAGTGTACATTTAAGCCGCAGTGTACATTCACAGAGAAACGCATACATCCGTGACAGCTGATATGTTTTATTGTTTCTTCTGTATTCTTCTTTTTATAATTACAGAAACCCCTTTGGAACCTGGGACAGATGTATTTAAGGTACTGAGTGCTTTCATGCAAATTAACCCTGGGAGCCACAAGAATATTGTTACTAAGAATTAAGAGTGCTTATATATCTTTTATTTTAGACAACTCAGACCAACTAATAATGTGGGAAAGTACTGAATGAATAATACAAGAAAAGAAATACAAGAGTCACTGTCTACTTGCATGGTGTGTTATGTATCAGGATATTAGGACTAAATCTCTGTAGTAGTATCTTTATTTATATTTTTTATTCTTCTAGGATAATACCCACAATCCTGGTCAAGTCAAAACACCAACATCTCCCAGAACACACCAAGAGATATCCTCTAGAAGAATCGCTGACGCAACCAGGCAGTGTTGTGTCTCTTTTTCTCCTCCCATTCCCCCCTTCCCTTGGGAACCCTTTGGAAACTGCGAGTTTAACAAATCTTGCTGGTTCTGATTTTCAAGAGAGTTGGGAACAAGCAACACCAAGAAAAGAACATACCGGAATTCAGGTGAGAGTTTTCGTGACACAATGTTAGGCCTACTTGGGGGTCTGGCTTGCATCCTTCCACTCTCAGTCCCATTTAGGTCTAGATTAACCTGGTTCAGTTGCCTGACTTCTACCTGGTTAGCATCCACATCATCATCAGTGCCCCCTTGATTTTCATCAGTGGGGTCGTCTGTTGAGGGATGCCCCCCTGTACTGCCTAGCTGACCTGGGTTAGATGACTTTTCTACATCATACTCCACTAAAATGTCTACTAGGTGGTTAAAGGTTGGACTCTGTCTTTGTCTCAGCTTTCTAGCTGTACCCAACCTTCTCAATTCATGAAACGTAAATGTGTCACATTTAGAAGGTGCCCTGGGAGGGTCAGCTTCTGGCAGCGGCCCACTAAGCCCTGCATCCAAGGACATTTTTTAGTGAGGTGTGGTGTGTGCACCTACCTACACTAAATGTTATCTACTAGAACCTTTCTAGGAGCTGTAGTCAGTGTGTGCTAAGCCCTTACACCTACAACTGCTAAGTTCAGTAGAACTTAAAGTATTATAGGAACTTGATTTATATGTACCTACAGGTACCTTAATGTGATCTTTCAAATGATATTTTAAGATTATATGGTAAAACAACAGCAAGTTCTTATCCCATCCGCTGCACACCAATGTGAGAAGTTAGCCTGGCATATGATGTCCACTATTCTAGTGGGCACCTTGCACCAGTCTAAACGACCCCTATTGATGGGGGTTGTAAAATCAACCTTATAGACAAGCTATCCTAGGGGTAGCATGGACCAGCAGTCATAGGCTAAGACTTCAGAGAGCATGTGAAGCAAGCTGTTTTACCAAATATAATCCCTTGAATACCAAATGAAAGGACACCACACAAGGTATATATCAAATATATATGTATTTATTTCTAACACAACCCATCTGCACTCTTTGTGAGGTCAGAGGTAAAAGTTACTCAATTAGCATACGATAAGTTGCACAAATACAGTTTTGCCCTAGGGGCCTCACAAACCATATACTAAGAACGTGGTATAAGAACCACAACAGAAACAGTGAGTAGGCCTAGGGCCTAGGGAATCACTGGGGCTACGCTAAACAACCAAAGGTTAGGAGGTAGGAGACCCACGGGAGACGTGTGCAGTGTCTAAACACAGTCGCGAGTTACCATTGACTTATAATGGAGAATGTTAAAGTTACAAAGTTACAGTTTTAGGGCACTTCCGGATGGACTACGACAAAACCCCTTTAGACTAGGACACTTCGAGAGACAAGACCCATGGGAGCACCGGAATACTCATGTTACCTCACCCAGGGAAGCCGGTTGCAAAGGTGCCTTTTGGTGTCGGGTTTCGTCATCGTTTTCTATGGAGATCTGCAAAGAAATGCTGCAGGCGACCAGAGGAAAAGTGTCCGGGTGGATCCAAGGGTGGATCGAGGAACTGAAGAACCTGAAAGCAGAGGGGACAGAGTCTGGGTCACTAGCCAGTGACCAGGAAGGTACCAGAAAGAACCAGGGAATGTCGAGGTGATTTCAGGTGAAGAGGTGAAGCTTGTCTCTGCAGCGACGAGGTCCAGGAGGTGTTGAGGACAACCAGGAGCTGGATTAGAGCTGTACCACAAAGGATCTAGTTGACTGCAGCGTCGGTATCCAGATTGGACCCAACGAGCCGTGGTAAACGCAACCCATGCAGTTAGTTTAGATTGGCTTTGGTGCAGACCAGCAAGGTCTGAGGAGCTTCTCCTTTGCAGGCAAGCTGGAGCAAGCCTGGCGCAACTAGGAAAGCAGTTTAATTTTAAAGGATTGTCTTCAGGAGGCTCACTAGCCAACAGGCTAGCAACTGGGAAGATGCATCAAGCTGAAATGCAAGAGCGGGCCCCACACGGCACTCGTGGAGTGTGGAGGGATGAGCTTTGGTACAAATGGTGCTCAGGTCTGGGGCTTCTCTTACCGCAATGCACAACTTCAAGTTACCTCAGGAGTCGATGCAGTTAGCAAAATGCAGAATGTCCACGGTGTCCGGTCCCACGTCTCTCGTGTCTGCCACGGGTCTCAGCTTTGCTGTGGATGTGGCTCAGAGAAGTCTGGAAGTCCAGTTCCTGTGTCACTGAGTCTTCGGGTTCTGTCTGGAGCGTCGACAAAGCAGACCGGCAAGTTACTGGTGGTGCCTGTTTGCACAGGGTGGTCACTCCTTGATCACAAGGGAGATGTCTTCCGTCTTCTAGTCAGAATAGAATGTCAAAGGTCCAAGGGTTCTGTATCAAAGTTTTGTTCCAGGACAATCTAAAGTCCTAGGGACACAGCTCCTATACTTATACTAAGAAAAGGGGTTGGATTACCTGCTAGGTCCCTCCTATGGGTAGACCTGGAAAGTGGGTGGCTACATCCCTTTCCCTTTGTCCAGTTTCACGCCAGAGCGGAGCTGGAGTGCCCGAGCAGCTGGTTTGAACCGGGCTATGCATGGAGCACCTTGTGTGCCCCAGGCAGTGTCTCAAAAAGCATCTGCTGATGCAGCCCTCCCTGTCCCAATACACATCTGCCTGTCTGGGGAGGTGCTGGAACCTCCCTGGACAAGAAACCTATTGTCCAGGCCTCCCCTGCCGGAGTTTCATCCAGCAGCAGGAGGTCACACTTGTGTCTGTGGCAGCAGCATCCATTTTGTGATGCTGGGGCTCTGTTTAACTTTAACCGGGTAACGCAGTAACTACTTGTCTTCTCCCTCTAGAAGGGTGGAATGCTACCCCCACTACCAGAACTAGTGGGGGGGGTAGTATTACAAAATGTTTGAAACCTTACACAACATGTTTTGATAAGCCAATCCAAAGTTAGCATTAACCACGAGGATTATAATGCACTTAAAAGTATATGGTATGGATATATCATGGAACAGCTATAAGGAGATGGTTCTGAAAGCTGAAGAGGGGCTCAGCTCATGCCAGGGGACCCTCTTACATAAAACCAAGCAGTCTGCCTCCAGGATTGTCGAGGCCTACCATCGGAGTTATAGGTGCATATGTGTCTATATATTAGGTAGATATAGTTGTACTATATCTAGGTGAGTCATCAGCCTGTGGTGTCAGTTTGGATGGCCAGCCAGGGGTGGAATAATACATGCTTCAGCCCCTGGTAGGCCTTGGATGAATCTATGCCCTGGGTACCTATGGTACACCATACAGGGGCTCACAAAGGTGACCCAATACCCAATTAGGTATGTACCTAAAGTACATGGTATCAATTTAGAGAGAGAACAGCTGGGCTGTGGCTCTGATTAGCAGGGTCACAGCCACACTAAAGTCGAAAAACCAGAAAATCACAGCAATAAGTGGGGGTGACCATAGGAAGCAGACCCTACTCTCCTACAGGTACCATTTAAAGTTCTTTACTATTTTCCTGAAGAACAATATCTGCATTTTCTCCACATTAATCAATAATACCTGTAACTTGTGATAAAGACATGGAGCATTGAGCTTACGCTGTAGACCAATGGCTGCGTAATTCAAGACAGGTCATCTACCTATAATAAACAAGATGTTTGAATTTGAGTTACTGGTTTAGGGGATAAACCCTAACCAAGCAACAATCATAATCGTTGTCAGGGTGAGGCATAAGTAAACCCCAAATTAACCCGTGCTTAACCCTCTTGTTGCTTGGCACAGAGCAGTCAGACATAACTTAGAAGGAATGTGTAAATTATGTATTCAGTACTTCAAACAGTAATAAAGAGAAATACCAACACAAGGAACATCCCACACCAATTTAGAAAAATAGAATACATTTTAAGAAAATTAGTGAAGACCAACATGACAAAAATCCAGTAGAACTGAAGAAATGTAATCTTAAAGATTTAATTGCAAATAGCCTAAAAAGCACAAAGCACCAACTGTGGTTTTCGGTGTCACTGGGCCAGGACAAAGGCACAAGTTTAGACAACTGTGATGGAGCACGGGCTAGCAACAGGGACCCAGTTAGGGCCCCTGAAGAAAAGTAGCTTGAATGCTGGTTGCAAAGTGATGCTGAGTACTGTGTTTAGACTCCAACACATAGCAAAGGCGATGCAGGTCCGGGCGAGTAGATGCGTCACCCAGCTGCGGTTCTGGGGAGCTGCAAAATGTGAGGTTATGTACTTGAATGGAGAGAAGTCGGCTCAAATGAGCTGCGATGGACAAGTCCTTGTGTTGGAAAATTCCATGAAGTAGAGGTGATGAGTCAGTTCAGAGCAAAAAGCGTCAAGCTTACCAGTTCTGCCGGAGCTGCGCCACCAAGGAGGTGCATCTATCAGCATTAATTTAGATGATGTTGGCAGCTTGTGGTGATGCCTTAGGCGACTCTTTGTTTTGCATCGGTTCAGATGAGGACCACAGTGAGTATTGTTAGAGTACCTTCAGGCCAACTTCCAAAGGTCCATTAAATTGTTCTAACAAATCATGCAGTCGATTCATTAGTAAACAGTCTTGCATTAACAATCTCAGCCTTAATCATGATTTCATTAGGATATTCAGATGAAACCATATTTAGAGCTATTTCCATTACATCAATCCAATTGCGACAATTATAAATCCTTTCTATGAATATTTTGAAAAAACAGATTAAGTAATGTTAAACTGTTCTTTTCCATGATTTTCAATTGGTATGTAACAATCTAGGCAACCCAGGAGATAATAATTGGAAGGGAACTGAACTACAACGTTAGTTTTTATTAAAAAAAATTCCACAGTTTATTCAAAATTGACAAAACACATACAATGTCACATTTTAAAATTAATATCAACAATAACGAATTTTACACAGTAAAAGAATCAGAACATCATATAAAAATCGAATTATATGTAGGGGTACATGTAAAGTAAAAAAGAGAGAGAGAGTGTGGCAAGATATTTCTCTACGCGCGTTTCGGCGAACCAGCGCTTTCTTCTGGAGCAGCCACGAAAATTTCTAAAAGGAAAATTATATACAAGGAAAAATTATACATAATACCAAATATATTCTTTAAAACATAGTTTAAGAAATGCGGTTTACAAATTCTAACAGTAGTCTCAGGTTGTACTTTCCTATTTACATTAGTCATAATATTTTGACATATCAACATTTTTGATTTCATTTCCTTGCTTTACTGACATCGACAAAATTGAAAGGTATATGATTGAATAATAACGGATACGGGGACCTCTAGTTAGGGGAAGACAACGAATACTATTGTGGAGCCATGCAATTCTCTAGAGACCTTTTGCGAGTTTGCAGATAGTCTAATTTATCTTTATGCAGTGATTCCAACTATAGCATACACTTACAAGAAATGATGTTATGTAGGTGTATGGGGTATACTTTACTTTCTTTGTTTCTATGATTGGTGGTTCCGACAGTCAGAATCCAGGAGCTTTAAAAAGAATATATAATAGGAAGTTACTAGATCCGGTTCTAAATGAACTTCTAAGTTTCGTAAGAGAATAAGATGCATCTGATAATTGTAAGGCACTTACATGAAGAGGAAGGATAATATGTAAAGCCCGATGGCAGGATCTGGTTCTAAGTGAGAGGTTTTACTCTCCTAGTTTCTGGAGATAACACTGTAGACCAAAAAAAGGGAACAAGGTACTATTGTATACAAGTCAATATTTAATGTCTCGATATCAAGGCATTTATAATGATGATTTATACCTAGTTCAATTTGTGTCCTGGATAGATTGCCAAGTTCAGTCTTTGCTGATTGATTCTTTTAGGTCATAGTTCTTTAGTTTTATATTTCCTACGAACATAAATATTGATTATAAGTTTTGGAGTTTAGGAATTTATTTTAACCAAACGTGTATAGAATTCACGTTTTCTTTACACATTATCGAGTAAAGTCAGTGAATTAACTGAAAAGTTAACAGAATATCATTTGATCCCGCCGACCGGAATCTATAAATCACTTGGGCCAAGGGTGGGCTTAGTGACTCGGTACTACGATAACGAAATCCTCGTGATGTGGGGATCTTGTTGGAGGTAATCTCCTGTGCGTTAAAGGGAGATGTTTTAGAACAAAATATTTGTTTAAATTTGAAGAAACAGGAACTTTGTTAGTATTTTCAATGCAGTAACAGATAAATTTAATTACCTTGTTAGTTTACCTCCAATAGAGTTGATAAGGTGAGGTTTAAAATAACTCCCTGTCTGAAAGGTAAAAAGGGACGAGTTGTATAAGTAAATAGTAAGCCAGAGGTGAGAATATCACGCTAAGTGATAAGAAGATCTTACCCAATATAAATTAACAGGGCTCTCGATTTACAGCGGCGGGATGCGGGGTTTCTGCAGTCGTGTCAGGATGGATAATACCTGGATGCGCCGAGAGTCGCGTTTTTATGATGCGATCAATGGGCCGATGTGATTCAGGTGTGCTCCGTATAGAGAGAGAGAAAGGACTTACTATTGTGGCGCGATAAAGAGAGGACTATATTTCTAAAGCAAGCCGGGTGAGAATACTCTCTGTACTTCCTGCTGATGCGCGAACATTGCCCTGAACTGATGACGCGTCAAGGCATTGAGATAGAAGAAGGAATAATAATAATAAGCTCCCTATTAGTAAAAATAAAGGGGGGACTATAATCCCTCTATGAAATAGCGCTTCAATATAAAATTTATGTATCCTGGGGGATTTACATAGCAACAAAAGAAGGGCTATTAAGTAGGGCAGTTAGTTACTATTGAGGATACTATTGAGGATAATCACAGAAGATTTAGTTCATGTATCTTTGAAATTTTAAGTGACAGAGATAACTAATATACGAGGGAGCTAATTTATTTTAAGAATAGTCACAGGGGGTCAGTAGGGCTATGAAAAGTTAAAGGTGACTTAGCATATGGCATGTTCCCATGGTATTTCACTGTTCATTCCCTCGCGGAAGGTGTTAAAAACAAAAATCCAGAACACCTCCCTTTTCTTTCTGATGGCTGATCCGCCATTGGCGTCTGAGGTGTGAATTTTTTCTTAGACTCTCCAAGTAAAGTCTTCGGCACTGTGTCCTTTTTCCAGGAAATGTTTTACCATTGGGGCAGCAAGTTTCTTAGTTCTAATCGCAGAGCGATGTTCATTAAGACGTGTCTGAATCATACGGGAAGTTTCTCCTATATATCCCAGGAGGCAGGGGCATTGTGTAAAGTAGATCAAATTCGAGGATCTACAGTTCCACATTTCTTTTGCAGTTGTTTTATTGCCATTATGAGTGAATTCCTCTCCTCTCAAGATATTAGTGCAGGAGGAGCAGGAGGAACAAGGAAAAGTTCCTTTAATTGGGTTATTTGATACAATCGACCTTTGTGTCAAATTTCTTCCAATCACTGTGGTTTTAAAACGTGAGTGGACAATGTATTCTTTTATATTTTTATTTCTTTTATAAGGAAAGAGGGGTTTGGCTAATTTCTGTTCAGAGGAACAATTGCTGTTCAAGATATGCCAATTCGAGTTTATTACTTGTTTAATTTTGGCATCGATGGTTGAATGTTTTGTTATACATACAACCTGTTCATTGGTTTTCAAGGGTTTGGGTTTGAGTAAGCAATCTCGGTCATATTAACGGGCACGTTTGTAAGAATGTCTCACTAACCGATGAGGGTAGCCTCTCTCAATGAATTTGCTTCTCATAATTAGAGCTTGTCGGTCGAAGTCAGCTAAACTTGTGCAATTTCATCTGACTCGTAAAAATTGGGAAAATGGGATGGAGTCTTTTTGTGATCTTGGATGGAAGCTGCTATAATGCAACAGGGTGTTCCTAGCCGTGGGCTTAACATGTAAGTTAACTTTCAGGTTGCCCGCATCATTTATTATTTAGATATCCAAAAATTCCACCTTTTCGCAACTGATGTGTGACGTGAAATGAATTTGACAAGAAGCTGAAGATCTGGTGTTAGACCTGTCATCCTTAGGGTGGTCTTCCTCCAGACTTTTTGCCTGCTTACCTCCTCTTTTTGTTGTATATTTTTGTTGGCGTTAAGACTCTGAGCACTTTACCACTGCTAACCAGGGCTAAAATGCCTGTGCCTCTCCCAAAACATGGTAACACTGATGTATACACGATTGCCAATTTTAGTTTACATGTAAGTCCCTTGTAAAGTGGTATACCATACACACAAAGGGCCTCATTTATGAAAAGTGACGCATCGCTGCGAGAAAACAGCAGATGCGTCACTTTTCACTACGCACTCCCTGCGACACTAATGATGCGTCATATTTACAATATGACGCATCATGTTGCAAGGAGTTACAGATACGTCAGTATTTCTGACAAATCTGTAGGCTAAATATTGACTAATTGCTGGAGTGTGTCAAAAAAGTGACGCAACTCCAGCAATGGGTCATTACACATGAGCAAATCCCATGGTAAATGATCCTGTGTCAGTCTTACGCCTGCTGTGAGGCAAGATATTGACTCAGTGAAATCTTATAGATTTCACTGTGTCACTTCTACGACCCTTTCTTCTGTTGGAACTCCCCCCTGCATACATTATACCTCGTGCAGGTATTATGTGGCGCAGGAGTTTACAAAGTGACACATCTACCTAGATTCATCACTTTGTAAATATGGTGCAACAAGGCACATTTTTTACGCCACTGGTACATCACGAAAAGTGACGCATCGGCAGCGCTAAAGTAATGCAATGGCTCATAAATAAGCCTCACAGCATGTAGATTAAATGCTACTCGTGGGCCTGCAGCACTAATTGGGCATTCCACAGAAGTATGCTTTCAAACCGGTCTCAGGCCTGCCATTGCAGTGCCCGTCTGTGCAGGTTACTGCCTCTTCGACTTGGCAACTAAGCTTACTTGCCAAGCCTTTTATTATGCATACGTCAGCTCTAAGGTAGGCCCTAGGTAGTCTTAAGGGAACAGGGCCATGTAAGTGAATTTTGCATGCACTGATGGTGATAAACAGCTAAATTCATTGGCACTACTTAGAGGCCTTCTCCTCTCATTAGTTAACACTTGCAACTCCTTAATACACTTTTACGTTGTAATTCCTACCTAATTAGAAAGGAGTAGATGTTTCATTTTCTATATATTTGGAATGGTAATGATAAATCCTCATTACTAGTTAAATTGGATTCAACATTACTGTTTTAGAAATGCCACTTTTACAAAGTGTAACATTTCCTTGCATTTATTGCTCTGCATTCCTTGCAGCCTGTCTCCACTATATGTCTAGGGTAGGTAACAGCTACACCTTGTGCCTTCCCTCTGGGCACCCACAAACAGAGGAAGGTTAGGTGTGTTTGAGCATCCATCTACTTAGATCTGCATTCTGATGGCCTTGCCTAGGCAGGAAGGAAAGGATGGAAAGGAGGGGCTAACACTGCACTGAATCGGTAGTCTAGAGCCGGAATTGGAAAGAAACAGAGACCTGTGCACTTTAAGGGCTTTTTCTGATGCTACTCCCACATTTGGGTGTAAGTACTGGGTCTCTGACCCCCTAAAATCAGACACTTTTGGAATTGTTGCATGTGACTCAAGTATATCCTAGTCTCTTTCCCTGCTCATGTGCTTGGTTCACTATAAGTGTGCCCAGATACTTGCAAGAAGGACATCAGAGGACGTCCAGTCAGCTCATAGGAGGTTGCAAGAGTAGAATTGGCGCAATGCTCATGGAACCAATTCAATGCTTTGACACCTGGACCTTTTTTTTCAAGTGTGCTCCAAGGGCTTCTTGGCATGCGTCCTGTTGATTAAAACTCAGGGATATCAAAGCCTCTCCCCCTCTGTCTGGCTTCCTGGAAGTGGGCCTAGATACTTGCTACAAAGACATCAATGAATCTTCCAACTGTGTGTAGCAGAATTGGTGCATTGACCAAGTTTTGGGAGTAGAATCGGTGCAGCACTCAGGACCAACACAACATCTTAAGAGTCTGATGCATCAGAAGCTCGCATTTTAGCTGCAGAGGCTCTGAGAGATTGACACATCGCTCGACTGTGTGAAGAACCACGAGTATTGCTCTACAAAACCAATGCATCGTGGCCCAGTATCTCATCTGAGGAGCTGGCTCATCTCCATCAGCGCAGAAGAGGATCAACGTATCCTCGACTTGTGGGATCGCCATTGGCACATCTTAGGAAGCAGTTTGCTATTGCGACCCGGAAAGGTACTTTGTTCAACAAGGCCTGTGTAGGACTTGTAGCCAGCCCGTCCTCTATTGTGGTTGGTCTGAACCTTGACCTTACCCTGGTCTGATACAATGAGATAGCCCACTACTGCGCTATTTGGTTCTAAGTGCTACACTGCATTTATGCTTTTAACATTCATATCTCGACTTCTGATTATTGGAGTTTTGTCTTTATGGTCTTGATTTATTTTTTAAATTGTGATTTATTTTTCTTAACCTGTGTGGAGTCTTTTTGTGGTGTATTTGAGCATCTCAAGAAACATAGGCTTGAATTGCCTCACTATATAAATGTATGATTAATTATGCATTGTGTTACACTGTGTGTGTATGTGTGTGTTGCACAAATACTTTACTCATTGCCTCCTTATTTAAGCCTGACTGCTCTTTATCAAGCTACTAGAAGGTGAACACAGGCTATCTTTTATTGTGTATATAGCTTACCCTGACTACAGTGGTAGTTCCTGCTTGGATAGTGTGCATACCCTTGACCATCGGTAGCTCTCTCCCCACACCGCTCCCCACACAGCACAACACCGCCTGTGTGCCCGTGCCTCAGCCCAGCTGACGCTTCTGCTGACAGGTTTCCGGGGCCCCCCTATGCTCTTGCTCGGTCCCTGGTATTTCTCTTTGTACTTCATTGTATTTATTGTATTTTATTGTTCTTTACTGTATTTTCACTGCTTGCTTACTTTCCTTTGTTCCCCTCCTCCCCATCTGTGCCTTTTCTGTGCCTGATTACATTATCCCTCGCCGTTCATCTCTCCCATTTGCCGCCGCTGTGTCCCCTGCGTCCCCAGTCTCCCATTCACCCGCTCCCACCTCCCAACTGCTCCTCCCTCCCACCTTCCCTTCTTATGGCGGTAGTGAGAGCGACCCTTGACCCTCTGTAGTTTGCTCCCCACACCACACAGCACCACCTGTGTGCCCATGCCTCAGCCCAGCTGCCCCTTCTGCTGACAGGAGCTCAGGGCCCTCCTTTGCTCTTGCTCGTGTTCCTGGTATTTTTCTTTGTACTTCATTGTATTTATTGTATTTTATTGTACTTTACTGTATTTTCACTGCTTGCTTACTGTCCTTTGTTCCCCTCCTCCCCACCTGTGCTTTTTCTGTGCCTCGCCGTTCATCTCTCCTATTTCCTGCTGCTGCGTCCCCTGCGGCCTGCCCCCGCTCTCCCATTCGCCTGCTCCCAACTCCCAGCTGCTCCTCCCCTTCCGCCTCCCCTTCTTATGGCGGCCGCGCCGCTGACACGCCAAAGGGAAGCCCATCTGCCCCCGTTCGTGCCTGGACCGCGCCCAGCGCCAGAACCCCTGGACATCGCAACACCCTTCTCCACTACGATGCCAACACCCTCCATGCACTCAGCACCGGACGAGAACACACATACTGCCTGGCCGCCCAAAGCGCGTCCAGGGACCTTTCTCCTGCCGAAACTGCAGCATAAACCAGCATCCGACCTACCAACCCTCCGACCAGCATAGAACCCAACCACCTTAGATGCATTCTACTCAACACCCGCTTCGCCCGCAAACACGCCATTGAACTCTGCGACCTTCTTGAGTGAACCTACCCAGACATCGCCTTCCTGACGGAGACCTGGCTGAACCCCTCCTCGGCACCCGATGTTGCCATAGCTATCCTGGACGGCTACAAGGTCACCCACTGAGACTGCACCAACGGAGTAGGAGGAGGAATCGCCATCGTCCACAGGAACACCCTCAGAGTCGCAACTAACCCTGGGCGTAGTTCGCGAAGTAGGGCTACGCGTAGCTAAACGAAGTACACTTCGCCCTATGCGAGCTACGCGTTGCTATGTGAACTGCATAGTGCACTATGCAAAATGCTGTTCGCACTGATTGCACAGTGCCGGATGCTTGTCCGCACTGTACAAGCAGTGCAAACTGCATGATGCACATTGCAGGCGGTTGTTTTCTGCCGCTCGAATAGATTTCTACTCGAGCGGCAGCTTTCTCCACGCGGACTGGTAGTTTCTGATAAGCGACCACTCGCAATGAGAAACCTGACCCCCTGCATTGAGAATCTCGCTGGGAGGATTATTTTCCATTCTTGTGATCGGCAACTTGATGAAGTTGTTAGTTTATTAACAGATTTAGTAGTGGTTGTAAAAGATGATTCTGAGGATTGTGTTGATCCTGTTGTTGAGGTTGTAGTGGATGGTAAGCCTCTTGAGATGTTGCTCGATTCACGTGCGTGCTTGACAATGATCGCTGATTAACTCTTTGCAAAGATGTGGGGGAACAGGCACCTCAATCCTCCTGACAGAAGTCCTGTTTCCTATGAAGGCAGGAACATTGAGTTATCCATTTTTTTCGAACCGTCTCTTGTATTTAAAGACAGACACATCTGTGGGAAGGTGTATGTGGCAAAGAAAGGTCTCAACATTCTTGGGTGGAACCATCAGGGCTTGTTTGGCATGACACTTAGACCTGGCACTTCAGAGCAAGTTTCGGTTGTGAATGAACATCACCAAGGGGAAACTTTAATGTCTTGGTCCAAAAGATTTCCCAAGGTTTTTGGTGACAGTTTGGGATGCTTTAAAGGTTTTAAACATCCTATTAAGGTCAAACAAGGTTACATACAAGTTACATAATGTGCCATTTAGTGCCAGAGATGACCTTTCAGCTGAACCTAGGGGAACGTGTGAGTCAGGGGTCATCAAACCTATTGAATCCTCCTTCTGGTTGTCCCCCTTGTCATAAGGTGGAAAAAAATGGGAGTCTCAGAGTTTGCATAGACTTGCACAGCTTGAACAGGGAGATTTGGGTGGACTCACATCCCCTTCCCCGTATTGATGATATTCTGTCCAAGTTTGCTGGTGCAATATACTTTTCAAAAATCTATTTTCATCAGTGTTTCATCAAATTGAATTAGACCCTAGCACTATACATTTGACTGCTTTTGTGTCTCCCATAGGGACAGTTCAGTTTAGGAGGATGCCTTTTGGTTTAGCCTCGGCGACTTCAGTTTTTCAATGTATCATGGAAAAGGTGTTGGAAGGTGTCACTAACACAGTAGTTTTTCAAAACAACATTTTGGTGGCTAGTAACTGCAACGAATCTCACAACAAAAATCTTGCCACTGTTTTAGAGAAGATAGAGGCTAAAGGTATTGTAGCTAATAAACTTAAATGTATTTTTGGAGTAGAATCCATTGAGTATTTGGGGCATTTGGGGCATTGTATTTCTGGAGATGGAATTGTTCCTAGAGGAGGTCTTATTGAGGCCATTGGTAATGCTCCTTGTCCCTCTTCCAAAGAGTTGGTGTCTTCATTTTTGGGAACGTGTAAATTCTATAAAACATATATTCCCAACTTTGCGGCCAAGAGCTGTACACATGAGAGAATTACTTAAGAAAAAGGTCAAGTTCCTTTGGGATGATGCCTGTATGGATGAGTTTTCTCGGATCAAGAAAGAATTTGGGTCTTGCAAGATCCTTACACCTTTCGATCCCAATTATCAGTGTACTGTGTCTGTTGACGCCAATGGTCTGGGTGGCATGATTTTTCAAATTAAACAGGGAAAGGAATTCCCTGTAGGATGTGTGTCACAGGCTTGATGCCCAAGTGAAAAGAATTACTCCATTATTAAACGTGAGCTGTAGGCTTGCTGTTGAGCAGTGGAGAGGTTCAAATGTTTTCTGTGGGGTAAGACTTTTAATCTTCTGACTGATCCTAAACCACTAATTCCTATTCTTGAGGGAAAAATTGTAAAAGATCACACACCTAGGATTGCCAGACTAAGTTCTAAACTTTTACAATATAATTTTGAGGTTGTGCATATATCTGGGAGAAGAAACACCAGAGCTGATTTTCTCTCTTTCTCTTCTTTTGTATAAAAAGAACTTGATGATGATGCTGATGAGGAGTGTCTTATTGTTGCTGTGGATGTTTGCTGCTTGAGTTGTGTTTCAGAACAGGAGTGGTTACATGCAATGGAGTCTGATTCTGTACTCAAGAAAATTAAAGAGTTAATTGTTTTGGGGTGGCCCAAAGAGAAACATCTAGATAGTCATCTTCACCCTTTTGGAATATTTGCAGATGAACTAACTTTGGAGGGTGGAGAAATGATCATGCGGGGGGTAAATGTATCCCTCCAGAGTATTTGAGAAGTCGCAGTATTGACTACGCAATGACAAGTAACAAACCCAGGCAATGTTTGACTTAAAATGACAGGCAATGTAAACAGGCAAAATCACAAAACTACTTAAACCTTTAAGTAGTTTTGTGATTTTGCCTGTTTACGTTGACTGTCATTTTATGTCAAACATTGCCTGGGTTTGTTACTTGTCATTGTATAATTTACCCTGACCCAGGAATTTAATCCACTATCAGGGGGTCCTTGTTACTTGCATTATTGACTACGGCCATGAGGGCCATCTTGGTCAAAGTAATACAAAAAATGGATCCGAGCTGTCTATTGGTGGCCTTCCATGGACTGACAAATTACTGATGTTGTTGAAGGTTGTGTGACATTTTGTTCCAGCGACAAAATTATACAAATTGTCTCTCCCCCTGGACAAGAGCTTGTGGTTCCCAATGGTCCTTGGTTAACGTTTGCCTTTGATTTTGTGGGGCTATTTAACCTTCTACCTAAAACGTATAAAATTGCTTTAGTTGTGGCTGATTATTTTAGTAAATGGTGGGAGGTGCAATTTATGACTGATCCCAATTCACAAGAAGTCATCAAGTTTCTTCAGAGTCTCTTTGCAAGAGAGGGCTTTTCCAAAGAGATTGTCTCCAACAATGGAGTACAATTTACTTCAAAATAAATGTCTGATTTTTGAGCCAGTCTAGCATTGCAGAAGGCAATGTAAAAAGGCTGAGAGAGCCTGGCGCAAATGTTATGACTCTTCGTCGATAAAACTACATAGGATGTTGATTAAAAGTTATCACAAAGACATTATTGTCGAGAAACAAATACATTTTGCCAAAAGAATTGAATCAAATGCCAATACTAGTAAGGAAATCTTTCCGATAGTTAAGGAATTCACCTCTCCCACTACTCAAACATCCAAGTTCTCTCCCTCTGAACTTTGGGTTAATCAATTGGCCATTTTTTTTGCTGATAAAATTAAAAGTATCCTGTCTACATTCTTATCAACACCTTCCATTGGTAACTCTGACCAAAACTCCCCTGCTCCTTCTTCTCTTCTGGAGAGCTGTACGCTCTCGACTTTTCCTCTACTCTCTCCCCAAGTTTGTTGGAGCTACTATTGAAGATAAAGTCAGGCTCTCTGTCAGATCCCTGCCCGGCGAAGTTTCTTGCCACGATGGCACATATTATCAATCCCATCATCAACCCTGTACTCAATTCTTCGCTTAAGTCAGGTATTGTCCCTAGCTCATGGAAAAAGCCCATATTCTTCCCCTGCTTAAAAACCTAACTTGGACCCTTACACCCACTCTAATTACAGACCCATCTCTTACTTCCTGCATTTGCTAAGATTGTGGAAAACATGTACATACCACCATCTCAGACTTTCTCGAAACCCATAATATTCTTCATAACACTCAATGGGGGTTTCGCTCAAACCTTAGCACCGAGACTGCTCTGATCGAGGTAACTGAGTCCATCAAAGAAGTTCTGGATAATGGTGAGAAGGCTATGCTGGTCCTGTTGGACCTCTCTGCGGCGTTCAATATCGTCCCTCACAACCGTCTTCTTTCAAAACTCCAGGAGATTGATTTGAGAGGGACGATATTCAGTTGGTTTGAGTCGTTTCTATCTGGCCGCCAACAATCAAACTGCGCTACCCCATTTACAGCTTCCATCCCTCCTCTGGAGGTTGGAGTCCCACAGGGCTCCATCATTCTAAGTCCAACTCTTTTTAATATTTATCTGTCCCCACTGGCTGCGCTAGTTGAAGCTCATGGAGCCCAGATTATCTTGTATGCCGATGATACGCAGCTTCTATTTACCTGCAATAAGAACTCTGACTTTTCCGGCGACTATATCATGAGCTGCCTCTCTTCTGTTTTCTCTTGGTTTCAACTGAATCAGCTTAGATGCAACTCTGACAAATCAGAGGTAATCTTTTTTGGCTGTCCTCCCAACACCAATTGGAAATAATGGTGGCCCTCTGATATGTATCCCCCATCATCGGCTACTTCAATGGCAAAAAATCTGGGTGTCAAAATTGATAATGGTCTCATCTTCAAACCCCATATCCTCTCTGTTGTAGGCCACTGCCTTGGCCTTCTAAAAACTCTCAAGAAATGTCTTCCTTTTCTTTCAGTTGCCCATGGGAGGATTATTGTTCAAGCTTTGATTGGCTCCCGACTGGACTATGCCAATATACTCTACCTGGGCTTGCCGGAGTATTTACTCACCCGTCGGCAATCAGTTCAAAACTCGGCAGCAAGAGCTATTGTTGACCTTCGCCGAAGGTCTCACTCCTCCGCCCTGCTGAACTCTCTTCACTGGCTCCCAGTGCGTAAACGCATCCACTTTAAGACACTTATCACTTATTGGAGGGCGCTCGTATAGACTCTTGGTGCCCCAACTGTGGAATAAATTGCCACTCTCTCTCAGAAAGCTGAACAATCTCCTCTCCTTTAGGAAGGAGATTAAGACGTGGTTGTTTGTGCAGTAAGTTTGTGCTCTCTCTCTGTTCAGCCAGTGCAGGTCTCTTTTTAGTGCCGGGACACTGTGCCCGAGTAGCCGAGCGCTCTACAAAACTATTTTTAACATAACATAACATTGCTCATAAGCGTGTGGCACTTTATCACCCACAGGCTAAGGGTTTTATTGAGCGTACCAACCGTATTCTAGAAGAATGTGTTCAATGAGCTGTCTCTACTTGGACTGATATTTAGGAAGCTGTTCAAAGTATGCTCTGGGCACATCGTACCACTCCCAGCTCCATCACAGGTTCTAGTCCTTTTAAACTTCTTAGAGGTAGAGAAGCTTCTTTTCACATTTACCCTGCTTGGATGAAGAAATGGGGCTCCCTGTCCAAGTGTGGAGAATCTCATGATAAGGGTGGATCACTTGATCAGAGTGTTCTTCCAAATTGTAAGAATTTTGAATCTAATGTTTCTGTGGAGATATTGTGAGAGTAAAATCCCCTTTAAATGTCCCTAAAGGACTTTTAAGTTTGGTCCTTCTGTTAGGGTTGATGCTGTTTCACGCTTTGCTGTTCGGGTCAATGGGAAACATTAGTGAAACTTATCTAGGATCTACAAGGTTCCTGAGAGAGTAGTCTTGCAACAAGACCTTGAGCCAGGAGATGTCGCAGATATGGTAACAATGCTGTTTAAACAAACTCAGAAAGTGAGATCTGATTTGGCTGAGTTGTCTATGAAATATGTCCCGCCAGGTAGAAGTGGTAGGATTAGTTTTCCGCCTAATCGCATGGATTTGTAACTATATGCTCTGTCCAGGTATTTTAGTTTGCTTTGTCACTAACATATTATACCTATTTACATTTATTATCCCTCTTTATCACGTTATCTTTTTCTTTCGGGTTTTCCTCCTAGCTGATCTGTTCTTTTTGTCTCCATCTTTGTCTGTCTTCTTTTCTCCTTTTTGCGCTTAGCAATGTTGTTATTGGGAAAAGAGGAGGTGTTGTAGTAATCTCTTCTCTCTTTAGTGGCATCTGTGATGTCCCTGTCATGACAATAGAATGTATATGTTTGAATGTCAGGAGCCTGTTAGTTCCTGGGAGCTGTGGAGGCAAACGGTCATTAAACACAAAGTCTCCTTACCTACTTGTCTAAGCGTAATTACTTCAACTGTCTCTGTGGATTTTCTCTTTCACTGGAAGCTGGTCAGTCTTCTTCTGTATTTCACATGTCCAGAATGTCTTCATTATAGACAAGTGTTGGGTGCAGCTCCTCTCCCCTTGTGTTTGGTGCCTGACTGACTTGGAAGACAAAGGAAGGGCTGAGGCCCAGGTGTTAGCTACATCTGCCAGTGGCAAGTTAGGCCTCCTTGAAGTTCATCATCATCATCAATATGTTTACTTGCTTATTAATTAATAATCGTTAATGTACAGACTAATTCATTAACCATACATCTTTCATCATAAAAACAACTGTAAATAAATGTACAATTGTAAAAACATTCTCAATGAAACTACAATGTACAAAGAGCATCATACTTTGGTACTAGGGTAAAAACAGTTATACATATGTAGCAGCAATACGTTTTAAACCACATTTTATAAAAGGCACAAAGGGTAAAATAACAGTTGGGTCTAACATTAGTTGTAAGTGCAAGAAAGCAAGCCTATATTGCTAAAAACTTCCAGCCATTAAAATCGGGAGCAGATATATTTTTTCGCGAGTACTGATAAGTTGGGCTGAATAATACCAGATGTTCCAGAGTTTAAATGTAATTCCATCATATGGGCATATAAAAATGGAACTACTGTCACATTACCCAGGAGGAAAGGAGATACTACACAGTATTGGGCCAATTTGAAACCCTTATAAGCAGGGATCTCTCCCAGAGATTTTTAACCAAAGTGAGAAAAGGCTCAAGACCTGGATTTGTTTGTATTATCTTACACTCTCTCATTATCATTCTTTCCAAGGCCCTTGATTCCCTCAATTCCATAGTTAATTTAAAATATTTCTCTTTTATCCTCTTCCCATCCGCTTTAACAATAGACAAGGGGTGTAATATAGTTCAAGATAATTCAATTCAATTGCCAAGTGCTTATATATGACAACTGCGGTATCTAATGCCACTGATCACAGCTAAGACAAATCTGAATTACTTCCCTAGTAAAGGCAGTGCGGTTCCACACCAAATAGAGAGCCATAAGAGTAATGGGACTCATTTTACAGAGTATTCCACAAACCCCAGGCCCAGTTCATCATGAATAAAAGAGCTGGGACTTGTGGGGTCAAACCCAAGCTGTTTTCAACAAAACTGGTTCTCTTCCCTCTGAATTTTTAAACAGTTTTGGTATCCTCAAATGGCTGCACCATATGCGAGTAAATGCAGGAATTTCATCCTATAAATCTGAAGAAGAATCTCTAAGGGGTTTGTTACCTATTAAAGCTGAAAACCTTAAGTGGGTACAGCAAGCTTTCTTAAAATGTTGACCTCTAACAGCCATACATAGGATCCAGTTGCGATGTTGGTCAAAAGTGCCTCCCAAGTATGAAAAAAAGCTAACCTGTGAGATTACGCAGCTCCTCATAGTTAAGGGACTAACTTTAGAAGGAGTTTCCCCCACAGATCATTAAATGAGTTTTAGTAATGTTAGTGTCCAGGTCAAGTAAGTTAATAAAATTTACAAACAGGTCCCACTCATCCCCTTAGGCCATTGGCTGTACGAGATATTAAAAACGCATCATCGGCATACAGCAGAGATGGGACGAAAGCAGAGTTTATCCTTAGTATGTCCTTTCCTTTATCTATTAAAAACATGTCCAGTCCATTGATATACAATAAAAATAATAGGGGTGGCAATACAAATCCCTGCCTGACACCTCTCAGGGGGATGAAAATAATCTGTGCATTCCCCCTTCTGACCATACCTAACAGTTGCAGCTATCTCTGAATGCATTGCCTGTATAAAATACAAAAGGGTTTTATGCAATCATGTATCAGCTAATATGGGCCACAGATTTGATCAATTAACTCGGTCAAAGGGGCTACTTCTGTCCATGAGTGCTAGATGGATGGTACTTTTCTTTGCCACCACATATTTAACTATCAACAACTTTAAGTTTCCTTCCCTCGCCTGATACCATACTGACCTGGGCTTAAATTATTGATAGTTTGAGCCCATTCCTCCAACCTCCACTGAATAACTCATCCAGCCACCCAGATAAATGAGTTGATCAAAGAGATTGGTCTGTAACAGCTAGGATTCTGCGATCCAGTTTTTTAAAGAATGACACAATCATGGCACACTTCCATTCCTTTGGGATTTCTCTATCTGCATCTGCATTTAGGATATTAGTTATCATGGGGGCCCAAAATGGAATATTTCATTGATATAGATCCATTGGGATCCCCTGGGGGCCAGGAGCCTTGTTGGCAGGGCTGATCCTAATCTTCTCTTTTACTTCCTCTAATTCAAATATTAAGGGTATGGGGAACTTAGTAAAACCTACATCAACTTCAATGTGCCAGCTTATGTCACCCGAGTAAATATCATAAAATTGTTTTAACTACTGGTCCGATGAGATATTATTATTTATATCATCATCTGTAACTAAAGACCTAACCTTACCCATGACTGTTTGACAAAAGCACATTGAATCCCCCTTGCTGCAGGCATTCATTAGTCTAACCCATGTTTGTTCCTTTAGTGTGTGCTTCCTTTGTTTTATGGCCAGCTTGTAACTTGTTCTTGCCCGGATAACATCTGCTTTAATTTTTGGCCTGGTATTTACAGTCTCCCCATGCCACTTATTTGCTAGTCTGCAGTCTTGATCAAACCACCACGTTTTTGTTTGCTTTCATGGGGCGAAGACGGGCTTGATAATGTCCTTAATGTATTTATTAAGGGACCCAAAAGCTTCTAAAACCTCACATGGAGAAGGGTCAGTCCTAAGCAATGGATTCATAAGCAAATCCAGATTAGCGCCAACAAGGGGCTTAAATAACTTGGAAGTCTGTATATTGTGCCACCTAATTCTACACCCCTTATCTACAGTTTTAACCCAATTAAACCTGAGTTGCTATTTCTTGCTTCTCCCTAGGGTATTAATATTTCAAACACTATGGGGTTATGATAACAATAACTGGTGGATATAACATTGCCTGACCTCATCAGAAAATAAAATCAACGGTTGTTCCCTTGCCCCACCCTATGAAGGTTGGTTTATCAATAAAACCTTGCCCTACCAGCGAGCCTAAATCAATAAGGTCAATGGGACCTCGAGCTCCTATCAGCAACTAGCCTCTGTCATCTGCCTCAACTAAATGGCTGTGTTGCGCTTTCTTCGTACATGGATTCTCATTTAGGCTTTCTTACCATTAAAATCACCACGAGTACCGAGTTAAAACTCTGTAAACATTGAAAGACCCTGGTTTCTAGGGTGTGCAATATTTTAAATAGTGCAGAGATGTGTCAACCCATATTAACCACTGGGTTATAAAAGTTAACTAAATAAATAAAAATTCTGGAGTGCAG
The DNA here is from genome assembly GCF_964263255.1 of Lissotriton vulgaris. NCBI lineage: Eukaryota > Metazoa > Chordata > Amphibia > Caudata > Salamandridae > Lissotriton > Lissotriton vulgaris. The sequence goes on along the minus strand of NC_141691.1, from coordinate 2,144,188,934 downwards.
CACCCATATCACCTGGATCCCCTATGCTTGACAGGGATAACTGTGATTTTACATAAATTTGATACACATACCAAAACAGATACGCCTCCTAATGCTCTCCGCCCACCTCCACCTATTGCAGAGATGTGGAGGATTGATATCCCTCCTCAAAAAGGGTTCACATGCACAGGTTTCCAGAGTAAGATTACATCATATTGATTAATCAAATTTAGCCATACCGGGTCCGTCACCTGTGTAGCAACTCCCGCAACATTTTAGCAATGAAACCTAAAAATGAGATGCCTAATTACCGGTGGGTCCTGGATATTATTCTTGTTCATTAGAGTTAGTGTTTGTTGGAGGTCCCCCTTACTAATTTCTTTTTACGGAGTCGGAGTCTTGTCCAGTCAGGCGTTGCTGTCCAGGCCAGCCAGCGGAAGATATTGGTTGGCCATAGGGATAGAAAAGATAGTCTCAGTACTTCTTTGGTAGTTCTGTATATGATTATTTGTTTTCCTAAAGTGGCCATAGAAAAAGACCAGCGGTTCAAGGCTAATACCCTCATCTGTCAACCACGGAAAGTGTCCATTATAATGCAGGTATTACATTGCAATCCCTTTACAACGCAACTTTTACAATGCAGGTGCCTTTACATCGCATGCCATTATAATGCATGCCAATACAACCCAACAAAACACTGTGGTCCGGCACTATCCAACACAAGTCAACAAGTCAATTAGCAAGTGTAATGAAGTTCTGATAGAGTCCGTTCAGCAAGGCTTAAAAAGTTATTAATTCTTTTTCTTCACAAACAATGGTAGCATGCCAATACAACACATGCCATTACAACTGTTGATGGACGTTACAACGCGTGCATTACCCCACATTCCATTACAACTCATACCTTTACCCCTACTTGCTGTCCGGGGTGCCCTGGAAGTTGGAATAGTATAATTAACTATTCCAAATCCGGTGTGTGCATCAGTAGGAAAGGTGTTGGAGTTAAATCCAACACCTTCTACCCCTGCTGCAAGCCTTTCGCATTGTAACGACATGCGGGTAATGGCATGCTGTGTAACAATTGTTTCCCCATTACAATGCATGCCATCACAATGCATTGTAAGGTTAGTAATGGAGAATTTTAGGTTTTAGGATGGGTATGGGTTTTGGGGTAGTTGCTAATAGTAATTTATACCCCTACGGCTAATCAACACTTTTCTTACTCTTGCACTCACTGGAGTAGCAATCGTCATATTTAACCCTACGCTATTCAACACTTTCCATACACTTGCACTCACTGGAGGTGGAATAGTAATTTTTACCCTACGCTATCTAACACTTATCCTACTGTTGAACAAAAAATTATTATACGTTGTAATAGTATGTGTTGTAATGGAAAGCCTTGTAATGGTAGTTTTAAAAACTGCGTTTTAATGGTATGCGTTGTAAAATCATGCAATGTAATGGTAGTTGCGTTGTAAAAACTGCGATGTAAAAGTTTGCATAGTAATTGTTTGAGTTGTAATGTCATATATTTGTCAACTGCTGGGAGTGGACTAAGAAATAACCTCTTTGCCAGTGATGGGTCTCTGCAGATGACCACAATACGGTCCATTTTTCGCTGTTTTCTTCCGTATCCCACCCACCCTAACCTTCCGTCAAAAATAATATTCTTAGACCCGATTACGTTAAAATTAGCTTTTTTTTCAAAACCAATGGCAAACTTTATTACACGCTGCTCAGTAGATTTCTTCGACGATGAAGGTAACTCAGGGACCCCTGTCTTTACCACTAAAGATGGGTGCCCGAATCTTCCCTATCAACCCTATTATTCCTTACTGCCTTAGGTGAGTCCCCTTCTGCCAGACCTGAATACCCTCTGCACTTGAGTTCTTAGGTTGGTGTTTGGACAGTGGTTAGCCTCAACTCTTGAGGCCCTTGCGTAGGTGACTTCAGACCCCATCTTGGGCATATTACTACATAGAACACCCAATATTTTGTCTGATTTAGAAGTTAGGGCATCCACCATTAATTCTCACTTATATATCTTCTTGTACAAGGGAGCAATACATTTATCTATTAATTGTTTATGATCGTCAGTGTTCAGTTACCAGTTGGTATAGTCCGAGCCCTTATCAAGTTATGTACCGTTAGCCTTAGGCTGCTCCTTTTTCCTGGCGCCCCAAGTGCTTGGTTTTGCTATTATTGGACAATTGTTTTTACGCTTCCTTTCGACCACTGCTGAACACACTTTCATTTAGGTGATCTACCCCAAAAATAGTCATCTGATCAACTTCAGGTGCTTCAGTTACTGAGGGGGAAATTTGTCAGCATGGCAGTAGACATAGCAATTATTACTCTGCCTGTTTATGGGCTGCATTGGTGGCTCAGACACCCCACCCCATCGCCCAGACTCAGGCATCATTCAGCTATATCTCTTTCCTTCTATAATTCCCCCACCACTCTTGCCAAATAATTATCAAGTATAGTCATATTCCGGAGTGTAACTGGGCTTCCCTTTCCCTTCCCCTAATCTAGTTTGCGATTACCCATGGTGTCTTCTAAAGTTATCACCAGATAAACTAGATAAGAAAACCATGATGGATTTCACAGCCCAGCCTCTTCCGGGATCTGACAGGTGCAGATGGTGTTATTTTTCATATAGGTACCCCAATATAGACTCAAGTAGTCACCTTAACTTTCACCTATATTTTCCCCTACGATAACACTAAATAACGGTGCTTGGGACTGACCTTTTACCTGGTTATGATACTGCTTACAGGACGTAGGTTTTTCCATGAAAACTAGCGGCATCCATTATGCATTAGTATTCTTGGAAACTTAGCAGGACTACCATCTCCTGCATAATAAGTATGTATCAGGGTAATTTCTTCCGTCATCCTAAGTGCTACATGACACAGCAAGGTACGTTTCATATTACATTCTCAATAAAACTGCAATGCACAAAGCGCATCATACTTTGGTACTAGGGTAAAAACAGTTATACATATGTAGCAGCAATCAGTTTTAAAGCACATTTTATAAAAGGCACAAAGGGTAAAATAACAGTTGGGTCTAACAGTAGTTGCGAGTGCAAGAAAGCGAGCCTATATTGCTAAACACCTCTACTCTTCAAAATCGGGAGCAGATATATTTTTCACGGGAACTGATAAGTCGGACAGAATAATAGCAAATGTTCCAGAGTTTGAAGGTAATTCCATCACATGGGCATATTAAAATGGAATTACTGTCATATTGCCCAGGAGGAAAGGAGATACTAAACCAAGGTGAGATAAGGCTCAAGACCTGCATTTGCTTGTATTATCTTATACTCTCTCATTATCATTCTTTCCAAGGCCCTTGATTCCCTCATTTCCATGGTTAATCTAAAATATTTCTCTGTTATCCTCTTCCCATCCGCTTTAACAATAGACAGGGGGTGTAATATAGTTCAGGATAATTCAATTCAATTGCCAAGTTTTTTATATATGACAACTGCGGTATCTAATGCCCCTGATCTCAGCTAAGACAATTTTGAATTACTTCCCTATTAAAGGCTGTGCGGTCCCAGATTAAATAGAGGGCCATAAGAGCAATGGGAATAATTTTACAGAGTATTCCTCAAACCTAATGCCCAGTTCAATATGAATAAAAGAGCTGGGACTTGTGGGACCCACCCTAAGCAGTTTTCGACAAAACTGGTTCCCTTCCCTCTGTATTTTTAAACAGTTTTGGTATCCCCAAATGGCTGCTTTGTACTTGAGTAAAGGCAGGCATTTCATCCTATAAATTTGAAGAAGAAGCTCTATGGGTTTGTTACATATTGAAGCGGAAAACCTTAAGTGGGTACAGCAAGCTTTCTTAAAATGTTGACCTCTAACAGCCATACATAGGATCCAGTTGCGATGTTGGTCAAAAGTGCCTCCCAAGTATGAAAAAGAGCTAACCTGTGAGATTACGCAGCTCCTCATAGTTAAGGGACTAACTTTAGAAGGAGTTTCCCCCACAGATCATTAAATGAGTTTTAGTAATGTTAGTGTCCAGGTCAAGTAATTTAATAAAATTTACAAACAGGTCCCACTCATCCCCTTAGGCCATCGGCTGTACGAGATATTAAAACCGCATCATCGGCATACAGCAGAGATGGGACGAAAGCAGAGTTTATCCTTAGTATGTCCTTTCCTTTATCTATTAAAAACATGTCCAGTCCATTGATATACAATAAAAATAATAGAGGTGGCAATACAAATCCCTGCCTGACACCTCTCAGGGGGATGAAAATAATCTGTGCATTCCCCCTTCTGACCATACCTAACAGTTGCAGCTATCTCTGAATGCATTGCCTGTATAAAATACAAAAGGGTTTTATGCAATCATGTATCAGCTAATATGGGCCACAGATTTGATCAATTAACTCGGTCAAAGGGGCTACTTCTGTCCATGAATGCTAGATGGATGGTACTTTTCTTTGCCACCACATATTTAACTATCAACAACTTTAAGTTTCCTTCACTCGCCTGATACCATACTGACCTGGGCTTAAATTATTGATAGTTTGAGCCCATTCCTCCAACCTCCACTGAATAACTCATCCAGTCACCCAGATAATTGAGTTTATCAAAGAGATTGGTCTGTAACAGCTAGGATTCTGCGATCCAGTTTTTTAAAGAAGGGCACAATCATGGCACACTTCCATTCCTTTGGGATTTCTCTATCTGCATCTGCATTTAGGATATTAGTTATCATGGGGGCCCAAAATGGAATATTTCATTGATATAGATCCATTGGGATCCCCTGGGGGCCAGGAGCCTTGCTGGCAGGGCTGATCCTAATCTTCTCTTTTACTTCCTCTAATTCAAATATTAAGGGTATGGGGAACTTAGTAAAACCTACATCACCTTCAATGTGCCAGCTTATGTCACCCGAGTAAATATCATAAAATTGTTTTAACTACTGGTCCGATGAGATATTATTATTTATATCATCATCTGTAACTAAAGACCTAACCTTACCCATGACTGTTTGACAAAAGCACATTGAATCCCCCTTGCTGCAGGCATTCATTAGTCTAACCCATGTTTGTTCCTTTAGTGTGTGCTTCCTTTGTTTTATGGCCAGCTTGTAACTTGTTCTTGCCCGGATAACATCTGCTTTAATTTTTGGCCTGGTATTTACAGTCTCCCCATGCCACTTAATTGCTAGTCTGCAGTCTTGATCTAACCACCACGTTTTTGTTTGCTTTCATGGGGCGGAGACGGGCTTGATAATGTCCTTAATGTATTTATTAAGGGACCCAAAAGCTTCTAAAACCTCACATGGAGAAGGGTCAGTCCTAAGCAATGGATTCATAAGCAAATCCATATTAGCGCCAACAAGGGACTTAAATAACTTGGAAGTCTGTATATTGTGCCACCTAATTCTACACCACTTATCTACAGTGTTTAACCCAATTAAACCTGAGTTGCTATTTCTTGCTTCTCCCTAGGGTATTAATATTTCAAACACTATGGGGTTATGATAACAATAACTGGTGGATATAACATTGCCTGACCTCATCAGAAAATAAAATCAACGGTTGTTCCCTTGCCCCACCGTATGAAGGTTGGTTTATCAATAAAACCTCGCCCTACCAGCGAACCTAAATCAATAAGGTCAATGGGACCTCGAGCTCCTATCAGCAACTAGCCTCTGTCATCTGCCTCAACTAAATGGCTGTGTTGCGCTTTCTTCGTACATGGATTCTCATTTAGGCTTTCTTACCATTAAAATCACCACGAGTACCGAGTTAAAACTCTGTAAACATTGAAAGACCCTGGTTTCTAGGGTGTGCAATATTTTAAATAGTGCAGAGATGTGTCAACCCATATTAACCACTGGGTTATAAAAGTTAACTAAATAAATAAATATTCTGGAGTGCAGCACCCATATCACCTGGATCCCCTATGCTTGACAGGGATAACTGTGATTTTACATAAATTTGCTACACATACCAAAACAGATAAGCCTCCTAATGCTCTCCGTCCACCTCCACCTATTGCAGAGATGTGGAGGATTGATATCCCTCCTCAAAAAGGGTTCACATGCACAGGTTTCCAGAGTAAGATTACATCATATTGATTAATCAAATTTAGCCATACCGGGTCCGTCACCTCTGTAGCAACTCCCGCAACATTTTACCAAGGAAACCTAAAAATTTGATGCCAAATTACCGGTGGGTCCTGGATATTATTCTTGTTCATTAGAGTTAGTGTTTGTGGCAGTTCCCCTTACTAATTTCTTTTTACGGAGTCGGAGTCTTGTCCAGTCAGTCGTTGCTGTCCAGGCCAGCCAGCGGAAGATATTGGTTGGCCATAGGGATAGAAAATATATTCTCAGTACTTCTCTGGTAGTTCTGTATATATGATTATTTGTTTTCCTAAAGTGGCCATAGAAAAAGACCAGCGGTTCAAGGCTAATACCCTCATCTGTCAACCACGGAAAGTGTCCATTATAATGCAGGTATTACATTGCAATCCCTTTACAACGCAACTTTTACAATGCAGGTGCCTTTACATCGCATGCCATTATAATGCATGCCAATACAACCCAACAAAACACTGTGGTCCGGCACTATCCAACACAAGTCAACAAGTCAATTAGCAAGTGTAATGAAGTTCTGATAGAGTCCGTTCAGCAAGGCTTAAAAAGTTATTAATTCTTTTTCTTCACAAACAATGGTAGCATTCCAATACAACACATGCCATTACAACTGTTGATGGACGTTACAACGCGTGCATTACTCCACATTCCATTACAACTCATACCTTTACCCCTACTTGCTGTCCGGGGTGCCCTGGAAGTTGGAATAGTATAATTAACCATTCCAAATCCGGTGTGTGCAACAGTAGGGAAGGTGTTGGAGTTAAATCCAACACCTTCTACCCCTGCTGCAAGCCTTTCGCATTGTAACGACATGCGGGTAATGGCATGCTGTGTAACAGTTGTTTCCCCATTACAATGCATGCCATCACAATGCATTGTAAGGTTAGTAATGGAGAATTTTAGGTTTTAGGGTAGGTATGGGTTTTGGGGTAGTTGCTAATAGTAATTTCTACCCCTACGGCTATTCAACACTTTTCTTACTCTTACACTCACTGGAGTAGCAATCGTCATTTTTAACCCTACGCTATTCAACACTTTCCATACACTTGCACTCACTGGAGGTGGAATAGTAATTTTTACCCTACGCTATCTAACACTTATCCTACTGTTGAACAAAAAATTATTATACGTTGTAATAGTATGCGTTGTAATGGAATGCCTTGTAATGGTAGTTTTAAAAACTGCGTTTTAATGGTATGCGTTGTAAAATCATGCAATGTAATGGTAGTTGCGTTGTAAAAACTGCAATGTAAAAGTTTGCATAGTAATTGTTTGAGTTGTAATGTCATATATTTGTCAACTGCTGGGAGTGGACTAAGAAATAACCTCTTTGCCAGTGATGGGTCTCTGCAGATGACCACAATACGGTCCATTTTTCGCTGTTTTCTTCCGTATCCCAACCACCCTAACCTTCCGTCAAAAATAATATTCTTAGACCCGATTACGTTAAAATTAGCTTTTTTTTCAAAACCAATGGCAAACTTTATTACACGCTGCTCAGTAGATTTCTTCGACGATGAAGGTAACTCAGGGACCCCTGTCTTTACCACTAAAGATGGGTGCCCGAATCTTCCCTATCAACCCTATTATTCCTTACTGCCTTAGGTGAGTCCCCTTCTGCCAGACCTGAATCCCCTCTGCACTTGAGTTCTTAGATTGTTGTTTGGACAGGGGTTAGCCTCAACTCTTGAGGCCCTTGCGTAAGTGACTTCAGACCCCATCTTGGGCATATTACTACATAGAACACCCAATATTTTGTCTGATTTAGAAGTTAGGGCATCCACCATTAATTCTCACTTATATATCTTCTTGTACAAGGGAGCAATACATTTATCTATTAATTGTTTATGATCGTCAGTGTTCAGTTACCAGTTGATATAGTCCGAGCACTTATCAAGTTCTGTACCGGTGGCCTTAGGCTGCTCCTTTTTTCTGGTGCCCCAAGTGCTTGGTTTTGCTATTATTGGACAATTGTTTTGCGCTTACTTTCGACCACTGCTGAACACTCTTTCATTTAGGTGATCTACCCCAAAAATAGTCATCTGATCAACTTCAGGTGCTTCAGTTACTGAGGGGGAAATTTGTCAGCATGGCAGTAGACATAGCAATTATTACTCTGCCTGTTTATGGGCTGCATTGGTGGCTCAGACGCCCCACCCCATCGCCCAGACTCAGGCATCATTCAGCTATATCTCTTTCCTTCTATAATTCCCCCACCACTCTTGCCAAATAATTATCAAGTATAGTCATATTCCGGAGTGTAACTGGGCTTCCCTTTCCCTTCCCCTAATCTAGTTTGCGATTACCCATGGTGTCTTCTAAAGTTATCACCAGATAAACTAGATAAGAAAACCATGATGGATTTCACAGCCCAGCCTCTTCCGGGATCTGACAGGTGCAGATGGTGTTATTTTTCATATAGGTACCCCAATATAGACTCAAGTAGTCACCTTAACTTTCACCTATATTTTCCCCTACGATAACACTAAATAACGGTTCTTGGGACTGACCTTTTACCTGGTTATGATACTGCTTACAGGACATAGGTTTTTCCATGAAAACTAGCCTCATCCATTATGCATTAGTATTCTTGGAAACTTAGCAGGACTACCATCTCCTGCATAATAAGTATGTACAAGGGTAATTACTTCCGTCACCCTAAGTCCTACATGACACAGCATGGTATAACCACTGAGGGTACCACTTTGGGTATATAAATACCATATCTTGCTGAGGTAGTCAGAGGAGAAAAGGACTTCCATGCCAACACACTGACGCTGGATACTCAGGTTCCTGCACACAGATGCTCAAGCTCGCAGTGGCCTGTCACCCCTTGAGGGGTATCCACCTCGAGACTAAGACAGTGTCCCACAGTCTCTCACTTCAGGTAACGGGGTTGCCTTAATCCTAGAGGGATTCTTGGGTTTACACTCACATACATGGTAGGTACACTTAGGTACATCTAGTTAGGATTGCATCGTAGGAGTACGCATTTATTACTGTCTTGTATTTTATATACTTGTGTGAAGGGGTAACGGGGGATCAGGAAGAGGCTGTAGACGCCGTTTAGGTAACGAGGGTTTTATTTTCATATACAACTTTTTATGACGAAACGTCAGTCTTTCTTTAGCAAATCCTGCTGGATCCGTGATGGCTCTGTTGGTGTTCCTTTTCTCCGTGACTGGGTGGTTTTGGGGGCTTCTGGGTTGTAGTAGTGGAAGCTTCCTCTCTTGTGGCAACCGTAAGGAAACACAAAACAACAGGACCATTTTAGTGTAACGTCCTCGTACTGTTATTAACCCGAGGGGAACCAGGGGAGTGCAAGGACACAGCTGAGTTGTGCTTAGCTAAAGCGCTTAGTGAAGTAGTCGTGGGGACAGCCGTGAAAGGAGGTAGGGGATACACAAGGGAATCGGGTAACGGGAAAGATACCAGGAGGGCGTACCCTGTTCAATCGAGGCACCGCACTCCTCCTCCCCACCCAGCTCGAGAGCTTTTCCCGTACCTGTCGCAGCCACACTCCTCCCTCGGGAGTGTGGCAGGGCGCAGCACGGAAACGTTGGCCTCCTGGCTCGTCCGCTTCTCCACTTGCCTCGTCCTCTTCTCCTCCTAGATAACGCCGCTCTCCTCTCGACTCTTCTCCCGGTCCCCGTGTCTCTTCTCCTTTGGTGATGTCACACGCCGACTGTGGGAGTTCCGTGTTTTTCACCAATCTGGTACAGTTGACGTCACGGTGGGTTGGGCCGTCCTCAGATTCTTGCGTCCAGTTAAAGGTGCCGCTTGTATTTTCTTCTGTGTAGCTCTGCCAAGGGTCTTGCGCGTTCCGCAGGGAAGGAGGTGAGGAAATGGAATCAGTGAGCTGCCACCATTCCACCTCTTGTTTGTCCCCTTGTACGATGCGTTGCGCATTACACTCCTCCCCCCTGGAGTCTCCCGATCGGGGAGAAGAGGTGTCCGTGACAAGAAGTCCGCATTACTGTTGTCTTTGCCTTTTCGATGTTTCACTATGAATGAAAATGGTTGGAGAAACAAGAACCATCGGAGTACCCTGTGATTTTGCGATCAGTTTCTTTGCATCCATTGTAGAGGGGCGTGATCCATGAACAATATAAAGGTACGCCCCTCCAGATAGTATCTCAACTGATCAATGGCCCATCGAATGGCCAAGCATTCTTTTTCAATGGTTGGGTAATTCCGTTCACGAGGATGCAGCTTCCGGATAAGAAACAATATATGATGTTTGTGTCCATCTTCCCCTTCTTGAGATAATACCGCACCCAGTCCCGTATTGGAGGCATCTGTGGCTACGGAGAAGGGTTTATCGAAATCAGGGGGTATTAAGACAGGGCTAGACGTTATAGCCCTTTTGAGGTATTCAAACGCCTCCTTGGCCTCGTGAGAGTGCTGTGTCAATTGGGACGGTTTCGTAGTCTTCTTCAGCAGGTTAGTTAGCGGACTGGTGGCTACCGCAAAGTTCTCGATAAACCGTCTGTAGTATCCTATAAGGCCTAGGAACGCCCTTAGGTCTCTTTTAGTTGTCGGAAACGGGGTTTGTACGATAGCCCTCACTTTTTCTTCTTGGGGGCTATCACACCCTCACCTAGCAAAAACCCAAGATATTTCACCCGGGGATAGGCCGCTCGCGAATTTTTTGCATTCACGTGTAGGCCTGCCTCCTTGAGTGCCCACAAAACGTTCTGTAGGTGGACTAGATGTTGTTCCCACGTTTTACTAAATATAACAATGTCGTCCAAGTACACCGAACAATATGCGGTATGGCTGGTTAGGACAGTGTTCATTAGCCGTTGAAACGTGGCTGGGGCTCTGTGTAGCCCAAATGGAAGCACGTTAAATTCATACAGGCCTTCCTCAGTGGAAAAAGCGTTTTTTTTTCTGTCCTCTTCTCTCAGGGGTAGATGCCAGTATCCCTTTGTTAGATCTAGCGTGGTTATATACTTGGCCTCCCCTATTCTTTCCACTAGCCCATCTACCCTTGGTATGGGGTATGCATCAAAGGCTGATATGGCATTCAGAGCTCTAAAGTCCATGCAGAATCTAGTGGACCCATCAGGTTTCGGAACCATTACTATAGGAGAGGACCAATTGCTGTGTGAGGGTCTTATTACGCCAAGTTTGAGCATGTCTTGTACTTCTTTCTTAACGTCTAGTCTCCTGGCAGCAGGAATTCGGTAAGGCCTTTGTTTGATTATTTTACCCTCTTCTGTTTCTATTCGGTGTTCTGTCAAATGAGTTAATCCTGGTGTGTCAGAGAATATATCAGAAAAAGGATGCAGAGCGTTCATGAGGCCTTCTTTCTCATTCGAAGACAAGTCTGGGTTGACGGGCAACTGTTTTAAGGTGGATTGCTTCCCGCTTACTGGTAATCCAAAGTGTGCTGAGTTTGCAGGTGGCCCTATCCACTTCTTCAACAGGTTTATATGATACGTCTGTTGTCTCGTTGGGGATAGCTTTACCCTGTAAGTTGTGTTCCCTATGGTTTCTATGATGGGATATGGGCCTGGCCACTCGCTTTTGAATTTCTGGGTTGAGGATGGAAGTAACACCAATACCCAGTCTCCCTTCTCTAATTTCCGCCATCTCTCTCCTTTATCCTAGTGGAACTTCTGTTTTCGTTGGCTCCTTTCCAGGTGTGAATAAGCCAAATCTCTTAACTTCCCTAGCTTGGACCTCAGTTGTTGGGTATAGTCTAAGAGCGAACGGTGTTCCTCAGTGTCCCCCTGCCCCCATGCTTCCTTGGTTATTTCTAGTAAAGAGCTGGGCTGTCGGCCATACAGTAACTCAAAAGGGGAACAACCTATGCTACTTTGTACCTGTGCCCGCAGTGCATAGAGGGCCAGGGATAGTAATTTGTCCCAATCTTTGTTTTCTAGAGTCAAATTTTTTTTTAGGGTGGTTTTCAACGTACGGTTGTATCTCTTAACGAGATCGTCCGTTTGTGGATGGTATGCTGACGTCTTTATTTGGTGTAGATCCAACATCTTACACACTTCTTTCATCATTTTTGATACAAAAGGCGTTCCCTGGTCCGTGAGGATTTTCCTGGGAAACCCCACCCTGGAAAATAATTCCATCATCTTATCAGCAACATTTTTCGTAGTAGGGGCCCTTAAGGCGAAGGCCTCGGGAAACCTTGTATGGTAGTCCACTATAACCAAGGCGTATGTGTGACCCCTCGAGGTACGGGGTAGGGGGCCTATGAGGTCCATTCCGACCCGTTCAAAAGGTTTGCCTATAAGAGGCATAGGCTGTAGGGGCACTGCTTGGGGTCTGGTCATGTTTTTCTTTTGACATACCTCACATCTTTTACAATACATCTTGGCCTCCTTGATCTACAAGGAGGCCAAGCATCTGCCAGGCCAAAGAAAATGCAGCTTAATATTCTGTGTGGTTTTCTCCGCCCCGGAGTTTCCCGCAGTAAGATGCGAGTGGGCATAGTATAAGATCTGATCCCTAAAATCCTTAGGCACCACCAATTGGGGGGAATCCCCAGCTTTTCTGTCCCTGTATAAAAGGTCGTTTTTATGAAAACCCATGGATAGCTTACGGTGTTGTTGGACTGTGTGTCATGTGCTTTTTTCCAGACATTACATAGGGTAGTGTCGTTTGCTTGCGCGAACCTAAAACTCCTGTCCAGGATACAAGATTCTGTGGTTAATAGGGTCGGAAGAGGCTTTGCGAACCTTTGAAATTTGGCGCCAAACAGAGACATGAAGTCAGGATTGTCTACCCCTATTATAAGATCTTCTGGTAGGGAGTCTATTACTCCTACTTTAACCATAACTGGAGTCCTGTGGTAAGGTTCTATAGCAATCCGGGCTACCGGATATGGTTTTACATCACCATGTACACACCTGATGTGCACCGTTTCTCTGGGAAGTATCTGGGATGGTAACACTAGATTTTCCTGTACTACGGACTGACGGCACCCCGAGTCCAACAACCCCATGATATGTTTCTCATTGATTTTTATAAGTACATAGAAGGAAGGGCCCATCTCGGCAGTATACATGACAGCCCTTGGGATGTCCCCGACCTCCATCGGCTCTTCCTGTGGTTTCCGTCGTGGACACATCCTGGCTATGTGGCCCCATTCGCCACAGTCGAAACATTGTGGTCCTTTCAGTGGAGTGAAGTCCATCCTTGGTGGTCTAGGTTTCACGGGTGTCAAGGGCTCTTGTTTCTTCTTTTCTAGTTTTGGAGCTATGCTTGCTTTTAAGTTTTTGTCAGAGTCCCATGCAAATGTCCTGGGTTGGGCACGAGAGTAGTTAGTGGCCATTTCTATGGCTTGAGCCACCGTTAATCCAGAATGTTGTCCTAACCACCTTTGCGTTCCGTAGGGTAACGCTTCCATAAATTGTTCTAGTATGATACTATTCATGATATCTTCTTTGCTTCTCTGCTCTGGCTTTAACCATTTTTCGGCTGCCATTTTCAACCTTAGATATAGGGTTTTGGGGTTTTCACCTGAGATACCTTTTTCTTTGCGAAACCAAACCCAATATGCTTCGGGGTCCAGTCCCAGGTGGTCATGGATAACTTCTTTGATTTCGGCATAAGGGGTGTTACCAGCGTGGTTGGCTACTTGATAGGCTGCTTGCGCCTCCCCTGATAGTAGCGGGCCAGAAAAAACTGCCATTTCTCCGGAGGCCACCCACAAGCTTGAGCTGCTCTTTCGAAATTTGACAGGAAGGCATTGGGGTCTTCCCCATGTACATATTCCTGGAGGGAAACTCCCGAAGGGTGTGGCACTGCTCCTCTACGCTCCACATTTGGGCCAGGTGTCTGTACGATTTTCTGGAAGTTCTCGAGTTGGGCACTAATGGTGTTTTTAAACAGTTCTATTTCTGCTTCTGCCGTGGAAATTCGAGTTTGTCCTGTCCCTCAATGAGGTTTTGTATTACTTGATCCATCAGAGGTTGCTGTTGGGGGTCGGGTGATCCCACTTCTGACACCAGTTGTGAAGGGGTAACTGGGGGATCAGGAAGAGGCTGTAGACGCCGTTTAGGTAACAAGGATTTTATTTTCATATACAACTTTTTATGACAAAACGTCAGTCTTTCTTTAGCAAATTCTGCTGGATCCGTGATGGCTCAGCTGGTGTTCCTTTTCTCCGTGACTGGGTGGTTTTGGGGGCTTCTGGGTTGTGGTAGTGGAAGCTTCCTCTCTCGTGGCAACCGTAAAGAAACACAAAACAACAGGACCGTTTTAGTGTAACGTCCTCGTACTGTTATTAACCCGAGGGGAACCAGGGGAGTGCAAGGACACTGCTGAGTTGTGCTTAGCTAAAGCGCTTACTGAAGGAGTCATGGGGACAGCCGTGAAAGGAGGTAGGGGATACACAAGGGAATCGGGTAACGGGAAAGATACCAGGAGGGCGTACTCTGCTCTATCGAGGCACCGCACTCCTCCTCCCCACCCAGCTCGAGAGCTTTTCCCGTACCTGTCGCAGCCACACTCCTCCCTCGGGAGTGTGGCATGGCGCAGCACGGAAATGTTGGCCTCCTGGCTCGTCTGCTTCTCCGCTTGCCTCGTCTTCTTCTCCTCCTAGATAACGCCGTCCTCCTCTCAACTCTTCTCCCGGTCCCCGTGTCTCTTCTCCTTTGGTAATGTCACATGCCGACTGTGGGAGTTCCGTGTTTTTCACCAATCCGGTACAGTTGACGTCACGGTGGGTTGGGACATCCTCAGATTCGCGCGTCCAGTTAAAGGTGCCGCTTGTATTTTCTTCTGTGTAGCTTTGCCAAGGGTCTTGCGCGTCCTGCAGGGAAGGGGGTGAGGAAACGGAATCAGTGAGCTGCCACCATTCCACCTCTTGTTTGTCCCCTTGTACGATGCGTTCCGCGTTACAACTTGCCTGTATTCATTGTTTTAGCACGATGGTAGAAATCTACCATCCTTTTATGCTGTTAGTGCTTCCACTCATTTATATCTGTTTCTGTCTAATGGTTGATTCAGCACACCAATTTTACACTAGAATGACGCTGTTTCAATAAATGCTCATCGAAAACGTCCCCTCCATTTTTTCTGTGTATCTCTCTGAGACAAAGTGAGCACTAGTGACTGAGCAAAAAGTATCCTACTGTTTCCATGATCCTGAGGGATCAGAGTGTCCTGTTTGATAGTTGCCAAGAAGTATGCCCTCCTTGGTACGAGAGGTTTCTAGTGGCACTGTGAGCTACCTGGTATACAGGCCCCAGTGGGGGTGTCCAGAATCAGTCTGGACACCAAGCCTACACTGTATGCTGTCTAAACTCGCTGATCCTGAATAAGTTAATTGGAACTACACGAAAATGTGCCTGCTCTTGCCCCGTCTTAGCCCGGGCTGATCCAGGGCATGCCCCACACGCCTCCCACGCTATGGGACACTTCAGGTGGCTTTATGGTGCTGCAGCGCCTACCAATAACATTGTGACTCCTCCTGAGGCCAAGAACATAGGAATGACCTGTTGCGGCAGTCAGTGGAGGGTCCAGCACTGCGAGACACCTCCTATGCCTTAATGGCACTACGGCACATGTCAATTACGTTGCGGCCCCTCCTCGGCCGAGAAAGCAGGAAAGACGTGGTGCGGCAGTCAGTGTAGGGTCACGTGCTGCAGGATTCCTCCGGTGGCCGTATGGCGCTCCGGCACCTGGCAATTCTGTTGTGGCCCCTCCTTGGGCCTAAAAAGCAAGAAAGAGGTGGTGAGGCACTCAGTGGAGGGTCCTGAGATGTTGGACACCTCCCATGCCTTTATAGGACTTTGGTGACTGGCAAATAAGGTTACGACCACTCCTCAGGCCGAGAAAGAGCTGGTGCAGCAGTCAGTGAAGTTAATAAAGTTCCTGGACACAGTCCAGATGCTCAACCTGTCAGTAGAACCGAGTGCCTCTCCTTCCCAAGGCTTTTGTCTCCCTCTTTGAGAAAGTTCACAGCTCATCAAGGGAATTTTTTATCTTCTGGGTAACTGTTGTGTTCATATACATTTGTAACTTTCTTCTCACTATAAATAGTATTTATTAAATGTAACTTGATGAAAACAGAAAACATTCTCATTGGTATCCCGACGTTTCCTTATGCAAGCCTATTAAAACTTGTCTCTCTTTCCTCAAGTAACCTCCTTTTTGAAGGGCATCTACACAGTTAATTGTCTTGGTGCCAATGTTATACATTTTGAACATCTTTGCATTTAGAAATACATGATTAATTATTTTCCAGCACCACCATCTTGTATGTATGTGATCTGATGTAAAGTTATAATATTCACTAAAGATAAAAGATAACTTGAGGGTAAACCTATCTGACTGTGCAGAAGGACTGAGAAGGTATAGCATAAAAGGTAAATGCCTACCATCATGTTTGCTGTGTAGATTTTCTTTTACAATTATTTGACATTTTTCTGGGGTATGCTGCAATTTGTGCTGCAGTAGATTTACATGTTTGTATTATTGGAAATCTGAGAATGAAATATAACCCATGTTGCCTTTAGTAGTCACTTAACTCTGCATCATCAACTGTGCATGTATTAGGATCTACTCTGTATTCATCCTTCTTTGTGTATGTTTCTAATCAATTAACTCTGGTTTTTACTCCAGACCAGGCTTGTATATCCACAATGACAGAAAATTAACGTGAGTAAAATGAAATTATTTTTTCATAATGTATGAAACCTTTTATCTTAGCACCTTGATATTTGTGCCATGAATTTAACCCTTTCATTTCAATGACAAATGTGTCTCTTATTTCATGTTTCTGCAGATGCTGATTTTCTGAACTTGTTCATCTATCACTACACTTTCTTATTACTAACGTAGGTTTCTTCTGTTAAGACTTCTAAGCAGGCCTAGGGGGTCAGGGTGTTTCTACCCTGCCCCCTTTTCACGTTTATCGCATTTCTTTTTCTGTTTTCTTGTGCCTTGGTTCTACCGAGGCACAAGATGGCTGCCAACACTTCCTGGTTTGGAGTGTTGACAGACAGTTGACAGCCAATCAGACATATTCTACCCACGTGGTGCCGAGAATCTTTTTGCAGTCTCAAAACCTTTGTCAGTACATTTCTGGGGTGAGCCCGTACCGGGTGAGGAGGGCCTCTTTCATGTGGCTGTAGGAGGTTTGCTCGGAGGATGGTAGGTCGAGTAGGGTGTCCCTCCCTTCGCTGAGGAACCTACCCCACAGCCCGGCCCCCCAATCCTGCTCTGGAACTCGGTGGGAGGTCATGGCGACTTCGTAGGCCTTGACCATTGCTGGATATCATCGTTCTTGTAATATTCTTTGACCACATCCTTGGGGATGTGGACCTTGAGTTCCACCGGGGGAGCGGCCTCTCGATCCCCTGATGTTCGGTTGTCGTCGCTCCGGGCCTTCAGTTCGATCTCCTTCAGGCCGCGCTCATGCTCCAGCTGGAGTCATTTCCCTTTGTGTTCTCTCTGGAGTTTCTTCTCCTCCAGTTCTCCTTGCAGCCGCAACTGCTCGATGGCTAGCTTCTTCTCGGCTAGCTTGAGCTCTACTTCTATCTTCAGGCGCGCTAGTTCCAGCTCGTGGTTTCGGTTGCGTTCTCGGTCAGTCATCTCTTCTGGCGACAGACCTCTCTCCGTGCTGGGACTCCGCGTCAGGGACTCTTCTCTCTCACCCCCTTGGGTGCTGGTTTCGGCCAGCGGCCCTCTGTCTCTGCTGTCTCCTGCCGGCGGGAGAGGATGTGCTCCGGCCTCCACCCAGGCTGTCAGGGCTTTTTGAAAGTCTTCTTTGGTGCTTAATCCCGTTGTCAGGATATGGAGATCTTTGCAAAATTGCTTCAGCTCTCGATGCGTATAGTCTTCCAGGCGCTCCATCTGGAAGGTGGTCTCGTTGTCCGTGAGGCTCATGGTTTTTTTCGGGTAGTGTGCCAGTTGTACGATCCCTAGACGTAGGTTCTTATCGCGACGCTGCCACCAATGTTAGAAGGGGGCGATCTTGGAGGGCCAGGTATTGCTCACCCAACCACCCCAGGACCCACCTCTCCCACAGATCTTGCCGAGTCTTATCGTGAGGTCCTCCACGGGGAGGACTTCGAGTCTAGGATCGTACGTGCTGAGCTCACACCACCCTTACGAACAGACACCACACCGTTGGATTCTAGTAACAAGTTCTTTATATGTAGTAAAAAGAAAGTAGCACTCTTATGTACAAATGATCGAGGGATCACAAAGTCTTTGAGGATTCGGGAAGAGGGAAGCGGGACAGTCTTTAGCCTTTGGGCCAGTACGGGGCGTACCCTGTGCACAGCTCTCAATCCTCGAGCCGGGGTACGGGAGATGGTGGACGTACTGGCTGCTTCACTCACGTCGAGTCGGCTCCGGTCGTGATGGTAGCGATGATGGTCCAGCCGGACCAGAGTACTCCTCGAGCCGCGACGAGGTCAGCAGGGCTTAATCCGGAGAAGTTCCTGAGGAGCCGCGACAGCGTCAGCAGGGCTCAGATGGTACGAGTTCAAGCTTGGGCCGCGACAGCGTCAGCAGGGCTCCGATGGTCTTTGAGGTCGAGCCACGACAGCATCAGCAGGGCTCAGATGGTTCAGTTCCGAATACGAAGAGGGAGCCGCGACAGCATCCGCCGGGCTCAAAAGTTCAAGATGAGTTCTTCTTAGGGTTAGCCGCGATCAGATCAGCAGGGCTTCAGGTCCGAGATACAACTGCCCGCTAGTTGTGGAGCGGGCCTTGATATAGTCCAGGAGCCCTTTGATGTCCGGACCCTCGACGGCGGAGGTCTCATGCCTTGGGGCTGGTCGTTGGCGAGGTCCGGCGGTTGGCTCTTTGATCTCTTGGGAAGATGCGTCCAGGAATTCCCAGACGCCCAGCAGGTCTGGAGCCAGCACTCGGGGAGGCCAGAGGTGCGATCGAAACTGGTCCACAGGGGAGGGCCAAAGGTGTGACAGATACCAGTCTCTCAGGGGAGGCCGGAGGAGCCATCGAAACTCCCTGGCTTATCTCAATTGGGGAGCCCTTTACCCCCCAGCCGGGACTGGCGCGCCTTTGGAGTCTGGGCTTCGCTGGGGCCGGGGTCATGCTAGGCCCAGGGAGTCAGGGATCTCGGGAAGGGAAAATGGCCGCCGGGCCTTTGTGGGGCATGCAAGGTTTCGGCGTGGGGCATGCAGGCCTGGTCGCTGGGTACGGGTTCTGGGCGTTCGGGGAGCAGGACGACCAGGAAACTCGGGGGCCGCTACTCTAATGGGGTGCTGCGCAGGGAACTCAGGGTGCAGGGTGCGCTCACAGGGTGCAGAGGAACAGGGGCAGACCACGCCACGAGGCCGGGTCCAACAGGCACAGCAAAGAAAAGGTGAGGGGCGCAGCAGAGAACAGGTGAGGGATGCAGGAGAGAACAGGTGAGAGGTGATGCAGAGAACAGGTGAGGGGTGCAGCAGAGAACATGTGAGGGATGAAGCAGAGAACAGGTGAGGGTTGCAGCAGAGAACGGGTGAGGGGTGCAGCAGAGTACAGGTGAGAGGAGCAGCCGAGAACAGGTGAGGGGTGCAGCAGAGAACAGGTGAGGGGTGCAGCAGAGTACAGGTGAGAGGAGCAGCCGAGAACAGGTGAGGGGTGCAGCAGAGAACAGGTGAGGGGTGCAGCAGAGAACAGGTGAGGGGCTCAGCAAAGAACTGGTGAGGGGTGCAGCAGAGAACAGGTGAGAGGTGCAGCAGAGAACAGGTGAGGGGTGCAGCAGAGAACAGGTGAGAGGAGCAGCCGAGAACAGGTGAGGGGTGCAGCAGAGAACAGGTGAGGGGTGCAGCAGAGAACAGGTGAGGGGTGCAGCAGAGAACAGGTGAGGGGTGCAGCAGAGAACAGGTGAGAGGTACAGCAGAGTACAGGTGAGGGGTGCAGCAGAGAACAGGTGAGAGGAGCAGCCGAGAACAGGTGAGGGGTGCAGCAGAGAACAGGTGAGGGGTGCAGCAGAGAACAGGTGAGGGGTGCAGCAGAGAACAGGTGAGAGGTACAGCAGAGAACAGGTGAGGTGTGCAGCAGAGAACAGGTGAGGGGTGCAGCAGAGAACAGGTGAGAGGTGAAGCACAGAACAGGTGAGGGGTGCAGCAGAGAACAGGTGAGGGGGCAGCAGAGAACATACGAGGGGTGAAGCAGAGAACAGGTGAGAGGTGCAGCAGAGAACAGGTGAGAGGAGCAGCAGAGAACAGGTGAGGGGTGCAGCAGAGAACAGGAGAGAGGTGCAGCAGGAAACAGGTGAGGGGTGCAGCAGAGAACAGGTGAGGGGTGCAGCAGAGAACAGGTGAGAGGTGCAGCAGACAACAGATGAGGGGCGCAGCAGAGAACAGGTGAGAGGTGAAGCAGAGAACAGGTGAAGGGTGCAGCAGAGAACAGGTGAGGTGTGCAGCAGAGAACCGGTGAGGGGTGCAGCAGAGAACAGGTGAGGGGTGCAGCAGAGAACAGGTGAGGGGTGCAGCAGAGAACAGGTGAGGGGTGCAGCAGAGAACAGGTGAGAGGAGCAGCCGAGAACAGGTGAGGGGTGCAGCAGAGAACAGGTGAGGGGTGCAGCAGAGAACAGGTGAGGGGTGCACCAGAGAACAGGTGAGAGGTGCAGCAGAGAACAGGTGAGGTGTGCAGCAGAGAACAGGTGAGGGGCACAGCAGAGAACAGATGAGGGGCGCAGCAGAGAACAGGTGAGAGGTGAAGCAGGGAACAGGTGAGGGGTGCAGCAGAGAACAGGTGAGAGGTGAAGCAGAGAACAGGTGAAGGGTGCAGCAGAGAACAGGTGAGGGGTGCAGCAGAGAACCGGTGAGGGGTGCAGCAGAGAACAGATGAGGGGTGCAGCAGAGAACAGGTGAGGGGTGCAGCAGAGAAGAGGTGAGAGGTGCAGCAGAGAACAGGTGAGGGGTGCAGCAGAGAACAGGTGAGAGGAGCAGCAGAGAACAGGTGAGAGGTGCAGCAGAGAACAGGTGAGGTGTGCAGCATAGAACAGGTGAGGGGTGCAGCAGAGAACAGATGAGGGGCGCAGCAGAGAACAGGTGAGAGGTGCAGCAGAGAACAGGTGAGGGGTGCAGCAGAGAACAGGTGAGAGGAGCAGCAGAGAACAGGTGAGAGGTGCAGCAGAGAACAGGTGAGGTGTGCAGCATAGAACAGGTGAGGGGCGCAGCAGAGAACAGATGAGGGGCGCAGCAGAGAACAGGTGAGAGGTGAAGCAGAGAACAGGTGAGGGGTGCAGCAGAGAACAGGTGAGAGGTGAAACAGAGAACAGGTGAAGGGTGCAGCAAAGAAAAGGTGAGGGGTGCAGCAGAGAACCGGTGAGGGGTGCATCAGAGAACAGGTGAGGGGTGCAGCAGAGAACAGGTGAGGGGTGCAGCAGAAAACAGGTGAGAGGAGCAGCCGAGAACAGGTGAGGGTGCAGCAGAGAACAGGTGAGGGGCACAGCAGAGAACAGGTGAGGGGTGCAGCAGAGAACAGGTGAGGGGTGAAGCAGAGAACAGGTGAGGGGTGGAGCGGAGAACAGGTGAGGGGTACAGCAGAGAACAGGTGAGGGGCACAGCAGAGAACAGGTGAGGGGCACAGCAGAGAACAGGTGAGGGGCGCAGCAGAGAACAGGTGAGGGGCACAGCAAAGAACAGGTGAGAGGAGCAGCCGAGAATAGGTGAGGGGTGCAGCAGAGAAGAGGTGAGGGGTGCAGCAGACAACAGGTGAGAGGAGCAGCCGAGAACAGGTGAGGGGTGCAGCAGAGAACAGGTGAGGGGTGCAGCAGAGAACAGGTGAGGGGTGCAGCAGAGAACCGGTAAGTGGTGCAGCAGAGAAAAGATGAGGGGTGAAGCAGAGAACAGGCGAAGGGTGCAGCAGAGAACAGGTGAGGGGTGCAGCAGAGAACCGGTGAGTGGTGCAGCAGAGAACAGATGAGGGGTGCAGCAGAGAACAGGTGAGGGGTGCAGCAGAGAAGAGGTGAGAGGTACAGCAGAGAACAGGTGAGGGGTGCAGCAGAGAAAAGGTGAGAGGAGCAGCAGATAACAGGTGAGAGGTGCAGAAGAGAACATGTGAGGTGTGCAGCAGAGAACAGGTGAGGGGCACAGCAGAGAACAGGTGAGGGGTGCAGCAGAGAACAAGTGAGAGGTGCAGCAGAGAACAAGTGAGAGGTGCAGCAGAGGACAGGTGAGGGGTGCAGCAGAGAACAGGTGAGGGGTGCAGCAGAGAACAGGTGGGGGGTGCAGCAGAGAACAGGTGGGGGGTGCAGCAGAGAACAGGTGAGGGGAGCAGCAGAGAACCGGTGAGGGGCACAGCAGAGAACAGGTGAGAGGTGCACCAGAGAACAGGTGAGGGGTGAAGCGGAGAACAGGTGAGGGGTGCAGCAGAGAACAGGTGAGGGGTGCAGCAGAAAACAGGTGAGAGGAGCAGCCGAGAACAGGTGAGGGGTGCAGCAGAGAACAGGTGAGGGGCACAGCAGAGAACAGGTGAGAGGTGCAGCAGAGAACAGGTGAGGGGTGAAGCGGAGAACAGGTGAGGGGTGCAGCAGAGAACAGGTGAGGGGCATAGCAGAGAACAGGTGAGGGGCGCAGCAGAGAACAGGTGAGGGGTGAAGCGGAGAACAGGTGAGGGGTGCAGCAGAGAACAGGTGAGGGGCACAGCAGAGAACAGGTGAGGGGCGCAACAGAGAATAGGTGAGGGGCGCAGCAGAGAACAGTTGAGGGGCGCAGCAAAGAACAGGTGAGGGGCGCAGCAGAGAACAGGTGAGGGGTACAGCAGAGAACAGGTGAGGGGTGCAGCAGAGAACAGTTGAGGGGTGCAGCAGAGAACAGGTGAGGGGCGCAGCAGAGAACAGGTGGGGGCGCAGCAGAGAACAGGTCGGTGTTGGAAGGGGCAATCTCAGAGGGCCAGGTTATGCTCACCTGGTCACCCCAAGACCCACCTCTCCCACAGAACTTGCCGAGTCTTATCGTGGGGTCCTCACCGGGGAGGACTTCGAGTCTAGGATCGTACACACTGAGCTCTCACCACACTACGAACAGACACCACACCGTGGGATTCTGGTAACAAGTTCTTTATAAAAGCAGAAAAACGAAGAAAGCACTCTTATGTACACAGTGGTCAAGGGACCACAAAGTCTTTGAGGATTCGGGAAGGGGGAAGCGGGACAGTCTTTAGTCTCTGGGTCAGTACGAGGCGTACCCTGCGCACAGCTCTCAATCCTCTAGCCGGGGGGTACGGGATGATGGTCGTACCGACTGCTTCACCGCTGTCGAGTCAGCTCGGTCGTGATGGTGGTCTCGATGGTCCAGCCGGACCAAAGTACTCCTCGAGCCGCGACGACGTCGGCAGGGCTCGACCTGGAGACGTTCGTGAGGAGCCGCGACAGCGTCAGCAGGGCTCGGATGATAGCAGGTTCAGGCTTCAGCCGCGACAGCGTCAGCAGGGCTCCGGTGGTCTTAGAGAGGTCGAGCCGCGACAGCGTCAGCAGGGCTCCGATGGTCAAAGTTCAGCTCGAGCCGCGACAGCGTCAGCAGGGCTCCGATGGTTACAGTTCAGCTTGAGCCGCGACAGCGTCAGCAGGGCTCCGAGGTTCCAGATGATTTCTTCTTAGGGTCAGCCGCGATCAGATCAGCAGGGCTTCAGGTCCAAGATACAACTGCCCGCTAGTTGTCGGGCCGGCCCAGATATAGTCCATTCGCCCTTTGATGTCCGGACCCTCGTAGGCGGAGGTCTCAAGCCCTGGGGGCTGGTCGTGGGCGAGGTCCGGCGGTTGGCTCTTTGATCCTTTGAAAAGAGGGGTCCGGGAATTCCCAGACGCCCAGCAGGTCTGGAGCCAGCACTCAGGGAAGCCAAAGGTGCGATCGAAACTGGCCCACAGGGGAGGGCCAAAGGTGTGACAGATACCAGTCTCTCAGGGGAGGCCGGAGGTGCCATTGAACTGCCTGGCTTATCACCCTCGGGGCGCGCTTTACCCCCCAGCTGGGACTGGCACGCCTTTGGAGTCTGGGTTTCGCTGGGGCCGGGGTCACGCTAGGCCCAGGGAAACAGGGATCTCGGGAAGGAAAATGGCTGCCGGGCCTTGTGGGGCATGCAAGGTTAGGCGCTCGGAGCCGGGAGCGGGACGGGGACACGCGCGCCTGGTCGTGGTTTACGGGGGTTCGGGCTTATCGGGGGTGAGACGACCAGGCTGCGGGGTGCAGGCTATTCTTACCGGGGTGCTGCGCAGGGGGTTCAGGGTGCAGGCCTACGCTCACAGGGTGTGGGGGGACAGAGACGGGCCACGCCACGAGGCCGGGTCCAACAGTCGGGGGCGCAGCAGAGAACAGGTGAGGGGCGCAGCAGAGAACAGGTGAGGGGCGCAGCAGAGAACAGGTGAGAGGTGAAGCAGAGAACAGGTGAGGGGCGCAGCAGAGAACAGGTGAGAGGTGAAGCAGAGAACAGGTGAGGGGTGCAGCAGAGAACAGGTGAGAGGTGAAGCAGAGAACAGGTGAAGGGTGCAGCAGAGAACAGGTGAGGGGTGCAGCAGAGAACCGGTTAGGGGTGCAGCAGAGAACAGGTGAGGGGTGCAGCAGAGAACAGGTGAGGGGTGCAGCAGAGAACAGGTGAGGGGTGCAGCAGAAAACAGGTGAGGGGTGCAGCAGAAAACAGGTGAGAGGAGCACCCGAGAACAGGTGAGGGGTGCAGCAGAGAACAGGTGAGGGGCACAGCAGAGAACAGGTGAGGGGTGCAGCAGAGAACAGGTGAGGGGTGAAGCGGAGAACAGGTGAGGGGTGCAGCAGAGAACAGGTGAGGGGCACAGCAGAGAACAGGTGAGGGGCGCAGCAGAGAACAGGTGAGGGGTGAAGCGGAGAACAGGTGAGTGGTGCAGCAGAGAACAGGTGAGGGGCACAGCAGAGAACAGGTGAGGGGCACTGCAGAGAACAGGTGAGGGGTGCAGCAGAGAACAGGTGAGGGGCACAGCAGACAACAGGTGAGGGGTGCAGCAGAGAACAGGTGAGGGGTGAAGCGGAGAACAGGTGAGGGGTGCAGCAGAGAACAGGGGAGGGGCACAGCAGAGAATAGGTGAGGGGTGCAGCAGAGAACAGGTGAGGGGTGAAGCGGAGAACAGGTGAGGGGTGGAGCGGAGAACAGGTGAGGGGTACAGCAGAGAACAGGTGAGGGGCACAGCAGAGAACAGGTGAGGGGCACAGCAGAGAACAGGTGAGGGGCGCAGCAGAGAACAGGTGAGGGGCACAGCAAAGAACAGGTGAGAGGAGCAGCCGAGAACTGTTGAGGGGTGCAGCAGAGAAGAGGTGAGAGGTGAAGCAGAGAACAGGTGAGGGGTGCAGCAGACAACAGGTGAGGGGTGCAGCAGAGAACAGGTGAGGGGTGCAGCAGAGAACAGGTGAGGGGTGCAGCTGAGAACAGGTGAGGGGTGCAGCAGAGAACAGGTGAGGGGTGCAGCTGAGAACAGGTGAGGGGCGCAGCAGAGAACAGATGAGGGGTGCAGCAGAGAACATGTGAGAGGTGAAGCAGAGAACAGGTGAGGGGTGCAGCGGAGAACAGGTGAGAGGTGAAGCAGAGAACAGGTGAAGGGTGCAGCAGAGAACAGGTGAGGGGTGCAGCAGAGAACCGGTGAGGGGTGCAGCAGGGAACAGATGAGGGGTGCAGCAGAGAACAGGTGAGGGGTGCATCAGAGAAGAGGTGAGAGGTGCAGCAGAGAACAGGTGAGAGGAGCAGCAGATAACAGGTGAGAGGTGCAGAAGAGAACAGGTGAGGGGCACAGCAGAGAACAGGTGAGGGGTGCAGCAGAGAATAGGTGAGGGGCGCAGGAGAGAACAGGTGGGGGGTGAAGCAGAGAGCAGGTGAGGGGTGCAGCAGAGAACAAGTGAGAGGTGCAGCAGAGGACAGGTGAGGGGTGCAGCAGAGAACAGGTGAGGGTGCAGCAGAGAACAAGTGAGGGGTGCAGAAGAGAACAGGTGGGGGTGCAGCAGAGAACAGGAGAGGGTGCAGCAGAGAACAGGTGAGAGGTGAAGCAGAGAACAGGTGAGGGGCGCAGCAGAGAACAGGTGAGAGGTGAAGCAGAGAACAGGTGAGGGGTGCAGCAGAGAACAGGTGAGAGGTGAAGCAGAGAACAGGTGAAGGGTGCAGCAGAGAACAGGTGAGGGGTGCAGCAGAGAACCGGTTAGGGGTGCAGCAGAGAACAGACAAGGGGTGCAGCAGAGAACAAGTGAGGGGTGAAGCGGAGAACAGGTGAGGGGTCCAGCAGAGAACAGGTGAGAGGTGCAGTAGAGAACAGGTGAGGGGTGCAGCAGAGAAAAGGTGAGAGGTGCAGTAGAGAACAGGTGAGGGGTGCAGCAGAAAACAGGTGAGAGGAGCAGCCGAGAACAGGTGAGGGGTGCAGCTGAGAATAGGTGTGGGGCACAGCAGAGAACAGGTAAGGGGTGCAGCAGAGAACAGGTGAGGGGTGAAGCGGAGAACAGGTGAGGGGTGCAGCAGTGAACAGGTGAGGGGCACAGCAGAGAACAGGTGAGGGGCGCAGCAGAGAACAGGTGAGGGGTGAAGCGGAGAACAGGTGAGGGGTGAAGCGGAGAACAGGTGAGGGGTGCAGGAGAGAACAGGTGAAGGGCGCAGCAGAGAACAGGTGAGGGGCACAGCAAAGAACAGGTGAGGGGCGCAGCAGAGAACAGGTGAGGGGTGCAGCAGAGAACAGGTGAGGGGTGCAGCAGAGAACAGGTGAGGGGTGCAGCAGAGAACAGGTGAGGGGAACAGCAAAGAACAGGTGAGGGGCACAGCAGAGAACAGGTGAGAGGTTAAGCAGAGAACAGGTGAGGGGTGCAGCAGAGCACAGGTGAGAGGTGAAGCAGAGAACAGGTGAGGGGTGCAGCAGAGAACATGTGAGGGGTGCAGCAGAGAACAGGTGAGAGGTGCAGCAGAAAACAGGTGAGAGGAGCAGCCGAGAACAGGTGAGGGGTGCAGCAGAGAACAGGTGAGGGGTGCAGCAGAGAACAGGTGAGGGGTGCAGCAGAGAACAGGTGAAGGGTGAAGCGGAGAACAGGTGAGGGGTGCAGCAGAGAACAGGCGAGGGGCACAGCAGAGAACAGGTGAGGGGCGCAGCAGAGAACAGGTGAGGGGTGAAGCGGAGAACAGGTGAGGGGTGCAGCAGAGAACAGGTGAGGGGCACAGCAGAGAACAGGTGAGGGGCACAGCAGAGAACAGGTGAGGGGCGCAGCAGAGAACAGGTGAGGGGCACAGCAAAGAACAGGTGAAGGGTGCAGCAGAGAACAGGTGAGGGGCGCTGCAGAGAACAGGTGAGGAGAACAGCAAAGAACAGGTGAGGGGTGCAGCAGAGAACAGTTGAGAGGAGCAGCAGAGAACAGGTTAGAGGAGCAGCCAAGAACAGGTGAGGGGTGCAGCAGAGAACAGGTTAGAGGAGCAGCCAAGAACAGGTGAGAGGGGCAGCAGAAAACAGGTGAGGGGTGCAGCAGAGAAAAGGTGAGGGGTGCAGCAGAGAACATGTGAGAGGTGAAGCAGAGAACAGGTGAGGGGCGCAGCAGAGAACAGGTGAGAGGTGAAGCAGAGAACAGGTAAGGGTGCAGCAGAAAACAGGTGAGGGGTGCAGCAGAGAACAGGTGAGAGGTGCAGCAGAGATCAGGTGAGGGGTGCAGCAGAGAACAGGTGGGGGGGTGCAGCAGAGAACAGGTGAGGGCGCAGCAGAGAACAGGTGGGGGGTGAAGCAGAGAGCAGGTGAGGGGTGCAGCAGAGAACAAGTGAGAGGTGCAGCAGAGGACAGGTGAGGGGTGCAGCAGAGAACAGGTGAGGGGTGCAGCAGAGAACAGGTGAGGGGCACAGCAGAGGACAGGTGAGGGGTGCAGCAGAGGACAGGTGAGGGGCGCAGCAGAGAACAGGTGAGGGGTGCAGCAGAGAACAGGTGAGAGGTGAAGCAGAGAACAGGTGAGGGGCGCAGGAGAGTACAGGTGATGGGTGCAGCAGAGAACAGGTGGGAGGTGCAACAGAGAACAGGTGAGAGGTGAAGCAGAGAACAGGTGAGGGGTGCAGCAGAGAACAGGTGAGGGGTGCAGCAGAGTACAGGTGAGGGGTGCAGCAGAGAACAGGTGAAAGGTGAAGCAGAGAACAGTTGAGGGGGGCAGCAGAGAACAGGTGAGAGGTGCAGCAGAGAACAGGTGAGGGGTGCAGCAGAGAACAGGTGAGAGGTGAAGCAGAGAACAGGTGGGGGCGCAGCAGAGACCAGGTTAGGGGTGCAGCAGAGAACAGGTGAGGGGTGCAGCAGAGAACAGGTGAGAGGTGCAGCAGAGAACAGGTGAGGGGATTACCATAGTCAAGCCTCAAAGTGACCAATGCATGGACTAAGGATTTTCTAGCTGTTGATCCAGAGTCTTCCTGAGGCCCTGCAAGATGCCAAAACAGGTGCCTGCAACTCATCTAGTGTGGTACTCGAACGAGGTTTTAGAGTTAATCCATAACCCCTGATTCCCTACTTGTTCACTGGGTGAGGGTAGAGGGCCAAGCGTCTGAGGCCACCACGCCGAAGTCCATACTGACAGCGCTTCCCAACTATCAGCACCTCGGTTTTATCACCGTTCAATCTGAGACAGTTGCTAGCCATGCAGACCGCCAGTTCTTGTAAACAAGATGTGAAATTACTGGCTGCACTCTCAGCTGGCTGTGCCAAAGCCATAACCAGCTGGGTGTCGTCTGCATATGACACAACTTCCATCCCATATTTATCGGTAATCTCTGCCACTGGCGCCGTATAAAGATTAAAAAGGGTTGGGCTAAGGCTGGACCCTTGAGGGACCTCTTGCTTCAGGCTTTAGCTTTTGACCTTTATGGTCCCTGTGCTACTTGGAAACTATGATCATGAAGAAAGGATTCCAGCCATTCCCACGCCTTACCAGCCACTCCTCCCCTATTCAGACACTGCAGCAAAGTGTGATGCGCTACAGTGTCAAATGCGGCACTTAAGTAAAGTAAAATTAGTGCCGCCGTTTGACCCTCATCTACGTGTCTGCGTTGAGTCTTCGTGGAGAAGAGCGGAGCTGACTCCGTCAAGTGGAATGCATGGAAGCTAGCTGCATGGGATGGAGCAGCTTATGAGTGTCAATATGGGCTCTCAGTTGTTGATTAACAGCCTTCTCCACAATCTTGGCGAAGTAGGGTAAAAGCGAGATGGGGAGCAGGTTGTTTCACTGCTCCATACTGATGTTCGGCTTTCTTTTCAAAGGGAGCACCACTGCCTCCTTCCATGTTTTTTGGCACCCTACCTGAGCTATAAAAGAGTTCTAACAAGTGTCTGATATATGGCTCCAAAGTCTCAGTGCTACCCCTTAAAACTTTAGCCGGCACAGTGTCTTTAGGCAAGCCAGATTTAATACTAGTCGCTATCTTGCTCAGCGTGTCCCAAGCCGGGTCCCTATAGGCCACCAGACAGTCTGTGTATTTAAAATTGTAACATAGCCTGAAGGAAAAGGAGAGCAGACTAGTGAGAAATAGGATTTAGTGGCAGAGAAAGGGGGAGAGAGGAACAAAGTAGAAAAAAAGTAGGGTGCAAAAATGAGAAATGGGGAAGGGGTAATGCAGAAATTGGTAAGAGTGGGACAGAAAGAAAGGTAGCCAGAGGCTTTGGAGAACTGGGAGGGAGAACGGAGAATGGAAAACCGGTAAGAGAGAAAGCAAAGAACAGGCAGCGAGAGGCAAATTGAGACAAGAATGGGATGGGGAGAAGGAAAGTGGATAAACGTGGAGCGGGATTGATATGAGGAAGAAGAAAAAGAAGAGAAGGAGACGGCTAAGGCAGCTGGGGAGTGGAAGTAAAAAGGACAAAAGATATGTCAGAGAAGACAGCAAGTGTGGTATTGCAATGCTTCAGAAGTAGCGTCTCTGCATATCGACGTTGGGGTGTTCTATAAGGAGCCTTTTTCGCCATCTTGTTGTTTCTAAATGCTTGCTCTATGTAACCGTGCTCACCTGAACAAACTAAGAAGGAGAAGGGTGGAAGGTTGGTTAGGCCTTGCCAAGATCTGTAATCTTGCCAAGATGCAGGTCTGAGCAGATGGCAGCTGCAAGTGTGTAAATGACTGATCCATCTGTCGGGAGTATTCTCTTCACTAACACTTGCCTCCCTTCTCTTTTTGAAACTCAGGGGCAGCAACATTGTTGTGGTGCCACCAGGGCTTTAAGTTGAAGCCTTTTCAATATTACACACAGGCCATAGTTTCTGCTTATTAATCTTATGCAACTAACAACCATTGACAAAGCCAATAGTCCTTACTTGTAGGTATGATTTATATATTTTAAGAGTTTTATATAGCGCAAACTAGACCCGAGACAGTGGGTATCAGAGCGCTTTACATGAGCACCAGTTTTGATACAGGACACATTTTTGTCAGGCATGGGGAGATGAAGTGATTTGCCCATCATCGTTGTTTAGACTCGAACCCGGTTCCCCAGCTTCGTAGTCGACCGCTCTAGCCATAAGGCTACATCCTCTCCGTCCTAGCAGTCTAAAGGCAGTTTGACCAAGATATCTTCACTTGAACATTTTACTAATTTTTAAGACATCAAAAGCTCAATCGAAACAGCAAGAAAAGGCTCAAGATTAAGAGAAATTCTATATAAGGGTTAGAGAAATTCATTCATATGGGAGCACTCCCAGGGAAAAAAGATTATACTATCTCCCTGCAGATCACCAAGGGCCTGATCTACTAATCAATTCTCGTAAGCAACTGCATTTTATTACCGACTCTGATTGGGTCATACTCTCGAAAGCCCAGTAATAAGACACACTTGTGATAAAAAGCTGTCTATCGTGCTCCACACACACACAAACATTACAGAGTTATTTCACCAATGTTGGTCCCGGTTTGCAAGGTAAGGTATATGCTTTGATAAAATAAATTCTTGAAACATGAGCCAAGATACACAAATATTACGAGTGGGCTCTTACGTAAATTACAGGAGACAGAACACCAGCGGGCATATTTACAATTACTGGCGCATCCCTGCATATCAGCAAGGATGCGCCAGTAATTGTGCGCCGCAGCTCCGCCACCCTGGATGCCAATGCGGTGCACCATGGGGCAAAACAGCACAGATGCGTCACGCATCTGTGCCGTAAAAGCGGCGCATTGCTGGAGTTGAGCCGCAAGCGCGATGCAGCTCCAGCAATGCTTTTGGGGGGCCCTATCTTGTGAATGCTGCGTCAATACTTACGCCTCCTTCTGGCGCAGGGCTTTAGAACATGATGCATCTCCCAGATGTG
The DNA here is from genome assembly GCF_964263255.1 of Lissotriton vulgaris. Classification (NCBI taxonomy): domain Eukaryota; kingdom Metazoa; phylum Chordata; class Amphibia; order Caudata; family Salamandridae; genus Lissotriton; species Lissotriton vulgaris. The sequence continues at coordinate 2,144,157,625 of NC_141691.1, read as the reverse complement.
TCATGTTGTAAATACTTTTGAATGGAAAGCTGGGGACCCCTACAATATATTGCGTTTGCTATTCGTAGGGAATGCATAAACAATTTTAGAGAAAGAAAATGTATAGCAAACTCAATATAAATATACTGCCCTTAAACATATATCTATTTCTGAGTACTGTACAGCATCAAAAAAGAAGAACTTATTCTGAGACAGTGATATATCAAAATTATTTAGCCATTTTATTTCTGTTTTTGTCTTACTTCTTTTTATATTATTGATTCTTTTTATCTCATTTTTTCAGTGAAAAGCATATATAATTCATATAAGTTAACATTCAATTACATATATCAAACATATTCTAAATTAAACAGTGCAAACAAAAAACCAGACCAATACATTAAAGTGCTATACGATATAATCAGTCGATGGAAATTTAGATGAAGGCAATGCGGTGGAATGGAACTACGCGCGTTTCGGCCAGAGGGCCTTCGTCAGGTGACTGTCATTCGTAAGTTACAAACATAGTGATGTGTAACACAAACCTAAACAGAAAAAATGTATATAAAAAAGTACATATAAGTATGATGCCAATCAATGATGTATTTTACAATCTGTACAGTAACTATAGGGTCAGTGACTATTACATTTCAGAATACATATATATATATATAGCAGCAATGATCTCCTATCAATCTATACAATTACAATATCTTGTACTATGTTGCCTATTATTTGAATCATTTTAATTTCATATCTAACTTGGTATTTCATACATTTCATTATCAGAGCCATTTTTTATTGTATGTCTCATTAGAACATTCTGCCTCAAGTATTCCATTCCTTTACATCCTTTATTTCTAGTTATATTACATTTCTCCATTTAAAAACCTACTTTCTGAATATTCGATTTAGGGAAAAAGATGAGAGACGAGACAAGCAAAACAAAGAGATATAGATAAGGTAAAGGTGGTATTTAAATTTATGTTTATCGACTTTGCTAGGTTAATAGAAGCCAGCTATTTACTCACATCAAATAAGTCTGGTGACGCACTTAGTATTTGTATTCCCTAAGGGAGTTGATTATCTCAAATGGCGACGACTTTGTTAAAAACTGCAAAAAGGAACTGCAAAAAAGAGAACACACGATCTTATTTATACACCAAGAGGATTTGTTTAGCGGTACTGTGAGCCTAATGGCCTTTCATATAGTTATACCTGATAACTTTCTTTCGATGCTCCCTGTTGTTGGAGATTTCTCGTGTAGTACAGAGGTTTGATTATTCGTCTATATGCATTAATTGAGGATTCTTCCTAGTTATATTGCTGTATGGTGGCCTAAGGTTAGACACAAGATGATTAGCCTTTAAACACTATAATGTTTCCATCTTTTTTAATCAAATGTGTAATTTTTTATATATATAACACTTTCCTATTTCCACAATAAATACCGTTTTGTGTATATAATAATGAATAAGATGCCAGCGAGTAGCGCTAGATAAAACTGAGACTGAACTAGTTTCCACTAAGGCCTAAATTGTCGAGTTACACACCCACCAGGGTCCAGGAAGTTCATTTTACTCACACCTTAATTATACTTTCATCAAACAAGTTCATTTATTCGATCACTGTTGTTGGACAGGCCACATGAAGGGCCACTCTCCCCCGGCCCGACCAGGCCCGAGCCCGGTCACGCAGGTACCCCACACCACCATTACACGTCCTCCGTCCCCTCCGGGACCCCTACCCTCGAACATGTCGACCTCGTGGGCCTGATCCACTGCCGGCCTGCGCGCCCATCCTGGGCGCCATCTTGGACACTCCACCACGAGGCCGCCTGGCCCCAGATCGACCTCAACCCTGGGCCTGGCCAGGTCTCAGACATCCCGGCACCACCATCCACCCAGGAGGTGAGCGGGCTACTTGGCAAGTCACTGGGGGAAAGAGGTGTCGATGGCTCTCCCCCGCCAGGTGCCGCTCGCCCATCGCCTCCCCGGGCGCTGGCTCCACCCCCCTGCTGGGTGTCTGAACTCCCTCATCCCGGACCTCCCGACCTCCAAGTGCGAGGGTCCGGACATCAAAGAACACCAGCCCTATAACTGGGGCGGCTCCAGAGCAGGAAGGCAGTTGTATCTTGGAGTCGAGATACGCAGAGAAGAACTCATCCTTGACGGACTACTGGCCCTGCCATAGCTCTGTCTCGTGCACCATCGTCTTGCCGGCTGGCGCTGCCGCAACCTTCGTAACCTTCATATCCTTCATCGTCGTCGGGACCTGCTGGCGTGGCCGCGGACCGTTTGCATTCACCATCTTCATCGGGACCTGCTGGCTCCGCCGCGGACCGTCGTTTCCTTCGTCCATCTCGGGACCTGCTGGCTCCGCCGCGGCCCGATCATCTAGAACGCCGAGCTCGAGGATTGAGAGCTAGTTTCATCTTTTGGTAACAAGACTGTCCCGCTACCCTTTTCCCAAGCCAGAGACCAGAACCGAGGGGACCCCTGAGTCCAGACCAGATTCCATCGTAAACTTAAAGAATTGCCTATAAAGTCTCGTTGAACTTTACCCTTGTGTGGTGTCCGTCTGTGGGGGGGAAGTTACTTGTCTGTACGATCGCTGGAGACGGCTCTCCCCGGAGACCTCTCCCCTTATCCTCGGCCGACCCTCCCGGTCCGTCTAACATTGGTGGCCAGCGGCGCGATCCGAATCACCGCATAACCGTACAGAGAGTAGCTCACCCCACGGCGAATCACGATTTCAACTAAAGAAAGCGGATCAACGGAGAAATTCCAGATGGAGAAATTGGACGAGTACAGCCATCGTGAACTAAAGCAGTTCTGCATCGAACTAGGTATCGCTACCACCGGACTAAGTACCAAAGACGATTTTAAACAGGCCCTAGAATCTTGGGCAGAAACCGGGGCTGCCGGAACCTCGGACCAAAGCATCGCAGCAAAAACCACCACGGCCCCTGAGGAGCGAAGAACGGGTCTCTCGCAAGACGAGATCCAGGAACGAGAGAAAACCCGACTACACGAGCTGGAAATGGCCCGGCTCAAAATGGACATTGAACTTAAATTGGCCGAACAAAAAATCAACTTAGAGCACCTGCGTCTCCGAGAAGAAAGAGAGGAGAAACAGAGACAAAGGGAGCTCGAGGAAAAGAAACTGGCATATGAGCATGAGCGGAAACTAGCTGAGATCGACCTACGCAAGCAGAATAAAGAAGTAGGGGTGTCCGAGCAACCCCACACCCCAGGGGCAACAGAGAAAAAGGTACATATCCCCAAGGATGTCGTTCGAGAGTACTTCCGAGAGGACGACATCCAGCAATGGTTTAAGGCCTATGAAATCGCTATGACTGCACACCGGATCGATAGAAGCGATTGGGGAGCCGGTCTATGGGGGAGATTCCTCAATGAGGGCCGCGACGCCCTGCTGCAACTCCCGGACCACCAGATGACCTCCTATGACCATATGAAAGCTGCACTCCTCACCCGCTATGGCCTCACACCCGAGATGTACCGTCAGAGGTTCCGAGACTGCACCCGCATCCCGGGTACAACTTGGGTGGACTATGTAAACTACTTTAGCCGAGCCTTCGAAGGCTGGATCAAAGGAAGCAAGGTCACAACCTACGAACAACTGTTCAATCTTATGGTCTGGGAGCATCTGTCGAACAATTGCTTCATTGAACTCCGCCAGCACCTCCTCGACAGCAAGTTAACGGATCCCCGGCAGCTCGCAGCCGAAGCTGACCGGTGGGAAATCACCAGAGTGGGCCGAAATGGGTCCTACGAACAAAACCGGAACAACAGTGGTCAACACCGTCCCCGAGGAGGAGGAGGAGGCCAAGGACGCGGAAAAGACAACGTTCCGGTCACCCCCGCTACCAGCACCACCCCCCCGGCCAACCGGGGCAGCACCCCGGCGCGACCGGGATATCGAGCCAATGTTACGTGCCATCGATGCCAACGAGTCGGACACTATGCAAACGACCCCAACTGCCCCCAGTACCAGAGCCCAAGACCCCGCCAAGTAGCCGCTGCTGCTCTGGGGGAGGAACAGATCTCAGAGGAACAGGAGGAATATGAACAGGAACACCAAGAATGGGAGCCAGCCGCCATGGCTCTAGCCTGCTTAGGGGGGAGAGACATGGTTCCGCGGGTCCTCCTACCCGCTAACACCCAGAAGTACAGCCAATGGGTGAGCATCAATGGACGCTGGGCCGAAGCCCTTCGTGACACTGGGGCCAGTGTAACAGCCGTCCGCTGTCACCTGGTGACCCCGGAACAATATCTACCGAACATTCTCTGCCCTGTACGTTCAGCCGATAACTCGGAAAGTCTGTGTCGGATGGCCTGCGTCCCCTTCGAATGGGGAGGGGTCTCCGGCATGTTAAAGGTAACGGTCCGAGATGATGCCCCCGTAGACTGCCTCCTGGGGAATGACCTTGAAAGCTCTCCGTGGGCAACCGTAGAACGAAGAGAACACCTGGGGATGTTAGGCGTCCCGGACTGGGCGTGCGTCACCACCCGGTCCATGGCCGCCCGTGCCAACCCCCGCCCAGAGGAACCCGAATGGCCGGCGCCACCGCCTCCGGTCGCCCCAGCCGAAACCACCGACCGTGACGTCCCCCCAGAACCAGCTCAACCTCCAGACCTCGCTAACCTCGACCAGTGGCCTCAAGAGGGGGGGCCCACGCAAGAACAATTTCGCCAGGAACAGAAGACCTGTCCCTCCCTCGAGGGACTCCGCCAACAAGCGCTCGCCCAAAGTGCAGGGGATACCTCCGGAACGCACTGGGTCTACTGGGACAATGAACTGCTGTACAGTGAGCAAAGAATCGCGGAGCTGGGGGCTAGCCGAGTACTGGTGGTGCCCCTCCGTTTTAGAGACTTTCTGCTAAACCTGGCCCACGATGTCCCCCTGGCGGGACACCTGGGTCAAGATAAAACCTATAGTCGTCTGGTGACCCACTTCTTCTGGCCCAAAATGAGGAACGATGTACACCAGCATTGCCGATCTTGCCCCACGTGCCAAGCCAGTGGAAAGAGCGGCCGCAAACTAAAAGCCCCCCTGCAACCTTTTCCCGTGGTCACCACCCCGTTCGAGAGGGTCGGGATAGACATCGTGGGACCCCTGGACCCGCGCACCAAACAAGGCCATCGATTCATCCTGGTGCTAGTGGACCACGCCACCCGCTACCCCGAGGCTGTTCCCCTGCGAACTGTGACAGCCCCGGTAGTCGGCCGGGCTCTGTTGGGGATCTTCTCCCGTGTGAGCTTCCCCCGAGAAGTCGTCAGCGACAGAGGCACGAACTTTATTTCTAAATATATGAAGTCCCTCTGGCAACAGTGCGGGGTTACCTACCGATTCACGACCCCCTATCACCCTCAAGGAAACGGACTCGTTGAGCGGTTCAACCGCACCCTCAAAGGGATGATCGGGGGGTTGGAAGAGCCCCTCCGTCGCCAGTGGGACGTGCTGCTGCCGTGCCTCCTCTTCGCCTATCGAGAGGTTCCCCAGAAGTCCCTGGGCTTCAGCCCGTTTGAACTACTATATGGACACCCAGTGCGGGGGCCACTCAGCCTAGTCAAGGAAGGCTGGGAGATGCCCCCTCTAAAGAACCCACCAGATGTTTTCCGATACCTCCTAACCCTCCGCAACCAGACCCGGCAGTTCAGAGAGCTGGCAAAAGCCAACCTAGAGGCCAGTCAAGAGGACATGAAAAAGTGGTATGACCGGAATGCCTCCTCCATCGAATTTGAACCTGGGCAACAGGTATGGGTGATGTCCCCCACCGAACCCTGCGCCCTGCAAGACAAGTGGACAGGGCCCTTCAAAGTAGTCGAGCGCAAGGGTCCTGCCACCTATCTCATCGACATGGAATCTCCCCGGAACCCCCTCCGGGTCCTCCACGCTAACAGACTGAAACCCCACTTTGTGCGTTCAGAACTCAGCCTCCTGATGGCCACAGACAATGGGGCTGAAGAGGACTCCGAGCCCCTCCCTGACCTCCTACGGACTCAGGAGAAAGACGGCTCCGTGGATGGGGTCCGACTCTCGGAGGCCCTCACCCGAGAGCAACGCCAGGAGTGTCGAGTCCTCCTGTCACAGTTCGCCAGCCTGTTCTCCCTCACCCCAGGTGTCACTTCCTGGTGTGTGCACGATGTGGACACAGGGGACAGCCCCCCTATCCGCCACCGGGCCTACCGCGTGCCAGATCGGGTACGGGCCTGCATCCAGGAAGAGGTAGCAAGAATGCTCACGCTCGGGGTCATCGAGCCCTCAGATAGCCCCTGGGCCAGTCCTGTAGTACTGGTCCCCAAAGCAGCCGCCCCTGGCACCACGCCGGAACTCCGGTTCTGCGTCGACTACCGGGGCTTAAATGCGGTCACCAGAACAGACGCACATCCCATCCCCCGGGCAGATGAACTAATCGACCGCATGGGAGCTGCCCGCTACCTCAGTATTTTCGACCTGACGGCGGGCTACTGGCAAATCGGCCTCACCCCCCGGGCCCAAGAACGTTCTGCCTTTTCCACCCCCGATGGCCATTACCATTTCAAGGTCATGCCCTTTGGCATGAAGAATGCCCCAGCAACCTTTCAGCGGCTCGTCAATCAAGTCCTGGCGGGGCTCGAAGGGTTCAGCGCCGCCTACCTAGATGACATCGCTGTATACAGCCACCATTGGACGAGCACCTCCACCACCTCCGAGCCGTGCTACAAGCCCTTCAGCGAGCTGGCCTTACGATCAAGGCCAGCAAATGCCAAATTGGTCAAGGGTCTGTAACCTACCTCGGACACCAGGTGGGAAGCGGCCTGGTGGCCCCTCTGCAGCTCAAAATTGCCGCCATCTAGTCCTGGCAGCCCCCCATCACCCAGACCGAGGTACGAGCCTTCCTGGGCCTCACGGGCTACTATCGAAGGTTCGTGAAAGACTATGGTACTATAGTGGGTCCCCTCACGGAACTCACGTCAAAAAATCAACCCAAGGAAGTCAACTGGACCCCAGAGTGTCAAACAGCATTCGAACAATTGAAAGCCGCCATGTGTTCCGCCCCTGTGCTCCAGGCCCCCGACTACAGCCGGGAGTTCGTCGTCCAGACGGATGCCGCCGACCATGGCATCGGGGCAGTCCTGTCTCAAGTGAACACCGAAGGCCTTGATCAGCCAGTGGCCTTCATCAGCAGGCGACTCCTACCACGAGAACGACGCTGGAGCACCATTGAGAGGGAGGCCTTCGCCGTGGTATGGGCCCTCAAGAAACTCCGGCCCTACCTCTTTGGCACACACTTTCGGGTGCAGACCGACCACCGACCCTTGCAGTGGCTGATGCAGATGCGGGGAGAAAACCCGAAGTTACTACGTTGGTCCATCTCCCTCCAAGGGATGGACTTCACAGTTGAACATCGGCCTGGGCCAGATCACGCCAACGCGGATGGCCTGTCCCGGTTCTTCCGCCTCGACGAGGAGAGTCCCCAAGAGGATGGGTAACTCTCCCCGCCTTCAGCTGGGGGGGACGCATGTTGGACAGGCCACATGAAGGGCCACTCTCCCCCGGCCCGACCAGGCCCGAGCCCGGTCACGCAGGTACCCCACACCACCATTACACGTCCTCCGTCCCCTCCGGGACCCCTACCCTCGAACATGTCGACCTCGTGGGCCTGATCCACTGCCGGCCTGCGCACCCATCCTGGGCGCCATCTTGGACACTCCACCACGAGGCCGCCTGGCCCCAGATCGACCTCAACCCTGGGCCTGGCCAGGTCTCAGACATCCCGGCACCACCATCCACCCAGGAGGTGAGCGGGCTACTTGGCAAGTCACTGGGGGAAAGAGGTGTCGATGGCTCTCCCCCGCCAGGTGCCGCTCGCCCATCGCCTCCCCGGGCGCTGGCTCCACCCCCCTGATGGGTGTCTGAACTCCCTCATCCCGGACCTCCCGACCTCCAAGTGCGAGGGTCCGGACATCAAAGAACACCAGCCCTATAACTGGGGCGGCTCCAGAGCAGGAAGGCAGTTGTATCTTGGAGTCGAGAGACGCAGAGAAGAACTCATCCTTGACGGACTACTGGCCCTGCCATAGCTCTGTCTCGTGCACCATCGTCTTGCCGGCTGGCGCTGCCGCAACCTTCGTAACCTTCATATCCTTCATCGTCGTCGGGACCTGCTGGCGTGGCCGCGGACCGTTTGCATTCACCATCTTCATCGGGACCTGCTGGCTCCGCCGCGGACCGTCGTTTCCTTCGTCCATCTCGGGACCTGCTGGCTCCGCCGCGGCCCGATCATCTAGAACGCCGAGCTCGAGGATTGAGAGCTAGTTTCATCTTTTGGTAACAAGACTGTCCCGCTACCCTTTTCCCAAGCCAGAGACCAGAACCGAGGGGACCCCTGAGTCCAGACCTCCTTGTACCATTCCATCGTAAACTTAAAGAATTGCCTATAAAGTCTCGTTGAACTTTACCCTTGTGTGGTGTCCGTCTGTGGGGGGGAAGTTACTTGTCTGTACGATCGCTGGAGACGGCTCTCCCCGGAGACCTCTCCCCTTATCCTCGGCCGACCCTCCCGGTCCGTCTAACACCTGTTCTCCTTTTCTTATTATTTTCTAATAGAACCACCAGGTAGAGCCGTCTGTTTCTTTTTTGCACTAGAGGGATACCAGACAGTGATTAGAGTTATATACCGATTTTAATTAGGGATTATTTCATTGTCGTATATCACATACACTATAACAGATGTTACCTTACAGATATCCTGTAGAGCAATTGTCTATTTCGACGGTCTTGCGGGACGGATAATCTAAAATGTAAAGTTTGTGCAAAGAGAACGTTGATACTATTCATCCTTGCATCTACACTATAGTTATATCCATATATTGTTTATATCGGTGGCCTAGAGACGTACCTTCGTTTTGATGTGACTCTTTTTAATATGGGGTCTGCTTGTCTTCACCTCCAGGTATATCAATCAAATAGTATGTTTGAAAGCCCGATATTTATAGGTCAACGTACCTTGATAAGTCACCGCTGATAGTTTTCAGCTGGTCCACATCCATATGGCGCATTTCTATGACGTATGTCTCTGTGGACGGAAGTATTCGTCTCAGTATCTGTAGATACTTTAGAGAAACAAAAGACGGACTAATTTGTAGTTCTTATTTACGTCTTTCATACTCTAAGCGCAATGGAAGATAGACTTCCGTAATTGAGATATTTCTTCAAAATTAGCTTAGGTATTTTTCAATCGAGTATAATTATACAACATTCACTGTTATACTATACTTTTTGTAATGTTCCTGTTTTTAATAAATATGTTTACAATTTATTAATTAATCTCGTCTTTTATAACTACATTGTGTCAGTCCACGAGTTACGACGTCTCCATAATTTTATGTCTTTTTATTCTAATAAAGATGTGTCATTCATTAGGATTACATTGTGAAATCGTTTATACATTGAAAGTAGTAAACAAATCCTCATTTCCTTTCATATTGATCGTAAATGTACTTTATTCATTCCGTAGAATGATTCTCTCAAGAGACATTTCTGTACCTCAAATGCAAACAGGAAAGACCCTCATATGATGGCTTGTTGCCAAGGGATTTCAGAATTTAAACCTGATCTTACTGTGTCCAAAGTAAATATCCAATATACTTCGCGTTTACGACGAATTTTATCTACATTAATGCCGGGTTTCGCCACAATTTTTTCTAACACTACACACTGTATTTCTTCTGGTTTATGGTCATTTTCGACATAGTGAGCTACTAGGGGGGCGTTCGATTTTTTAGTTCGAATCGCTGATTTATGTTCAGTAACTCTCGTACATACTGAACGTGAAGATTCCCCGACATATCCTTTGTTACATGGACAGATTAGTAAATGGATAATATTTGTAGTCTTTCAGTTTGTCATGCATGACAAAGGAATAGAGATGTTATTAAACTTCAAGTCCTCAGTCTCAATTGCTTGTGGGCAAATTTTACATGTTCCACACTTGTGGTTTCCTATTACCGGAGCCCCGGTAATTATATTTCTTTGACTTTTATCTTTCTTTATTGACATCCTTGATCTAACGACTATATCCTTTATATTTTTGTTTTTTTTATATGCAAAGAGAGGTTTTGGAATAATTTCATTGCTGGTTTTGTTAACATTTAGGATATGCCAGTTGGAATATAGGATTTGACGAATCTGATTATTGAGGAGGGAATGTCTTGTTACAAACACCAAACTAGCATCTCGCTTATCGTTGGTGCCTGTAAGGAGATGCTGGCGATCGTAATATCTTGCTCTTTTGTACGATTCGCGTATTAATCTGTGTGGGTAGCAACGTTCTTTAAATTTCTCCTTCATTACAGCAGCTTTCTCATCATAGTCAATTAATCTAGTACAATTCCTCCTTAGTCTGAGGAACTGACTAAAGGGAATGCTGTCTTTTTGTGATGTAGGATGAAAGCTGCTGTAATGAAGGAGTGTGTTTCGGGCAGTGGGTTTAACGAAGAGATCCATTATTAGTTGTCCTTCGTGATGTTTAATCTTTAAGTCCAAGAATTCTATTTCTGAGTTGCTTACTTTTTCAGAGAATCTTAAATTAGGGTCGCAGGCATTAAGCCATGATATGAATTCTTGTAAAACATCTTCATTATCGTCCCAAATGAAAATGATATCATGGATATACCTTGACCTGTAAAATATCGATTCAAAAAATGGTGCCACCTCGTTAAAAATATATTTTTCCTCAAAATGTGCCACATAGATATTTGCAATTGTTGGTGCGCAAGAAGCGCCCATACTAACTCCTTTAGTTTGTTTATATAGATTCCCTGCAAATTCGAATATGTTGTTTTCCAAAATAATGTTAAGGCAGTCCAAGATAAAAGGCATGTTACAGTCGATATTGAAAGACTCTATAAACCATTTGGTGGCTTCTATGGCACACTTACACGGAATATTAGAGTACAAACTCTCTACGTCCAATGTCACCATCCATTGTCTATGGGCATTAAACTTTGTGCCTTCAAATTGAGTGATCACATGTCTAGTGTCTTGAATGTATCCCAGTATTTTTCCAACATGTGGACGCAAAATTGCGTCTAGATATTTCGAAATAGGCTCAGTCACACTTCCTATGGTGGTGACAATTGGACGCCATGGCGCATCTTTTGCGCCGCCGCTGTGTCACAAAAGTGATGCAACAACAGTGTAGAACAGGCGCAAGGGGCTTGTAAATCTGCCCTCAATTTGTTTTTCCGTTCTTTCACAACAGGTTGCTCAACAGGCGTTGGGAGGAGCAGAAACAATTAACACGTGGAACTGAGTGTACTAGGCAAATGTATTACTGTCAATGGAACTCGAGGCAAATCTGACTATCAGCGTTAATAATAAAATGTAACTTGGACCTCTTCCCAGCCCTATATTGTTAACAAATAACATTTCAACAAGTGCATGGTGAGAAAATTGTAAACAAAAGAATGCAGCTTTTTGGTTACCTGTGCAAATTATTAACTGAATTTCTTCTCTGGGAAGCATGATGCACAAGATTAATACAGGCACGCTGATCTTAATTGGTGCTTATCACCCGTCCATGATATCTAAGCCAAGAGCCAAACTGGGTAAGAAACAAGCACCGATAGGCTGGTCTTTGATGGCATGCTGTCCTGTGAGCCCTTGTGTGCATGATGTTACTTGTGCCATATATCTGGATGCAATGACAGAAACGGAAAAATACGAGTAGGGTGGCACGCTACGCTAAGCACAGAAAGGTATAAATCACCCCTCAGCTGCTCTCTATTAAGTAGAGAAATGCAGCTACTCTACAAACACAGCGTGTGCTTTTCACGTCGTGTTTGTAGAGTTGCTGCATTTCTTTTCTTAACAGAGCTGGGCTGCGGGGTGATTGTGGGGCTTTGTTAAAGTTTTCAGGTTATTCACAGCGCCCGTCTGGGCGCTGTGATTCACAGCCATGTGTCTTTGGCTCACAATGCACAGCGCTAGTGACACCAGGGCAGTTGTCGGTAGTGTATGAACACATCTGTAACGATGATCCTTTTCTGTCCGCAAAGTTTCCAGGTGACTTCCTCTAAAGCCTCCCCTAGCGTGCAATGATATGTAATCTGCCTTTGCATACTCGATGTTCAGTTCCAAATTTGAGGTCTACTAGAGCACAGCCTAGGCTGAGAGAGGTGTAGGCCAGAGGCAGCGGACAGCACAGGCCATTCACCGAGAGTCGACGGAATAGGTTGGTGGCCCTACCGACCTGCGTAGTTTAGGTTCAGTGGCACCACTTGTCCTCCTGTCACCTTCGTGACTGAGACCCATCTTTGTTCCAGACTGAGCCGCATATTCCTCTTATTCCTCTCTGTGCGTCCACTGGTGAGGACTCGGCCAATCGTGATTTGTGACTAGGTGCTGGATGTGAGACCTACTGGTCTGCAGGGTTGTCCTAGTGCCTCATCCACGGTTCGCCAGATGGCGTTGGACAGGGTTTGTGGCAGCACGGATCGCCGTATGGCGTTTGACAGGGTTTAAGGCAGCATGGCTCACCGGATGGCATTGGAAAGGGTTTGTGGCAGATTGTGTAGCAAAAAGCGCATATTGCACTATGCCTCACTGATCGAAGGTTGTCTCGGGTTTGGAGCTTGCACAGGCACGTGGTGGGCCCTCAATGACACACGCCGGTGATGGATGCTGATTAGTGTGGCATGGCTGCGTAGGGTCGGGCATGACGGGTTCATGGTCCAGCGGACCGAGGTATGTGAGGTCATGGGATCTCAGGCAACTCCGCTTACGAGGATAGCGTCGGCCTCGTGGCAGGGTGGGAGGCACCACCCTGGCAGAGCCGTTGGGATTTCCAGAAGAGGACAATGCCCAGGGCTACGTGCTTTTTATTCACAACCCTACTCTGGCCTGGCGCACGCCGGCCCATCCCACTCTGCTCACTCTTACGTGTGGACATGTGACAAACTCTATATAGGCAAGACAAACCAGGAAGCCAGGCAAAGGATGTCGCAACATAAATCCAGGATAAAAAGAAAAGTCCTTACAGCCCCCCTTGTCCAGCATTGGATTGATCAATCCCATGGAGAAAACGATTTCAGATGGACAATAATATCCAAAATTGAACATGACCCGAGAGGCGGAGACGTGGAGGCCAAACTGAGACAGCGAGAAGCTATGCTTATTTTGAAATTCAACACTACCATCCGAGGTTTAAATGAGATGTCTGAATTATATAACTTATAATTGACTCAGGCTTCCTATGTAGCTGTAATCACAAACGGGTTATATAGAATCTTCATCTACATCCCCACGACGATGTGTAACCGTGTCAAAGCCGATTTAGTAGTTCGAAATATTATCATTTATTTATTGGCTCTTTTTTGAGCCCCACATTCACTCAACCGTGAGCAGTGTCCATATATTTAATTATCACAGTGTATTTGGTAAAAAAACTACAAATCCCAGTAATATCGCTACGTCGACCCGGAAACGAGTTTCAATATATACTGGAGGACCCGGAACCAGTGACATCGCTCTCACTCTTGAAGGCGACGCATATTGGAGGAGACTCTTAATTCATTCAAGGTAACAAATGGGGCGTAAGCCATTAAACCCACTGTGTAACTTGAGTGTGATTTGGAATGACAGTGCGCCAACCAAGCCCGGAATTTGATTTATTACGAACGATGCTCTAGAGTCTAAAGTAAACACGTTAAGGGGATTTGAACGCGGCCGCCAATGACCGACTTCCACGAGGCACTGCTTTAAACTATGTGCAGCGGGACGTTTCTTGACTATTAATACACTCGAGTTAGCGATAATATTCCTGAATGAGTGTTGGAATTATAGTGCGCCAATAAAGCCCGGAATCTGATTTTTTAGGGTGAATGCTTTAGAGTAATAAGGGAACACGTTAAAGTGATTTGAACGTGACCGCTGCTGGCCACTTTTCACGAGTGTCGAGTCGCCTTTTGACTATTTACACACTTGAGTTATCGGTAATATTCCTTTAAACATTCATAGGGTAATCTTGCCCTGAACAATCTCTTTTTCAGAAATAATTATGAGACACTGCAAGGTTTCGGACAAACGACCTGACGGACGTTAAATAATCGGACTTCAACGGCTCTAGTTGGGAATGCTGAAACAAGCATCCAAGTGAGTATAACAATCACAAGGGGTTCCTTGTAAAAATGAAGATTGGAGTTGAACTATTAGTTATTCAGACCTGTTTTTTATCTTGATTTTCAGCAAACAGAAAGCTAAGACTTCAAAAAGCGATACAGGTAGGCCCAGAGTGTGTGCAGAACCGAGTAAAAGTTGAGAGTTTCTCAAGGTGATGACTGACAGATTGTCATTTTATTTATGTCTTCCAGATTAATTGTGTGTGGTCCTGAAGAGCATCCCTATATTTGAAAGGGATTCGAAACGCGTCGACCTTGGTGTATTTGTTGAGTTTATAGACCAATCATTTTTTGAACACGTGTTGAAAATAACAAACTGTCGATGGTCTAGATGTTGAATGTAATTGTATCGTTGTACTCTTCCATTTAGTGGATTAGGCTATACCTGCGATTATAACTAGGAACTACGCAGGGCCTAATATATAGAAAAATAAGAATATTTCTCACTCAAAATTTTCCCCCCACTACCATTCTATGTTGTCTATCGTCAATTTATGTTTCTGAACAAAACGCCTAGAGTGTAAAAAGTTTGTTCCTCCTAATTGTCTTCACCCCCGAATCACACAATCCTTGTGGTAAATCCCCTACATCTTAATACTTTCCATTCCTCCATCATGCCAAAAATTAATAATGTTTATATAAAGCTATTGTTCAAATTTGATTTTTGATAAAACAATAAAATAATCCTGTTCTAAGACTTTGAAATAAAAATTAAATTCATTTTCTACTCGATTCCTGACTGAAAGTGTGGTCTTTGGGAATGAGCGATTGTTAGCTCATTAGCCTGGGTATTCATTGAACTGTTGCACAGTACTGGCAATCTGTTTTGTTTATTGCACTCTTACGGGTGGGGCATAACAGGCAACATTCCTGCAAGGAACCCCACTGGCTGGGGTGAAATGGTTGCGTCCACTGTCCACTACACTCCATTCACCAGAGGTGTATGTCACCATGGATATGGGTGTTGTCTGCATACTGCGGTTTGTTCAGTACTTCGCCGCCACTCCTGGCATTGTGTACTCTCACAAACATGTTTGGACTGCATTCTTCACAGATGCCTGGTTGACACCTCTCCCCACATTCTGCTATGGTGTGGCTGAGGTCCCATGCCATAAATTGTTCATGTTCATGGCTTTCCCAGGTTACCATTGTGAGTTGTCATGTTGTGTCTGGAGTGTGGGCATGTTGTTGTGCATGCTGGTTGTGAATTTGTGATGTGTGCATTGCCAGAGTGCATCCGGCTATGGCATGTAGTCCTTGCGTGGTCACCAGCGGGTCCTGCACATTGTGTTGGCCATACGGGGCCGGGACGCCAGGATTATGGTGATGTCCAGGACAGGTCTGGGGGACTTGGATGTGGCTGGCTGTGAGACTCCACCGACTCTGGCGGTTGTTGTTTGGGGTGTGCCCTGGGCCAACAGGTGGTGCACAGCCAGCAGCTTGGTGTGGCGTGGGATGTTGGTTGTCCGCTGTGTTGGAGCCGTAGGCCTGTTAGGCGATGATGCGTAGGATGGTTGTCCCTTTCAACATGTATTGGACAGTGACATTGTCAGATGTTGGGTCTGTGAGGCAGGTGCGTTTCCTGTGGGGCCACTGTAATTCTCTGCGCTGCCCCTGTGGTGGTCTCTTGGGTGTCCGTGCTGCATGTTCAGTTGCTCCACGGCATCTGTTGCCCTTCCGATGAGACCTATTGTGGTGCAGACTGCCGTCCGACTTTATTCCAGGTCAGAGCAGGTGCAAAATTCCTGCTACTAACGTGTCTTATCGCGTGTTTTGTGTTCTTATTGCCGATCTGTCTGGTCATTGTGAATGTTGAGGTGTGGTGTTGTCGCAAGTTTTTGCACGGGAACGCCTACTCTGCATCTCATTAGCGATAGTTGCTGGGGTCCTCTGTGGCGATGTTTTTTGTGGCTGCTATCATGGGAAAAACGGCGCTGTTAGCACCTGTTTGTGAATAGTGGGGATGTCTTGTTTCGTTGCAAAGGACTGATGAATTTAAACAATGTCTGTAAGAATTTCCGATACCCCTTCATTCCTGTGTGCCCTTCTAAATCATCCGTTCACTAACTAGATATGCAATGTATGTTTGTATGCTCCATATCAACTCCTTTATTTGGCACATCTTGTCTATATGAATGTTTTAAATATTGTGTTGTATTCTTTTATGGTTGCTCAACCGAAATAAAGATATTGAAATTAATAGTGGGGTAAATTTATCAAGACTTTGGTTGCGATAAAGTGCAGTTAATTCCACAATGGCTCCTTGTAAATATGCCCCTTAGACTTTAATTTTGAAAGAACTTCAGTGGCCAGTAGTAGTGAGGCTAAGTCTACCTAAAGTGGTAATTATTTCAGCACTTTGAAAAGTAGTGCGGACATGGCTTTTTCGATAAAACAGTGTCAAGGAAAAACAAGCTTAGCAAAAGCCAAGAGGTCGCGATATTTCACTAGTATGAATTTGTCTTCTCTGATTAACGAGTTTGCTTGAGTTGTGGGAGCAGGGCCAAAGCTAACTTCACCAGAGTCCCCCACGGAGGGAGCCAACAGGAAGCACACACACCTATTGGCAGTGAAACACAATGACTCTCATTCAGCTGCTGCATGCTTGTCCTGGCTGTAAGCAGATGCAAGCCACAATCAAATGCTTCTTCGAATTTGTGGATCAGGCAAACATTTCTTTGATGATTAAACAGTTTTCACCTTTGTATAGTCTTGTTTGTATCATCAATGCAGCTGGTCGGAAGCTCTCTGAATAAAGCTTTTCTGTGTTGTTGGAAATGGCCTTTTTTGCAGGGTTATCCCTAAACTTTTCGCTTTCTCCTCCTATTTTTTCCTGACCCGTGTGTGTTGGTTTTAGGACTGTGGGCACTTTACCACTTCTAATAAGTGCTAAAGTGCATATGCTCTCTGTGTAAACTTTGTCATGGATTGGTATTTTCATGATTGGCTATTTGATTTATGTGTCAGTCCCTATTAAAGTAAATGTAAATGTAAATATGCACTTCTATAGCGCGACTGTCGCTCCAAGGAGCATCCTGGCGCTTGTAGCCCGTAGCCTAGATGGAAGGCCGGAAAAGTCAGCTCACACATCTATCTCATCTAAACAGAACACTATGTCTAAACCAGAGTCATACAGATCGAGTCTGGAAGGTTGAAAATCCAAGTTTTCAGGGCCTTACGGAAATTCTTCTCAGCAGAGATCAAGCGCAAGTTGGGAGGAAGTTTATTCCACGCTTTTGCGCCTAGTGTTGCGAGAGATTTCCCTCCTCTAGTTGAGAGTCTGAATTTAGGGGTCTGTAGTAAATTCATGTTGGCTGATCTTAGGGAGCGTGTTGGTGCATACTGTTTGAACCAGGGGAGGAAGTATTTAGGTCCTTTTTGGTGATATGCCCTAAAGGTAATCAGTAAGATTTTGAAAAGTATGCGTTTGTGAATAGGTAACCAGTGTAGGGCCTTGAGGGCGGCTGAGGCAGATGACCTCCTCGGCCATTTCAGGACCAGACGGGCAGCAGCATTTTGGACAACCTGCAACCTATGCAGGACAGATCGATTTAATCCTGCATATAAGCTGTTGCAGTAGTCCAAGCGAGATGTTACAAGTGCTACTGTCACCGTCTTCCTGGCTGTCAGAGGAAGAAAATCAAAAAACTTTCTAAGCCCTCTGATGATGTTGAAACAAGACCCTGCCACTGCCCCTGCTTGCTGTTTGAAAGATAGGGCACTGTCAAATCTAATCCCTAGGTTCCGGGCCGCAGTGATGGTGTCCGGGGGGGACTCCACCCCCAGTGGCGACCATAGGCTGGGGGAGAAAGGGTTTTGCGGGCCGAAGGGTATGATTTCGGTCTTCCCGGCATTACATTTGAGATGGTTGTCACGCATCCAAATGAAAGTTGCAGTGAGGCAGGCTTTTAGATTTTCCTCTGCCTTTCCATTCTCCCTGTCTAGCACAAGAATGAGCACTGCGACTGCCAAGGCCTATAAAACAAATGCTGTTGGTGGGCTGCAGCAATGCATTGTGCCACCCACGCAAACAGCCGATAAAGTGTAGCTCTAGGCTGCCATTGCAGAGCCTGTGCGCAGTCTGGGGCTGCCATGTCGACTTGGCAAGTGCACACACTTGCAAGTCCCTAAACCTTCCCTTTTCTACATGTGAGTCACCCTTAGGTAGGCCCAAGGTACCCCTATGGGCAGGGTGCATTGTATGTGAAAGGTAGGACATGCCCTGGTGTGTATGGCATGTCCTGATAGTAAAAAATAAAATAGGCTGTAATTCACTATCGCAAGGGTACCTGTTCCCCATAGGCCAGAGTGGGCAGTTTGATTATAACATCCTATAATCCTAACTGACTGAGGGAGCATGGTAGAAATTCGAGTTTAGTATGCCTGAACTCAGAATGATAAAATACATATTTTAGTGAAGTTGGTTTTAACATTCTGTGTTTGAAAATACCACTTTTAGAAAGTAGGTATTTTCTGACTTAACCATCCAGCCTGTCTCTGCTAGGTTATGTATTAGCTGTCTGGTTTGTGAGTGACAGGGGCTGGGGTGGCTCCAGGAGGCAGGGTGAGTCAGCACAAGGCTGAATAGACCTATCCGCATTGGAAGTGGTGGGAGGAGTCGCACTTGGGCCTGAATAGGGCTATGTCTGCCTTCCACAATGCTGGCTCCACCTCCTATGGTGCGTCTGATGACCCTGGCCCACACTGAAAAAGGAAGAAGGTGCAGACTGGCAGAATGCACACAGAACTGGTTAGAACTAGGTACAGGACCCTCTGCCTTCAGAGGACAAAGGATTTGCTGGTATAAATATTGGGGCCCAGACCCCAGGGATTTAGATTACTTCTGAACTAAGGAACCTGCCAGGAAGAAGGACCGGGAAAGCTGGTGTTGGAGTACAGCCCCAATACTGCGTGTTGAGGGGTTGGCCTGCAGTGGTTGCGTCTGTCTCGGGCAGTGAAAGGACTGGACTGAAATTTCTTTATTTTTGGTGAGTATCTCCAAGGGCCTGAAACCGAGCTTGCCTCCTGTTAAGAAGTCTCAGGGACTGCAAAGACTTGACTCGCCTCTGGGTACCACTCCTGGAACCGCTGTTTCAGCTGCCACAGAGAAGACAGAACCTTGACTGACTCCATCATCCGACTCCGTCGCTGGCCTTGTGTCCTGAAGGCACCGCAGGCCGCACCGTCTCGCCATGCACTGAACGCCTTGGTCTCACCAACGCTGTCTGCATGATCGTCACCGAGCCGCTGCCTGCGCCGCATCGAGGGGCACAGCAACCATCACCGCCTCGCTTCACTTCGCTGACCTGATGTCACCTTCACGGTCACCGCTGGAGCAGCACCCGTGACCGCCTCATCATGAACAGCTGTTCGGCTCGGCCAGCACCAATTCCCGCCAACCGACTCTGTCACCTGCACCACAACCTGTCAGCACCACATCGAGCACCATCTCGCCCTGCACCACCAGCCTTGGTCTCACCGACACTGTCTGGACGATCGTGACCGAGCCGCTGCTCACACTGCATCGAGGGACACTGTACCATGCAGAGCTTCCACTTTGCATCGCAACACGATGGATGCCAGGACCGAATCGCACCTCCATTTGAGCCGCCCTAAGAAACATAATGTTAATGAGTCTGTCCCACTGCTGCTGGCCTGTACCGACGCAGTCAGCTGGAACTGCAAGACTGTTCTTCTCAGCATCGGGATAGACTCGGACCGAGCTACCAACTCGTACGAACTGTGTTTTCAATGTATTTTTGCCATTTCAAGACATCTGGTGAATTAACTATTTCCAAAGTACTCTATTGTGGATCTGTATCGTGTTTGGTCTTGTCTTGAGTATATACAAATATTGGATGTTTTTCTAAACTGGTGTGGTGTCCTTTTGTAGTGTTTACATTGTATTACTGCTGATTATGTGCACATGCTTAACACACTGCCTCTAAGATAAGCCTGACTGCTCATGCTAAGCTACCAAGGGGGTGAGCAGGGGTTATTTTAGGAGTGTAACTCCCTTATCCTGACTAGAGTGGTGGTTTCTGCCTGGCGTTGGTGTATACCTTAGCCAACCAGAAATCCCATTTCTAACAAGTGTGTTGAAAGAAGCCGGGTTAACACAGCAGGGTCTTAAACCCCACATCTCACTGCACCCCATTTCCATGAACTCTATTTTGTTTCTCAAGAGTGACTCAAATTAGCCACTCTTTAATTTAAGTACACAGGTAAAGCATAGCTGTTAGAGGCTTTGAATAAATATGGATTCTTGGAAGAACTAAGGGGCTCATTACGATGGGGGAGGGACCGCCAGCCGGGCGGGGGCGGGTCCTCCGCCATCTGACACCAATTTCCCCTCCGCCATATTATGATAACGGGGGAATCCTCAGGGAAGCATGGCGGATGCAAGGAACATCTGCCACGGTTCAGCAAGGGGGTTCTATTCCACCTGCCTTGCTGACCCTAAACATAGTGTCATCGGTACATATGCTCCTTGTCATGCAAGACCATCTTAATCAATGTATTACCTTGTGTTCACTATATATTAAAAGTATTCAGTATCAAGGGGCCGATTATGATGGCGGACGTACCTGAGTCCGTCCGCCACCATAGAGAAGGAGGGACCGTCCGCAGGGGCAGCGGCGGTCCCTCCGTGCATATTAGGATGTGACCGCCACCCTGGCGGTCACATCCTGTATTTTTATCATTGCGGCGCCGCAATGATAAAAAAGTAAGTTGTGCATTTGCATGCACAAAGCGGCAGGCACCTCACGGTGCCTGCCGCTTTGTGCAGGCAAATGCAGGGGGGTACTATAGGTACCCCCCATGTGCACCCCCTACCCCCCCTTCACCCCTGGGGGCCCGCAACGGGCCCCCAAACACAAATCCGTATGCCTTTACACAGCGGAAATGCCGCCGTGTAAAGGCATCTTTCCGCAGACATCCTAATATGGCTGGCGGTGTCTGATAGACACCGCCAGCCATGTTAATGCTTTTCCGCCGCGGGTGGAATCCGCCCGTGGCGGAAAAGCGGCGGACAGATAGTAAGACCCACCAGCCATCCTAATATGGCGGTGGGTCTTTCAAGGCTCCCCGGCGGATTTCCCGC
This sequence comes from Lissotriton vulgaris, assembly GCF_964263255.1. Lineage (NCBI taxonomy): Eukaryota > Metazoa > Chordata > Amphibia > Caudata > Salamandridae > Lissotriton > Lissotriton vulgaris. The sequence continues at coordinate 2,144,136,352 of NC_141691.1, read as the reverse complement.
ATCCTCCGGACCGGCGGTGGCTTCCGCCGGCCCGGTGGATGCGGGAGATCCGCAATCGTAATAGGCCCCCAAGTGTTTGCTATACATTGTATCTAGTATCAGGTAATAGTCAAAAATACACTTATGGTATCCTGTACTCACTTAGCTATGAGTAATCATGGTTCTCTGTTTATTGTGCCATTATTCTACTGAATGCGTTATATTTAACTTAATGTTTCCTGAGATTCAAGTAACACAAGTTGCTACACGTGTTAACCTTCCGCTTAGTTTCCCGGTGGTGCGCGTGGAAAAAAGAGTAAAATCCAAAAACTGCCAACACTTGGTCCCATTGAAAGCAGCCCTTACCTGTCCTCCTTGTTCCCTTGGGCCTGCGGCCCTCCCTCCTCCATCTTCCTATTCCTCTATTGGCCGATCAAGAGATCTATTTGGAGAGAACGAACTAAATATATTCCAAAGGAATTTTGGACCTTCCCTTTGCAGAGCTTTGTGAGCAATGGAAAGTGCTTTAAATTTAACCTGCTTGCAAACCAGGAGCCAGTGAAGATCCTGGATGCCTGTCGCTACTGACTGATATTTGGGAACATCCAGGATTAATCTGGCGGCAGCATTCTGTACCTTTCTATGTAGTCTGGCTTGAAGATTCATATATAGGCCATTACAATAGTCCAGTTTGGACAAGACTAATGGGAACGCAACAGTTTTCCTGGTGTTTCTGGGAATAGAATGAAGGGAAGAAGTTTTCTTAAGGTCTTGATAGTGAAAAAAGAGGAGGACACAACCTTAGATACCCGGGTCTTGAACTTGAGTTTCTCGTCCATAACGAAGCCGAGGTTCTTGGCTTTTGCTTCTGGAGTAGGAGGAGGGCCCAGATTATCTGGCCACCAGGCAGGAGACCAAGGTGGAAAAAGGTTGCCAAACAGTACCACCTCTGTTTTATTTGAATTCAATGTGAAGCAATGCTTACCCATCCAGTAAGTAAGTAAGTAAGTAAAAAATATTTGTATTTGATCTGCTAAAATCATAAAAAGAGTGGCACATACCACTATGATGAAAACGTCATAAAACAGGTACAGATAAAAATGACATTAAAACATTTTTAGTTATCGAACCCTTGTGTGGAATGGAACCAAAGAGCAGCGGTTTATCATAACAGCAATGAAAACATGTCCATGGTGTCTGGTGAAATTAAAATGTTGATGCCAACGGAAAATGTCTTAAGTCAACATATTTCCGTTTCCTGGAACATTTGCAGGTGAGGTCATGTTTGTGCCTAGGGCTTGTCATAGAAAGAGGCTTTGAAAGAAAGAGAGTACAGAAACAGTTCTGAGAAAGACTTAGGCTGGAAACTTTATACCATACTGCCAAGTTCTTATTTTGGTGTTCCAATCTTTCCAAGGTTTTGTGCTGTTTCTTTCTTTTCTAGTTCTTGTGCTGCTAGGGACCCATACAGTTACTCAGGGCAATCATACAGTCATGTAATTTTAATGAATGATTTACATCCTTATCCACCGCGGAGATCACCAACTGGGTATCATCAGCATAGGATGTGGGGTTCAGATTGAAACTTCTAATCAGTGGGACAAGTTCAGAGACATATATGTTGAAAAGCGTCAGGCTCAACGAAGAGCCCTAAGGGAATCCACAAGCCAGGATATATTGTAAGGATTTAAACTGACCTAAGTGAACTGATTGGGATCTCCCTGATAAAAAAGATGTAGAAAGAGAGAAGTCTTTTCCTCCGATCCCTACAGCATTCAGGCGGTGGACCAAGAGACATTGCTTCACTGTATCGAATGCTGCGGACAGATCGAGCAGAATGAGGGCGGCTGGACCTCCGCTGTCTAATGTCATGCACATTTCTTCCTCGGTTTTTATCAAAGCAGTCTCAATGCTATGATTTGCTCTGAATCCAAATTGACTGTCTTCTAGGAGTTGATTTCTTGAAAAAAAACATCTATTATTTTCTCTATGATTTCAGCCAGCAGCAGGAGTCTCACTATGGAGCGATAGTTAGCAGGATCACTAGAGTCCAGATTTGTTTTTTTAATAAGGGGGAGAGTACAGGCCTGTTTCCAAATGCTAGGAAAAGATCTTGCATACGCATTTGATTAAATATCAGTGACAAGTGGTGGGCTATGTATTGATTTACAAGTTGTAGAATCCTAGGGGGCAGGGGTCATCTGGGGGTCCAGATTTAGCAGCAGAGAGAAGCGTAACTATTTGTGTTATCGATGTTGGAATAAATTCTAGAAGCAGCGTCTTATTTGTTATGTCTTACTCTTTATGGTTGGTGTTGACCTTAGTTTTGTTGAAAAGATCACAAATTTGATCAACTTTGCCTTTGAATGTCTGGGCAAGCAAGTTACAAGAATCTTGGTTGTGACTAGAGGAATTATTTTTAGTATAGTGAGTTTATTTATGACCTGAAACAATTCTTTACTAGAGTTGCCAGCATTTTCAATTTGTTGTGTATAATACTGACTTTTCTCATCAATTACCTTTTTTATAGTCTGTCAGCATGGCTTTATAATGATGTTTTTCAAGTTCATTATATTTTTCGCACCAGTGTCTTTCTTGCCTCCTGCAGGCTTGTTTTTCCAATCTCAGGGCCTCAGAAAACCAGGGAGCCGATGGTATGTCGCTGTTATGTTATGTTATGTTACCAGAACTTGTATAGCGTGCAGCTGCCCCGGCAAAGGGGTGCCCCGGCGCTTCCAGCATCAGTAAAGCTGGCCAAACACCATAACAGAACAACACCAAAAAACAACCACAGAGTCTAAGTTAATGGAAAGAGAAAGGTTTTGATCACTTTCCTAAAGACCAGCAGACACTTCATACTGCGTATCTGCACAGGCAAGGAGTTCCATAACTTAGCCGCCAGGCAGCGGAAAGAACGGCCCCCCACGCGACAATGCTTCACCCGGGGAACACTGACCAAGTGCTGCCCTGCGGAGCGCAACTGGCGAGGGGGAACATAGGGGGTAAGCAAATTACCCAACAGGCTAGGCCTAGCGAGCTTCAGAATTTTAAAAGAAAGACACAACGTCTTAAATTGGATGCACTTCTCCATAGGAAGCCAGTGAAGTTTCCGAATGACGCCAGCAACAGGGCAGAACCACGGGAGTGCCACCAAGGCTCTGGCAGCAGCATTTTGAACACGCTGCAGCTGAACTATTTCAGCCCTATTTTCCCCCAGCAGGAGGGAACTGGCATAGTCCAGAAGAGATAAGATAGTCGACTGAACAATCAACTGGGGTGTCGGTGGTTCAAAGAACTTCAAAACGGGCTTAAGGCCCCGCAGAAGGCCGAAACACGTACCAGCAACTTTTCTGGTATGGACGTGAAAACTGTGTTTATTTACCGTAGTGATGGGTGCTAGCTTTGTAAAATTGGATTCGAGCCATGTGGTGTAATATGTGGCTGATGAATCGACTTTCAGAGTCTCACAGGAATAATGAAGTTGGGTTTTTTTCTCTCAAGAGATGACCAGAGTCTCTGGCCCTGGTTCTGGTTCAGGCACGCCCGTTTTAGCATCCACCTAAGTAGGAGCTGCTGGAACCTGGAGCGCTGACCCTACCGGAAGCTAGTAGCCGGAAGAGTCAAACAAGTACTTCCTACAAAGACTTCCTTCCGCAAACAATCGGCATGAAGCCGCGGTGGATCGGGGAAGCTGGAAAAGGTAAAGTCAGGCTAGAAGGCTTGTGCAAACAAGGCAAAAGTGCAAGCAATTCGATTAAAAAGGCATTCACATTCAAATAAGTTTTAACCACTTCCGTGCCATGGTGGCGGTCGCATCCTAATTTGGTATGCGGGACTGCCACATGTATTGCGGACGGTCCCGGTTTACCACAGGATGGCAGACGGACTGGCCATCCTAGTGACCCCCTAAGTACCTTTCACAGTCAGACACAGAAAGTGAGTACAATTCTGGCCTGAGCTGAGTTATGCAAGGTGATAATATCTGGGAGTGACAGGGTGTGTAATTTCAAACTTGTAAGCTAGAGGCAAGATTACAAGTGTGGTGCTTTTGTGGTGTAAAAACTGACATTCCAAATTCCTGCTTTTAATAAAATATGAGCCCCTTCTTTAGACATCCGGTTGAACAGGAACCAGTAAGTGAGAAGTGACGAGTGCAGAGTGAAGAGGGATCTGTCTCTCTTCGAGGGCATGTGTGTCTTTCTTCATTGGTTGATCAGCAGGACAATGGCACGTGCTGCAGTATAAAAGGTGACAGTGTTTCCTGAAGGTCACAGGTATCTCACCATGGCCATGAAGCTCCTCTCTGTGACTGTGATACTGATCCTAGCAGGTAGGTTTGTGATAATGGTGCCTCTTTCCAACTTCTGGGTGCAATGGGAGCTTCTATGGTAAAAGGATGTGTCACTCCCCTGACAGTATTTTTCAATGAGTGCCCATTATTCCGTGAATTATCTCTAGTATGCTAGTGCCAGTACTTTACCACTGGTGCCCTTGACGGCAAGAATTACCCCCAGTGTGTCAGTGCCAGTATTTTGTCACAGGTGTCTGCCATGCTGAGGATTGCTGCAAGTGTGGCAAGACCAGTATTCTTTACCTTGGGTGTCTCTATAAGACCATAAATACCTTCAGTATGCCAGGGACAAGAACAAACTGGCAAGCTTCACATCACATTGTCACTTACACAGATTCACTCACACACTCATTCTCTCACACTCACTCATTCGTTCTCACTCACACACTCTTATCTCAGCTTACACTCATTCTTATTCATTCTCACTCACTTACATTCGCTCTGAGCCACACCTATTCTCTCACACTCCCACTTTCTGACACTCAGACCCAGGTTAACTAAATCTTTGTGCCCGGATTGCATCGCTTTTGTGACGCAAACATTGCAGAAAGTGTTGATGGAGGGTTTGCTAGCCAACAAAATTCATGATGTGATTTGAGTAGTATCCCATAGTAATTCAAAGTTGCAATGTGAGTCGCTTTGCATTATTTTGCATCTTGAGGGCAGTCTATGGGTTTTGACACAAATCAATATATACAAACATTGGTGGATAAGAATTTGACCCATAATTTTGTGCCTCCTCAAGGCAGACGTAAAGAGGTTTTAATTTCTCTTGTTTTTACAACTTTGCAAGTGTGCTGCATTATATAGCATTTATTTATTTATGTTAGTGTTTTATAGAGCTCAAACTTGACCCGTGAGGGTATCAGAGCGCTTTCAAGATATAACAAGGTGTACAAACAAAGTCCAAGGTGCAGAAATATACAGAAAGTTTACAATGGGATGGCGAGGGGCAGGAGTGTAGGGAACATAGGGGATATTGGGGATACAAAGGAAAGATTGCAATCATATTTAAAGTCGGTAAAAAATTAAAGGCCCCATAACTTCTCTGCGGGGAGGGTTGGTGATCTGGCGAAGAAACGATAGTCTTAGAAACATCAGATTTGTGGTCAGGCATGGCAGGCATTATGCAAGGAATTTGCCATTCAGGAAGGTTTTGGCCTCCTTCATGAAACATGCTAGAGAAGGGATTCTTCGGATGGTGGGTGGGAAAGAGTTCCAGATTCTAGGTGCTGCCCCGGTGAATGCCCTATTATAGGTTCTTTTTTTCTGAAAAAAGGCGGGTTGGAGTATGAGGTTTCTGGCGGACCGGGAGTTCCAGCTTCCTCCAGATACCACTAGTTTTTGTGCCAGCTAAGCGGGGGAGTTTGAGTAAAGAGCCTTGTGTATGATGAATGCCAATTTTAGCTGAATTCTGGACTCTAGGGGTAGCCTGTTCAGTGCTTTCATGTGAGGACAGATGTGGTTGAATTTCCTGGTGCCGATGAGTAGTCTGGTGGCCGCGTTGAGGCAAGCTTTTAAGGGTGCTAGGGAATCTTGGGTCGACCAGTGAGGGTGGAGCAACCATATTCCAGTCTGTAGATGACTAGAGCTTGAACTGCCATTTTTAGGTCTGGAGCCTCAATGAAAGGTTTCAGCTTCCAAAGGTAGCTCAAGAGGAATCTAGCTGCTTTAGCCATTGAGTTGATGTGGTCCCGCATGTTCAAGTTACAGTCTAGGATTATGCCCAGGGATTTGGCAGAGTCCATAATGGTCGGCGGGCAGTTTAGGGCTGTGATGGCCTTGATCCACATCTGAATCTCGGGGTTGGCTTTAGAAGGGGAGATTAGGAGAAATTCAATTTTTTGGGCATTGAGTTTTAGTTGGTTTGCGGCTAGCCATTGGACAGTCAATATCAGGGTCTCGTTCAGGTAGAGGATCTCCTCAAGCAAAGAGATATTGATGTATATTTGGGTATTGTACATGTGCATGTGGTAGGATATGTTGGCGGTATGAAGAACTCCGGTGAGAGGCTCAAGGTAAAGATTAAAGAGGGCGGGGAACAGGGTTGAGCCTTGGTGGACTCCAACCATGACCAGGGTGGGAGCTGATAGGTTGCCGTTGATGAGGAATCTCTGGGATCGATTATGGAGGAAGGACCTGACCCATTCTAGGACCGCACCATCCAGACCCATCCTGAGATTAAGGCGTTCGAGAGGTTTATCGTGGTTGACCGTGTCGAAGGCAGAGGGAAGATCTAGGAGGATTAGAAGGCAGGTCTTGCCTTGGTCTAGAGCTTGGAGGACATCGTCCATGATGTGGAGGATAGTGGTTTCAGTGCTATGCCCCGGTCTGAACCCAGATTGGCAGTCATCAAGTAGGTGGAAGTTATTGATGTGCTGACTTAGTTGTTGCTGTACACATTTCTCAAGTACTTTGGCTAGTAGCTGGATATTGGAAATGGGTCTGAAATTGTAGGGGGAGGATGGATCCAGGGATGTTTTTTTTAAAATAGGGAAAACTTGGCCAGTTTTCAAGGGGTCCAGAATTGATCTCTGTTGTAGAGAGGCATTTATTATTGCAGTCCAGCAAGAAACAATGGATTGAGCGACATTAGTGAGGCAGTTGGAAGGAAGCAGGTCAATAAACTGATTGTTAGGTTTTAGGGTGGAGAGGATACACGCAACGTGGGTTAAAGCATAGTTTTTGTACTGGAAGGTACACCTTCAATTATAAATCTGAACATACACATATTCTTGCACTTCTAGCAGAGGGGTGTGCTGCATGATAGTCAAATGTTCAGCAGCGCATGGGGAGAGAGAAAATGCACTAAGTCTTTTTTGATATGGCACATTTATTTCCCTCTCCCTTTGATGTAATGCAGAGCAGCAACTTTGGTGCAGAATTGCCTTGCATTAACGAATAGTATATCTGGGACTTAATCTCACACAATCTCACTTCACTACATGTCACTGACTCTCACTAATTTTCACTCACACACTCACACATGCTCATAAACATGCTCTTTCACATAAATATACTCTCCCTCAATAAACACACACATCATATATTTAAAACCATTATACTTACCACAGCTGCCACTAAAGAACCTATGTGTGCTCCACTGCTTATTGTACTAATAATCAATAATAGAAAATCATTCAATATTACAATGATGAAACAGGTGAAAAATAAGCAATGCAGGCACCCCTGACTGCAGCACAGACTTTTGTACCTCTGAGGACAGGGGACACAAAGACAGTGCCAGGGGTTGCCAGGGGCTAGCCAGGGGTCATAGCTGTGACGCCTGGTGACCCCTAATGACGTCTATGCTTACCCACACAGAACTTTAGGCCTGTTTTAGAGTTTGAGGTACTTGGTTCCAAAAGAAACAGTGTGCAATGTTCCTTATTTGGAGGACTCTTTGACAGCGACTTCCTCCGACAGTGAGACATAGTAAGGAATGTCAGAGGAAGGACGTAACACTGCATTACCTATTTTGAGTAAATCATGCAATTTATGTGTTTCTAGGGCCGTTTCTAGGTGTTTTGCCATCCTAGGCGAGAATTGAAAAATGCCGCACCCTCCCTTTTACTACCATCACACTCTCCCCCTGTCATCCAGGTTAGAGAGGCACACCCTCTACTGCGGAACCCTTCTATGTTACTCTCATTTACTATCAGGAAACACGATCACAAAAGTCAGTCCAGCAAACGACCTCACCGAAAGGCCCAGGCCAGACCCTTACGGTTGCCATACACTCACAGAACTATGTACATGGATGCCCAATAGAGCCTTGTGTTTAAATACCACCGAGGCGTCAAGTGCACCTCATTTTCAAACCAGAAACAATAAAAATAGTAACTTGCACCATCTTCCAAGGCCATAACTAGTGGTTTTGCCAACGCTTGTTTTTTTTCACTGAGGCACCTGAAATAGTTATCATCTACCATCGCTAGGGGTGCCACACATTTGGCTAAATGAGGAGCCGGGGTGACAAATCGGTGTCTCCTGCTCAACTGCCGTGATTTTACTGCAGCCGCTCTCTGTAACACACCAGATTACTATAAAGAAGTTAATGTTCCGTTTCTTGTAAAAACCCATTTTGACACGACACTTGATGTAGGGGAGTGCATGTGAGGAGTATTTTAAGAGCTCAGCAGTTTGTCGGATGAAGGAACATGGGTACTGGGATTATAAATAGGTATCCCCAGGACCACACTGTTGATCAAACGGGAAGCGGGGTCTACCTGTTGGCATGTGGAACCCTGATGCTAGCGGGTGCAAAAGGTCTGCTTTTCACTATATACGGAATCAAAGTATTTAAAATAATGTATTATCCTTTAGAATCAAGTAATACAAATGTATATGAGGGCGGGTCACACTGTAAAGAAACACTATTTGCAGTGTCCGAGTGGAAAATTTGGTCTATAACTCCTCCTCACAGCCGAATTTTTCATGAAAAAAATCGATGAATGATTAGATGGATCCATGAATGGCTAGATAGATGGATTATTCTATGAGCGAACAGAGAAATGTTAGAAGTGAAGAATAACCTGTGCAAATCAATTAATTCATGGTAAAATAATCATTTAAATGAGAAGTGATTGCATGGCTATATTGTGAATGCATTAACAAATGGGCGCAGGAAAGAATACATGGATGTGTGAATATACAAGATAATGAATGCATGCACAAAGGAATTCAATGGCACGCGCTGCGCACCATAGTCTGGTTGCTAAAGATGAGACCCTGTAGATAAAAAAACCTTGTGCAAAACTGTTTCTAAAAAAGACTCCTCCACCCACCTCAGTCTGTAACCCGCTTACCTAACGGCAGCGCTCACCTGAGAGCTCATCCCTTGTGTTCTGGTGCAGGTAGCCCTGGTCCAGGGAGTAAGGGGCCACCCCAAATGCACCCCCATCGCAGGAGCACCACTAGGTGGCAAGGGTTGCTGCTTCATGTAGGCTCTGGCCCTTGAGTAGCTCTAGTGCGCCGGAGGGCTGGCGTAGGGCGAGTGGCAGTCCATTGCGCTGGCCAGGGCAGGCGAGTTTTTCCAATCTGTCACCACCAGGGAATGTCTTGTGGGGGCTTGGGTCAGGAAAAAACAAGCACCCAGCGACCTCCACACCCTAGGAGATTTGTACCAGTAACAGGTTGTGGGGGGGTGGTCATTAGTTCTTTTCTCTCCATCACTGCCAGAAAAAACCTAGTATAGAGATGATAATGACTCCTCCACCCTGGTAGAAAGCTCCCAGGTTGTGGAGGTCACTAGGGGTTGTTTTATTCTAACCCATGCTCCAACCTTTTAAAAAGAATTGTACATTTTTTTCAAAATCTATGGCAGCCATCCACCAAGTATTTATGCCAATATCATAGTGTTTCCTTTCTATATTTAGCGATGGTCACTGGGCATGCTGTCATCTCTAATTTTGTTTAAATGTGTGAGTGTGTGTATGAGTGTGTGAGTGGTTGTGTGAGTGATTCTGTGGATGATGCCATCAGTGACAAAAGATGTGAGGTCATAAGCATTGTATTGCAGGGTTTTACGTTTTAGTTATCTGAGGTAACTATAACAGCCGAATTTCAGTTGTTCTGAACGAATGAAATCTGAGCCTAACTATAATGTCCCTGTAACCTTTGTTTTTTTCAGTGAATATATATAACTCACTAAAAAACAATTCTTACAGGGGCATTATAGTTAGAAAATAGAATTTAAAAAACTTAGAAACTCATTGAAAAAAAACAGGGTAACAGGAACATTATAGTTAGGCTGACATTTGGGCTTGCTACATTTAGGGAAACCCTTTCTTTTCTGTAGCCAATTTTTCTATCACCTCAAGACTGCTCATAACTCTGGCATTACAAAGCGTATGTCTCTTTTAAGCAGGCGTAAGTAGTGACAGAGCTTTCCACATAGGACGTGCCCACGTGTATTGACACATTGCTGGAGTGTGTCAGGTTACTGACACACTCCAGCAATGCGTCATTACTGCTTCACAACATATGTCAGGAGTCCTGGTGTATCTGTCAATCCCTGTAACATAGAGCGCCATAGTGTAAATACCGCACATCCATGGTGTCGCAAGGAGGGCGCACTGAGAAGTGTACATTGCTGTTTTTTCCTCAGCAATACAACTCTTTTCCTAAACGATGCCCTCTATTTTTAGTTTCATAGATTGTGCTCCCTAGGTATTTCAATCCGCAACGGCATTCCATAATACAAATTGTATATCTGCTTTGGCACGTTATATTTTGCCAGTTTGTTTTTCACGGTATTGCTCACTGTACATTTTTTGTGGTAGACGATTAGTGGGTATACTTTTAAGAGTAAATCTCAGCACTTCAACGCCTCAATAGATAAGTTGTCATAAAGTACTGTGCATTCAAGCAATTTGCATCTATTAATTTTAAGCATGTATAACTATTCCTGCAAATATTTTGGTGAAACCTTGAACACTTACACACACTTTCATTCCCATATTCAATCTCTGATTACTTCTGTCATCTCAAGAACTCATGTATGTATTTATGAAGTAAGCACTTTGACTGGATACAAATGATCTTTATTCGCAGATAATACATTTCATTCAGCATTAAGACACTTTTTTCTGCATTTGTCTTTAAATAACAACCGCCATGTGAAGAAAGCAAACTCCTGTGGGGTAGACCGGCTCTGGGCACGCGTCTTCTCTACGAGGCTGTCCAGTTTAGGGCTGAAGGCAGAGGGAGGAAAAAAAAGTTTTACAATAAATCAAAATATTACAGGCTGGAAGCAGGTTTGATGTTCATGATCAGAAAGATGCCAAGTTATTGGGAGAAAAGTGAAGCACTCATTTATTGGGATTTGGCAGAGGGCAACGCCATTGGTGTACTCTCTGGCATTCCTCCCCTTGTTAATATTGATGGAGTTGGTTGGGTAACACGGTTTTCCAGACCTCAGCATTACTCCAGCAAGAAATCATCACATACGGTAGGAGAGAGGTTGACACCTTCCACTTCTCCATCCTACTCTTTCACCCCATCATCTGTTTCCACCAGCATGGTGACTTCAGGCCACTCATAGGGGGGTTTGGGGTGGTTAACATGGAGGACCCTTAGGGGGCTCTTGGCGGTCTTGAGCTCCAGCAGGTAGGGGACCTCCCCCTTTCTCTCCTTCACCTCATAAGGCTGGAACTAACCAGAGCTTCATTAACTCTCATTATCAATATATTAAAAGGTCTGGGCCCAGACTGATCTCCCAATATAGAAGACCCTTTTAACAAGACAAAAGTAGGGAGCGAGCACATCTGCTTGTGACCCATCATTCTACCCACCAACCAACCTGGCAGAGACATCCCAAGGCGAGCATGGCCCAACTACTCTTGCTTTTCTGAAATACATCTTGACAGTCTGTGTCAGCCCACGGAGCTTAACAAAGTATTGCCTCTAGTGTATGGGCATACCCTACACATGCTCTCTGGTTTCATGAGTCACACTCTCCCTCCCGCAGCATCAGCTCAGGCTTCTTTACCCCTTTACCTGCCCTCATGCTTACCAGCAGTGAAAGTGTTTGGGAGAGGAGACTGCATAGTCTCCCATTAGTGTCTGATCAGAAAGCCATAACACGAATGGTCCTCAGCAGCCATGCCCTCTTATGAAAAGATGGGGATATACACTGCGTAAAACAGGTAAGATTTTTCTCTTCTGTGGAATCCAAGAAGAATAATTGCCATCTTGACACCTGTGCATTTGGAGGTGCAAGACCTTTAATTGAGGAACTGAGTAGGTCAGTGACCAGCGGGCAGTCTTGTATCTGGATAATATCAGGTGGTGTGCTAGGACCCCAATACTGGTGCACTCTAATTGAAAAGCCAATGCTACTGCCTTTAGGCAAAATAAATTGAGAAGACCTATCAGGGAGGTGGAGGGGACTAGAAACTCATACATAGTATGGCACAATCTATAGCTAAAAATGTCCTTTCAATATTTAATGGAGTAAATTAACTAAACTAATATGAGTAAAACTAAAATATGGACAAATAATGAGAAACCCCAGTGGTGCTTTATTTAGCAAAGATATGACCCAAATAATTGTCATAGCTCCCTACTGCTAGAGGCTAAATTAGTTCTCATTGGTCATATGGCTATTTATATCTAAAGGGAGTTGTTCAGGATGACCCAGGGAACTTCACAAGGACTTTGGTCTCAGATGGAGCCATACAAAGGGGCACCAAAGGTGGGCACGGAAGCAGATGCTGGAGCCCTGGACCCATGCGCTTCTGGAAAGAATTAACCACTATGCCTGGCAAGTAGCCTGATGGAGACATTACATCAGCTGCCGCTACTTAGTCCACAAATGCCTCCTCCAATAGGGACCTCTGTCATGGACTCTACTGATTGCATACAACATTTTGCCACACATGAAACCAGAGATGCAACTATCATATCTCCAGGTCCCAAGGGCTGGATAGAATGCTTCAATGGTTCTTGAAACTCAACTTGCTTCTCCAGTCACCAGAACCAAATTCTACTCAACCTAGATCTGGGTGATGTGGTCAAAGCCAGGACTTCTGGGATGCAGTAGCTGGAGTTTCATTACTGTTATAACACACAGTTTGGCCTCCTTGAATCCCTTTTTACTGGAGTAAGGCAACTTTACCCATGGAGCAAGGTTTTGCTAGTGTGGGGAAAATCAGTTCAGTTGTTGTTTTCTAATTTGAAAAAGATACTAGGTTGATCTGAAAGGATTTCTCTTTTGAATAGCCCTGCCATTTAAAGTCAGAATTCAGAGATTCGGATATCCTCTAACCCACACTTACATTTTTAGACAAATGTGATTGGCAAGTGAAAGCTTCTACAAACCTTTTTCTCATCTTGAAATCTGTGACTCGATTATGAATAATCTACAAGCAGTGGAAAGTAAATTCCACATGAATGACAAGGCGCTACAAGAGTGTCTGGCCCAGGCTGAGGTAGGAGGGACCCAGAGGCCATGAAAACTTGACTAATAGAATAGGAAAAACATAGAAACCTGTGTGTGATACACAACTCAATGTGGGATCACCATTTGAGCAGTGAATTCATGAGCTGATTTTTGAAAAAATACAATTCATGACTCCCACAAAGGGTTAAAAAACAAAGAATAGGTCTGGAGTAGAGAGAGAGAGATAAAGACAGAGGAAGAAAAAAGAGAGAGAGGAACAGAGGCCAAGTCTACTGTACTAGTACTTGTAGCCAGGCCCTGAGATCAACCCCTACTGGGCTCAGCAAGAGGCGTGCACCGTGGGGTAGGCAATACAGTGTACAGTAAACGAACATAGAAATTCCTGAGAAAAAACTGAGCTAAGGTTCTGATTCAAATGTGAAACACCACAGAAAGTCACCAGTTATTGCAATCAATGTACACTCAGCATGCCATAGCTGACAGCAGCAGCCAAGCACAACACCTGCATTTGTGTAAACACGATGTGAAAAGGAACTAAGCAAGAGTTAAGCATGGCAGACGACTTGAGGTATGGCGGGTGCGGTGTTGGTTGTGTGCCAAGCAAAGAGAGGGATAGAGATAGATAGGGCACTCATAAACAGTAACCCTTGTATCTCATTTATATTTGTAACAGGTTGTTATTCTGTTACTCTTGCGATGCATACATATTTATGAGTTATTTTGAAATCATAAATTGTACTGTAATACATTGTAATAAACATATATGTTATAAACTTTTATGTTATTGTCTCATTGCTCTGTATTAACAATAAATCTATGATGTTGAAATCTTTAGTCTAATAAGCTATAATAAATAAAATGAATTTGTTCTATGGGCAAAATATAATAATAGACAAAAAGCAGAGTTAAGGTGTTGTATGGAGATCTTTTCCAATCATACTGGAAGTAGTAGAGAGAAGACACTATGACCCAGATTAGGTGTATTTTAATCAGTCATTCATTATGACTCTTTTCATTTTAAAGTTCATTACCTACATGACAAAATAAATATTTTCATTTTCCGTCCATCAACAGCCCATGGATGCCGGACAAGCTCAACCTCAGGTACGCGAGTCAGTAGGTCTTTCAATTTTGACTTGTTATGAGAGGAATGTGGATTAAACTGTGTGCATTTAGAGTTGAAAGAACCAGACATCTCAAATAAAGGATAGAGCAGCAGACCTATGAGGATCCCATGGAACCCCAATTACTTTTATCTTTCAACTCCCAGATGAGGACAGGTAGCCGATTACCATAACCTGCATTGTGGTCCTTTAAACAGCCCGCCCTATTCTATACTAGGGACTTAAAGGTAGTATCAATTACCCTGCCCTATTATGTATTAGGGCCTTAGATGGGACATCATGCCAATCATAGGGGTACCGTAACTCATAGTATACCCTAGTGTATGTAGGTGTTTTTATTGTATTCTAAGTGTTTTCAACATAGCACTGGCACTGAGCCTGGTTAGGCTGAGCCAGGGTCAGCCAAAGTCACTTTCCACCAGTACCAGTCCGCATGGCTCGGGCACAGGATGACTTTGCAACACTGGTACACAAACTAATCGCTTCGAAGGTCAAGGGAGAAGCAGAAACTATTGTTCAAGGACTACAAAATCTCACTCACCTTTCCAAAAAAAGACAAACAGATATTGGGCTCAACACATTATCCACCCCGATTTGGCCACAAGGAACTGTTAGTACAGCCTCTGCTGCGCCAACCTTTGATTTCTTGCAGTGTGCACACTTAAACATTAAACTAGATAGGACAGTGACATGCCTGACCTGGAGGGTCAGTAGGCTTGGCAACGCGAGATAAAACCATCAGGTAATGTCCTATCTGGACAGACTTCATGTTGGCGCTGCCCTGTTGCATGAGGCATATCTTCACCCCTACGCAGAATCTGCCTTCACTAAGAAAGGATCCCGACACCGTATTATTTCTTTGAACTCATCATATGCCTACGGAATGAATGTCCTAGTTAAAAATAAGCCATACCCTTAACTGTCAATCTGTGGGAAAGGCTGGGATGACATGGATCAGAATGGTACATTGATATGGTCTATAGACTACCTATGAATTTAAAACAACTTATGGGGGAAGATTCTCTCTATAAACCCTAAATCGCTGATATGAGGCAGAAATTGTAATTGTACCCCATAAACCACGTGCACAGACGTACAACCACTTCTGGTGGGTGCTCACTGGACTCCCCCCACCTTCATTCAATGATCTGTGAACACAAGAACACAGGTTTCTGAATTTCTGGAGACAGAGACACACCCTGCAAGTAAAGGATATTTTTTATTTTGTGGTCCACAACACCACTGTGTCCAGGCTAGACTGCTATCTGGGTGTGGCATTATCCAAGGCTGACATGAAATATATGGGCTGTTTCCTTTCAAACCAATCCCCTGTAGGGATGATCCTCCATTCTCTGGGGTTGATGTCAACTGGAGAGCAAAGGAACCTGAATGCTGAGTCACTCCTGGATAGATTGATTTTCTGTGGAGTTGCAAGCAAGTATTATAGAATAGTTCCAGGTAGCCACCATACCCATTTTCTGCTAATTTTTACATTTTTTAAACCAAAGTCTAAGCGCATAGGTTTCAGGGGGCATTTCAAGGAAGTTCCAGGACTGATCTCATAAAGAACTTTCAGTTTTTTCAATCACCCCTACACTATTCTTGCCCCACAACTCCGAGCCACACACTGCAGCTCCAACGCCCTTTGCTTGATACACTTGAATTACTGGACCAACTGGTCCATAAATCAACATTTTCAATTTTTTATCTAAAGCAGAGCTTACATGATGGAGTGAAAGCTGGATTTTTGCAATTTGTGGGGCCGAAGATAATGAATTTGACAGCCTAACAAATAGTCAAATTGCTTCACCTGCTTTAACAAAGTGTTTTTGTGGTATTACTTTATAACGCAATTTCCCCACAAGCTGCTGAAAATGGGAAGCCCCATCGGGGACCTGGAAATAAGTAGGGTATCATTGGCAAAAACCAATGATGCCACTGCTTGACCAGCAAGCTAGGGTCAATTTTGCAATTGGCTAGTGATGCAATTGTATATATGTGTATATGTATTTCGACTTATATAGCGCACGAATCACCCAGAGGTCTCAAGGCGCTTGCTTAGGGAACCCGTCCTGGTATTCCCCTGTGAGATACCCCGGCAGGGTATCCACAAGGTGAAAGCCAGGCATCCCGCCACGAGGGGCCGTAGTGGAAATTAAGCAAGCTATTGCCCAGAGTCGCAGAGTGTGACCCCGTGAGTCGAGTAGGCACCGGAGCGAGAATTGTCGAGTCCGTGGAATTTTTGAGCCCGAGACCCGCCGAGGCGGGGAATCGAACCCTGGTCCACGGCCGATCTCAGCTTCCGGGTCTGCCGCCTCTAACCACTGAGCCACGCTTCTCCACATTAAAGTAAATGTTGAACAGTGTAGGAGCAGGTACAAAACCTTAACGCAAGCCTCTGTTCACCCTAATGCGGTCAGTCTACCCGGCCCCACATCCCCATCTGACCTGAGCATAATTATCCCTGAGGAGTATAATAAATATATCTGCAATAAATTAGGCGGACCCCCATCTTATTCAGGCCTTCCCACAACTTCTCTCAGAGGAGATCAAATGCAGCACACAGGTCCACAAACACAACATAGACATGTTCCCTTTTGATTGTCACATGTTTCCATAAAACCTTTAAAAAATGGGACAATTGGTCTATGGTACTCGTATTTTCTCTAAAACCTGCCTGCAGGGGTGACAGTATATTCCCTTCTCTCATCCACTCTTGAAGCCTCTTCTGCAAATGCCTGCAAAATAGTCACTCTGCAATATCAATCAGGCTAATAGGCATGTTAATCACCGGGTTTGTTTCATACTACCTCAGCACCTAACCAAGAATATGGTATGTCTGCTCCCTTTAAAATACCATTAACGCTATGATTAAGAATCACACCCCAAATTTTGGATTCCGAGTGATAAAGATCACCTGGAATTTGTTCTAAACCTGTTGCTTTGCTCCTTTGTAATGTGGCAATTGCCTTCTGAGATTCTTCTTCAGTAAAAAATAATTTGATCTGCTTTCATTTCAATTGCAAGGGAAAGACCTAACAGATCATGGTCTGGGATCCATCGGCCCTGTATATAACATGCCAAGATGGTTAACCCGAGTCTGTGGCTGTATATGAAAATCTTCCTCTATGGCAGAGGTCTTCAAAGTGTAGGGTGGGCCCCCCTAGGGGGGCCTCAAGAGATCCCTGGGGGGGGGGGTGCAGGCTCTGGTCAAAAGAAGCATTGTGCTTTGTTTTAAGCTGAAAAATTGTGTGCGCCAACCAGCTCTGTAATGGGCCATCAGTAGCATCTTTTGTGATTTATCTCCTGGCTGGGAGAACGTGTCAAAAGGGAATGGATACCAAATATTCTTTAATAACCAATATTAATTGATTGAACTTTTAAAACAGTAACAGAACATAATTGCAATGCGTTGATATGTATCGACATATTTAAACATTTTCAATGTAATAAAATAATTGTGAAAAATTCTGAGGGGGGCCTGATGACTTTTTTCACCCACTGGAGGGACAGGGGGGGGGCTGCATTATAGAATTTGAAGACCACTGCTCTATGGTTAGATTTTTGGATCCTTCAATCAATCAATCAATCAATCAATCAATCAATCAGTCATTTGTAAAGCGCACTACATACCCGCGAGGGTCCCAAGGTGCCGGGGGGACTGCTACTGATCGAACAGCCAGGTCTTGAGCATCCTCCTGAAGATCCTTTGGCTACTGAGTGCCAAAACTGTTTTCTATCTTTGGCTTGCACTGCAAGAAGTAGGTCTCTTCCGAATCCTTAATGCCACTTCCTATTTGCCTCAATTTTGACAGTTTTGAAAAATATCCTTTTTGGGCTACCGTACTCTTCGAGCCTGCTTTAATAGCCCCCCTCTGTTCTAGTATTGCTGCCTTGTCGCACTCATGATACCACTCATTCTTGTTGCTACCCATTCCCTTGTCCCTCCCTTTCTTATAAAAAAACCTTCTTAATCTGGCCCTGTAGATTCATAAATATATCCAGAATGGGTTTCCTTACCATTCTACAAGTACTCACGACCACCAATGAATAAGCTCAAATATTGTAGATTGGTCCTTGAGTCAGCACTCCTTTCAATCGTGTGCCATTTAACCCTCCTTCTGTCGTTGCTAAGAATCATTGGATTTAGCAGAGCGTTTGGTTGAACAGAGCCTGAGGGAACGAGCCCTGAGCGAGCAGCGTGCGGAGGAGCGGAGGAGCCACGAACGCAGCTCTCTCCGTTTCACTTACCTACCTAACCCAACTTCGCCTTTCCTCTACCTTCCTCTCCTCCTTCCTCCCGTCCGAGAGGGTATTGAGGGTATCCATAACAGCAGCAGTAGCGGGATCAGCGGAGGATTGAGAGACGGAGATCCGCAGGAGGGGCAAGCTGAGAGTTACAGCTACGAGCCACGACTGGCAATTCTTGGAGAGGGGAGCAGCCGCGTCCTGCCGCACCACCGTGCCGCTCTGCATGACTCCACGAGGTGAGGAGCTGTGAGGGGGGGCCATGGTGGGGGGTGATTCGCCTGGGCTGCAAGGTCGAAACAAGGCGGTGGGGGATTCACCCATCTGCCGCATTTGCATCTTGCTCCCCCTTGCTCACCCACTCCCCCACTCCCATGCTCCCCTCGGACACCTCGCTCTCCCACTCTCCCACTGACCTGCAAGTGCAAAGGTGTAATAGAGTATGGCGTAGGGAGACCACAGACCAGGCAACCAGCAACCAGCAACCAGTGAGGCAGGCGAGGCAGGCAGCAGCAGCCTTAACTACCCTCAACTGCCCTCAACTAATCATCTAACCATCCATCTGCCTTTAAAGTCTACTCAATCTCAAAGGGTAAAGAAGGACCTAAAGGCAGTCTGCCAAAGCAATACAAAGGAACCTAAAAGAAACCCAAAGTTGTGCTTAACTGCTTAAATGGACATGTCAACAGCCGCCAACAATTAACCCAAAACTGACGGTACTGCTGCCAGCACCAGCATCACCACCAAAAAACAGGCACCCACAGCCCACAGCCAACTAGGAGGAGGCACAACGCACAAACGTCTGATACATATCTAACCCTCAGAAAACTATAAGGAAAAAAGCGGCAAAGGACGAAACACCTGAAATTGCTGACCACCACAGTCCAACCCATCGCAGAGGGTGCCAAGCCGGCAATGAGGTCAAGTGAGGCGAGCCACAACTTCTGCCACTAATACGACCAATACCAGGAAAAAGAAATTTACGAACTCTAAGGCTCCAAATGAGCCGACTGAGAACAACACCCAAACTTCAATCACCACGACTGGACGGGAACAGGCCCCCGGTAAGGCCCTCGCTACCCTAGGAGCGCTAGACTCCCTGCTAGTAGACCTAGATCTAAACTCAAGAGAGGCAGGAAAAAGGACCACTTGGAAGGACCCTGTGCCCCAGGGGAAAAAAACATTCCAACCTAAAATCTATTTCAAGTTCTCCTTCATCAAAGACGCAGGAGCATTACTTCACCTCAACATTAATCATCAATCGAATCTCCCCTCCCCGTTACACCCTCAGCTTTCAGATGGCGCATCAGGAAACCTCTCAGCCCCATCAACCCTGTCAGATACTGACCTGTCCATCTTACCAACTGAACCAACTGAACCAGAGGAGAGAGGACACCGCCCCTTAAACACGCCAATCAATTCAACCACAGGGACCCCAAAAAACATAAAGGGACTATTGGCATTTACTGTACCTCCCTTAATCAACTCTGAAAAAACTACAGGGGATCCCTCAGAGCAGTCCCCGCTAACTGACGAAACCACGCATTTACCAGTTTGCAGTCTCTCCAAGAAGACGAAACGGAATCATCAACGGAACCACCCGGGATCCCCCTAGATCCTGAAATCAAAGTTCTGCATTGCAAGTCGACAACCCTTCCTCCAGTCACAGGACCCCCTGTTCCTTTTCCCACAGCGTCAGACGTATTCCACTTCACAGGCCTCACGACTCCTCCATCCGAAGATGAACCTGACACAAAGGCAACCAGAAAGCCACTCCCCCTACAACCTCTGAAATCGTATTTTTTCAACCCTATTGAGTGCAATTACGAACTCTATAATCACAACTAGGAACGTAAAGATAACACAAACAAAATTGCCCTCACTCAGCCGATAAAGCTGAAAGAGAACTATTTCCCCATCAGAAACAGTGCAAATTACACGCTCTCGAAACCTACTCCGGCGGAACCCCACTCTGAAGTACCCTTACTCAAGCAACCCCATACAACTGCCAACATGGAGGACAAATCTGACGACACATCTCTAGGAGGTATCAACATCGCTTCCCTCCCAAAGGAAGAATGGGAAAACCTTGTCACCACATATATATCTGAGGGCACGAAAGAAGTGGGCCCTTAAGGATCGGGAATTACTTTCAAAAAGGCTGACGTAGACACCCAGCCAAGTTAATCAGGAATATGGGCCTCTCTCCTAAACACCATGCAAGTCTCCACCAAAGCTTTGGAATACCACTCTGATAAAATGGGCATCCAGCTTACCCTCCTGAACTGTTTGGCATTACACGTAACCAGTATTAACAGCAAACTATCAGACATGAAGAACTTTATTGAAAGAGCCCTACAGGATGTAACCATACTTCCACCAAGCTGTACCTGCCACCTAATCGTGGAAAAAATTGCCACGCTGCCGACAGTGATGAGCAATCTCCTCACCGACTTGAAAACCAAAGGTTCAAGTTTGAAACCCGACAGAGACAGCGCAAATACCAGCATTAGAGGACCAGTAACCAAACTCCAAACTGGCCCCAAGACGTGGACACATAAAGAGGGGCAAGAATCAGCCACCCAATACCTCAATCCACCTATCACTTGTAACTCCCTCAGCCCCAGTAAATGTCCAGGAGAAATAACAAAGGATGAAGCAACTCACCCGACAGACCAAACCCTCAAAGAGGCTGGCCAAGCATTCAACCCGTCTCTGTCTAAATCTCTAGGGAGTGTCGAGGCCAGGAACCTGGGACTAACGGTAGTAACCACCAGCCAGCCAAAAACGCACCAAACCCTCAGAAATGCCTTCCGCAGGAGCTAAAGTATTCGGTACACCAAAAATCAAAAGGCTGGACCAAGGTTCAACCAGCACTCAGACACCAAGAAGCCCAGTACGAGCAGTAGAGGATGGCCCCAAGGATCACAATCAACACCTAATAAATCATCAGGAAAAAGCGACCTGCACCCATAAACCAAATACATATAGAAGCGACAACCAGACAATGGGCTAACATCCCGCATCATGCGACACCAATCAACATCAACCCTCAACCACACAACCACAATTAGAAGCAAAAATTGAAATGATCACAACTCCCTCACTCAATACCGACGATCATCTCTACCACAGAGAGCGAACCCAAGGCTATGAAAATAAAGCAGAAAAAAACAAAACTAAACTCTCAACCGAAGACCAAGGCCGCAAGCGCCTAGGCAGTAGAAATCTAGCAAACCAATGTCAGCAAGCAACTTCACAAATAATTCTGTTTGTCCCAGAATACAAGTCCAAAGGTAGAAGGGACATCCTAAACCGTGGCAACATCCTTCAAATTCTAAAAGCAATCGGAAGTCTGGCCGGGATTAAAAGCCAAGACCTACTGTCAGTAGAGTTTGAAACCTTTAAGCATTTTTCAGACCAAGAGGCAACTAAGACCGAATGGCAACACCCGAGCTAGCAGAAAGAATCCTCAGTGAAGATCTACAACTAGAAGCTTGGGAGATCTGAGTTTATCAGCACCGACCAGTTGGGTACCCGACCCCGCTGCTCCATCACAAACTTGCTCCCAACAAGAGGCCATCAAGTAGCTGGACCGAACGCAACCAAACCAGCACTGTCCTTAAGGGAGCCCGCAGCACTTCGGTCACAGGCCCAGGCGGACTCAACCCCCCAACTGGGTGGGGAAGGTGGCCAGAAGAAGCACACCCCCCAACTGACTGGTCTTGGATATCTAAAACTATAAATTTAAGAACTGATACTGCATGACCTAACCTTGAACAGGGAAACAATGAAAGGAACTTAAAACTGTGCTCATGCAACATCAACGGCCTCGGGACCAAAAAGAACGATCCCTCATTATTGTCATACCTTCAAAAGTTTGACGGAGTTCTCCTACGGGAAACCTGGCTGGAGAACCCTCTACACCTCCAAGGCTATAAGACCTAGCATCTCCCTGCAGTCCGACAATCAATCTATGGTCATCGCAAAGGAGGATTAACCCTCTACGCCTCGATTGAAGCCATAACTGCAGGAATAGAACGTATGAGCAAAAACACTACATCGCTTGAAATAATGGCAATTAAATTTGAAATGCAAGGCCAAAGTAACCAACATTAAATACCTCTGGTAATGATCTATATTCATCCTCAGAGCAGTAGGATCGGAGCAAAGCAGCTGATACTCGAACTTACACAACTAGTGATGGAGGATGAAGGTTTGTGCTACATTTTAACAAGTGACTTCAACATGTTCCTTGAGGAGGTAATAGATGACTGCAACACAGAAGATGACAAACACCGAGCATGGGGGATTGTCTCCCAGGATAACTATAAGTGGGGCAAACCAACAAAAACCTCGAAAGATATGCATAGAGAATTGGAAAGTCTATCGATGGTAGCACTAAACGGTCGCGTACCAGGGTATAGACCTCAAGCTCCAACTTTCTATAGAAACTCAGTCAACACTGCAATCGACTACACCTTTCTTGCCCTCCCACTTCCTGGCTTGGTAAAAGACTTCAGGATCGGGGTGTCCGAATACAGTGATCATCAACCTCAAGAGCTCACTCTTGGCATTCAGGGTACCGCCTTAACATATGCAAACCCAGAACCCCATTCAACGACGGCATACCAACTCAAGAGAATGAGATGTAAAATACGTGACCCAGAATAGTTATCAGTCGCGGCAAAAACATTGTGGGATGAAATCAAATCCATCGAAGGAAGCACCGTCCACTCCTGGGAAATCTTCTCTAAAGCTCTGGGCCAACCAGCCCCACCAGCCGTCACCCAGCCAGTACAAAAAAGGCACCAGCCAAAACAAAACATCTGGGCGGGAACAAGCCAGTGCACTCATCTGTCATCAAGTAAGGATGCTGGAACTAAGACAACTAAGGGGTGAAATAAACAGAGCAATCTGCTCCCTCCGTCAAAACAGCGCAACTGCCGGCACCGGAGATGTCAATGTCAATGTCAATCTCAATGCGCCTTTTCACCGCAAGGTCTCAAGGCGCTTGCTTTCAGAACCCGTCCTGGCTTTTCCCTGTGAGATAACCTGTACTGGGCATCTCCAAGGTGAAAGCCAGGCATCCCGCCGCGGGGGGCCGTAGTGGAGATTAAGCAAGCTATTGCCCAGAGTTGCAGAGTGTGAACCCGTGATTTGAGTAGGCACCGAAGCGAGAATTATCGAGTCCGTGGACATTTGGGCTCCAGACCCTGATTCACTAAGAAAACTTCGAATAAGGAAAAAGAAAATTATTTGGGGCGCAAAAAAAGGACCCGTGATTCGAGTAGGCACCGAAGCGAGAATTATCGAGTCCGTGGACATTTGGGCTCCAGACCCTGATGCACTAAGAAAACTTCGAACAAGGAAAAAGTAAATAATTTGGGGCGCAAAAAAGGACCACACCGAATCACTCTGGGCCAAACTACTGCACGACGCCAAAACGAACAATAGTGCAAGATTCTGGCTAATAGTCTAGAGCATTGAGAATCCATCGGCACCCAGGATCAACTCTCATATAACGGAGGATGTTTGGTCAAACCACTTGCAAACCTACTTCAACCCAGACCCCCAAAGTAATTTGCAAAAAACAGTTTTATGTTGCATTACCTCCGCCCCCCCATTACATGAATAACCTACCAGCTAGCTCCTCTTTAAAAACAATCGAGGGCAGAATCCAGCAAAGTCAACAAGAGGGTGCACCTGGGCCCAACGGGTTGCCACCAATTTTATACAAACAAGACCGAAAATATTGGTCCAGTGCATTACTACCGCTCTTTGACAACATCACTGCAACAGGAACAATTCCAGAATCCTGGAAAGGCTCTATCATCTCTCCTATCTATAAAAAAGGCTGTAAGAGCGACCCAAAAAACTACAGGCTCTTCGCTCTTATCAACATTGAGGCCAAGTATTACGCCGGTCTTATCCTGGCTGAACTCCGGGAATGGGCAAGGGAAAAATCTTTAATCCCAATCAACCAAACAGGGTTCCAGGAAAACCTGGGAACCACCACAAATATCCTGGCCCTCTCACTTTTAGTCGACTACGCAAAAGCAACAAGAAAACCATTATTTGCTTGCTTCATCGATTACAAAACGGCCTTCGTCAGCATAGATCGAGGAAAACTATGGTCAAAGCTAGCTCGATGGGAAATACCACCCGCCCTCTTGAATCAACTCATCCTATTACATTCCGAGGCATGGGTCCAAATAAAACTGGGGAGCGATACGATCGTGTCGAGGCGGATTCCAACCACCAGAGGTTTAAAGCAGGGCTGCGTTCTGGCTCGCACCCTGTTTAAACTTTTCGTAGGTGATCTTTCAACCGACCTAGACAATTGCAACCACCATGCACCAAAACTGGGAGGCCTTCCTCTTTCAAATTTATTGTACGCCGACCATTTGATATTAATCAGCCAAACACCAGTCGGCTTACAACACTTGCTTGACACCACAAACAACTTCGCCCTAAAAAATGGGTTAGAAATCAACCTAGAAAAGTTGAAAATAATGGTGCTAAACCAGCGCAATCCAAAAAAACAACTGAGATGGCGGCTGGGCGAGAGAGAACTTGAAGTCGTTCAAGAATAAAAATATCTAGGAATCATCTTTGACAAGAATGGGTCGTAGGACGAACAGAAAGAGGCGATCCAGAGGCGAGGGACCCTCCTAGCAATCACATTGAAAAACCGTAAAAGCAAAATAACAGGACCAAACCTGCTCCCGCTGCTCGAAGTGCTTCAAGCAAAGTTACTACCAAATATAACATATGGCAGTGAGGCCATGCGAGGGACGGACGAAGAAACACTGAATAAAACGGTCGCCAAAGCACTAAGAATAATCTTTAAGCTTCCAAAACACACCTCCCCAGTCCAATTAAGGCTCGAATTTGGAATAGCAAACCAGACAATAAGCATGTAAAAAGCTGGTATAAAATAATGAGCGCAGAGGCGGGATCAATGAACTCATTCCTATGGAAGGAACTAGCAAGGAAAAACGTCTCCCTCGCCATAAACCTGGGGTCAAATCTTAGGAGAACAGTGCCTGCTTATGGGCTAAAACTTTCCTTTTGATTTAATAACAGCTGCCTCGAACAATAATGACCCCTAAAAGGAGAAAAAAGAACTACAGTACCTGCAGCAATTGTGCTTCAGCAAATGAGTCTACTTCAGTAACCTATAGCATTAATCTGAGAGCCAGGTGTGGTTGCCCAGCCCAGGCTCTTTTGGTAAAAGACGGACATGGATGGGCTCGCCCTTGGCCCGAGCTTCGTGCGGCCGGTGCTGTGAGACAATGTCACGATTTTCAGCACGAGAGATGCCCCAGGACAGGCTGGGGAGTAAAGTTCTACCTTTCTTTGGTTGCTCAATACACAGAACGGCACCCCGGATGGCAGCAGGCTCCACAGACTTCACCAGCGCCGTGGGACAGTGGCATACATTTCAGTGCGAAATAGGCCGCAGGGCAGACACGGTAAAGTAGTCTGTCCTCTCCATGGTCGCTCCACATGCACAGTCGCAACCCAGATGGCAACAGGCTCAGCCGACTTCACATCATTGATATAATATTAAGATATAATATATTTGCACTGTCATAGAATAGTCTTTTGGACCTAAAAAGGCACATTGTCAAAATTGTGTACCTATAGAAAGAAAAAATAAAGTCATGTTAGTTACTGTGGTTTGTCCAAATGATTGATCAATTGTTCATGATCAATTTCTAAAGGGCTAAAGTTATTTCCCATCAGCTTGCAGCATACATTTAACAAACCTCGCCCGACACTGTGGGTTGTCATATTTCATTACAAATGTTACAGTCTCTGCACATAAACCAGATGCTTGTTTAATGAGCATTAGTCATAGTTATCGATATCAGTTGGTGACTCAAATGAATATGACTCATTGCAACGCGAATCATCACAATGCGTGCCATATTAACTTAGTTGTTACAACAACCGTATTGTTACCAAGCAAAGCCATTACTGCACAAGTCATTACATCGACTTGCAGTATATGACGTGCTGAAATGTACTATTCACACTCCAGCCTACATAACAGTAGGGATGGTTTTGGAATAGTAAACTATACTATTTCTCATGTTAGCAAGCCATCTACAGAAAGTCGATATAATGACTTGCGTAGTAATGGCATTGCATGGTAACAACGCGGTCGTTGTAACAACCTCGTTGTAAGGGCATCGCGCTGTGATGCCGGCGTTGTAGTGGCTGTTTCCCAACTCAGATAGAAATTGTGGCTGAGGAGCACACACTATTAGTGCAAGAACATTGTGTACCTCGATATGTGTTGCAAAATATGCCTGCGGAGCATATATGTGTTAAACCAGAAGAAGTGGCCTAGTCCCAGTTGGCAACTAGGACTACAATACGCACTACTATTTATGCTGTATACATTTGATATCAATTTTTTATGAAATTTGAAATGTTTTCTTTTTCATTCTTTCTTCACAGAACACCCCTGATGAAGGGAGGACCAAGTGTCCCGAAATGCATTGGGTTTTGCAATTTATTGTACAAAGAAGTTTTCTTTTGAACTGTTAATTTATTTATAATATGGCCTGTTATGATGCTAAACAATTGATGATTGATTGTACATCTCATAGAATTGAATTGATGATAAATTTCATTAAAAATTGATGTCAAATATATACAGTGTAAATAGTAGTGTTTGTTGTAGCCCTCGTTGCCAACTGGGATTAGGCCACTTCTTCTGTTTCCCAACTCAAACACATCACAAGACTCAGACAAGAGTTTATTAGTATGGGAAGTAATATTAAACATTATGGTTTAAATACTTTTATGTGTTTGTTTTAAGGTCTAAATCTTCCGACTACCTGTTATTGGATTGGGAAATAGTGCTCAGTTCTTAATTCTTTTTTACTTTTAGTGTACTAATATACAGTGAATATTTCATTTTTCTTCCAGTATTCAGTGTACTGGCACACATATAAATGTTATGTTAAACTTTACTTGTATATGAGTATGAAAGGGGTAGGCCCTTAAAACTCAGGACCTGGGTCCGTGGGTCAGTACAAATAAGGTTTGGTCTGAGTTTCAAAAATATATCAGATAATTCAAAATAGACACACAATCACCATTGAAAAAATGGGTCAGAACAATGGAAAAACTTATTCATTTCATTCATTTTGGCATTTTAATCATGCAAGGTCAGAGTGCGATCCAATTGCAGCCAAAGTTATGAGTAAACTAATTATAGTATATACATGTAATTGTAACGTCATTACATTCGGTATTCGGAATAGGTGCTCTCAGTGAAAGGGGGAGGGTAAGTGAGTAAGTGAAGGGGACAGGGTAAAGGTGTTGTGACATAATTGTTACATCCAGATTAACGATTGAAAAACCTCTACAGTCAAATTAATGGGCAAAGGTTCCCAAAAATCACATCACACATAGATAGCAAGAATGTATCGCTTATTTTGGCTCCTATGGTGTGTAGAATGGAGGCGTAGTTCTACGTTTCGACCCCGGTTACGCTAAAGGGCAATTCGCAGCCTCATGTTGGGGTCTTCATCAGGAAGGAATGGATAGCCTACAGGGTAATATGAATACAGAATTCAGTCTATACGTGGTGAATAAGTGTGGTAATATTACTCAAGAAAGGGACGTGGGAAGTTACCTACATCATCAAACGGTCATCTTATGTTCCGTCTGGAAAAAAAGGGGGCTCCCTCAAGCTCCAAAGGATACTGAAAAACAATCAAAAGGTGCCATCAGGGCCCTGAAACTTACTGAATTAAAAATGGTCGGGGGTTACAGATAGCGGGGACTTACTTTTCGTGCTGGAAATCACACAGCCGTTGGGCACAGGTAGTACAATCCTCGATGGGTTTGTATTACTGTAAAGAGAAGGGAAATATCATTTAGCATAATTTGCCGTCTCTGTACACATGGGCAAAGAGAGCGGATGTCTTTAAAAAGCCGCGCTGCTTGGAGGCTGTTTACCTTTCAAAACGGGAACGCACAGCCGTGCTGTTTCTCCGTCGGCGTCCTGCATCCGAGTGTGCTCGCGGTGCAGGCGCTCAATGCTTGTGCCTAATAGAAAAAGGGCTCGGCTCACGGGTCCAATCGGAAACGAGGCCTGACTAGTGCGCTCAAGGGAGCGTCTCGCAAGATACTTCTCACATCATAGGGATGTTTGTTGTATTCTTTATAGTGATGGTGGAGAGTTTGTGTGTATATAAACATACAGATATCCACAGTTTTAGCGAGATGGTGTGTTCTTTGTAATGACGGTGGAGAGTCTAGCTGAGTTCGAGTATATATGAACGTACAAATATCCACAATTTTAACATGTAAAAGACCAGACAGAACTAACAACGTCAAAGGTACTAAGAAATATATTCTATACATGTGCCAAAGTGTAGTAGCCAAGTATCGTGATGGCCTGGTAAATGTCCAAACCGTTGTGTGAGGAATAACTATACCTAACACATATGTGAACAAGTTACATTGTACAGGTATACATACATGGGGAATATTGAATGCAGCAGGGGAAATTTACAGTGTCCCATAGTCTATTCAGGATTGAGTCCCGCCATCTGCGAGAAACAAGATTCAAGTTCATTCAACCCCTTACTTATTGTCTGAAACTTTTGCATCCATTTGCATTCCCTTGTGTCAAGAATGGCATTTAAATTGCCCCCCGTGGGCCCAAGGAGATTTTTTCAATTACCAACCAGCGGATGGATTCCGGTGAGTGGTTTTTTTCGGTGAAGTGATCTACCAAAGGGGCCCCTGGAGTAGTGCAGCGAATACGGCTACAGTGTTGGAATATACGGCTTTTTACTTTCTGCTGTGTCTGTCCAATGTACATGAGGTCACACGGACACAGAATCGCATAAATCACCCCACTTGAGTTACAGTTAGTCAGGGACTTGAGCTCTATTGTGAGGTCGTTGTACTGTATTTGCTTAGTCTCCAAACACATCGGACATGCTTTGCATTTAGTGCATTTGAAATGGCCCACCAATTCTGGTAGATTCCATAAACTTTGAATCGTGGGTGCCGGTGGAGTTTCTAACAAAGAGCGCACCACAGAGTCTCTGACATTCCTAGATCTTTTGAAGGCATGCATAGGGGGATCAGGAGCTTTCAAAATTTCTCCTACCAAGCCCCAATGTTTGTTGACAATTTTGCGAATAGCATTGCTTTCAGTACAGAAAGTCGTCACACATATCATTCGGTCCTGTGATGTAGTTCTGGTCTTCGGTTCGAGTAATGTTGCTCTGTCCTGGAACCAAGCTCTCTTTCTTGATCTTTTTACTAGGCGTTTGGGATAGCCTCGATCTATCAGGCGGCTGATGAGGTCATCCGATTCCCTGAAAAAGTCCTCTTTGAGGGAACAGTTTCTCCGGAGGCGGAGGGAATTGGCCAAAGGGCAAATTGTCCCTTAGCCCTCTGGTGTGGTGACTAGTATACCTTAAAAGGGAGTTTCTTTCGGATGGTTTGCGGTACAGGGTGGTATAAAGATGTCCATCCTTCTCCTTAATGCTTATGTCCAGGAAATCAATCGATTCTCTGTTTGAATGCATGGTGAATTTTATATCTTGTGACTGATCGTTTAGCCAGGTCAGGAATGTCTTGAGGGATTCCTCTTGACCAGTCCATATCATGAGGACATCGTCGATGTATCGATGCCATGATGTAATCATCGCTCAATATGGGTTATTATGTGAAAGGATACTATCCTGTTCCATTTCAGACATATAGAGAATGGCTAAGTCTGGAGCAAAGGCAGCGCCCATCGCCACTCCTTTGCTCTGTTCAAAAAAGTTACTTTGGAAAATGAAGAAATTTCTGGTCATTGCAATTTCTAAGAGTGCCACTAAAAATTCTGTTGGCACTGAGGTGGGTTGCTCACGGCCGTCAAGTACTCTCCTCATACAATCAAGTGCTGGTCTCTGGGGAATGCTGGTGTATAAGGAGACAATGTCCATTGTTACCAGAATCTGTTCCTCTTTGTTAAATGGCTTGCGATTAATGAAGGTGATGACTTGCGTAGTATCTCTTAGATATGTGGGGGTGGCCTCAGCTAGCGGTTTTAGGAAGACATCGATATATTTGCAGAGTGGTTCCAGGAGGGAGCCGCACCCGGAAATGATGGGTCTTCCCGGTGGTTTTGCTGGATCCTTGTGGACTTTGGGTAAGACGTATATGGTTGGTGTTCTTGGTTGGCCCACATTAAGATAATCAGACTCTTTTTTGGAAAGAAAACCCATCTCTAGTGCCTTGGTTGTTATGGCTGTGATGTCCGTGCGTATTTCTCTAGTTGGATCACGTCTAAGAGGTCTGTAGCGGACACCATCAGATAATTGAGAGTGAATCTCCGCTTTGTAGTCTTCCACATCAAGTACCACTATCGATCCGCCTTTGTCCGCTGGCTTGATAACCACCGCCCTGTTGTTCTTCAGTGATTCCAGTGCATATCTCTCGCCTCTGGTGATATTGTGTCTAACATAATGTTTATTGTCGATGGTTCTGAGGACGTCTCTCATGACTATACTTTCATATGTTAGAATTTCATGAGCCACTGAGGATACTGTAGGCATGAAAGTAGATGGAGGTTTTAGGTTTGTGAAAGCCGTCATGGCTGATGTGGGTTTGTTCCTGAAGAAATATTTCAGCCTCAGTTTTCTGAAAAACCTTGTTAATTCCGTCTGTACGTTGAATTTGTTAGGATAAGACGTTGGTACATAGGATAGGCCTTTACAGAGAATACTGCTTTCGTTCTTGGTAAGTGTGTATTTGGATAGGTTAATGATCGGGTTGGTCCTGTCTGAGATGTTATTTACCACCTGTAGGTCTTCCTCCTGGTGCTCCTCTCCCCGTGGCCTTCTTGTTGGAAGCGTACTTGCTTGGGGGTGCTGTCTCGCTGTCTTCCATTGTCCCAGTTTTGTTGGTTGTGTCCTCGGTTCGAACGGTTGTTCCATGATCCTCCGCGGCCACGTCCTCTCGGTGGTCTCCATTGGCCTTCCCCTAAAAAAGGCGGTTGTTGTTCGTGTGGCTGATACCATTGCTCTTGTTGTTGGTAGTTTGCACTGGATGCTGTATGGTCGTTGTCGCTGTCGCCACTGTATGACGAATCAGAGAAATTCGTATATCTTCTGGTGCCTCTGTATCCTCCTCTTCCTCGATTGGAAAAGCGACCTTGATTGTCCTGTCTGTAGTACTCTGGTTGTAAATAAGGATAAGTCTTTTTACGGTCGTAGTATTGGATATCTTTTACCAATTTCTCCAATTTTTTGTTCTGGGTTTCCACGTCAAAATCCTTCAAATTCTTCTTAAGTCTTTCTAAGGTGTCCTTGGCATCGGCAAAGGCTGAATGGTTGGCTATCTCAGCCTTGAGATCGTCAATTTCCTTAGTTAGTTGTTCCACCTGGTCTCTGGCGGTCTCTACTCCCAGCACCATCCAGTGCGCAGTTGTTGGCCACAAAGCTAAACCCTTCTTTAAATTTGGGGTTATCAACGAAGATGGCAGGTTCGTTGCAGACTTGTAATCCGATGGGAATGATGTTGGCTCTAAGGTAACCAGTTAGTAAATGGCCATGAAGTTTGGTTCGTACCAACTTCTTTTCTAATTGTTCAAGTTTA
The DNA here is from genome assembly GCF_964263255.1 of Lissotriton vulgaris. Lineage (NCBI taxonomy): Eukaryota > Metazoa > Chordata > Amphibia > Caudata > Salamandridae > Lissotriton > Lissotriton vulgaris. Next base: position 2,144,104,113 of record NC_141691.1, on the reverse strand, counting down.
TTAATCTTTTCGTTGAGAGAGTGATCTACACTGGCGTTGGTTGTGGTTAAGAAAACAGTCCCTGTATCAACCCCGACAAGATTTTTTATGTAATCCTCTGTATAGGATAGGGTCTCAAGTTCCATGTTGATGTCGCCCTATCTATACACAATTTCTGATTAATCTAGAATGATTTGAGTATAAAAGAAACCCTCGCAAGGATCTCCTTGCTCTGAGAGTATGAGTATGAAAGGGGTAGGCCCTTAAAACTCAGGACCTGGGTCCGTGGGTCAGTACAAATAAGGTTTGGTCTGAGTTTCAAAAATATATCAGATAATTCAAAATAGACACACAATCACCATTGAAAAAATGGGTCAGAACAATGGAAAAACGTATTCATTTCATTCATTTTGGCATTTTAATCATGCAAGGTCAGAGTGCGATCCAATTGCAGCCAAAGTTATGAGTAAACAAATTATAGTATATACATGTAATTGTAACGTCATTACATTCGGTATTCGGAATAGGTGCTCTCAGTGAAAGGGGGAGGGTAAGTGAGTAAGTGAAGGGGACAGGGTAAAGGTGTTGTGACATAATTGTTACATCCAGATTAACGATTGAAAAACCTCTACAGTCAAATTAATGTGCAAAGGTTCCCAAAAATCACATCACACATAGATAGCGAGAATGTATCGCTTATTTTGGCTCCTATGGTGTGTAGAATGGAGGCGTAGTTCTACGTTTCGACCCCGGTTACGCTAAAGGGCAATTCGCAGCCTCATGTTGGGGTCTTCATCAGGAAGGAATGGAGAGCCTACAGGGTAATATGAATACAGAATTCAGTCTATACGTGGTGAATAAGTGTGGTAATATTACTCAAGAAAGGGACGTGGGAAGTTACCTACATCATCAAACGGTCATCTTATGTTCCGTCTGCAAAAAAGGGGGCTCCCTCAAGCTCCAAAGGATACTGAAAAACAATCAAAAGGTGCCATCAGGGCCCTGAAACTTACTGAATTAAAAATGGTCGGGGGTTACAGATAGCGGGGACTTACTTTTCGTGCTGGAAATCACACAGCCGTTGGGCACAGGTAGTACAATCCTCGATGGGTTTGTAGTACTGGACATTGTCTCCTTATACACCAGCATTCCCCAGAGACCAGCACTTGATTGTATGAGGAGAGTACTTGACGGCCGTGAGCAACCCACCTCAGTGCCAACAGAATTTTTAGTGGCACTCTTAGAAATTGCAATGACCAGAAATTTCTTCATTTTCCAAAGTAACTTTTTTGAACAGAGCAAAGGAGTGGCGATGGGCGCTGCCTTTGCTCCAGACTTAGCCATTCTCTATATGTCTGAAATGGATTAGGATAGTATCCTTTCACATAATAACCCATATAGAGCGATGATTACATCATGGCATCGATACATCGACGATGTCCTCATGATATGGACTGGTCAAGAGGAATCCCTCAAGACATTCCTGACCTGGCTAAACGATCAGTCACAAGATATAAAATTCACCATGCATTCAAACAGAGAATCGATTGATTTCCTGGACATAAGCATTAAGGAGAAGGATGGACATCTTTATACCACCCTGTACCGCAAACCATCCGAAAGAAACTCCCTTTTAAGGTATACTAGTCACCACACCAGGGGGCTAAGGGACAATTTGCCCTTTGGCCAATTCCTCCGCCTCCGGAGAAACTGTTCCCTCAAAGAGGACTTTTTCAGGGAATCGGATGACCTCATCAGCCGCCTGATAGATCGAGGCTATCCCAAACGCCTAGTAAAAAGATCAAGAAAGAGAGCTTGGTTCCAGGACAGAGCAACATTACTCGAACCGAAGACCAGAACTACATCACAGGACCGAATGATATGTGTGACGACTTTCTGTACTGAAAGCAATGCTATTCGCAAAATTGTCAACAAACATTGGGGCTTGGTAGGAGAAATTTTGAAAGCTCCTGATCCCCCTATGCATGCCTTCAAAAGATCTAGGAATGTCAGAGACTCTGTGGTGCGCTCTTTGTTAGAAACTCCACCAGCACCCACGATTCAAAGTTTATGGAATCTACCAGAATTGGTGGGCCATTTCAAATGCACTAAATGCAAAGCATGTCCGATGTGTTTGGAGACTAAGCAAATACAGTACAACGACCTCACAATAGAGCTCAAGTCCCTGACTAACTGTAACTCAAGTGGGGTGATTTATGCGATTCTGTGTCCGTGTGACCTCATGTACATTGGACAGACACAGCAGAAAGTAAAAAGCCGTATATTCCAACACTGTAGCCGTATTCGCTGCACTACTCCAGGGGCCCCTTTGGTAGATCACTTCACCGAAAAAAACCACTCACCGGAATCCATCCGCTGGTTGGTAATTGAAAAAATCTCCTTGGGCCCACGGGGGGGCAATTTAAATGCCATTCTTGACACAAGGGAATGCAAATGGATGCAAAAGTTTCAGACAATAAGTAAGGGGTTGAATGAACTTGAATCTAGTTTCTCGCAGATGGCGGGACTCAATCCTGAATAGACTATGGGACACTGTAAATTTCCCCTGCTGCATTCAATATTCCCCATGTATGTATACCTGTACAATGTAACTTGTTCACATATGTGTTAGGTAAAGTTATTCCTCACACAACAACTGTTTGGACATTTACCAGGCCATCACGATACTTGGCTACTACACTTTGGCACATGTATAGAATATATTTCTTAGTACCTTTGACGTTGTTAGTTCTGTCTGGTCTTTTACATGTTAAAATTGTGGATATTTGTACGTTCATATATACTCGAACTCAGCTAGACTCTCCACCGTCATTACAAAGAACACACCATCTCGCTAAAACTGTGGATATCTGTATATTTATATACACACAAACTCTCCACCATCACTATAAAGAATACAACAAACATCCCTATGATGTGAGAAGTATCTTGCGAGACGCTCCCTTGAGCGCACTAGTCAGGCCTCGTTTCCGAATGGACCCGTGAGCCGAGCCCTTTTTCTATTAGGCACAAGCATTGAGCGCCTGCACCGCAAGCACACTCGGATGCAGGACGCCGACGGAGAAACAGCACGGCTGTGCGTTCCCGTTTTGAAAGGTAAACAGCCTCCAAGCAGCGCGGCTTTTTAAAGACATCCGCTCTCTTTGCCCATGTGTACAGAGACGGCAAATTATGCTAAATGATATTCCCCTTCTCTTTACAGTAATACAAACCCATCGAGGATTGTACTACCTGTGCCCAACGGCTGTGTGATTTCCAGCACGAAAAGTAAGTCCCCGCTATCTGTAACCCCCGACCATTTTTAATTCAGTAAGTTTCAGGGCCCTGATGGCACCTTTTGATTGTTTTTCAGTATCCTTTGGAGCTTGAGGGAGCCCCCTTTTTTGCAGACGGAACATAAGATGACCGTTTGATGATGTAGGTAACTTCCCACGTCCCTTTCTTGAGTAATATTACCACACTTATTCACCACGTATAGACTGAATTCTGTATTCATATTACCCTGTAGGCTCTCCATTCCTTCCTGATGAAGACCCCAACATGAGGCTGCGAATTGCCCTTTAGCGTAACCGTGGTCGAAACGTAGAACTACGCCTCCATTCTACACACCATAGGAGCCAAAATAAGCGATACATTCTCGCTATCTATGTGTGATGTGATTTTTGGGAACCTTTGCCCATTAATTTGACTGTAGAGGTTTTTCAATCGTTAATCTGGATGTAACAATTATGTCACAACACCTTTACCCTGTCCCCTTCACTTACTCACTTACCCTCCCCCTTTCACTGAGAGCACCTATTCCGAATACCGAATGTAATGACGTTACAATTACATGTATATACTATAATTTGTTTACTCATAACTTTGGCTGCAATTGGATCGCACTCTGACCTTGCATGATTAAAATGCCAAAATGAATGAAATGAATAAGTTTTTCCATTGTTCTGACCCATTTTTTCAATGGTGATTGTGTGTCTATTTTGAATTATCTGATATATTTTTGAAACTCAGACCAAACCTTATTTGTACAAACTTTACTTGTATAGCGTACGTACACCAGGTTGGTTTCTTGGCGCTGCTCTGAAGAGTTAGACTAAGATGTTACTAGTATGCCTGTTTGAATAGCCATGTTTTTAGCAGTTTGCGGAAGCTCATGAGGTTTGAGCAGGATCTGATCTCAAGTGGCACGTAGGTACAGAGTTTGGGGCCTAAGGTGGCAAACCTAGTCCCCCCAGCGCGTATTAGCCTGAAGGATGGTGTGGTCAGGAGGTGCATGTGGGCAGATCGTAGGTTGCGGGTAGACTGTATCTGTTGATCGAGCTGTTGATAAATTTTGGGCTTTTTCTGTTCAGGGATTTGAATATGATGCATCCTATCTTGAAGGCGCCTCTCTGTGGTATTGGAAGCCAGTGTAGTTTATTGAGAAGAGGAGTAATATGTTGGCGCCTGTTTTCTTGAAAGATCAGTCTGGCCGCCTGGTTTTGAACCATTTGAAGGTGGTGGGTGAGAAAGGCCGGGATGCTGAGGTAAAGAGAAGTTGCATAATCGAGCAAGGACTGCCTGTATTTTTGCTTCCTGAGTGAGGAACCTACTGATTTTGATGTTCAGATCACGGACCCAATTTGATTTTTCATGGTGAGGTCTTTAATGATTATTACTCCCAAGGTTTTTGCGGATGGAGAGGGGACGGGGAGCTGTCACAGTTCTTTAGGCAAGAAGTGTGAGCTCCAGGGGCTCAATGCGCCTCCTGTGAGGATCACATCTGTTTTATCCAGATTTAATTTGTGGTGGTTGCTGTTCATCTAGTCGCGGATGAACAGCATGGTTCCCTGGAATTTGAGGACGGTGATAGGGGAGTCGTTAATCGGCAGTATCAGTTGCATAATTGAAGGTTTGGACTTTCCTTTCTTTTAATGCATGAATCAGTGGGAGGAGTGTTGGAAAGGGGAGTCTCTGGTTGGCGCAGTGCAGCACTTGCCCAGCCAGCATGACAGTACCAGACTGCACGCAGGTTCTGCAATGGCAGACCCTAGACACATTTTAAAAGGGCTGCTTCTGTGGGTGGCGCAACCAGCGCTGCAGGCCCACTAGCAGTATTGGCATTCACAAGCCCTGGCACTCCTGGTGCACTTTACTGGGGACTAACAGTAAATCCAATGAACCAATCATGGACATCAATCACATGAACACTTTACAGTAGGGAGAGCATATGCACTTTAGCACTGGTCAGCAGTGGTAAAGTGCTCAGAGTCATTAAACCAACAAAAACAGGTCAGAGAGAGTATTGGGGGAAGGCAAAAAGTTTAGGGATGACCCTGCCAAGAGGGTCAGGTCCAACACAACCCCTTTCCAGCCAAAACGCAGGGTAGACCAATCACCACTGTGATGGGCTTCCCTGCTTAGGGCGATAGAACATGGACCTGGCCCGCAACAGCAGGGGCACATTCCAGTTCTACGCCAATCTGTACCTATTTCAAATCCTCTGTCTATACTCTCAGGGTTCACCCAGCTAATCCATGGGGCACCCTTCTCTTCCTCTGTGGACACCACCTGTGCAGCCTCTAACCTTAACTTGCTCACAGGTCTGTCCCAACAGACAGACATCAAGTCATAGCGGCCACTGACGGTAGTCAGAGATGAGACCCAGGCCTCATGCCTCTCAGGGCTCTCAAACCTCTGTGGCCTTAAAGAGTGGGGGGCAGTAACCCCAGGTGCTTGGCACCCTTTGTCCACTCTCCCTCCTGTCAGGTCAGGTATGACATCCTGGCACTGACCCACCAGTCCCAGGTCTGTACCTGGCGGCTGTACCAAAGACTGGGGTGGCCTCTCCCACACCCGGTCCTCCTCCTTGGGGCTCTGTACCCTCCCACCTGGAGTGGTACCCCCTTCCAGAATTGTCAGGGCACCTGTGGCAGGTGACCTGCACAATTCGCCCACCAGTTCAGGGGTGCTATCCTGCAACTGGGGCACCAGGTCAGGGGGGACACCCTGCACCTGGCCCTTAAACCTAGGGTCTAAACCCTCAAACTGCACCGGGGTCAGAGGCAAGGACTCCCTCCCTCTGCACCCCCTTCCAGAGTACTGCCCACTCCCCACTGGAGTGGTACCCCTAGAAGTGACATGGGTCAGGACACTGATTACAGTGGTCCCACCCTCCAGGTCAGACAACACCTGAACCTGGCCCTCCAACTCAGGGACCCAACCCTGCAGTTGAACACTTGCCTGGCGCACCAGGACTTTCCGGGGAGCATGCCTGCCCCCCCTGAGGGTGGCACATAACTCATGTGTCGTGCGACAGTCTGCCTGGCGCAGATCTCCCAACCCCTGTCCCTCTGACAGTGCGGGACGATCCCCCAGGACAGAAGTGGTGTCCCCCTGGTCATTCACTGGGGACGCAGCCCTGCCGGCTGGCCCCTGACCAACTGGTTCTTCCACTGGGGACTCTTTCCCCCTCTCGCCCCTCCTTCTGGACCTCTGCACCCTCCCAACTGGAGTGGTACTGCCAGTCACCAGAACTACTGGAGCTCTGTTTACAGAGCCTCCATGTTCTTTAGCCACTGGGGGATCCCCCTCAAAGGGTGACTCATCCGGACAGCCTAGGCTCCCCACCTGGTGTTCCCTTAAAGAACCATCCAGGCTCTGAGACTGAGGTTGGGCACTACCGGGACAAAACCCATTCTCACTCCTTCCCCTTAAGGACAGGACGTGAGGCCCTACACCCCTCTCACTACTACAGGACCTAGCTGGGCTACTCTGCGCCACTTCCACCACTCTGGGCTGGAAGATACCTGAGCCACTCCCCACAGGATCACACCCCAATGCCTCTCCAGACCCTCTGGAATCCACCACAAGGTCTGCCTCCAACGTGAGCTCCCTGGGGTCAGAGAACTCACTCTCAAACAGGTGTTGGCATAGCTCTGGAAAACTGGGACTTAAAGTATGCTCTTCCACAATTGGATTACACAGCCCCCTAGCAGGGTTAACCAAATTATCCTTCACCTCACCATCCAGCGCCTCACACACATACTCCACACCATCCTTCTGAGACTGGCCAGACAGTAGAGGACTGTCTCTGTCACACAACCCACACTCTTCTGGGCGGTCCTTACACTCACCCACCAGGACCTCAACCATGGGGGAACTCCTCCCGCCACTAGGACCATGAACTCCTACGCCAGCTACCCTATTACCTTCAGGGACGCTGCGCACTACTGGAGCTACCTCATGCCCTTGAACCTCCTGGTGTAAGTTAACCCACTCCAAGTCAGGTGCCATATCTCTAGGTGCGCGCACTATGCTGTCAGCACTAGATACCTTAATGTTGCTGCCACCATCTGAGCTGGACTCCACCTCCAACTCAGCAAAGCTCAACCTCTGAGCTACACACATTTCTTGTTGCTGGGCTGAAGCCCTCCTGGCCTCACGCCCCTCGAGGTCCAAGTCAAGTTTCCTCATTCTTAAGTCATGCGCAAGCTCCATTTTCATTTCTTCCAGGGCTAACTTCCTAGATTCTAGCTCCAGTTGGCAACTCAATTTCAGCTCCGCCAACTTCATTTCATGTATTCTGGCCTCCTTCCTGTCCGTCAACTCCTCTGGCGACAGGGCTCTACCAAAATCCATGATGCTTCCTGCTGGTTCAATCTCCATTCTGACTGATCCAGGCATGACTTCACAACAAATGGGGATTCTCTCAGTAAAACATAAATCAAAAAGAGTTTGTGGCTTAGTTACTGGACTGTCACCACTGTGCAATGGTCAGTAGTTAAGGTAAAGACACTGCAAATGTAAATCCGCTATCCTCACCGCTGCGTCCAATGTTGGAAAGGGGAGTCTCTGGTTGGCGCAGTGCAGCACTGGCCACAAGCAGGGACCCTCTCTTCCACGTCAGGGCAAAGGATTACCTTCAAGAACAACCTCTGCTTACTCTCTAGGTAGTGTGGCGCAAGCAGTCTAGGCTAATCTCTGGGGCACATAGGGTTAAACCTTTGCAATATCATACCATCACAACCAACCCACCACACAATGACACCAAACTGTATGATTAAAAATATATTATCTTTATATACTTTTTAAAAGCAGGCTTGTAAATACAGTTCAGTTACTTTAGCAATGCGAGGTTCCAGTTACTTTAAGCAATGTCACAGTTCTTGTTTAGCATTAGGGATAGTTCTTCCGTAGGCAATGTCCCTAAACTGCAATGTTCTGGGCCTTCTGCCCAGTTTTCGTAAGGTAATGTGCCTTCTAGCGCTTCTGGGCGCTATGCGGCGCTCCTGTGCGCTCTGTTCGGTTTTCCTCTGCGGCCCCCCCTTAAGCCTCACGCATCACGCGTGAGCGGCGTACAGTGCGGTCCTTGCGAACCGGCGGTGCGAGGCGTACTGCCGTGGAGCGGAGGCGCACTGTTCTCAGTACGTTCCCCCACTGGTCAGGGTACGATGCAGCCCAGACAAGGGCAAGGGCCAGGGAGTAGAGACAGGGCTCAGGGCACGGTGCGCCTCGAGCGTAGGAGGGGGGTGTGAAGCGCACAACTCTCAGCGCACACACTCCGGCTCCAGCGAGGCACACAGGTCTTTTGAGCAGCGCACAGTACCTTAAGTCTTGTGGAGCAGACGGCTGAAAGGGGGGCCTGTCCCACGTCGCGTTGCTTCCCTGGGGTCGGTGCGTGCTGCGGCTCTCAGCCGGGCAGGTCACGGGTCACCCGGGGCGGCGGTGATTGGTGGCGGCAGGGTCCTTTCTTTGGGGTTCGCTCCGACCCTGAAGGCGGCGGCTGTGTGGTGGCGGCAAGTGGCAGTACGGTCCCCAAGTGCGGGACGTACCCAGCCAAAGTGCCGGTTGCAGCTGTGCGCTCACAGCTGAGCTGTCGGGCAGGCTGCCGATCAGAGGGGGGTTATCACAGGGCGGCAGTCCGTCGTTGCAGAGGGGTCTACGGCGCGAGGCGCAGTCGACTCGGGTGCTTGGACCGGACGGGTCCTCCTTCACGTTGCTCTCGGGGCTCACAGGCAGATGCAGTCACGTTGTACGGGCCAGCGGCGGCTGGGCCTCACGTTGCTCTTGCTGTCCACTTTGGGCCCCTGTCACGGTGCTCGGGGGGATATCGATGTCCTGGATCACGGGGAGCGTGGCAGAGACGCACAATGCTCTCAGACTCCTCAGTCAGCGCTGCAGCAATGAGCAGCACACACAGCAGCTTTCTTCAGGGAGGTAGCGCCCACTGTTCCTGGGGCGCTGGTCAGGGGGCAAGTTCAACAGCAAGCCCTTGGAGATCTTTCAGCCGAGTTTGGCACAAAGTTAAATAAAAGCAAAAGTCTCTTGTAGGCTCTTCTTTCCTCTCCTTCTGCAGCAAGGCACCAGACACAGGCCAGAGACAGCACTCCTCCTTGTAGTCCTTCCAGGTCCTTCTCTTCGGGCAGAGTTTCTTCTGTAGCGCAAACAGGATCTAATTTACAAGGAGCAGGGCTCCTTCTTTTATACCCAGTTTCTTTAGTTCTTACAGGCCAGGGGGGCCTTTGCATAACTGCTCTCAGTCCCTGAGCACTTTTGGTGGGTACTTCTGCTTCTGCATTCAGTGTGAGGGCAGGCACATCAGCTGCTCCCCAGGGGGGCGGAGCCAGCATTGTGAGGACAGGGGCAGCCAGGAGCACTTTGTTGACAAGCTTTGGTCCTTCCTGGGCCAGGTGCAGGCTGAGTCATCAGTCGCTCCCCAGGGGGGCGGAGCCAGCATTGTGGAGGCAGAGCACAGCCTGATGCATCATTCAGGGAAACTCCCACCTCCCACTAAGGTGTCATCCTGCTATTCACCACCTGTCAACTCCCAGCCCTGTCACTCACACAACTCAGACAGTCAGATACACACAAAAGCAGAGGCGGGCTGAAATGGTTAGGCAAGCAAATGCTAGCTTTCTAAAAGTAGCATCTGCAAACACAGGATATTAAAATAAACTTTACTAAAATAAGTATTTTATTATTCTGAGTTCAGGCATACCAAACATTAATTTCTACCATGTTCCCTGAGCTTGCTGGGATTATAGAGTGTAATAATTCCAGCAGCCCATCTGGCCTAAAGGGAACAGGTAGCCTTACAATAGTGAAAAACTAATTTGGCAGTAATTCACTATTAGGACATGCCACACACACCAGAGCATGTCCTACCTTACACTTACAATGCACCCTGCCCTCAGGCCTACCATAGGGGTGACTAATATGAAGTTAAGGGAAGGTTTAGGGGCTGGCAAGTGTGTGCACTTGCCCAGCCAGCATGACAGTACCAGACTGCACGCAGGTTCTGCAATGGCAGACCCTAGACACATTTTAAAAGGGCTGCTTCTGTGGGTGGCGCAACCAGCGCTGCAGGCCCACTAGCAGTATTGGCATTCACAAGCCCTGGCACTCCTGGTGCACTTTACTGGGGACTAACAGTAAATCCAATGAACCAATCATGGACATCAATCACATGTACACTTTACAGTAGGGAGAGCATATGCACTTTAGCACTGGTCAGCAGTGGTAAAGTGCCCAGAGTCATTAAACCAACAAAAACAGGTCAGAGAGAGTATTGGGGGAAGGCAAAAAGTTTAGGGATGACCCTGCCAAGAGGGTCAGGTCCAACAAGGAGGTACAGATTAAATAAATGTGGGGAGAGAGAGGATCCCTGGGGACCACCACAAGTGTTCCTAATCTTAGGGGTTGTGAAGTTTCCCAGGAAGACCGATTGATAACGGTTGGTAAAAAAGGAGTTCATCCATTCAAGGGCCGAACCTTGGATTACTGCGTCCACGACACGGCCAACCAGAATGTTGTGGTCGACCGTGTCAAAAGCGGCACAGAGATCCAACCGCACCAGAGCTTTGGGGGTGCCTCCATCCGCTTTCTCTTGCAGAGAGTCCAGGACTTACAATATCACTGATTAAATGTGCATGTATAAATGAATACCAGAGAAGTACTACATTACTTACTCATTAATACTTTGTAATTAAACCCTATAGAGTCCACATCTTTATAAAAATGAACTTTAAACTGGAAAAACACATTTGAAAATTAAGTAATAATTCTGGTCCTTTTCACTGACAGAATCAAAGATCCAGATTTATAAACCTTTTATGCAGGGCAGTAAAGCTTACTGTCTGTATATTGTTTCACAGAGACATCAATAAAGCACCATGTTTACAGGGATGTGGTTCATTTCTGCTGCCTACATCCCTGGAACCAATGAAGGCATTATTGGAAGCCAAGTGTGCCTGCTTACAGTAGGGAATGTTTTTCTACATAAAGGAAACCTTCCTGCGCAAAACCAATCCTTACAGGCATTTTCCTTTTTCTATATGGAATGCGGAATGCATCATACATAGCAAAAGGAAGTCACAGGGAGAAGTACATACTCTTACATACTTTCACCCTAGAGGGTTTGCTAGTTCAAAAATAACTCAAACTAGAACAACAATCATAGTGATTCACATCTACCTTTGCTGAACTTAAACCAAAGATTCAGAAAGGTAGTTTTCATGCTAAACTTTGATTTGCCACATCAAATTTCACCTGTGATTGGGCCTTGAAGCTGCTGTGTGAGACGATATGTAAAAGGTCCATGTTTTCATACATGACAATTAACTAAGCAAGCGTTGTATGCCACAATGATATAACAGAAAATCCCCAAAACAACTTTGTCAGATGACATCAGGTAAGTATTCGTAAGATAGCCAATTTGAGAAATATCTATTCAAAGAGAAGGGTCATTTGAATTTGGAAAAATCTTATTGAAAATTAGGATTAAATAAAACAGCTTTGCAATGAGTGCTTTGTATAATATGAGCAATAATTCTAAAATGTAAAGCGACGAGAGTCTCTGAATCTGATGCATATGTGAACAACTACACATCACCCAGAACAGCTCATCTCATTTTTCTGCCAAATACTACAGCACTAGTTTGCTTAGGACACAACTGTAAAGTATTTGTCTAATGTAAAAAATACTTTTCAGCAAATTGCTAAAGGAAACTATTGTTGTATTTATGTACTTGACATACGTTCTAATTTGGAGGAGAACAGTAAACAACATCGGACAGGAAATGGTTGATGTACTGCGTGGACTTCTAGCTGCATAACTACTTTCGGGTGCTGCATATGACTGATATTCCACCACATAAAATACTCCAGCTGCTTCACCCATGGTGTCATTGTTGAGTAAATGATGCTAACAATTGTTGAATATTAGTTGCCTGATCTGAGTGATGGATCTGCCACTATGTCTGTTGGAGCTATTTCTGTGCAGTCTGCTGAACAAAGGGGGTCGCCTTTCACTTATGGATTAGTATCATCTACTTCACCCATCATGTCAGGCAGAGTGGAAAAGCAGTCATTGGCAGTGTACTACCACTTGCAGGTGCATCTTCAGTATCCACACTTTAGATGGAAATTCCACTGGCGAAGAAAATCCACTGGCAGAGGAGGGCATTTGTGGATTTTCTATTGAAGTGTCTTTGTTCATGGTGCTTACATCTGCTAAGGTGAAAAAACAGGTACTGATGAGTGTCATTTCTATATTTAATGGAGATTCCAACTCTGTCTTGGCAGGGATGGAAAATGCACCACAATTTGTGTAATCCCTGAATTTTGTCCACAGATGTACAATAGAGTTACTTATAATATAAATTCAACCTGATGTTGCATTTGCAAACCTGTGATTGCAAGATGTATTTTTTTAAATCAAAGTTATCAAACATGTTTTCCACAGAAAAATGTGTAATTGAACCAAAATCAAGAGTCGGTTGTGGCTACCCAGGAATCACCAAAGAGCAGTGCAATGTGAAAGGATGCTGCTATGATGACAGCCAACCGGGAACAATCTGGTGCTTCAATCCTCCGAAGCCAAACGGTAAGGTGCTCAGAAGAATGACGTTTGTGTTTTCATTTTCCAGTTTCTCGTAAAACAGTTGAGGCTATTTTGAAATATCAGCGGTTGTCTAGATGTTGACAGTGAAATCCCCCTCTTTGTGGAGGACATGCCAAATTCACATGCAAAATTAGTGACACAATGGCCTCCACCATACTTTCTATGTGGCACAGGAATATTTGACTTTGAAAATTTCAGAGTTGGTATCACCTGTATTGCCTTCTGTGAGAAGTTGGCCTGGTATATGATGTTCACTAATGTAAGTGGGCAACTTGCACCAGTCCAGAAAACCCTTGTGGTGATGTAAGAGGTCTTAGACAACATTTGAAGCTATGTAAGTGGTAGCTCTGGAGAGAAGCCTTCAGGGTAAGTCATGAAGGAGAGTATTGTTTTACAATATTACAATCCTATTATATAGATTAAATGAAGAAGAACCACACAATGTATTTTTTTTAAATATGTATTTATTTTATACCACTATCTAGTACTTTACAGTATCTCTTAAACGGTGATGGACACTAAGCAAACAATACTTTAGCAAATAAATCACAATAAACAGCACTAATTCACAGTGGGCCCAGCTGGGGACCAAATCATATACTAAAAAAAATGGTATAAGAACTAAGACTCGAGTCAGGACAATGTCGAGAGGACGTAGAATCACTGGTACCCCAAGGAACTACCCACGGTGAGTAGATAGGGACCCCAAGGAGGATAGGTGCAGTGAGGGAACACTAATGCGAGCTCTGTACAACTCTACAAGTAAGTCACAGTTTGAGTTTTAAAGATTAAGGACCCTTCCCAATCCTCTCAATGATATAACAGAAAATAACCAAAACAACTTTGTCAGAGGATATCAGGTAAATATCATAAGATAGCCAATTTGAGTAATATCTATGCAAAGCAAAGGATAATTTGAATTTGAAGAAATCTTGATAAAAAGTAGGATTAAATAAAACAGCTTTGCAATCAGTGCTTTGCAGGATATGAGCAATTATTCTAAGATGTAAAGTGATGAGAGTCTCTGAATCTGACAGATATGTAACCCACTACACATGTCCCAGAACAGCTCATCTCATTTTTCTGCCAAATACTGCAGCACTAGTTTGCTCAGGACAAAACTGTGAAGTATTTGTCTAATGTAAAGAATACTTTTCAGCAGATTTCTAAAGGAAACTATTGTTGTATTTATCTACTAGACTTATGTTCTCATTTGGAAGAGAACAGTAAACAACGTCGGACAGGAAATGGTTGATGTACTGCGTGGACTTCTAGCTGCATAACTACTTCCGGGTGCTGCATATGGCTGCTATTCCATGACATAAAATACTCCAGCTGCTTCACCCATGGTGTCATTGTTGAGTAAATGATGCTAAAAATTGTTGAATATTAGTTGCCTGATCTGAGTGATGGATCTGCCACTATGTATGTTGGAGCTATTTCTGTGCAGTCTGCTGAACAAAGGGGGTCGCCTTTCACTTATGGATTAGTATCATCTACTTAACCCATCATGTCAGGCAGAGTGGAAAAGCAGTCATTGGCAGTGTACTACCACTTGCAGGTGCATCTTCAGTATCCACACTTTTGATGGAAATTCCACTGGCGAAGAAAATCCACTGGCAGAGGAGGGCATTTGTGGATTTTCTATTGAAGTGTCTTTGTTCATGGTGCTTACATCTGCTAAGGTGAAAAAACAGGTACTGATGAGTGTCATTTCTATATTTAATGGAGATTCCAACTCTGTCTTGGCAGGGATGGAAAATGCACCACAATTTGTGTAATCCCTGAATTTTGTCCACAGATGTACAATAGAGTTACTTATAATATAAATTCAACCTGATGTTGCATTTGCAAACCTGTGATTGCAAGATGTATTTTTTTAAATCAAAGTTATCAAACATGTTTTCCACAGAAAAATGTGTAATTGAACCAAAATCAAGAGTCGGTTGTGGCTACCCAGGAATCACCAAAGAGCAGTGCAATGTGAAAGGATGCTGCTATGATGACAGCCAACCGAGAACAATCTGGTGCTTCAATCCTCCGAAGCCAAATGGTAAGGTGCTCAGAAGAATGACGTTTGTGTTTTCATTTTCCAGTTTCTCGTAAAACAGTTGAGGCTATTTTGAAATATCAGCGGTTGTCTAGATGTTGACAGTGAAATCCCCCTCTTTGTGGAGGACATGCCAAATTCACATGCAAAATTAGTGACACAATGGCCTCCACCATACTTTCTATGTGGCACAGGAATATTTGACTTTGAAAATTTCAGAGTTGGTATCACCTGTATTGCCTTCTGTGAGAAGTTGGCCTGGTATATGATGTTCACTAATGTAAGTGGGCAACTTGCACCAGTCCAGAAAACCCTTGTGGTGATTTAAGAGGTCTTAGACAACATTTGAAGCTATGTAAGTGGTAGCTCTGGAGAGAAGCCTTCAGGGTAAGTCATGAAGGAGAGTATTGTATTACAATATTACAATCCTATTATATAGATTAAATGAAGAAGAACCACACAATGTATTTTTTTTAAATATGTATTTATTTTATACCACTATCTAGTACTTTACAGTATCTCTTAAACGGTGATGGACACTAAGCAAACAATACTTTAGCAAATAAATCACAATAAACAGCACTAATTCACAGTGGGCCCAGCTGGGGACCAAATCATATACTAAAAAAAATGGTATAAGAACTAAGACTCGAGTCAGGACAATGTCGAGAGGACGTAGAATCACTGGTACCCCAAGGAACTACCCACGGTGAGTAGATAGGGACCCCAAGGAGGATAGGTGCAGTGAGGGAACACTAATGCGAGCTCTGTACAACTCTACAAGTAAGTCACAGTTTGAGTTTTAAAGATTAAGGACCCTTCCCAATCCTCTCAATGATATAACAGAAAATAACCAAAACAACTTTGTCAGATGATATCAGGTAAATATCATAAGATAGCCAATTTGAGTAATATCTATGCAAAGCAAAGGATAATTTGAATTTGAAAAAATCTTGATAAAGAGTAGGATTAAATAAAACAGCTTTGCAATGAGTGCTTTGCAGGATATGAGCAATTATTCTAAGATGTAAAGTGATGAGAGTCTCTGAATCTGACAGATATGTAACCCACTACACATGTCCCAGAACAGCTCATCTCATTTTTCTGCCAAATACTGCAGCACTAGTTTGCTCAGGACAAAACTGTGAAGTATTTGTCTAATGTAAAGAATACTTTTCAGCAGATTTCTAAAGGAAACTATTGTTGTATTTATCTACTAGACTTATGTTCTCATTTGGAAGAGAACAGTAAACGTCGGACAGGAAATGGTTGATGTACTGCGTGGACTTCTAGCTGCATAACTACTTCCGGGTGCTGCATATGGCTGCTATTCCATGACATAAAATACTCCAGCTGCTTCACCCATGGTGTCATTGTTGAGTAAATGATGCTAAAAATTGTTGAATATTAGTTGTCTGATCTGAGTGATGGATCTGCCATTATGTCTGTTGTAGCTATTTCTGTGCAGTCTTCTGAACAAAGGGCGCCGCCTTTCACTTATGGATTAGTATCATCTACTTCACCCATCATGTCAGGCAGAGTAGAAAACAGTCATTGGCAGTGTACTACCACTTGCAGGTGCATCTTCAGTATCCACACTTTAGATGGAAATTCCACTGGCGAAGAAAATCCACTGGCAGAGGAGGGCATTTGTGGATTTTCTATTGAAGTGTCTTTGTTCATGGTGCTTACATCTGCTAAGGTGAAAAAACAGGTACTGATGAGTGTCATTTCTATATTTAATGGAGATTCCAACTCTGTCTTGGCAGGGATGGAAAATGCACCACAATTTGTGTAATCCCTGAATTTTGTCTACAGATGTACAATAGAGTTACTTATAATATAAATTCAACCTGATGTTGCATTTGCAAACCTGTGATTGCAAGATGTATTTTTTTAAATCAAAGTTATCAAACATGTTTTCCACAGAAAAATGTGTCATTGAACCAAAATCAAGAGTCGGTTGTGGCTACCCAGGAATCACCAGAGAGCAGTGCAATGTGAAAGGATGCTGCTATGATGACAGCCAACCGAGAACAATCTGGTGCTTCAATCCTCCGAAGCCAAATGGTAAGGTGCTCAGAAGAATGACGTTTGTGTTTTCGTTTTCCAGTTTCTCGTAAAACAGTTGAGGCTATTTTAAAATATCAACGGTTGACTAGATTTTGACAGTGAAATTCCCCTCTTTGTGGAGTACATGCCAAATTCACATAAAACATTAGTGACACAATGGCCTCCACCATACTTTCGATGTGGTACAGGAATATTTCACTTTGAAAATTTCAGAGTTGGTATCACATGTATTGCTTTCTGTGAGAAGTTGGCCTGGTATATGATGTTCACTAATGTAAGTGGGCAACTTGCACCAGTCCAGAAAACCCTTGTGGTGAATTAAGAGGTCTTAGACAACATTTGAAGCTATGTAAGTGGTAGCTCTGGAGAGAAGCCTTCAGGGTAAGTCATGAAGGAGAGTATTGTTTTACAATATTACAATCCTATTATATAGATTAAATGAAGAAGAACCACACAATGTATTTTTTTTAAATATGTATTTATTATATACCACTATCTAGTACTTTACAGTATCTCTTAAACGGTGATGGACACTAAGCACACAATACTTTAGCAAATTAATCACAATAAACGGCACGAATGCACAGTGGACCCAGCTGGGGACCAAATCATATACTAAGAAAGTGGTATAAGAACTAAGACTCGAGTCAGGACAATGTCGAGAGGACGTAGAATCACTGGTACCCCAAGGAACTACCCACGGTGAGTAGATAGGGACCCCAAGGAGGATAGGTGCAGTGAGGGAACACTAATGCGAGCTCTGTACAACTCTACAAGTAAGTCACAGTTTGAGTTTTAAAGATTAAGGACCCTTCCCAATCTTCTCAATGATATAACAGAAAATAACCAAAACAACTTTGTAAGATGATATCAGGTAAATATCATAAGATAGCCAATTTGAGTAATATCTATGCAAAGCAGAGGATAATTTGAATTTGAAAAAATCTTAGTAAAAAGTAGGATTAAATAAAACAGCTTTGCAATGAGTGCTTTGCAGGATATGAGCAATTATTCTAAGATGTAAAGTGATGAGAGTCTCTGAATCTGACAGATATGTACCCACTACACATTACCCAGAACAGCTCATCTCATTTTTCTGCCAAATACTGCAGCACTAGTTTGCTCAGGACAAAACTGTGAAGTATTTGTCTAATGTAAAGAATACTTTTCAGCAGATTTCTAAAGGAAACTATTGTTGTATTTATCTACTAGACTTATGTTCTCATTTGGAAGAGAACAGTAAACAACGTCGGACAGGAAATGGTTGATGTACTGCGTGGACTTCTAGCTGCATAACTACTTCCGGGTGCTGCATATGGCTGCTATTCCATGACATAAAATACTCCAGCTGCTTCACCCATGGTGTCATTGTTGAGTAAATGATGCTAAAAATTGTTGAATATTAGTTGCCTGATCTGAGTGATGGATCTGCCACTATGTATGTTGGAGCTATTTCTGTGCAGTCTGCTGAACAAAGGGGGTCGCCTTTCACTTATGGATTAGTATCATCTACTTAACCCATCATGTCAGGCAGAGTAGAAAAGCAGTCATTGGCAGTGTACTACCACTTGCAGGTGCATCTTCAGTATCCACACTTTAGATGGAAATTCCACTGGCGAAGAAAATCCACTGGCAGAGGAGGGCATTTGTGGATTTTCTATTGAAGTGTCTTTGACCATGGTGCTTACATCTGCTAAGGTGAAAAAACAGGTACTGATGAGTGTCATTTCTATATTTAATGGAGATTCCAACTCTGTCTTGGCAGGGATGGAAAATGCACCACAATTTGTGTAATCCCTGAATTTTGTCTACAGATGTACAATAGAGTTACTTATATTATAAATTCAACCTGATGTTGCATTTGCAAACCTGTGATTGCAAGATGTATTTTTTTAAATCAAAGTTATCAAACATGTTTTCCACAGAAAAATGTTTAATTGAACCAAAATCAAGAGTCGGTTGTGGCTACCCAGGAATCACCAAAGAGCAGTGCAATGTGAAAGGATGCTGCTATGATGACAGCCAACCGAGAACAATCTGGTGCTTCAATCCTCCGAAGCCAAATGGTAAGGTGCTCAGAAGAATGACGTTTGTGTTTTCGTTTTCCAGTTTCTCGTAAAACAGTTGAGGCTATTTTAAAATATCAACGGTTGACTAGATTTTGACAGTGAAATCCCCCTCTTTGTGGAGTACATGCCAAATTCACATGCAAAAGTAGTGACACAATGGCCTCCACCATACTTTCTATGTGGCACAGGAATATTTGACTTTGAAAATTTCAGAGTTGGTATCACCTGTATTGCCTTCTGTGAGAAGTTGGCCTGGTATATGATGTTCACTAATGTAAGTGGGCAACTTGCACCAGTCCAGAAAACCCTTGTGGTGAATTAAGAGGTCTTAGACAACATTTGAAGCTATATAAGTGGTAGCTCTGGAGAGAAGCCTTCAGGGTAAGTCATGAAGGAGAGTATTGTTTTACAATATTACAATCCTATTATATAGATTAAATGAAGAAGAACCACACAATGTATTTTTTTTAAATATGTATTTATTATATACCACTATCTAGTACTTTACAGTATCTCTTAAACGGTGATGGACACTAAGCACACAATACTTTAGCAAATTAATCACAATAAACGGCACTAATGCACAGTGGACCCAGCTGGGGACCAAATCATATACTAAGAAAGTGGTATAAGAACTAAGACTCGAGTCAGGACAATGTCGAGAGGACGTAGAATCACTGGTACCCCAAGGAACTACCCACGGTGAGTAGATAGGGACCCCAAGGAGGATAGGTGCAGTGAGGGAACACTAATGCGAGCTCTGTACAACTCTACAAGTAAGTCACAGTTTGAGTTTTAAAGATTAAGGACCCTTCTCAATCTTCTCAATGATATAACAGAAAATAACCAAAACAACTTTGTAAGATGATATCAGGTAAATATCATAAGATAGCCAATTTGAGTAATATCTATGCAAAGCAGAGGATAATTTGAATTTGAAAAAATCTTAGTAAAAAGTAGGATTAAATAAAACAGCTTTGCAATGAGTGCTTTTCAGGATATGAGCAATTATTCTAAAATGTAAAGTGATGAGAGTCTCTGAATCTGACAGATATGTACCCACTACACATTACCCAGAACAGCTCATCTCATTTTTCTGCCAAATACTGCAGCACTAGTTTGCTCAGGACAAAACTGTGAAGTATTTGTCTAATGTAAAGAATACTTTTCAGCAGATTTCTAAAGGAAACTATTGTTGTATTTATCTACTAGACTTATGTTCTCATTTGGAAGAGAACAGTAAACAACGTCGGACAGGAAATGGTTGATGTACTGCGTGGACTTCTAGCTGCATAACTACTTCCGGGTGCTGCATATGGCTGCTATTCCATGACATAAAATACTCCAGCTGCTTCACCCATGGTGTCATTGTTGAGTAAATGATGCTAAAAATTGTTGAAAATTAGTTGCCTGATCTGAGTGATGGATCTGCCACTATGTATGTTGGAGCTATTTCTGTGCAGTCTGCTGAACAAAGGGGGTCGCCTTTCACTTATGGATTAGTATCATCTACTTAACCCATCATGTCAGGCAGAGTAGAAAAGCAGTCATTGGCAGTGTACTACCACTTGCAGGTGCATCTTCAGTATCCACACTTTAGATGGAAATTCCACCGGCGAAGAAAATCCACTGGCAGAGGAGGGCATTTGTGGATTTTCTATTGAAGTGTCTTTGACCATGGTGCTTACATCTGCTAAGGTGAAAAAACAGGTACTGATGAGTGTCATTTCTATATTTAATGGAGATTCCAACTCTGTCTTGGCAGGGATGGAAAATGCACCACAATTTGTGTAATCCCTGAATTTTGTCTACAGATGTACAATAGAGTTACTTATAATATAAATTCAACCTGATGTTGCATTTGCAAACCTGTGATTGCAAGATGTATTTTTTTAAATCAAAGTTATCAAACATGTTTTCCACAGAAAAATGTGTCATTGAACCAAAATCAAGAGTCGGTTGTGGCTACCCAGGAATCACCAGAGAGCAGTGCAATGTGAAAGGATGCTGCTATGATGACAGCCAACCGAGAACAATCTGGTGCTTCAATCCTCCGAAGCCAAATGGTAAGGTGCTCAGAAGAATGACGTTTGTGTTTTCGTTTTCCAGTTTCTCGTAAAACAGTTGAGGCTATTTTAAAATATCAACGGTTGACTAGATTTTGACAGTGAAATCCCCCTCTTTGTGGAGTACATGCCAAATTCACATGCAAAAGTAGTGACACAATGGCCTCCACCATACTTTCTATGTGGCACAGGAATATTTGACTTTGAAAATTTCAGAGTTGGTATCACCTGTATTGCCTTCTGTGAGAAGTTGGCCTGGTATATGATGTTCACTAATGTAAGTGGGCAACTTGCACCAGTCCAGAAAACCCTTGTGGTGATGTAAGAGGTCTTAGACAACATTTGAAGCTATGTAAGTGGTAGCTCTGGAGAGAAGCCTTCAGTGTAAGTCATGAAGGAGAGTATTGTTTTACAATATTACAATCCTATTATATAGATTAAATGAAGAAGAACTACACAATGTATTTTTTTTAAATATGTATTTATTATATACCACTATCTAGTACGTTACAGTATCTCTTAAACGGTGATGGACACTAAGCACACAATACTTTAGCAAATTAATCACAATAAACGGCACTAATGCACAGTGGGCCCAGCTGGGGACCAAATCATATACTAAGAAAGTGGTATAAGAACTAAGACTCGAGTCAGGACAATGTCGAGAGGACGTAGAATCACTGGTACCCCAAGGAACTACCCACGGTGAGTAGATAGGGACCCCAAGGAGGATAGGTGCAGTGAGGGAACACTAATGCGAGCTCTGTACAACTCTACAAGTAAGTCACAGTTTGAGTTTTAAAGATTAAGGACCCTTCCCAATCTTCTCAATGATATAACAGAAAATAACCAAAACAACTTTGTCAGATGATTTCAGGTAAATATCATAAGATAGCCAATTTGAGTAATATCTATGCAAAGCGAAGGATAATTTGAATTTGAAAAAATCTTAGTAAAATGTAGGATTAAATAAAACAGCTTTGCAATGAGTGCTTTGCAGGATATGAGCAATTATTCTAAAATGTAAAGTGATGAGAGTCTCTGAATCTGACAGGTATGTAACCCACTACACATCACCCAGAACAGCTCTTCTAATTTTTCTGCCAAATTCTGCAGCACTAGTTTTCTCAGGACAAAACTGAAGTATTTGTCTACTGTAAAGAATACTTTTCAGCAGATTTCTAAAGGAAACTATTGTTGTATTCATCTACTAGACTTATGTTCTCATTTGGAAGAGAACAGCAAACAACATCGGACAGGAAACGGTTGATGTACTGCGTGGACTTCTAGCTGCATAACTACTTTGGGCTGCTGCATATGGCTGCTATTCCATGACATAAAATATTCCAGCTGCTTCACCCATGGTGTCATTGTTGAGTAAATGATGCTAAAAATTGTTGAATATTAGTTGCCTGATCTGAGTGATGGATCTGCCACTATGTATGTTGGAGCTATTTCTGTGCAGTCTGCTGAACAAAGGGGGTCGCCTTTCACTTATGGATTAGTATCATCTACTGCACCCAGCATGTCAGGCAGAGTGGAAAACAGTCATTGGCAGTGTACTACCACTTGCAGGTGCATCTTCAGTATCCACACTTGAGATGGAAATTCCACCGGCGAAGAAAATCCACTGGCAGAGGAGGGCATTTGTGGATTTTCTATTGAAGTGTCTTTTTCCATGGTGCTTACATCTGCTTAGGTGAAAAAACAGGTACTGATGAGTGTCATTTCTATATTTAATGGAGATTCCAACTCTGTCTTGGCAGAGATGGAAAATGCACCACAATTTGTGTAATTCCTGAATTTTGTCTGCAGATGTACAATAGAGTTACTTATAATATAAATTCAACCTGATGTTGTATTTGCAAACCTGTGATTGCAAGATGTATTTTTTTAAATCAAAGTTATCAAACATGTTTTCCACAGAAAAATGTGTAATTGAACCAAAATCAAGAGTCGGTTGTGGCTACCCAGGAATCACCTGGGAGCAGTGCAATGTAAAAGGATGCTGCTATGATGACAGCCAACCGGGAACAATCTGGTGCTTCAATCCTCCGAAGCCAAACGGTAAGGTGCTCAGAAGAATGACGTCTGTGTTTTCATTTTCCGGTTTCTCGTAAAACAGTTGAGGCTATTTTAAAATGTCAACGTTTGACTAGATTTTGACAGTGAAATTCCCCTCTTTGTGGAGTACATGCCAAATTCACATGAAAAATTTGTGACACAATGGCCTCCACCATACTTTCTACGTGGTACAGGAATATTTGACTTTGAAAACTTTAGAGTTGGTATCACCTGTATTGCCTTCTGTGAGAAGCTGGCCTGGTATATGATGTTCACTAATGTAAGTGGGAAACTTGCACCAGTCCAGACAACCCTTGTGGTGATGTGAGAGGTCTTAGACAACATTTGAAGCTATGTAAGTGGTAGCTCTGGAGAGAGAGATATAGATTAAATGAAGAAGAACCACACAATGTATTTTTTTTAAATATGTATTTATTTTATACCACTATCTAGTACTTTACAGTATCTCTTAAACGGTGATGGACACTAAGCACACAATGCTTTAGCAAATAAATCACAATAAACGGCACTAATGCACAGTGGGCCCAGCTGGGGACCAAATCATATACTAAGAAAGTGGTATAAGAACTAAGACTCGAGTCAGGACAATGTCGAGAGGACGTAGAATCACTGGTACCCCAAGGAACCATCCAAGGTGAGTAGATAGGGACCCCAAGGAGGATAGGTGCAGTGAGGGAACACTAATGCTGGCTCTGTACAACTCTACAAGTAAGTCACAGTTTGAGTTTTAAAGATTAAGGACCCTTCCCAATCTTCTTAATGATATAACAGAAAATAACCAAAACAACTTTGTCAGATGACATCTGGTAAATATCATAAGATAGCCAATTTGAGTAATATCTATGCAAAGCGAAGGATAATTTGAATTTGAAAAAATCTTAGTGAAAAGTAGGATTAAATGAAACAGCTTTGCAATGCGTGCTTTGTAGGATATGAGCAGTAATTCTAAAATGTAAAGTGATGAGAGTCTCTGAATCTGACGAATATGTGGCCCACTACACATTACCCAGAATAGCTCATTTTATTTTTCTGCCAAATATTGCAGCACAAATTTGCTCAGGACAAATCTCTAACGTATTTGTCCAATGTAAGGAGTACTTTTCAGCAGGTTTCTAGAGCAAAATATTGTTGCATTTATGTAATAGACGTACATTCTCATTTGGAGGAGGACAGTTAATAAATTCTGACAATAAATGGCTGATTTCCTACGTGGACTTCTAGCTGCATAACCACTTTGTGGTGCTGCATATGGTTTGTATTCCACCACATAAACTACTCCTGCTGCTTCACCCATTGTGCCATTGTTGAGTAAATGATGCTAAACATTGTTTAATATTAGTTGCCTGATCTGAGTGATGGATCTGCCACAATTTCTATTGTAGCGATTTCTGTGCAGTCTGCTGAACAAAGGGAGTCGCATTTCACTTATGGATTAGTATAATCTCCTTCACCCAGCATGTTAGGCAGAGTATACATGCAGTCATTGGCAGTGTACTACCACTTGCAAGTGCATCTTCAGTATCCACACTTTTAGTTGGAAATTCTACTGGCGAAGAAAATCCACTGGCAGAGGAGGGCATTTGTGGATTTTCTACTGAAGTGTCTTTGTCTATGGTGTTACATTTGCATAGGTGAAAAAACAGCTACTGATGAGTGACCGTTCTATCTTTAACCCGTTCCATGCTGATGACGGAACCGCTCCGTCATCAGCTACGGGTGCGCTGTGCTGATGACGGAGCGGTTCCGTCTTGGCCCGCCCAGCTCGATAGAACGCTCATGCGCGGCGCGAATTCCGCGCCTGCGCTGAGCGTTCTATTGAGCGGGGCGGGCCGTGACGGAACCGCTCCTTCACGAGCACAGCTCAACCGACGCTGGTGATGGAGCGGTTCCGTCACCAGCATGCGGCCGCCACGCGGCCGCCCCGCCCCCTTAGCACTGCAGCGGAATAGCCGCCGCAGTAAAGGGGTTAATGGAGATTCCAACACTGTCTTGGCAGAGAAGGAAAATGCACCACAATGTGTGTAACCCCAGAATGTTGTCCACACATGTACAATAGAGTTACTTATAATATAAATTCAACCAGATGTTTCATTTGCAAACCTGTGACTGCAATATGTGTTTTTTATATCAAAGTAATCAAACATGTTTTCCACAGAAAAATGTGTAATTGAACCACAATCAAGAGTCGATTGTGGCTACGGAGGAATCACCAAAGAGCAGTGCAATGTAAAAGGCTGCTGCTATGATGACAGCCAACCGGGAACCATCTGGTGCTTCAATCCTCTTCAGTCGAATGGTAAAGTGCCAATAAGAAGGACGACTGTGTTTTCAATTACTGATTTCTTGTAAAACAGTTGAGGAAATTTTGAAGTATCAAACGATTGACTAAATTTGCACAGTGAAATCCCCTTTTTTTGTGGAGTGCATGTCAAATTGACATACAAAAGTAGTGACACAGTGGTCTCCACCATACTTTCTACTTAGCACAGGAAAGTTTGACTTTGAAAACTTTAGAGTTGGTATCACCTGTATGGCCTTCTGTGAGAATCTGGCCTGGTATATGAGGTTCACTAATGTAAGTGGGCAACTTGCATCAGTCAGGACAGCCCTTATGGTGATTTAAGAG
The DNA here is from genome assembly GCF_964263255.1 of Lissotriton vulgaris. Classification (NCBI taxonomy): domain Eukaryota; kingdom Metazoa; phylum Chordata; class Amphibia; order Caudata; family Salamandridae; genus Lissotriton; species Lissotriton vulgaris. Next base: position 2,144,078,261 of record NC_141691.1, on the reverse strand, counting down.
GTCTTCGACAACCTTTGAAGCTATTAAGTGGTTGCTGTGGAGAGAAGCCTTCAGGCTAAGTCTTGAAGGAGTGTAAAGCAGCTTGTTTTACAAGATTGCAATTTTATATATAGATTAAATGAAAAAGAACAACACAAAGTATTTTTTAAATATGTATTTATTATATAACACTATCTAGTAGGTTACAGTATCTCCTACATGGAGATGGACATAATGCACACAATACTTTAGCAAAGAAATCAGAGTAAATAGCACTAATGCACAGTGGGCCCAGGGCGGGACCAAACCATATACTAAGAAAGTGGTATAAGAACCACGACTTGAGTCAGGACAATGTCAAGGGAATGTAGAAACGCTGGGACCCCAAGGAACTACCCAAGGTGAGTAGATAGGGACCCCATGGAGTGCGTGTGCTGTGTGAGAACACAACCATGGCTCAGTAAAACTCTACATATAAGTCGCAGTTAGAGTTTTAAAGATTAAGATCCTTTCCCAGTGTACCCTGAAGAAACCCTGTGGAAGACAGAAGGTTGGAGCCGTACCTCATCCGTGGATACCCTAGCAACCAAGTTACCTATACCAGGGAAGCCGGGTGCATAGGGGTGAAGTGGTGTCAGAAAAAACAGTTGAACCCAATGGAGGACTTCAGAACACTTATAGAAAACCTATATCTGTAGTATGTGGTGCAAGCACCAACTTACAAAGACTGCAATGGAAGGCCTATAGTTCCAATTTGAATGGTCTCCCATGGGTGGCAAAATACATGCTTCAGCCCATGGGGAACCTTTGAGGTTACCTATTCCCTGGGAACATGGGTACCATGTACTAGGGAGTGGCAATGGTACCCCAGTATCCAATCTGGGATGTGCCTAAGTACTGAGCTTACCAATTTAAGGAGAAAGCAGATACACTGGGGTCCTGATTAGCAGGATTGCAGTCAGACTAGTCATAAACAGCGTCACATCAAGCAAAAAGTGGGAGTATCCATAAAAAGCAGATCCTACTTTCCTACACAACCTCCTTCCCCCCCAAACGTAAGGAGATGAGACTAGTATTTCCCAGTTGAGTCTTCATTTTCTAAGTGGAAATATCTGGAGAGTCCATCTGCATTGGCATTGTTTCTTCCAGGTCTCTGTTCCACTGTATAGTCCATCCCCTGTAGAGAAATGGACCACCTCAAACATTTGAGGTTTTCTCCCTTCATCTGTTTGAGCCATAAGAGGTTCTTATTGTCTGTCTGACCAATAAGTGAGCGCTAGACAAGTAAGGTGTTTGCTTCTTCAGGGCCTAGACCACAGCTAAGGCCTCCCTCTTTTTGGCTGACCAACGTTTCTCTCTGGGGGTCAACCTTCTGCTAATAAAAGCTACTTGTTGATCCTGGCCCTCTGCATTGAGTTGTGACAACACTGCCCGACCCCCAAATTAGATGCATTTGTTTGGATAATTAATTGCTTAGAGTAGTCATGACTCTGCAGAATGGGAGCAGTGCACATGGCCTGCTTGAGATCATCAAATGACTTCTGATAGGTAACTGTCCACTGAACTTTATTGGGCATTTTTTTGGATGCCAGATCATTTAAAGAGGTGACTATGGACCCATAGCCTTTGAAAAATCTGTAGTACCCTGTCAGTTCAAAGAAAGCTCTGACCTGAGTCTGGGTAGTTGAAATAACCCAGTCCTGGATGGTCTGGATTTTAGTTTGCAATGGTTAAATTGGCCTTCACCCACAAGGTGGCCCAGGTACACAACCTTGTTCAGCCCTATCTGGCACGTTGTAGCCTTGATAGTGGAACCTGCTTTCTGCAGAGCCTCCAAAAATGTTTTAGGTTGGCCAGGTTATCCTCCCTGGAGGAGCTAAACACAGCTATATCATCACGATATGCTGCACTTAAGGCTTCCAGACCTGTGAGAACTTTATTCACCAGCCTTTGGAATGTGGCAGGTGCATTCTTCAAACCAAAGGGCATCACAATAATTTGATAATGCCCACTAGGGGCTGAGAATTCTCGCTTTGGTTTGGCATCCTCAGCTAATCTGATTTGCCAATATCTGGCAGTTAGGTCAAATGTGCTCATGAACCTCCCTGAGGCCAAAGTGTCTATGAGCTCACCTGCCCTAGAAATTGGATGAGCATCAGACCTAGTGACTGCTTTGAGTCCCCTGTAGTCAACCCAAATCATCATCTCTCTCTTACCACCCTGGTGTGAGGTTTTGGTAACAGAACCACTGGACTAGCCCAAGGGCCATCTGAGTGTTCAGTCACTCCCAATTCCATCATCTTTTGGATATCTGTCCTATTGCATTCTTTGACATGTTTAGGCTGCTTGTAGATTTTACTCTTGACATGTAGACTCTTACCTGTGTCCACTTCATGGCTACACAAGGTTGTTTGACTGGGTATCAGAGGGAACATATGCCTGTATTGATTGAGGACTTTCCTGCAATCAATCTGCTGTTGGTCATTGAGGCTGCCTGGCAAGGCTACACCATCAACTGACCATTCATCAGATTTGTGTGAGAGGAGATCATGGATAGGGTCACTCTCTTCCTCCTGTCTCTCATTAGTTGCCATGAGCAAGCCCATGTCAGCCCTGTCCACAAAAAGGTTTTAGCCTGTTCACATGGAGCACCCTCTAGGGACTCCTGAAAGTTCCAATGTCCACCAGGTAGGTGACCTCACCCTTTTTCTCAATGATTGTATGGGGTCCACTCCATTTATCTTGGAGATCTGCTCGGGACTCAGACTCCATCACCCACAACTTCTGACCTGGCTAGTAAACAGTCAGGATTGCCTTTTGGTCATGCCAAGTTTTTTGTAAATATTGCCTGGCATCCAGATTTTTACTTGCTTTCTTCATGTACTCATCCTTCCTGGAGTGGAGACCAAGTACATAGTCTACTATGTCTTGTTTGGGAGGTTTGAGGGGTAACTCCCATCCCTCCTTCACCACCCACAAGGGACCCCAAACTGGAAGCACAAACAGAAGTTCAAAAGACTGTAGCCAACCCCCTTCTGAGGGACCCCTGTGTAGGCAAAGAGAAAGCAAGGCAGAAGGACATCCCATTTTCACCAAAGCTTTTCTGGGAGACCCATGATCATGCCCATCAGCGTTTTATTGAACCTTTCAACTAACCCATTGCATTGAGGATGATAGGGTGTGGTGAATTTGTAATTCACACCACACTCTTTCCACATTGCAGAAATATATCTGTCAGTTAAAACCTCCTTAGGGAAACCCACCCTGCAAAAAATTCCCCATTGGTCCTTGCCACCAAAGGACTTGTAGTGGTCCTAAGGGGAATTGCTTCTGGGTGCCTATGGGCATGGTCCACCACCACAAGTATGTAACTGTGCCCCGATGCTGTAGGAGGGTTCACGGGGCCAATGTTTTCAATCCCAAACCTCTCAAAGGGAACCCCCACCACTGGGAGTGATATTAGGGAGTGATATTGGGGGGGCTTTGTAGTGCCACCTGCCTTACCACTGGCTTGGCAAGTGGTACAGGAACGACAAAACTCCTTTGTGTCCTCAGACATGAAAGGCCAGTGAAAGTTAGACACAAGCCTGTCCCAAGTTTTACTTTAGCTTAAGTGTCCTGCCAGGGGAATGACATATGCTAGAGTGAGTATGAAGCCCCTAACCATCAGATCTATAACCAGCCTCCTGGTGGCACCAGGCTTGGGGTCTCTAGCCTCTTAGTAAAGGAATCCCTCATCCCTATAGATCCTGTGGGACCCAGTGATATTCACAGCAGCCTCAGCATCAGCTTTCTGTCTTAAGGGTTCAAGAGAGGGGCAGGTTTGCAGCTCCAAATTTAAATCAGCCCTGGAAGGACCCCCTGCTCCCAAGAACTCCACCTGATCAGACTCAAGTTCATCTGGGGAATTCCCTTTACAGGGACTAAGATCAATTCCCTTAAGATACTGATATTCACTTTGAGTTTGAGGGGACGATACAACGTACCACACCTGCTCCTCAACTTAGAAGTTACCTGGTCCATTGTTCCAGGATCCAGGCCCTGTTCAGTGGATGTCAGTTTGGCTTGTGACCTGGTCACAGCAACCTCATCTGCAGAGATCCCCAATATTGCTACCTGAGTCCTAAATTCAACTTCAGCCCAGGCTGAAGTCTCCATATCTTGCCCACCAAACAACCTTCCCCATCCTCAGCCGAAATTAATAACTGCCAAGGAATGGTCAGTCCTGACATTCTTTGCATTGGTCACTTGGCAAGAATCATTTGTCCAAGAGACGCACACTTATCTGTCACCATTGTGTCACTGGCCCCTGTGTCCCTGCAGGCCATTGCCTCTGTTCCATTGTTCAAAGGCTATTATCTGTACTTGCTCAGGTTACTGGGACTGACAAGTAAGGTGGCAATATCTTGCCACCATCACAGACTAGTACAGCCTGAGCTTGAGTTCTGAATAAGCCAGAACCCACCTCAGATCCAAAGGCTAACGTCACTGTTCCCTTGTTCCCTGTATCACCACCTGCACTAGGGTGAGCACTTATCTTAGGGGCAGTGGTGGTACGAGATGTCTCCTTGGCTTTTGGACAATAAGCATCCTTTGTCCAATGGGTTTTTACCTTACAAACGTAACACAAAGGTCTCTGTTTGTTAAATTGTGACTCCCCCCAGGTTTTTTGGGCCTTGACAAAGACTCCTTCTTGTATTTACTCTTGTCCCCACCCTTATCTTGATTCACCACTATTTTCCTGGTTTTTCTGCTTCACACTGGTCCTGACCCATTCATCTGCCTTTTTCCCAATTATTGCGGAAAAGTCAGATCTGAGTCTACCAGGTACTGATGCAATAGCTGATTTTTGCTCCCTCATAATGAATTTGTAAAATCCCTCAAAATCATGCACTTTGCTGCCAAGAAACTAACCTTTCAGAGCCTTAATAGCACTATCCACAAAGTCTACCTAGTCCTGATTCCCTGCTTTCTGCGTATCTCTGAACGTAATACTGTATTTTTCAGTGATTTAGCAAAACCCATTAATGAGAGCACTCATCAAAATGTAGCAATTGTAAGCATCCTCTTCTCTAACAGCGAGGAGCTTATCTCTACCTTTGTCAGCAAAGGAAAGCCAGAAGATAGCTGCCCACCGCTCTTGAGGGACCCTCTGTACTTTACAGGTCCTCTCTATATGTGGATATCATCCCCAACATGGTAGGGAGAGACAATCTTGCTTAGGTTCCTATTGTCAAAGGAATGTTCCTTAATTCTAGGTACACTGTTGCTGCCACCTTGGAACTATTGTCTTAATTTCTTCCTAGCCTTCTGGCTTCTAGGGACTCTGTCAAGGGCCAACAGTTCTTTCCTGAGCCTAAGCCTAGCTTTCTCAAGTTCAAGCAGTTGGTACTCCCTATCAAAAGAGTTCCCATAGTTACTAGAAATGAAAGTCCCTCCTGATCGTTTAGAAGAATTGGATTTTAAAGAGGAGGATCTAGACCTCATGGGTCTACTCTGCACCTTCCCAGGAGGTTCAAAAATGTGCACTGTTGGAACTGGGGGTCTCTAGTTGGCTGAGGCAGTTACCTTCGTCCAAATAGGGATCCTTTCTTCTAGTCAGGTAAAGGAGGGACACCCTCTTGGATAATCCCTCCTCACCCCCTGGTAGCTTGGCATGAGCAACCAGACTTATCTTCAATGCAATATGTAAAGTATTTGCAACCACACTCCCAGTGACACAGTGATAACACCCCAAATGGACACCACACTGATGCATGAAAGGAGCTGTATCTTTATTAAGATGAAAAATACAGTAAGAAAAAAACGATAAAAATCCAACATATGCATATTTGTAATATTTCCCATTGCCGGTTATTAAGCCAACAAACACTTGTATGTTCCTGCGGTATTAATGGGCAGTTCAGAATGTTCAAATGCAGTCCTAATGCAATGCTATGCAGTTTGTAATGCAGCTCGTATTATCAGACTAATGTAGTTCATAATGTAAGAACAATGCAATCCTCAATTCAAGTAATCAGGCAGTTCATAATGCAAGAAAAGTGCAATCCTCAATGCGTGTAATCAGGCAGCTCGTATCACAGGAATAATACAATCCTCAGTGCACCTAATCAGGAAGTTTGTAATGTACGTATAACACAATCCTTAATGCAAGTAATAAGGCAGTTCGTAATGAGAGAATTATTCAGTCCTCAATGCACGTAATCAGGCAGTTCATAATGCAGGACTAATTTCAGACTAATCAATGCCATTAGCGCGGGCACCACTAGGCCCCAACCACAGACAACAGTCCTGAACTTTCAAGGGCTGCCCCGGTGCTGCCGGGCCACTCGAGAACTCAGTGCATCTAACACGATGCAGTGGGAGAGAGTCGGGAGCACTCTTGTACTCCTCCTGCATGCCTTCCCAGGCCACACACACTTGCAGCTCCCAAGCCTTATCTGGGGGATGCGCTGCCTCTCTCTCTCACTCTCCCCGCTCGTTGGTTGTCCTGCTGAGCGCTCCCGATGACAACGCAGCTCCGATGCATGGCGATGCTGTAGCCAGACAGGTTACGGCACTGCCTTCTCCATTGCTGATGATCTTGGGAAAATTCCTCTTGCAAACAATGATCACAATTACCTCACAACTTTCTTAGCTTTATGAAATCCTTCAGCACATTGCAGCTTGGCCCAGCGCCGACGATCTTAATCCGCAGCCTCCGTTAAGATGATGGCTAGGCCACAAGCCACTACACAGCAGCGTAGAAGATGATACACGCTGCGGGGGCATTGCTGTCATGGGCCACTTTCCAACCAGCACAAGGAACCCCACGGCAGTCTCAGGCTGAACACGCACAAAGCGTCGCTGAGACTTGGTTGGGTTTCGGCCCTCACAGTCCCGGGGCAATGCTTACAAAGGTCTCAGGCTGCAAAAAGCACATGCACACAGTGTCACTGTCGTTACGGGAAAAGGTATACACAATCAAAGTCACTGGGACCTGGGTGTGTATCGGTACAATTAGGAAAGGGGTCCAAGGAAACAAAAGTTTAGAAACAAGGTGAACAGTTAAATGCAATAAATCTCTACAATGCAGCATAAACAGAAAAATATACACTTGAGAGAGTACACCGTTATTTAATCACAATGTACCTGCATGTTAGATACATAACATAGAAAAATCATCACTACAGTCAGAAAAATATTATTGGTGCCCCAATGGGTGAGGGAGGGGAATAGGTGTAAGTGAGAATAAGTGCAAGGATTGGGAAGGGTTAAAGTGCCGGTCATGTGACCCTTGTCAATAAACATTAAGCACTGCCTTCAGCAGAGAGGTCAGATTGAGAAAGCAACAAATGTCCATAAGTACAACAAAGCCATGCTCCATACGCCTACATAAATATCTTCTGGTCGTGGTGTAAGCTGGCCGGGGGATAGTTTGTCGACGTTTCGACCCCACATAAGTACTAGCTATCTGTGTAACCTTAAACGGGGTCTTCCTCAGTACAGGGGGAGAGTGGAGGGGCAAAGTTCCGTGAAGTAATCATGGAAGGATGAACAAAGGAGCTCCATTCCAAGGAGAACAAATGGGGCAATGAATGTATGAGGGCCATCGAAAACGCTGTAAAGCCGCCGGTAGAGGTCAGCATCATCTGCGTGCAACATTGAAGCAGACGTCCCTTGAAAAGCCGTGTTCTTTGGAAACAGACAGCCGCGTGCAGTGCGAGCCGGATTAAATGCCAGAAGAACAGACGATGCGCGCATGCACATCGTCTCACGCTGAATGCGGAGACTGGCAGAGAAAAAAGACTTGAACTAGGGGTGAAATAGACAAAGACCCCTAGTCTCGAGTGAAAAATAGTAATTTACATATTTAAGATGGAAAGATTTACACAAAACAGTGGAGTTACAATAATAACATTGTGAACCAGCATTATTGATAATTGATGGAACACGTAGCTATGCTTGTGAGCGAGCAATATACAGACTAATTGTGGCTGCGGAAGTGCCCTTTACACAGTGGAACAGGTATTGTGGTAATCGATGGATCAGGCAGCTTTATGATTAAGTAAATACAGAATAAATGATACAAAGGTAATAGCAAAGTCATAATGTGGTGTAACATCAGACCACATACCTCTCAAACATGAACAAAAGGCATCTAATGCTCACCGGCTGGTGTAAATCAAGGGTTCATTTCAAATGGCAAGGGAAATTCAAGACCAACAATATGCATGGGGGTGGGCAGACAAAGTACATAGGATGTGGATAATATAACTCTGTATGTCAGAGTGTAACTCACATATCGTGGAATGCAGAGATTTGGGATGTCCCTCATAGCAGAACAAATGTCAATGAGTACCTCTACCACAGGAGGATAAAGACGTTGATAGAAACAAATACACCTGTTCCCACCTCCCAGGGATAAGAGGAAGGTCTTCTATGGGCAGAGCATGGCTAGCTGTGCATGGCTACTATCTATTTAATTCAATCCATTGTTTAAAGTCAGAAGTTGACATCAATTTGGATTCACAAATGTTCAGTATCATGCCAATGCCGCCCCATCTAGGTCCAAAGTGGCCTTCTCTAGGCCAATCCATTGGAAACCCTCAGGGGCATGACCTGCTCTTTTGAAATGGTCTACCAGTGGTGCACCAGGCACCTCGCAGCATATCCGGCTGCAGTGCTGGAGTATCCGTGCTTTGATCTTTTGTTGAGTTTGGCCGATGTATATCATGCCACACTGGCAAATGATACCATAAATGACATGACTAGTATTACAGTTGGTGTAGGTCTTGAGGGCAATCGTATGCTGGTTGTGTTTGAATTCTCTGATCTAAATGTTGTGGTCGCACTGGCCTTGCATAGTCCACATCTATCATGGCCTACAATGGGTGGTAGGTTTCACAAAGATAGGATAGTTGCAGGTTCAGGGGGTTCAAGAAATGAGCAAACAATGTGGTCTTTGATGCTCTTGGCCTTTTTATATGAATGCAAAGGTAGGCCGTCCTGTTGTAAGCCATCTGATACGAGGCCCCAATGCTTGTTAATAGCTTTCTTGATGGCGTTACTCCTGGTAGAAAAAGTTGTGACACAGATCAACCTCTGTTCGACTGTTTTCACTCTGTCTCTGGGTTGAAGTAGGCTTTTAAGCGGGCTGAACCAAGCCCACTTCCTGGCCTTTTTGATCAATCTCTTGGGATAGCCAGGTTCATTCAGACATTGTGCAAGGTCCTCGAACTCCTTCATGTAGTCATGTTTCATGGAGCAGTTCCTGTGAATACGCAGGAACTTCCTGAAAGGCAGTGCTACTTCTGCGACCTCCAGTGCACTTTGATTGGGAATACCTGTGTATAATGTCACAATGTCACATGTGACCAATAGTTGTTTGGTATGGTCGAAGGGTCGTCCGTCCATGATGTTGATGGTCTGTATAGTGTCCTGTAGATAGGCCTGGGTATTTTTGGCAATGAGCTACACAGCAGCGTGGACAATGATTCACGCTGAGGGGGCATTGCTGTCACGGGGCACTTTCCAACCAGCCCCACGGACCCCACGACAGTCTCAGGCTGCACACGCACAAAGCGTCTCTGAGGCTCGGTTGGGGTTCGGCCCTCACAGTCCCGGGGCAATGCTTACAAAGGTCTCAGGCTGCAAAAAGCACACGCACACCGCACCGCTGAGACTCACTGGGAAACTTTGATGTTAATGAGTTTCCAAAACTGGGAGCCAGCTCTCCTTGGGAGCTTGGGGACAAGTTACTCCGGGACACAGCACAAAGCAAATTCCTTTCAAGAAGTCCCTTAGCCTCTCCTTAGTTAAACCAGCAAACAGAAGGCCAGGCCCCGAACACACAGCAACGGCAGTCCTTCTCTTCAGTCTCTTCAGCTGTTCTTTCTTGGCAGAGGTTCCTCTTGATCACGAAGTAGTTTCAATACTTTTCAGTCTTGATCAGTCCAACATTCAGGGGTTGCAGCTCTCATAATTATACCCTTAAAAGTCTTTGTGTTCAGGGGGAACTGACCCCTGTCCAAACCAGTTCTGGGTGTATCCCTGCTAGTGACACCTTCTTCCTTTGATAGTGGGGTTCTGGATCCTCAATCACTCAGCAGGAGGGGGAACAATTCTTTTATGGCGGCAGCCCAGGCTTCTTCACATCTAACTCCTCCCCCCTATACTCCAGATGCAGGTCAGCATGTTGCTTTCTCACCTAAGCCTCCACTGGTACAAAACATTTCCCAGTTCCTATCCCATTCAAATCCAGACAATCAATCCACAGCCAGACATAGACACACAGAATTGTTAGAACAAATAAAGAGCCACTTCTAAAAGCGTGGTTTCTAAACGCACAATTTAAAAACCACCTTCACAGAATGATGTGTTATTAAATTGTGATTTCAGGCACACTAAACTTCACATCTCCATCTTAAACTTATGGGAAGATAGGTTGGAAACATATTACAGAGCCTTCCCAATTCTGTTCTATGGGCAAGATGGCCTTGCAGCAGTGAAAAACAAAATGGAGAGTATTTTACTGTTAGGACATGGTACACACTTCAGTACATGTCCTACCTTTCACAGACACTGCACCCTGCCCAAGGGGGTACCTTGGGCCTACTATAGGGGTATCTGATGTGGAGGGAAAGGGAAGGGTAAGGCCTGGTAAGTGGGTGCCATTTCTCAGGACAACATGGCAGTTAGCAAGCTGTGCGCAGGCACTGCAGTGGCAGGCAGGCCTGAGTTCTGTCTTTAGGGCTGCTTATGTGGGTGGAACAATTTTGCTGCAGGCCCACTAGTAGCATTTGCATTACCAGCCCTGGCACACTTAGTGCACTTTACTAGGGACTTTACTAGTGAGGCAAACATACGAATTATGGACAACCAATTACCATAACACTTTATACAGGGAGCACTTGCACTTTGACACTGATGAGCTGTGGCAAAGTGCCCAAAGTATCTAAGTCGGCAACATAATGTAATAAAAAGGTCTAGGAGGAAGGCAAAAAGTTTAAGGAACTTTAGCCACAAAGGGGCAAGTCCAACAGGCATCCTCTTGGCCCTCTGGGTCATCCTCTGGAAGGTCTGAAACGTCCAGATGGAATCATCAGATTCCACATGGTCAGGTTAGGATTCTAGGTCAAATAGAGGTTCCCCTCATGCGTCTTCATTCCATCGCCCACCCACTCTGTCCTGTTCATCACATCATCCAAAAGTAACACCCCTACAAGGTGTTGAGTGTTGGCACTTCTCCCTGTCTTCAGCTTCCTACTTGCGTACAGTGCTTTCAGTTCTTGGAAAGAAAGTTCACTGTATCTAGCAGGCAGAGAGCCACTGGCTTCTCCTTTAATATACATAATAAGTGAGGTATGCGAATGAACCTACCTAACCAAGTGGGAACTAAACTCTCTAAGGTTGGAGAAAGGGTGTGCTAGACCCTTGACCTACTCAACCCTAAGTTTAGTAAAACATAGTTATTCTAAGCTTGTATTTATATGTGCCTACTTCTAGCCATGTTTTTACAATTAATCAATAAAAAGATGTATCTAGTAAAACAATGCAGACTTGAATCCCACCGCTGCCACCAATGGTAGAAGCTGTCCTGATATATGATGTCCACCTATGTATGTGGACACCTTCCATCAGTCCAGACAACCTTATGGTGGTTTAAGTGGTCTTAGACAACCTTAGAATGCTATACAAGTGTAGCTGTAGAGAGTAGCCTTCAGGATTAGTCTCGAAGGAGTGTAAAGCAGTTTGATTATTACCAGAAAGCAAACTATAGTATAGTTCAGTGAAACATATGAAGATGATTGGCGAAAGGTAATACTTTGACATTGACTTGGTACCTAAGCACCCAAAAGGACAGAATAGAGTATTATCCCTTTGAAAATTAGCAACCAGGTACACCCTGGACGTCGGATGCACGGCACTGACAGGGATAAGCATGGATGAAGACTTTTTTGTTCATTTGTAACAAGTATGAATACTAAAGATAGAAGTAAGCTTCCTGACCCCTCTTTAGAAATATGATCTGTAAATTTGTAAAATTAGCTCATTTTTAGTTAAGTGATTGTGAATTCCTATGTACTGTATTTTTGTAACACATTTGTCTTCCTCTTTTCTCATTCTTTATTTTATTTGTTCAGATCGACAAGGGCGCAATTAAGGAATGGACTTCCTGTTGAAATGAACTCGATTGCCAAATGGGAGGATACAAACAAATCATAACACTACTCTCAAGCAGTGAAACAATGATTTCTGAGCAATATAAGTAGAAAAAACTGATTTACTCTTATTGCCAAATAATTACCCTGTTGAATTCATTTGATCATGAATCATTGTTGCAGTGAAACATTATCTAAGGTGGCTATAAGATTTCAGCCTGTGAAATATTTTTCACATTTTTGACATATTGACGTTCTTAGATGTATTGGCAACTTTCAGCTTGAGACGCATGACATTACGACAATGTGCCTTTATAATTGTCACAAGTATAATAATGGCAACAATATTTAATAAGTGGGTACTGTAACTTAATGCAATTCAATGTGCATTTTATAATGTAGACCTATCCATTTTGGAATGTTTTGAATCTGAGTACCTGTCATTTACTGATGACGGTTTTTTTCACATTTTGTTAACATGCTGGCATTTCTAAATGCATTGAACAACATTACAGGCTGTGTGACCAAGATCCAACTGTTGTCAAAATGTGTCATGCTTTATTTTCTGATTAATAACATTGGCTAAATTATTCCAGTTGGAGTGGCTAATTTTTCCACCACATGTTAATTTGTTACTACAAAATGCACTTCCACAAAACCATCGTCAAACAGTTTTGAAAATATGTTTTACTTCATTTTGTGACCTGTGACATTAAAGAGTGGACACAAAAACATTATTTACTGATGTTTCTAAAACCAGAAGACAGAGGCTATCTGAAGTGTTCTATTCCATGGGCAATTACTAAAGGTCCCTAAGAAACTAACAGTGATAATACATCAATATAGTGATGATGCATGACAATGCAGCACACATTTAACTGAAATCAATTTGCATTTAAAATTCAGTGTTATGGAGCATTACACCATCATATGCACACCACCAGTGTTGGTAGGGTTTCTGTTGTACAACCATATCAAAAACACCCTAACAAAGATGGTTGGTAAAAATAAAAATAAAAATGAAGCCCCAACATGAGCATTGCCACCTTGCATCAGACATCTGCTGCAACCAGCATTGATTATAATCCACTGTGTTGCAAAGCTCAAATCATATGTTCACAGTTTCTTCAGCTGTGAACACACTTGCTGTGCACATGTACCATAAAAATCCATGTGTCCAGTGCACACTTGTGACAAGAATAAGCCATGCTTACCAAACCAATCTTAAAAATGCAACAATCCTTTGTTAGGGCAAGTGGGTTCTAAAAATAAGAATGAGTAGACAATGGGCGGGGAATACAAAATGCAAATAATTATACTCCACACATAAATTGAAAAAGTATTTCTCACTAAATAAATCAGACGGTAATAATGTAGATATTATAATGCTCAATTATGGTAAAATGGAAAAAAAGTATTTGACAATCCACCCTTTCCTGGATTGCTACCTAGGTGGCCATCATCATTGTCCTTTGTATGCTGTGGATTTAGGTTCCTTGTCACCTTGGATAAATGAATGAATGAACGGTTTTGTAAAGTGCATGTCTAATCCTGGGAGTGTGCTGATGCTGAGGGTTTGCAGGTCAAGAAGCAAAAGGAGGACCAGGCAATTAGGGCAGGGTAGAGCCATGTCTTGAGTTTATTGCAAATTGGACTTTCAGAACCAATAGTTTGGAGATCCAAAGGAAGCTGGTAACAGGCTTTCATAACTAAGTTAGAAAAGAAGCTGCCCCCCTTTCCAATGCGCAAAATATTAGGCATCACTGCTAGGCTGGTAGATGCGGAACAGAGAACTGGTACACTGCCTACTAATATCGACTTACAAAATTATCATCACACTAATATAGACAACAAAATATCTTTAACCTATATTTAATCAAAACAATTAATCAATATCACTAGTATTGAATACAGAAATATCGTTAACAAAAATATTGCCATAATTAAATAAACATAGCACATAACAATAATGTCAACATATCAAAATATCACAAATATTGACTACTGAAATATTGTATAATCACATACAATTTGCCACTACAAAACACAAAATTTCCCATTTGCAAAATATTTACAAATATAAAAAATCACTAATTCAAATATATGCATATCACTTTTTTAAAACATTGCAGTATTTCCAAAATAACATGTGTAAACATCCCAATGTTTTGTAAATATAATTCTTAAACTATCAATTATTAGCCTGTTCTAAGTAAAGACATAACTGACTTAACAAACAGACAAAATTACAACCAATCAGAAAAAAACTAGAAACAACAGCAGCCAATAAAAATCTTGTACCAATTAAATTAACACTATAAAAGATGCAAAAAATGACTAACAAACTGTTGTGTAGGTTCTAATAACCTATATAGGATCTGCATGTTTAGGCAACATAATATGTGGGATTGGTGTCCAGACTGATTCCAGACACCCCACCAGGTATGCTTGCCTGTATACCAGCAAGCCCACAGTGCCACTGTGAACTCCTCTCACCAAGGAGAGAATAGTTCTTGGCAAATATTGAACATGACAACCCTGTCCCATCAGGGATCATGTAAACAGTACAGTACCTTTTGCTCAGTCACATGTGCTCACTTTACCTCAGATGGATACACATTATAAACGATGGGGACGTTTTCAATAAGTATTTATTGAACGAGCGTCATTCTAGTGTAAAATAGGTGTGCTGTAACAGCCATAATACAGAAACAGATATAGATGATATTAACTCTTTCCTTGCTCAGGACGGCTCTAGGCCGTCATGAGTCATGGTAGGCGTGTGCTCATGACGGCCGGGAGCCGTCCTTCCATGCAGTATTAATTCCCCGCCTGTGTGGAAGAATTAATAAGTGGGCGGAGTTCGGACGGCTCCCAGCCTTCATGAGCAAACACCTACTATGACTTATGATGGCCGGGAGCCTGAGGACCCGAGCGCCACGCCCAACCCCGCCCCCTCGCACTGCGGCGGAATTTGCCCCGTGGCAAAGGGGTTAAGCACCAATATAGTAAATGGGTGGTAGATTTCCACCATAGTGCTAAAACGAGGAATATACGCAGGCATATAAATACATGACAGTAATAATACGTACTCCTATTATGCAACCCTAACTAGATGTTTCTTTGTGTACCCAGCATGTATGTAGGCCCAGAGCCAAGAATCCCCCTTGGCTGAAGCCAACCCCATTACCTGGAGTGATAGACTGTGGGACCCCGTCTTCGTCTCGAGATGGACACCAAGGAAATGGATGTCAGGCCAATGCGAGCTGAAGTGTCTGCGTGCCGGCACCTCATTGTCTCGCGTCAGTGTGTCAGTATGGAAGTCTTTCTCCTCTGCCTGTCCTGGCATAGATATGGTGTATATATACCTAAATGGTACTCCCAGGTGATTCTTCCTTGCTGTGTCATGTTGGCATTGGATGAAGAAAGGCATAACCCTTATACATAGTTATTATTCAGATAATGGCAATCCTGCTGTGATTCTGAGAATTCTCATACATAATTAATACATAATTTAAGAGGCTAGTTTGAAGGGAAAATGACACAACTTTTATGCAGTGCCTAACTAGGTAAAAGGTCAATACCAAAACCCATTATGTAGTGTAATGGTACCGTAAATGTAGGTGAAGGATTAGCCTCTTCCGTGCTCATGACGGCCCCCGGCCATCATATGGTGGGCACGACTGCCGGAGGCCATCCGAGCCACACCCGTGATTGGAATGTCTAGCACTGTGGCGGAATTTGTGCTGCAGTGAAGAGGTTAGGGGATTACTCAAGCCTATATTGGGGTACTCTATGAAACATAACAAAACTACCTCTAAAACTGCAAATACTGGAAAAGAACGAAACTCTGCTGGATTTCTCACAGAACACAGCAATTTTGGAGAAATAGTCAACCAAACAAAGTAAATATATTCTCTAATTTATTGCAACAATTAACTAAATAAATTTAAAAGAAATTCACAATAAATATTATAAGTAATCATTTTGCTTCTGCTATGGGGCCTGGAGGGCACCCATGTTGTCCCACAAAACTTCCCAGCACTGTGCGGCAGGTACCTCATGGTTCAGGGATGTTTGCAAACATCCATAAACATCCATGTTGCAACGGCATCTTGTGCTTTAGTCTTTTTCCAACTGCAGCACAAGCTGCTATCCTAATTCTGCCCTCTGAACCACCAAACTATGGTCGGACGGTTCCTTTCTGCAATATTGTTGGCTGGATGCAAGTCCGCCCGACATCATAATGCAGCCCGAAACAACTATAACAACCCCACCCACATGCTTACCGTCCCTAAACAACATGCTAATTCCAAACAAATTAAGTAAACATTTTTTGGTTCAGCAGCAAAAACCAGCAAGCAGAAAGCAAGAAAAAACAACATTTTCAACAAAGCAAGAAATTGAACGCACGCCATATAAGTACGTTTATAAAACAATGTAAAAATGTTAACATGTAAAAAATATATTTAACTATATCTACAAATGCATTTATTTACAGTCCAATTAAGAAAATGGCAAAAGGTGCAAAATGTATCTCTTCACAAAAAGGCAAACATTTGCTATGCTATATGGTGTACACATACATCCAAGAGAAACGATTTGCTAACCACATGAATTAGAAATGTACTAAATTTTACTCATCAATTTGCAATGTGAGGGTAACAACCAGAGAAACAACTCTTATAAGTGTTAAAGAGCAAAACAACCCCTAATGTCACTGACATTGACCTAAAATACATTAAAGAAACAAGCACCAGCTCTCAAAACTCAAATTCGAAAATACATTTTGCCCCATGTCCTAGAGCACATAACTTGCCAGTTACCTGCAAAACCAATTTTAAAATAGCTAATTTCTAGAACCAAAAAAGCCACCACTCATATCCACCTGCCCTAAGAATATTCAGTGAGGTTGAAATTCCACCTGAACTCACATTAACACACACAGAGGAACAATTCCTTTTATATGACAATAAATGTGGGGAAGTCCTGCTGCTGTTTGTCTGCCCTACGAGGGAGCCAGAAACCAGAGGAGCTCAAAGGGGGCCGGAGTGCGGGACCGGGAGCAGAGGGAGTGCAGGACAACACTCCCGAGCATGCCCTGCAGTGTCCAGCGCAGCTGCCCGGCCACCAACTTTTGTCCTGCGCCAGGAGGCGCCTTAAAAAACTTCAAGGGGCTCCTGCAGTGCGGGACATGCCTGGGCGAAGCCCATATGCACCCATCAGAGCCCGAAGGAGACCGGGATGGACCACCCCCGACATCGCCATCCACAACAAATACTATGGGTGAGCGTGAAACCCCTTGTAGTCATGAGTAGGGGAGCTCAAGAGTGAAAATGCCAAGGAACTCCACCTCCATGATATCATATCTGATCTCAGCGGTGGGGGCCCTGAATAAGGAATACAGAACGCAGAGGTTGAACTGGGTCTCAGCCAAGAAATATCTGGGAGCGTAAATATAATCGCTACTGACTACACCTAGACAAATCATGTCCTCCTGGAACCAAGAGTACAGCTTATGGATTGGGGGGGATGAAGAATCACCCGGTGTTAGCCTGGCAAGGGGGAATAGCGTGATGAACATAAAGGCCCATAAAGTAAGCATGGGCGAATTTTGTGAATCTGGCGTTCGCAAATTTTGCGAATTTGCGAACTCGCAATCCGCAAAATCCGCGAATTCTCGCGAATTTGCGGATTTTTTTTTGTGTTCGCAAGGATTTCTGACAGTTCGCAAGGATTTCTGACAGTTCGCGAGGGTTTTGTAACAGTTCGCAATCACAAACTTACATGTCGGCTCGCAACGGTCACGATTATGTTGTTTCTACGTCTGGTTCATCATCATAGGTTCCCAGCACCCTCTGTTTCACCCCTGCCACCCTCTGTTTTACCCATGCCACCCTCTGGTACATCAATGCCTTATGCCACCCTCTGGTTCATCATCACTGTAGATTATGGGGGGAAAAATCAAGCACACCTGCCTGCTTCAACTGACATGAATTAATTTGGGGTTGATTTATTAATGTGTCACTGTTTTAAAATTCCAGTCTGGCACCTGCATCCTTATCTGTAATTTGCTTTCTGTTGCAGTGCAATTTTTTTTTCCAGGACCTTTGTGGCCTACTTGTAGCTATTCTATGAGCCTGCTGTGAGGGTCAGAGCAGGGTCATACAATTGTTGCAACTAGCAACTGAACTCTGGAGGGGCCCTTGTCAGGAAGCACTACAGGGAATGGTTACTAATGATGAGTTTGAACTTTTGAACCTGCTGAATGCTTTTTTTGTGTTCGCAAGGAATTCTGCCAGTTCGCAAGGATTTCTGCCAGTTCGCGAGGGTTTTGTACCAGTTCGCAATTGCGAACTTACATGTCGGCTTGCAACGGTCATGATTATGTTGTTTCTACGTATGGTTCATCATCACAGGTTCCCAGCACCCTCTGTTTCACCCCTGCCACCCTCTGTTTTACCCATGCCACCCTCTGGTACATCAATGCCTTATGCCACCCTCTGGTTCATCATCACTGTAGATTAAGGGGGAAAAAAGCAAGCACACCTGCCTGCTCCAACTGACATGAATTAATTTGGGGTTGATTTATTAATGTGTCACTGTTTTAAAATTCCAGTCTGGTACCTGCATCCTTATCTGTAATTTGCTTTCTGTTGCTGTGCAATTTTTTTTTCCAGGACCTTTGTGGCTTACTTGTAGCTATTCTATGAGCCTGCTGTGAGGGTCAGAGCAGGGTCATACAATTGTTGCAACTAGCAACTGAACTTTGGAGGGGCCTTTTGCAGGAAGCACTACAGGGAATGGTTACTAATGATGAATTTGAACTTTTGAACCTGCTTTCACTTTTGCAAAACTCGTTTTTCTGCAGAGCAGCATTACAGCAACTTTAATGCCCCACCAAGCTTATATGAGAAAGTTGATTTCTAATCCAAAAGTTATCCCAAGAAAATCAAAAGGCCTGAAATCTAAAAAAGTGCAGGCAAACGTCAACCTGAGGAGTTATTCTGATAAAAATAATCATTTTCAGAAGGTCTATGCTGCTTGCTAGTAGATTTCTTGTGCGGAATTGCAATTTTTGTAATTTCGCGAGTGCGAGATTGTTGCTGCCCGCCGCACCTACATGTTCGCAATTGCGAACTTACACCGCAAAGAAAAAAAATCCGCTGCGTGCGAATTTGCGGATTTTGCGGGAAATTCGCGAATCTCGCGGATTGCGAATTTACCGAAAATCCGCAAAATCCGCAAAATCCGCGAGCGTAACGGATTTTCCGCCCATGCTTACCATAGAGGGGAAGAATCTAGGCCAAAGGCCCCAACGCTAAATATAGGAAAGAAGAATCTAAAAAAAGGTGTAGCATTCCTGGACATCTATCTGCTGATGCGACACACAAGCAGGCTGGAGATTTAGATTTAAGTGTTGAGGCAGTTGTGCAGAAAGTGATGATGGAAATTTTCACCTCCTGGCTAGAGCCTACTCTCTCGAACATTGCTAAAGACATTGTTATGCTGGTTAACATCGTGGAAGGGGTTAAGGCCAAATTGGATAGCTTTGAGACACAATTAGGGGGTACAAGGGTGGTATGTGACAACACTAACTAACTTGACGGGGCTATAAATAGGATTAACAGTAGTAGACTCTATCTGCCCCAAGAAGCCATCCTTCTAGTTGCCATACTCACAAGGGTCCCTCCACTGACAGAGCATAAGCTGGAATCAACTACGGAGTTGCTAGGTCTAACCAAATATTGGTGTGATCAACTCCTTACCAGTAGGCCTAATATCTCTTCACTCATTATAATGGTCAGACGAGTAGGGTGGCTTGGCCCGAAAACTAAACAGATGATGGCGACAGCATTATCGTTAACTTTGACAGTGCAGACATCACAGGGCAGTTTTTTGGGGGCAGTCTCCATGAGGGGCATTAGGGCAATGCCACTGAGATTCATTTACCCTTCCCCCAAGGGGGCACATGCACAGATGTCATTTCCCAGGGGCCACGGCCTCCTTCGGACATTCAAAATCGGCCCATTTCCCACTCTAATACTAGAGAGGTGATCTGCCCCTATAAGGCCCACCGTAGCTTAGCAAGTGTCCCGAAGATGTCAGCAGGGTTCCCAGAGAGGAAGATTAAAATGAATGACTGTCACCCCTTGGCTAACTGAGTAACTTCAGTGAATATGATAACGGACAGGGCTTAGAAGTGAGTATCAACCCTAATAGCAACATTATTAGCTGGAATATCGCAGGATTGATGAGCAAAAAAAGAGGATTCCAAGTTGCTGTGTCTGTTAAAAGAGTATTATATTGTTGGGCTACCAGAGACCTGGGATACTGTAAACAATTTTATGGGTGGATGGTTATAAGTACTTTTGGGTCCCTGCGCAATCATTCCTGTCAGGTAGGGCTAGAGGAGGTCTTGTTATGCTCTTCTCACTTAAATTGGTGGAGGCTCATGGGATGGTGGATGTGGGCTCTTACAAATGTTTGGTAATTACACTTACTGCTCGCAAATCAAACAAAGTGGTGTTTGTAAACTTTTATAATTCAGGATAAATTAGTTAATTAAATGAACATTTACATACATTGAAAGGTTTTTAGAAATGTATCGAATGAAACAAACCATGTATTATTTTATATTCACATGTGTTATTTGAATTCTTTGGTTAAAGAACCTCTAGGGCCGTCCAATCTCCCAATGCCACACTTTGAACACACACAACAGGGTTACCTTAGAACTATTTGAGCCAAGATCTATTGACTCTGAGGAGATGATTCCTACTTTTAATGCACGGGAGAGGGATACCATTATTGATTTTATTTTTATTTCCTCAACTCTTCAACCTCAAGTAAACACTTATAATGCAAAATGTTCTCATTTCAGTGACCATAATCCTGTAATTCTGGTATTAGATAAGGGCTGTGGCCTAAAAGGGAAACCGGAAAAGCCAGGAGTTGAAACCTGTCTGAAAGCAACCGATCAAGGATGGAGGTTAAAATGGGCCAAATTACTTCCGGACCTCTTTTTTTCATGATCTACGGGAGAAGGTGGGGGACGTGTTTGCTACCTGTCTTGATAATGCCAAACAAGGGCCGGAATTTCTTTTGGCCTTTGAGGGCATTTGTGCGCGGGTAGCGTCAGACCTCACCTTACTGACAAAACCCAGGAATACATTAGGAGAGAAATGGTTCAATAGCAACTGCTCTGAATCACACCAAAAATTGATAGTGGAATTGAACAGGGTCCCACAAGATCGTGTCTATATAGTTAGGTTATACAAAAAGTACAAGTTTGCACTATCCTCCCGCAAAAAGGAAATAAAAGAAGAAGCTTGGTGTGCTCTGCTATTAGTAGACACCATAAAGGACAGCTCTAGCTTCTGGGCCATTGTAAACAAAGCATTTTTTTTCTGGGATAGGGAACGCCCCCTTTGAAAGCAACATCATGGAAGACCAATGGCTCCATCACCTTAAAGGGGAAACATTGTGTACAATGCAGGGATTTTATCACGATGCCATTACATTGTGGTTTTTACAACGCAAGTCATTACAACGACTTGCGCTGGATGGCGCTCTTGGACAAGGAATAGTACAATTTACTATTTAGCACCTTCCCTACTGTACGTCGACTGAAGTTGGAATAGTAAATTATACTACTGCTAAGTCTAGCGCGCTCCAACGCAAGTCGTTGTAACAACTTGTGATGTACTGCGATGTAATGTACCGCTATGTAAATGTATGCGTTGTAACGTCATACATTAACCTTGAAGCCATATATAAGGCCACCGAGAGCTGGGAAATGCCAATTAGTTGTGACTCTAGGAGGGCTTCCCATACAATAGATTTTAATGAAGGTGAAGTGGAATTGGCAATCACGCAAATGATGGTGACCTGACGGATTTATATAAACAACATCTGTCTGGGCTAAAATCCTGACTAATGTTTTTATTGTGTCAAGTTGTCAGGGTTTCCCGTCATCATGGGCATCCTCTAGAATTATCCCGATTTTTAAAAAGGGTCAGAGAGGTGTTCCCCTTGCTGTAGGCCAATTTCACTAATAGACTCCACAGTGAAAGTCTTAGGGTGAGCAATTTTAACAAAATTAATGGACTGGTTAAAAGAAAATAAGGTTTTATCTAATTTACTATACGGTTTCAGAAGTAGTAGGGGCACGATCAGTGTCTTAATTTATATTTATTAGCTTACAAATACACTATAGCAAAATCAGGGTCTACAGCTGGCTTTCATGGATCTTACATCAGCTTTCGACCTGCTAAATAGGTGAAAGCTCTGGAATATCCTGCTAGATATGGGCATTGACCCTGGCTTAGTTCACTTTCTGGCTGAGCCACACAGGGATCTCACCGCAAGGGTGAGTGTCAACCAAGAAGGAAAATGCACAAGACACTTTACATAGGGTAGAGGGGTTCGCCAAGGTTGTATTTTAGCACCACTACTTTTTACTTTGTATATTATTAACTAGGGCAAGTTTTTAGAATTGGCAATTTTGGACATCCCACGGGTAGGGGACAGGCTCAGTCCAGCGTTCCTCTATGCGGACGGCGCCGTCCTACTAGCCTGCCAAGCTATAGGGCTCCAAAGGCTTTTAGACTCCTTTGGGGCCTACATGAAATCTCTGCACCTAGAGTTAAAAATAGCTAAATTTCATGTACTGACCATGGGCCAGAAAACAAAAAAAATTCAAAACCTTTCTCTGTGAAAGTGTAGAACTGACCAACGTGACCTCTTTTATTTATCTAGGAGTACTTTTTGATGAAAGGAGTAACTGGGTACCTCAACAGAAAGTAAAAATAAATGCGATGGCAAGAGCACGGCCACTGTGTATGTATATGCGCTGCGACTGGGGACTACACTGATGGATGCAATGCTCAATATTTCTAAGTCCAAATGTATAGGGATTGCATCGTATGGCTTGGCCATATGGGGATATAAGTCAATGGAGGGGATACTGTCAGTCGAAAACAAATTTATTCGCTCTATCCTGTCTGTACCCCAATTCACCCCTACTTTTTCAATTCACCAGGAACTGAGGGTTGGTTATGTGACAGACAGGTTGAGGCAGGCTCTAGTGATTTGCTGGCTCAAAACCTGGCTTAACCCCCAATTAACGCTGAACCATACGATAATAAGGGATTGTGTCACCCTAGACCAAGCTGACAAAATTCCATGGCTAAACTTTGTCAAGGACATTTTAACTAAGCTTGGCCCTCCAACTTATTCAACTCCCTGGATAAAGAAAAAAATTTAATTTGTCATGAGTAAAAAGATACGCACTTGATCAGATGATGCTATAGCGGGAGGAGACCGAATGAATGAAACCGACAGTTAAAAGTCAATTTTTTGTTAAAAACTACCCCTGAGACTGAATACTACCTGAGGATTGTTACGAAGCCTCTTCGCGGCCTGTTTCTAACCAGATTTAGTTTTAATCTTATTAATTTTTTACAGGGTAACCTACAAGGCTGGAGCAGGTAGTGTGATTCAGGTCCTAGTACCTGTGATGATTTCTCGGTACAGGATACAATGCACTTTATTATGTTTTGCGACCACTATAAAGCTATCCGCAGGCTGTTTTTAGTCCCAATTTGAAAAGGGGAAATTTTTATCCAGGTCAAACCAGCTCTATTGTACTTACAAATGCTTAAAGACCCAGTAAGGAGACTGCATTTCAATCGCTGCACGCTCAGCGCTCCAAATTTTATTGCTGATCTGTTTTAACTCTGTTTTTATCCACATACTTGCACTTTAAAATCATTCCCACACTAGCGACACCGGATTTTCCGGTCCATGTCTCTTTGGTGTGTGTAAATTTTAATTCGATGTGCTGCTAGCCCACTTGCACTTTTACCTTCCCGCCTGCTTTAGTCTCCTCCGCCTCCTCGGCCCACCTCGGCCCTTTTCAGGAGGGAGGATGGATTGCAAGACCAGTAGCGCGACGCTTCCGCCCCTGGGCGACTTCCAGTAGGTTCGCTGTCTAGCTCTCAGTCTAGCCGCCCTACTTATTCAGGATGGCGCAAGCGCGCATCCCAGTAAGGAGACTGTGTTTTAATCGCTGCACGCTCTGCCCTCCGAATTTTATGGCTGCTCTGTTTTAACTCTGTTTTTATCCACATACTTGCACTTTAAAATAATTCCCACACTAGCAGCACCAGATTTTCCGATCCATGTCTCTTTGGTGTGTGTAAATTTTAATTCGATGTGCTGCTAGCCCACTTGCACTTTTACCTTCCCGCGTGCTTTAGTCTCCTCCGCCTCCTCTGCCCTCCTCGGCCCTTTTCAGGAGGGAGGACGGATTGCGAGACCAGTAGCGTAATGCTTCCGCCCCTGGGCGACTTCCGGTAGGTTCGCGGTCTAGCTCTCAGTCTAGCCGCCCTACTTATTCAGGACGGCGCACGCACGCTGCGTGCACGCGCAGCGTGCGCGCCGGAGGCACGCCCGTCTGTGCCCGTTCGCGCTAAGTCTGCGCTCTGGGCGAATAATGCTGCCCAATGTATCTCTAAGCTTACTGCCGTTGTGGCACATTCCAGTGAATGGCTAAAATCCCTGAATCATCTAACATCATGCCCAGCCCCAACAGTGTGCCACACACACTTTAGGGAGAATTTCAACTGTCGGAATTGTGATTCCACTTCTCCCGCCCCTTTGTAGAATCGCGAGCTCACTCTGTCTCAGCTGTGACCAGGAATATTAGAGCTTGCCTCGTTAATGCCAGGTCAGTTAAAAAACATTTTGTTGACATCGCTGATCTAATTACCGATAATAATCTCGATCTTCTGTTTGTCACAGAAACCTGGCTGGATTCCTTCTCGAATCCCGTGGTAGCTCTCGCCACGCCTACAGGTTTTAAGGTATTTAGAGCTGACAGACAGTCTGGCAGGGGAGGCGGCCTAGGTATCTGGTATAGAGAGGCCTGGTCGCTTCCCTTGGAGCCCTCCACAATTTTGGGTGAGTGTGAGTCTCTGAATTTCAATATTCAACTCTCAGCCCACTTCTCTTTCGGGGTCTCCCTTATTTACCGCCCTTCTGGGCCTACTAAAGGTTTCCTAGACTCCTGTGCAGATGCTCCAGCACACAGAGCACTTCGCTTCTCCAAAAAACTGGTCTTAGGAGACTTTAACCTACATCTCGACCTCAGGGAGGCACCGGACACCCTTACTTTCTCTGATATGCTACACTGAACCAATCTCTCCCAAACAGCATGCTATCCCACGCACGCCGGAGGACATACTCTTGACTCCATCTGCTCCAATTTTGATATAGTAGTGGAGAAGCTGAATCTGGTCGCCTGGACCGACCACTTCCCGGTATTTTTCACCTGGGCTTTCGGGAAGGCCTTGCGGCCATCGGCCTGCGTGCAGCCTCCAGCGTTTAGGAAAATAAATGCTGACTCACTGGTCGCCTATCTGACTACATCTCGGCCCTCTCTTTCCGCTGATCTGGAAACTAATGTCCTCCAGTTTTCTAACTGGATATCCGGTGCGGTCAGAGAACCCTTTGTCCCTCGCAAAGACATGCTAAGAAGGGAGTGTCCTTCTAAGCCATGGTACAACGCCGACTCGAAGGCCCTTAAACATGCCTGTAAATTTGCTGAGATGGTGTGGCGGGTCGGAGGCTATGATGCCTGCAGGAAATTGGTCTTGGGATCTAAACAAAGATTGTACTATGGAGCCATTAAAGAAGCAAAAAGCAAACATTTTGCTACCCGTATAGAAGGTGCAAAAAACAATACTAAAGAAATGTTTGCTATAGTTCAGAGCTTTGTGGTGCCGAGTGCCCAATCGATTTCGACGCCAGTTACCAATCGCTGGTGTAACGTCCTGGCCTCATTCTTCCAAGACAAAATTCTTCGCATTCAGGATTCTTTTGCGAAGGTCCAGAGTAACACTGAAGTGATTCAGTGGGAGCCTTCGGCCAGAACTAATGGTATGCCAAATCTCTCAGAGTTTGAGCCCGTTGACTTTATAAGCTCACTTAAAATTCTCTGAGCTTTAAGGTCGGGCTCACCTAGTGACCCCTGTGCGGCGAGGCTGTTGGCCGCAGTAGCAGATACGATAAATCCCGAAGTGAATCTGATGATCAATAAATCTCTGTGTATGGCTCTGGTTCCTCAATCTTGGAAGTTCGCCCTTATTTTGCCCCTTCTCAAGAAACCTACTCTTGATCCGACAATACCCGACAACTATCGGCCCATTTCACTCCTTCCCAGTATAGCCAAGGTCTGCGAAAAGGCGGTCACGGCTCAACTTACGAACTTCGTGGAGGAGGCAAACCTGCTCCATCCAGCGCAGTCTGGTTTTCATGCCTCTTACAGCACGGAATCGGCTCTGCTAGAAATGTCAGAGGCTATCCGCGAGTATCTGGATGCCGGCGGGAGAGCGGCACTGATCATGCTGGATCTCTCCACGGCATTCAACACTGTGCCTCATGTCAAACTCCTTAAACACCTCTCCGACATTGGTATTGCTGGGTCAGCCTGGAACTAGATCAGCTCTTTTCTTGAAAATCGACATCAGCAAGTCTGGCTCCCGCCGTGTTCCTCTGCAGTCTTTCAGGTGCCCACTGGGGTCCCGCAGGGGTCATCACTTAGCCCTCTGCTGTTTAACATCTATCTGACTCCGCTGGTTTTTCTGGCGGAGTCCTTGGGGGCGAAGGTGATGGCCTACGCGGATGACACCCAGTTGCTCTTCACCTGGTCAAAAGATGATCACGCGGTTGATTTAGCCAAACACTGTCTGGCCTCGGTTTTTGGCTGGCTGGCCGATGCCCACCTCAAATGTAATGAAGGAAAGTCGAAGGTGCTTCTCTTTGGTGCTTTTCTGGCCAACTTTAGGGAGAAACTATGGCCCTCCGATTTCACCTGCCCTTCTGCCAAGAAAGGGGCAGCAAAAAACCTTGACGTATGGTTCGATGAAGACCTCAATTTTAAAACCCATATTAAAAAATTGTCAGGCACCTGCTTTGGTCTACCTAAGACCATGAGGACATTTCTTCCTTATCTCCCAGACAGCACAAGAGAAACGGTAGTCCGTGCCCTGATCCTCTCGAGATTGGATTACGCCAATGCTGTCCTGGCCGGCTGCCCAGGCTTTCTAGGGAAGAAATTACAGGTAATACAGAATTCTGCAGCCAGACTTCTAGTCGGTGTTTCGGCCTGTCAGCCTGTGCGGTGTTACCTTCGCGCTCTACACTGGCTCCCTATGGAGGCCCGTCTCAAATTCAAAACACTCACGATAACCCACAGAGCCCTCTACGGTTCGAGCCCAAAATACCTACAGAAACGACTAGCTTTCTACTCGCCTGGGAGACAACTACGCTCTTCCAACCAGACTCCCAGGTTCTCCCGCCATCGGTTGGGCGGGAACTCCTTTTTACGCCGCGCCAGTCTGGCGTGGAACAAGTTACCCTTGGCACTGCGTAACACGCAAGATCCCTTGGTGTTTACGAAGAAAATAAAACATTCCTTTTCTAGTGCCTTGCTTTACAGCATTGTCTCTGTCAGTCTTCTTTCTGGATGCAAGCGCCGGGACACTCATGAGTAGCTGAGCGCTATACAAGTTCAAATAACATAACATAACATAACATGGGAGATTTTTAATATTGCAAGCTTTCCTGTCGCAGCCATGAGACTTAGAGGAAAATCCGGCACCCCATGTTAGTATAGGAGTACTGGTGAAGCTCATGTTAGTGCTCTTTTAATACTTGCCTGTTTTACTAAATTATTTTAATGCTATGATGTACTGCTTTTATTCCAATAACCACAACGAAGATTTTATGTACCTTATGAATTTTGTCTAATCCCTCCCAAATTTTCTTAAATCGCGCTATTTTTGATGATTCGGTTATGAAATCTTTCTGTGTAAAGTATGTGTTTTTATTGTGTACTGTATGTGTTTTATGTATTGTATTGCGATTTAGTGTATAGTACTTTTATGGTTTTTTTAAACCAAATAAAGTGTTTGATTAACCGCATCAACACGGTGCAGATTTCCGCGGTGCGCTAAAGATTTTAAAAACCCGCGGTTCATGACGAGCTCAGCTCATCATGAGCGTACGAGAGGTGTACCTCATGACGAGCTGAGCTCGTCATGAGCGTCGAAGGGGTTAAGATGAAGATGACAACAAATGTCATGAAAAAAGAGATTTCATCTTTGCTACTCCTACAAACCTGTTAAAACTGGGAAAATACAAAACAGGGATGGGACATTTAAAATATGCCCCAAACCAGTTTACCAACACTATATCACCCGCGTGAAATTTCACAACAGTAACATCCCTTTCCTCTATGTACTATTACCCAATAAACAAACAGTTACCTATATAGAAGTCCTAACCCAAATAAAACAGCAAACAATTACCACCCCCAAATTAATTATCATTGGTTTTGAACAAGCAATGATACAAGCCATTCTTAAAGTTTTCCCTCACACAGCTATACAAGGCTGTTATTACCTCTTTAACCAGAAAATATGGCAACACCTACTGAAATCTACCTTAACTGTAGATTATGTAATGAATAGCCAATTTACATATGAAATAAAACAAATGAATAGCTGTAGCGTACGTCCCCATACCTTAAGTAGGAAATCACTATAAGATATTATTAGAAAGACTCTTCTATCAAGCCAATGAAAATAACAGATACCTGGGTAGGAAGACTGCACAGATCTAAACATAGACGCCAACCAAAATTTCCAAATTCCATGTTGGAATGTGTACGACAGTACCCTAGCCAACAAGCCAAAACTAACAATGCAGTAGAAGGATAGCATATTGTCTTCCAATCCACAATTGGAAGAAGTCAACCCACCCTATAAAAACTACAAGAAGCCATACAAAAAGAACAAAGTTACCAGAAATGTAGACTAGACTAATCCATAACACAACTGTGCCCTAAACTAACTAAACAGACAAATACAATGTATGAACATTTAGAATACAAAGTTAGACTATATCCAAAAACTAAAGGACTAGAATAGCTACAAACCATTGAGTAATCTATAATCTAAAAAACCTTTAACCAAGAAACGATTTCCCAAACATGAAATAACACACAGACCTAACTTGTATACATTTTTTCATTTAAAAATATTAATATTATGTCAAAATATGTATGCCATTTATAAATATTAATTGACATAATAAAAATACTTTATCATAACAAAATAAAAATGTATGAAACACAAACAATAGCACATAACAAAACTATTTTAAAATAAGGCTCCACAGATCATAAATAAAAAATACTTATCAGAAGTAATTATCAAAATACATAAAAACAAATAACATTTCCAACCCAATAAATAAATACATTTAATTGCAGTTTTGTAGCTGTGGACCTTTGTCCAAAGAAGAATATTCCAACAGTAAAGCCTTTCAAATCCAAAATATACAATTTAAGAACCCCCAAAAAGTTGAAAAATACACCTGTGGAAAAATAAATTCTTCAAAAGAATCCTCTGTAGTGTAGAACCATAAACACCCATAAAATAGAGATAAAAAAAGAAAGAGGCCAGGAAAACTGAAAAATAAAGGAAATGATAAAAAATGATTTGTTTATATTAAACTAATACGCATTTTCTTCAAATAGAAAACAGTAGAACGCATCCTCCAATACATTACAATATAAGTTACTTACAAAAAATATTTTTGGGATATATTGTTTACAAATGTTAGAAATAAATCCATACAATAAATACAAAAATATGTGCTATGTGTTATATGTCTTTATACGTAAATGTACATTCATTAATAAAAATATGTTTTCCACTTGTAAAAAGGTGCATTAAGCACTTATGTTTGAATAACAATATTACCTGTATGTGTTTGTTTTACTATTGTATAATTAAACGTCTAAATATAATGCAAAAGTAAATAAAGTACTACAATACCATA
This sequence comes from Lissotriton vulgaris, assembly GCF_964263255.1. Taxonomy (NCBI): domain Eukaryota; kingdom Metazoa; phylum Chordata; class Amphibia; order Caudata; family Salamandridae; genus Lissotriton; species Lissotriton vulgaris. The sequence goes on along the minus strand of NC_141691.1, from coordinate 2,144,048,226 downwards.
GTAGTTAAATACATTTACACTACCAGATACTAGAAACTACAACAATATAATCTTTCAATTATTTATAGTAATATAAAATTATATACAAACAATTACTTATTCCACTACAAACTAAAATACAGAATGGAAAGCACTCATCTATTACACACACTGGACACTAAACATACATCATATACTATTCTTACAACCATATAACTTAATCCAGGGAAGGTGCTGGACTCTAAACATAACAAATAACTATTCTCACTCCAATGTAACTTAAGTCAGGGAAAATCCTGGACACTAAACTTAGAAACTACACTTTTCCAACTCCAAACATAAATGAATACAGGGAAAGTGCTGGACACTAAACATACAACATCTACTATTCACACTATAATATAATTTTTGATTTAAATCTTTTATTCACATGCGTCAAACAATGTTAACACAATGTAGAAACAGCATTACACTCTGCTCGTATCACTTGTGTGAGACAAAAGAAAGAGTGTTGCAGCGCTCAGCATGTGGACAATTTAGAAAGCAAAATAAGATTAAACTTTAAACAAACCCTCTCCCCCTCCCACCTCTTCAGTACTTATGAAGGAAATGCAAAGTGTGTCAGCGATGGTGGAGAATGTATTTAGGACTAGTGAGTTCTCTGATTTCTGTGGATAGTAGAGCAATAAATGGGTGCCCTATCTCATGGAAATATGTTGCAGAGGTCTTGAGGGTAGAAGTCAACCACTCCATCCCGAGGATATACAATAATCTGTGAAGTAATCCCTGGTGTGTGGGTGTGCTACGGGTCCCCCAGTGAGTAAGGATGTTTTAAAGCGCCGGCCCTAGTGCCAGCACCATTTGCAGTCCCTTGCGAGATTTGAGTGGGTAGGATAAAGGGTTGGGCAGACCCAGGATTGTGTAAGAACGGAACTCAGATATCTGTGTATCAAAGTGTAGGTCTATGTCATCTGGGATCTGGGTCCAGCAGGCTGTAAGACATGGGCAATCCCAAAGCAAGTGTAGGAATGTTCCTGTGGAGCCACAGCCCTGTCAGCAGTCTGGGCTTTACTCTGGATTGCCTCTGTGGAGGCGCACCTGGGTCAGATACCAGTAAGTAACTATCTCAGCCTATGTTACATGCCCTGTAATAAATCTGACCCCACTCTATTAATGTAAACAAATCACAGGTCCTCGTCCTATCAATCACTTGTAGCCGACTGTCTCATCTTAAAGATCGTTTTCCACTACAGTGGGCTAACATGTCACTTCCATACTTTGGGATTCATCTTGCCCCCTTGATCGTACAGACCGTCACTGTAAACTACAACAACCTACCCAGACAGATTAGGAAAGATTTAAACGGCTGGAAATGGCACCTCTTCTTTTTGCTTGGGTGGCCTGTGAGATCGAGGGGGCAAGATGAATCCCCAAGTATGGAAGTGGCATGTAGCCCAATGTAGTGGAAAACGATCTATAGGATGAGGCAGTCAGCTACAAGTTATTGATAGGACAAGGGCCTGTGATTTGTTTACATTAATGAGAAGTCCAGAGGCCGAGCCAAACATGGACAGCTCCTTGAGGAAGGCCTGAGGGAAAATGCTAGGGTTGACTAGGAGGCTAATACATCATCCTGTAAAGGCTGAATGTGTGGCTTCACCCTCCAAAGGGGATCCCAGTGATCCCTGGATGGTCTCTGAATAATTGGGCCAGGGGCTCCATGTATAGGGCAAATACCAGGGGAGAGTAGGGATATCTCTGTCTGGTGCCTCTGCTGATGGGGAAGGGTGATGAGGTGATTCCATTCTCTCTGACTGTCGCCGTAAGTGGGCTGATGAAGCTCGTTACCCAGGCTCAGAATCAGTCACCCAGTCTGAAGTGGGAAAGAGTCTGCTCCAGATAGTGCCAATGTACACAGTCAAACGCTTTCTCAGCATCAATCATGAGGATGAGGGTCTCAATGTCCAAGTGATCAGCCTTGTCAATCACGTGTAAAAAAAAATTGTGTTGTCACTGCTTTGTCTTTGATGAATAAACCCCACTTGACCGGGGTAACTAATGGCTGGCATCTGGTGACCCAGTCAGTTTGTAAGAATACTCATGAAGAGCTTAATGTCTACGTTTAGCAGCAATATTGATGGTAAGAATTACATAGTTGTTTGTCCTTCCACAGTGTTGGACTTACCACAATGGCTGCAGACAACATCACTGGGGGGATACAGCCAGGGCCGAAGAATGAGTTAAACAATCTGGTGAGGATTGGCGCTAAGAGCTAGCAGAATAATTTGCAAAACGTTGCCGGGTATCCATTCGGGCCCAGGGATTTTAAAAGCTTCACTCATGAGATAGCTGAGATGACCACTTCCAATTTAATGGGGGAGTCTAGGGATGCCGCCTGAGCTGCTGTGAGGGTGGCCGTGTGTGCCCTTTACAGGTTTGAAGCAATGATCTGAGGCTCCAGGTCTTGTCCCGAGTAAAGATCCATGTAGAACTCGCAAAATTCCACTGCAATGGATTTGTCATCCACTAGCTTCCCTCCCCCTGTGATCGAATAGAGCGTACCCTCGTTTGATGTCACTGGGCCCTCAGTTTAGTGGCTAGTAGTCATCTGGGTTTATCTCCCCCAATATAGAGAGAATATTTCAGCTGGAGGGCTGCGTATTCCACCCTGTCTAGGTCCAAACCTGTGAGTTGAGTGCATGCTGCGTGTAGGTGGCGCCATACTCTCGGGGCTCACGTTTGACTATGCATACATTCGAGCTCTCTGATTTGATTGGGCAGTTGTTCCCTCTTTTCTTCAAGGGCTTTGTTGATGGCTGCTGGGATTGCTGTGAGTCTACCCCTCCCTATCGCTTTCAAAACATCTCAAAGTGTGGAGATTGAGGTCTCCAGAGTATTATTGAAGCTTAAATATTTTTGTATTGCTATAGTGATTTGTTTCACCATCGCAGGGCATTGGAGTAGGGTCTCTCTAAGCCACCATTCCCGCAAGGTCTTTCATAAGGGGGTAGTTTTAGTGTGAGGGTAACAGCGTTGTGATCTGATAGTGCCACTGGCTCTACTTCAGAGGCCTTCATAAGATTGTGTATGCCCATAGTCCCCAATAAATAGTCTAGCTGTTTGAGCATGGGAGAAGAAGGTCTATTGAAGGGTTTGTAGGAGGGAATCCCTCCAGAGGTCCAGAAACCCCATCTCGTGCGGCCACATGCCCCCTTCCTTTGGCAAAGCTCCCGCCTGACCATAGCGATTACCAGATGTATCTTTGTCTGCGTTGAACACAAGGTTCAGATCTCTTCCAAGTAGTATTAAGTGTGTCTGCAAGGCCATCACCTCTGACACTGTAAAGTGTAGAAACTGTTCTTGTCCCAGGTAAAAATAGTGACGGGTGCATGTCATGCCCCACTGTCCTCCCTCCCTGTCAACTGCCAAGCCAAACATTCTTGACTAGTAGATAGAGCCCAGCACCAGAGAGTGGGCTCCAATATGTACTGTGTATGCGAAGTCTACCGTGCAATTCCACTACCTTGGGTCCCACCTTTCCCTTGAAGAATTTGGTGATCAGGATTGGTACCCCTGCATTCTTAGTGGATGTAGAAGAAAAGCATTGGTGAGGAAAGGCTTGGCAGGGAAGGCAATGCCAATCTCTGCTCGGGAGGTGTGTCTCCTGAAGTATGCAAATGTCGTTGAGTGTTCAAGGACATAAAGAGCAGCGTGAATAGAATGTGATTGGCTGAATGAGAAGACATACAATTAGTTTCCGGATGCATTTAAATATGGGACACATCGTTCACAGAGAGCAACCATATAACATTGACATGTGTTTATAGGGCAGATAAAGGCAATGTTTTTTGTATAAGAGCGCATTTACTTATGGGGAATCAAAGGTTATATTTTTATCACACGAATGAGTTTTAAACACAGAGAACACTGCATGGAGGGTTAGAAGGGTATGTTAAGGTAATTAAATGGTGTATTTATGTGTAATAATACATGCAACACTTTTCTTGTGTGACTTTTTCATTAGAAATACTTTTGCAAAATGACCCACTCTCTTGCAATAGGTGCAGGACACCTCCCACCCTTGGGATGTGCCAGATTACCACAACGCATGCACATGCTCCCACTTTGGGAATTATAGTTATTTGGTTTACTTGACCTTGGGCGTCCAGTCTTCTGATTGACTTTGTAACCACTAATAGCGCTCGCACTCTCTAACGTTTCTTTCAAGGAGGTTTGTGATATTTCAGTGCTTTTGGCTAGTTTGATGGTTTCCTCAAGAGTAGGATTACCCATGCTTAACAACTTTTGTCTAATTTGTATGTCCTTGCAATGGCAAAGAAACTGACCCCTGATCAACTGATCCGTAAACGACAAAAATGTACATTCAGACGCTAACCTACACAGCGTAGATATGAACCCATCACCATCTTGGCTCTCAGATTGCTTGCATTTTTAAAAAAAGTGCCTGAAAATCATTAAGCTTGGCTGCTTGTCAAATCAGTTTTTTAACTTTGAAACAGTTTCACTAAAATGCTGTTAGACCTCCCTTCTAGCTGCAATGAAGGGAGGAGCAATCCAGGGTGCGCCAATCGCCCCTAATTAGGTTTCAAAGGCATCATACCAAATATCCCACCTAACAGGTCGTTCATCTGGAGGAGGAGGATTGATGGCTTGCATGGTACACATTGTATAGTAATGGTAGCATGTCCTAATCAGAAAATGTACTACAGCATGTCATATGTAGAACAACATCTCACTAACAGCTGTTGTAGAAAACAAACCTGCAAGGATAATATAGCAGACACTGTACATCCAATTAGAGCAGAGAATGACAGGAATATAGAGAAATTGATCATAAAGGCTAATGGTATTAATGAGCCTATGCTACCAATATATAAAGTGGTCAAATTGCATACATTTGATATAACACAATGTGAAAGAATGCGTAACAACTTAAAACATGACAAAAACTAGAAATAAATAATTATTTCCCACCCTAAAAGTTCCACCAGAGGGTGAGATATGCTGTGTTCTAATTCCGAGCTTTTAATGTGCACTCTCAGAGATGGCGAGATAGTAGGAACAGCGCATGTTGAGTTGCACAGCACACCCACAGAGATGACCGAGTGATTGTAATAAACCAGAAACAGGTGGTGATTGAAAAACGGCCGGCATTCCTGTTTGCCAAGCGGAATCAAGGTCAATCCATGCAGGAAACGACGCGTGAGTTCGAAGCTGCCATTCGGCGGAGGCAATGTCAACATCAAGGGAATGAGACATCTTGAATAATTACACCAAGAGGTCCTGCCATGATATGCCAAGGGTCACACAGGTCACACAAGTATATTCATACGACCTGGAGGTGGTCCGTTCAAGGACTTGAAGGAAGATGGGAGCTCCAAGGGAAAGGTCAGGAAGAACAAACTGACTACTCAGAGAACCAGAGAAAGGTAAAGAGCTGAACGGATGCGTCACGTGGTGTGGGAGCAGGCGTGTCACCCTGCTGAAGTATCCATCAAGGAGCGAGGCAGACAACAAACTAGAAGTGATGAAGATGATTTATTTCAGAGAAGAGATAGCGTTAACCAGAGCCCACGCCAACCGCTGCACAGGAATAACTGGAATGCCTGGGCACAGGATTCCACATTCCAATGCATGCGGCGAGGTGAGCACAGCAGGGAGAGCGAGGAAGCACGAGGATACAACACATCCTCCTTTCTAGAAAAGAAAGAATTAATCTTAACAGAATGTACATACAGGCAAAGTAATAAATGCAAACATATAACATTGAGATCAATCTGGAAAGGAAAAGGTTATTTACCAACAATGTAATCTTTATGCCACACAGGAGGTTTCCTCGGACGGGAGGAAATTGGATGAGAGGAGTGGAGGGGGGTGGACCCAATAGAAGGTGGAGAAACAGGAGTATGACTCGAATTGAAACCAGTAGAAAAGGTCCTAGTGTGGTTGGGAGCACAAGAACTGCTAAGAGAAAAAGGAACTTTGACAACCTTAGAAAGGCTCCACACATTGCCGTCTGACAACTCCACAACCTGCTTACCCACTCTAACAACTAACAACGGGTCAGAAAAACGTGAAACACCAGATCTAAGAAAACCAGACTTTCTCACACGTACCCAATCACCAACCTTACAGGGATTGCTGGAAAAGGAAGGCACTAAAGGGGAACGGCGACTAGCACACTTGCCCTTGACAAGGTCATGCATCCAGGGTTGGCTCAAATTACACACACCTTTCCTCCCCCGCATTATTTCAAAAGGAGAAGGTTCACCATAGGCCTTAGGTGTATTCCGATAGCTCCACAAAAGCTTTCTAATAGCCTCGTAACAATTCTCACCATTGCACACAGCTAGTTGTAGACCTTCTTTGAGCACCCTGATCCATCTTTCAACCATGCCATTCCCTTGAGGGTAATAAACAGAGGAACGTTTGTGTCGAATACCATGATTGCTACAGAAAAATTTCATCTCGGAAGAAGTAAACTGAGGGCCATTATCAGAGAGCAAGGAAGAGGGAAAACCTTCTTTTTCAAAAATCGAATTTAGGAAATCGATAACCACCCTAGAAGATACAACAGAAACGAACTGAACTTCTGGCCAACTAGAGAACTGGTCTAACAGGACAATGGCGTACACAGGACCCTGACCAAAAGACATAGGACCAGCAATGTCTACAGAAACGCATTCCCATGGTTTTGACGGTCTTGAGATGGGATCGTGGAGGTACTTAACAGGCTTTTGAGATTTGTCACTCACACAACATTCAACACACGATCGTACTTTTCTCTCGATCAGTTTGTCGACTCCAGGCCACCAAAATTCACTCCTAATCCTTTTTTTCATACTGGACATGCCTGGATGACCCTCATGAGCCATGTACAAAACAGTGTTTCTTAAGTTATCAGGAACTACTAACAGTAAACCTCTCAAGAGGGTTTCCCCTTGGACTGAGAGTTCAGGAGCCACATGAGAATAAGGCAAAACATTAGGGGATAGACTATTTTTAGGAGGCCAACCATTTTTGACAAAAGATATGACATCTAAATAAACTTGGTCACCGGCACAAGCAGAATTCCAAACATCTTCACTAATGCATCCATTGGATACCTCACAAATAGATACAACTTTGTCAGGGTCATCATCAGGTGCAACAAGATTATCATCATCGATGGGAAGTCTTGAAAGAAAGTCAGCAAGGACATTCTTAGCACCGGGAATGTACTCAAGAGAAAAATGAAAATCTTGAAGTTTATACTGCCACCTAGCAATTCTAGAGGTGGCTTTACCGCAACCTTTGGTTGTGAAAAGATCTACAAGGGGCCGATGGTCTGAGCGTACTACAAAGTCAGTGCCATATACATATCTACGAAAGTATTCAATACCCCACCAGCAGGCTAATGTCTCCTTCTCAAGAGTGGAATATTTCGTCTCAGCACCCCGTAAAGGCCTTGATGCAAAAGCAATGGTAACAAGACCTCTGTGTTGCTTTTGCATCAGAACCGCACCAATGCCAACATTGCTGGCGTCAGTAACAATAAAGGATTTACAATTAGTGTCGAAAGGTGCCAAAGCAGGAGCAGAAATGATACATTTTTTGATAAAATTGAATTGACATTTACAGTTATCGTCCCAAACAAATTCCTGATGGTTCTTCATTAAGTTGCGAAGGTGAGATGTTTTATCAGAAAAAGATGGAATGAATTTGGCATAATACTCGGCTAAACCGAGGAAAGATCTCAGTTGATCTTTGTTGACAGGTTCAGGTGCATTTTCAATTGCTTTGACCAGACTGAATTTGGGAGAAATGCCTTGTCTGCTAATGGAATGACCAAGATAATCTACAGAATTTTTTCCAAATTTGCACTTTTCTTTGGTGAGAGTGAGACCGTTGTCCTGAAGGATGGAAAGAACTTTAAACAAAACTTCAGAATGTTCACGTTCGTCCTTACCAAAAACAAGGATGTCGTCCTGAAAATATAATACATTGGGTACATTCTTAAACATGTTGTGCATTACGCGCTGAAACACTGAGGATGCGGACACTAACCCAAAAGGCATTCTTTTATAACGGTATGCACCCTCAGTGGTAATGAACGAAGTCAAATGTCTACTATCATCATGAAGAGCAATCTGGTGATATGCGTTAGATAAATCCAAAGTGGTGAAAATGGATGCATCCTTCAGCTTAGCAAACATTTCACCAATATTGGGTAAAGGATGCCTATCCACCCACACGCTTGAATTTAAATCGCGCATATCAACACATAAACGAATTTTACCGTTAGGCTTGTGGGCAACAACTACTGGCGAAAGCCACTCGGAGGATTCAATTTCCTCAATTACATCTAAGTCACATAACCTTTGAAGCTCAACTTTTACAGATTCACGTAAGGCTAAAGGTATGTTGCGTACCTTATGTACTTTTGGAACAGCATTGTGCTTGAGAATAATTTTATGTTTGAAATTTTTGAGTAAACCCAAGGTAGGGGAAAAAACTTGAGGAAAGATAGTTTCCCATTTGTTGTCAGGAACCACATCAACAGAATTGATGAAGTCAGAATACCCTAAAACTTGATCAGGGTGATTGGGATCAAGTTTTATCATCAATTCTCTTTGTTGTGGCCAACCAAGTAAACATGACCCATCTTTGGCAACATAAACCTTAGCCTGAATCGATTTGCCCTTGAACGATAAAGTGGATGGAAAATATCCAAATACATCGATAGGTTTTTTCCCATATCCCCTTAATTTTATGTCAGAGGGAAATAATGAAACAACATCAGGAAATTCATTTAGTAACACGTCATCGCCTAATAAAGTATACTTTGCACCAGAGTCGGCCATGACTTTTATCGACTTGGACCCAATTTGAAGCATACAGAAGGGTGAGTCTTTCTTTTCCCCTCCAACTTCGTAGACAGTACAGATGTCGTCGTATTCATCGTCATCAATGTCCACAGGTTGGACTTCAGAGAACCTGGGGCGTCTGGGGTCAGAACTAGAATATCTTGACTTGTTGCGATTCTTACACATCCTAGAGAAATGGCCTCTAGACTTACAATAGTTGCAAAATTGTCCAATAGCGGGACACCTCTTATCCGTAGCTACATGGCCGGGAAAACCACATTTGAAACAGATAACATCTTTTCTGAAGTTTTGATGAGGTGTAGAAGTGAACACAGGTTTGTTGGAAGCAAAAGAGGTTGGATTCTTTTTGACATTTTGGACAACTGATATACTTTGATTTTCCAAAGGAAGTTCTTTAGATTTCTTTTCAGAAAGTTCTTTTATTCCAAGCTTCATATCCTCAAATCGGTGAGCGATGTCAATTGCTTTTGAAAGAGATAGATCCTTCGCGTCAAGTAACTTTTCTTGAAGTTTCACATCAGAGACGTTGTGCACGAGTTGGTCCCTTAGCATTTGATCTTGAAATTGTTGATAGTTGCACTTGGCTGCAAGGATCCTTAAATCTTTGATAAAGGAATCAACTGGTTCTACTGGAAGTTGTTTTCTGCTAAGGAACTTGTGACGTGCCACGACTTCATTAACTTTCTTTATGAATTGTTTGTCGAGTTGCATAATTGCATTTTCGTAGACATCCGCTTCTTCTTCCTCTTCATCGTCTACTGTGATAGGAGGGAGATGAGAGAGTATTTGTCTCCCTTCTGCGCCGAGTGAATGCTTAAGAATTGGGAATTTGCGTTTGTCTGTGAAATTCTCGCCTCCTATAGCTTCAAGATAGGCCTCAAATCCTTCACGCCATTGTTTCCATTCCAATGGTGGTTCACCGGGGCTTGCCAAAAATGGCGGAGGAGCATTAAAGCTCTCCATAGAGATGTAAAGAATATGACAAGAAAAAAAAAAAAAAAAAAGAATTCCTATAGCGTGTAAAAAAAAATTATTTCACTTGGACATTGTGATGTCATAAATATGGTGAACCATTCCTTGAAGAGTAAATGAGTAAAGACTTTCTGTCGTCACAATGGCAGCTAGAGCAATTTCCTTGAAGAAACCCTTTGTGATGTCACAATAGCAGCATGTGGAGCGCTGACGCTGTCCGATTGCCAGTGCTGACAGATTGGAATGCAGAGAACGAGGTGCGCGTGAACTTGCTCGCGCTGAACTACGAAGGCGCGTGATGGAGCGCACGCGTCAATTAGTACAGTCAAAATTAAACGAAAGTCATTGAAATTGAAAATAATCTCACCGCTTGGGTTGAAGAAAGCGGGATTTTCACCAAATGAGCGTTGCTACGGCAATGGAGGCTCGGAAGGGGTAGACGAAGAAATTCAACACTTTCGAACAGCAACGGTAATCGTGGTCCGGGAAAACCGGGGCTGCAGGCTCTGGAGTCGCGTAGGTTCGTTCACCTCAAGTCGCCAGTGAAGTATCCATCAAGGAGCGAGGCAGACAACAAACTAGAAGTGATGAAGATGATTTATTTCAGAGAAGAGATAGCGTTAACCAGAGCCCACGCCAACCGCTGCACAGGAATAACTGGAATGCCTGGGCACAGGATTCCACATTCCAATGCATGCGGCGAGGTGAGCACAGCAGGGAGAGCGAGGAAGCACGAGGATACAACACCTGCAGTGACGGGCAAAGCTGGGCAGATGTCCGCCTGATTCACAGTGTGGAATTCATGTTACCCTCGCAAGAGGGGTCCAAAACCTGTGCATTCACTGCTTTACAAGCAATCAGCTTCCCTCCTCTTTTTTTGGCTTTTCGTGGCCAAGGTGTACTGGGAGTGTGGAGTCCTCTGTGTATCGCACAGCCAACCACATGTGCTTTTTGCCATTCTCCAATTTAAACTTTCCCACACACAAATGTGAGGAAAATATGACTTTTTAGGTAAATGTGAAGTTTGCTGGGGATTATGGGTAAAAAAAAACTTCAGTGGATCCACACAACCACACCTCCCTGGTCTTCCCCTGGTGTCTAGTTTCCAGAAATTGCTGGGTTTAGTAGGTTATCCTCAATGACTGCCGAGCCAAGGGAAAAATGCATGTGCATGGGGATAGATCATTTTGATGTTTCCACATCACATTTCGGGCGCGTCTCTGTAGTAGGCACTTGGCCCGCCCACACAAGTGAGACAGCATTTTTGTCGGGAGACCAGGCTAAATGCTGGGAGGTAGGAAAGAAAGATCATTGCACATAAATGCAAGGAAAAACTATAATTTTAGTCACATTTTGAGGTTTTAGAGGTTATTGTGTGTTGATAAACTCAATGTGATTTGCAAAAGGCACACCACTCTGTACTCCCCCGGGTGTCTAGTTTACAAAAATATTTAGAGTTGGCAGATTTTCCCTACAGACAATGTATACTCTGGCTGAGAAAGACAGTTAAGACACATATTACTCTCAACAACCATCTATTCCTCAAACACACACACATACCGGTTAGATTTGGCACGAGGGTGAGTGAAAGGTTCAATATGTACATTTTATTATCAACAGATTTCACAAAAATGAAATACATTGTTAATAATTGAAATGTAAAAAAAACTGAATCAATGACTTATAGTTTGTAAAGTCGCAACAAGCCACCAAACGCTTTACAGGCAATTCACACACCGTTCATGCATAACACTCACAAGAACATTCACACTGCAAGCAGTGCGACCAGCACATTCCAACACTAACATCAACATTTAAGGGCCCATCACTGTTATACACCAACATGACTGGCACTGCAATCAAACCTGCTGGTGACTGATGGAGTGTGTATCCTGATGTTTAGCTAGTAGTGTGTGTGTAGTGACCACAGCAAGTCACTACTCACACACTGCCAGCCAAATGCCAGCTCACACACACCACCATCCAAGGGGCAGTCCAAGGGCACTGTGAGCCAATTGCAGTACACACACAGTCAGCCAAATGTCAGTACACGCAGACCATCACCCAAACTTCAGTTCACACACACAGTAAATCTTTTTCTGGTGTCTAGTGGGCCTACAAATATGGCCAGTCTGCCACAGGGACAGGCAGAAAACAGGCAGAATATTGACACCATAATGGGGAGCAGCCCAAGGCCACTGGGCCACTCCCGGACATATAAATGAGAAAAACAAGGTGGTCTAGTGGCTTTCTGCCTCCCTTGGGGACAATGGCCTAAAACACATAGAAGATATGCCCACAGGGAGGAGAGAAAACAGCCTAAATATGGCCCAAATAAAGGGGAGTAACCCTTGCCTACGGTGTGGCTCCCTGACATTTAAATGTAAAACTCCCTAGTTTCTAGAGGCTCTCTGTCCAAGTGGGGGCAGATAAGGCTAATGTCCATTCTGCCCGAAGAGGAGGCAGAAATTGGCTAAAACCATGCCCCAATAATGGGGAGTGACGCTTGCCCAAGGGGCCACTCCCTGACATACAAACATTCACATTTCTGGTGTCTAGTGTTAGTTTGCCCCATCAGGCTAAAAGTAAGGCCAATCTGGCTCCAAAAGCGGCTGACAATTGCCAAAACGTATATCAAAATATGTTCCCTCTAAAAGGAAGCAACCCTTGTCTAAGGGGCCACACCCTGACATATAGAAATAAAAACAGGGTTTCTAGTGTGCTTCTACACCCCTCAGTTAATCTGCCCTCTGGGGGAGTGCAATTCCCCCAAAAAAGGTCTCCAAAGGAGAGCGACCCTTGCCCAAAGGGTTGCTCCTCATAGTCATTGTTGTATTAAACTCCCTGGCTTCTAGTGGGTTTCTTTGGGTGACTGAAACATGGATATTATGTTTCCCCAGGGGAACTACCCTTGTCTAAGGGGTCACTCCCCAAAATACTGGAATATATCTCCCTGATGGTCTAGTGGATGGATTCCTGCTCCATGATTGTGGCACCACTGGAGATCGTGGCACAGGAATTCACTCCAAACAGGCACAGGGGGGAAGGAAAATCATTATTCTTTCCCTGTGTCTCAACCAGCAGGTGTGCTCTCTCTCTTGGCGAGTTGGAAGCAAATTGTTTGTAGCACAACCATGGCTGCATTTGATGACATTAGTGTGCCGTGTGCTCTTTGACATCAAAAGATCGCCAACAGAGCGGATTGGAGTTGGCAGCAGAAACGATTCCGCTGCCATCCCTGTTGGGGGTGTTTAAATGGGCACTCCAAGCATGGAGTGCCAGCACTTCCTCCGTGGGTGGGTGCGGGATGGAACTGTTCTGTCCTCAGCACATGCCCAACATGCTGATTTCAATTTCAGTATGAAATCTGGGTTTATTCAATCCAGTACTTTGCAGAACATTTTAAGCTTCCACGGTTTATGGGGACACATGGAATACTAGACTGATTACCTCACTTTGTATAAAACCGGGAATGGACTTAACTACCTAGATATAATTTAAGAGTCAGATTCAGTTTTCTTTCATGCAACACTATGCAGCAAGACACATTTTTGCACTGTGCAGCATTGCCTGTAAGGGAGAGAACAGAAATGTGCCTTAGCTACTAATATATAGCCCCCTTCTGCTCACTGTGTGCTGTCTATCACTAATGCAGGCACCCTTGTGCCATAGTCTATCATGTTTACATGATATGTATAACCTCAAGCCTTTTGTTATTCTCTATCGTACCGCTGTTTATACTATAACAATGTTGTAAATGTTGTAATTTTATTTTACCATATGTATCTCAGTCTTGTAAAGCGCTCTTTTTTTTGTTGTTATTTTTTGATGCTCTTCTTTGTCTCTTTCCGTAACTAGCTCTTTCATGTAAAGCGCTCTGATACGTCTGGGTCCAGCCAGCGCTATATAAAACCTCTAAAATAAATAAATAGTGCAAAGGTGCCTGCTTTATAGGCATGATTGTTTTTCTGCAGGAAGGCATACCTTCTTGCATAATAACAATCCTCATTAGTATATTTGTCTTACTATCTGCGCTGCATTACACATGGAAAGAGAAAGTACTCAATATATTTCAGGTAAGCTGCCATTTTGAAGCAAAAGTTGTTTTAATCTGGATTTATGTCACAATACATGAGTGAATGCATGGGAGTGCCCATGTTCCAACAATGAGACGCCCAGTGATGCAAAGTAATGCAAGGCAGTGCTGTGCGCGACATTGTGTTACTTTCTATTTATTAAACCACTTAAAGCAACAACTTTTCATGGCTTAGCAAATGCCGAGATTCTTACTTTCCCCACAAAAGTGACTCAACTCCAAAGCAAAATCTTAATAAAGATGCAGGAATGGTGAAGTATTTAATAGATAATCAAACATTGTCACTTCTTGGGTAAACTAGTGCTTTGCTATAATGTCTATCAGCAAAGGTTGTCTTCTGCAGAAGGGAGACCACAGAGAGAAGTTGAGACATTCATGGACAACATCTTAGTATGATATCCATAACAGCAGAGAAAAGGTGATCTACTAAGTGATTAGTGCACAGGGTATTGGTACCGACATGTAGATCTATACCAACCATTGAGGTGATCTATGAGAAAAGATTGTAGGTATTTGTTAGACCTGGCATCCTTGGTGTGGTTTACCCACTATGTTTTCACCTTCAACCGACCTCTTTGCTGCTTTCATTTTTTGCTGGCTTTAGCACATTCTTCACCCTTGCTAACCAGTGCTAAAATGTGTGTGTTCTCTCCTTAAAACATGGTAGATGTGGTTTTAATGAAAGTCCCTAGTAAAGTGGCACTACCTCTGCCCAAGGCCTGAAAATGAAATGCTATTAGTGGGGCTACATCATTGATTGCCCACTCTCTTAGCTAGGGCCTGTAATTGAATCCTTTGTGTGCAGGTTGAAACTGCCATGCCGACCTGCCAAATACTCCTTTTGCCAGGCACACACATTCCTTTCTAACACATGAAATTCCCCTCAAGGGTAGGCCCTGGACAGCCAGATGGCAGGGTGCAATATAATTAAACAGTGGGACTTGTACATTTTAGTTTTGCATGTCCTGGTAGTCAAAAACTGTTAATTTCTTTTCACTACTGCAAGGCCTACCTCTTCCATAGGCTAACATTGTAGTTGCCTTATTATATTTAATATGCTCTAATTTCCAAATGGGAGCAGGTAATCAGTTCATGATTTGATTTGGTTTTTAATGTGCAGATATCAACTGATGCCCAGAGGCGTCTTAGCACTTACCAATAACTATAACTAGGCCATCAAAATAAAACTAATCTTGGCTAAACAGCCAACTGGCACATGCATCAACGTAGGCTTTTGCGATTCCTTAATTGCGATTATTAAGGAATCGCAATTAAGGAATCCCAAAAGCCTATGAATGTAGGAATCGCTATAAAAATGGTGATTCCTACACATTCCATAATTGCTACTCGCAAATTGCTAATCGCAATTAAGGAATGCTGTCCCATTCATTCCTATTGACCTCCAGGCCCAAAGGAATACATTAGATATTGCATGAGCAATTTGCGAGTACCAGTAGGTACAGTAGGTGTACCAGTAGGTGACACCCTGTTGCACCCCTTGAAATTGATCTGTGCACATAAGTTGCACACACACATGCCCTAGGGACATTTAGTAGTCGTAAAGTTACGATTTTGTCTTAAGTTTGACTTAAGACAAACTTAAGACAAACTTAAGATAGACCTTAGACAGACTTAAGACAGACTTAAGACAAACTTAAGAGAAAGTTAAGATAAAATCCTAACTTAAGTCTGTCTTAAGTCTGTCTTAAGTTTGTCTTAAGTCTGTCTTTAGTCTGTCTTAAGTTTGTCTAAAGTTTGTCTTAAGTCAAACTTAAGACAATATCTTAACTTTACTACTACTAAATGTCTTCTGTGAATACCAAAAGTAGTAAGTTTAGGTTTCTGTCTTAAGTTAGTTCTGTGAATCAGGCCCATTGTTCAGACATGTGTGGTTAAGCATGTGCTGTATCATACAACCCTGAAGTAGCAGGGCTCAGTGAGGGGCAGATAACAACTTTACCAACAGGTTTAAAAGCTCTAGGTGCATCTCCGGAGTAGCTCTAACCTAGTGCTTCTTCAGGGGTTGAATGGCCAGGGGTGTGGGCCCCCTTCAGGCAATTTTGAAAATGCTACTATTAGAAAGTTGGCATTTTTCTGCTTTATGTATTTGGTACCTGCAGTCTGCCTCTGGGTCATATGACGGAGTGTAGTTACTGTTGGGCTTTGTGTAGATGTGTCTGGATAGGCCTTCACTGGCAGGATGGGAGGGAGAAGTTGGGCACAGCCGCAGTTCCACTTGAATCATCTGTGTTTTGCCTCCAAACAAAGGGCTGCATACCCCCTGTAGCTAATCTAGAGCCAGGGCAAGGAAGGCAGAGTGCCAGTGCACTTAAAATTCATGCCTCAAGAGGTTTATCCCCATTTCAAAAGCACAATTGGGTATAAATACAGTACACCAGCCACCAACTCCTTGGTACAGTTCTGGACTTTTGTATACTCTGCCAGGAAGAAGGAAAGCTGTGCTGCTGAAAGTACAGCCATTCTGCTGCACTGCTGTCTTGACAAACTGATTCCCTGCCGTGCTGACTTTCTGCTCTCTTGGCGGGTGAGAAGGAATGCGCCTGCATCTGTAAAACTCAGGATCCCAGTGTGACTCCATGGGCTAGTTGGCTGGCCTCCTGACTTGAGACTCAGGCACATAAGGCTCCAACAACCTTGATCTACACACATGGACTCTGGCATTTGTGAGTTCTACCCTGCCAAGTAATGCCACCCCTGTCCTGAACGTTTGGAAGTTGGACCAATGCATCTTCTCTGCTGCACAGAAAAAAACAGATCAGGCTCAAGTACTTGGCACTGCTGAATGGATTGGACCGATTTAGAAAAGGGGGTGGTGATGAATAGAGTGTCTGAGTTAAGCAGACCACTCTTACCCAGTCCAAAGATCAGGGCTTGATCCATCACCGTTATTTATCTCACTGCCCCATCCCAGCTCAGAACCTGGCTATATGCAAATCAGTCTGTCCCTGGCCCAGTGCATCATGGGAACAGGGCAGACTAAACTACCAAGCCAATTCTTCACCAGAAAGGAGACAAGCTACCGGGGACCGGTTTCTGGCATTTCAGCCTTCTTCGGCCCGGCTTGCTTGAATCCTGATGGAGCAGTGAGGAAAAGGCCCATCGGCAAGGGGGCTGAGCGGCAGGTACGTACCCAGGCCCCTGGGGGCCCCGGCGGGCATGCCCGGGTCCTGCCTTCCCCTGATTCAGAATCGCAAGACCACACGGAGGTCTGTCTGACCCTCTCCCTACTAATCCGGAGGAAAATTACCCCCCTTTCTTGTAATCCGTGCACTTGAGGTGACAGAGGGGACCTAAGGCGCGAAAGTGCCCGACCTCCTGGAGCCCTCGCTGGGATCCGGGAGGCAAATGGCACCTCATCGGGACTTCCAGGGAAGTTCGGCCATCTGGTCGCCCCCATAGGAAAGCATTGCTGGAGACCAGATGGCCGAGGCGATCCTGGAGACCAGATGGCCGAGGGGATCCTGGAGACCAGATGGCCGAGGGGATCCTGGAGACCAGATGGCCGAGGGGATCCGGGAGACCAGATGGCCGAGGGGATCCCGGAGACCAGATGGCCGAGGGGATCCCAGAGACCAGATGGCCGGGCACGAAAGTCAAGCCAGCCTATGTCACTCTGTGCCCCAACGAAAAAGTGAGCTGGCGTCAGGGAAAGGGCGGGTTGGGGACCGGAGGCCCAGGGCCTAGCACCCGACCCGGGGCCCGGACGGGCCCCTGGACCCAGCCTGGGCTCTAATGCCCGGAGACGCAGGGGAAGCCTCCCCGGGCCCTCCGGACCCCGTCCCAGGCACCCTGCCACACAGCAGGACCAAGGACAGAGCCCGGGATGGGGAGGCTGCCCTCCCCGGGCCCTCGGGGGCCCCGGACAAAGCTCCTGAACTCAGTCCGGCAAGGGGAGGCTTCCCGGGCACAACGGAGCCCCGTCCCGGGGCTTTGGCAGTGTGGCATGTCGGTGGACGGCGCCCAGGGCCGTAGCACACAACCCGGGGCCCGGCCGGGCCCCTGGACCCAGCCGGGGCTCCCGGGCCCGGAGGCGCAGGGGAAGCCTCCCCGGTGACGTAAATAATTAATTTACTCTCTAAATTTCTATGCAGGCAAGTACTTAATCAATAATAACTCAATCGGAATGAAAAAAGACAGAGTCCGTGGTGTTAGAGTTTCTAAGGGTTTTATTCCTCATAAAGGAATGGTCTTGATCAGGATATCATGTTCTGAACACCACAGGGTGTCAGAAGGGATAGAGCGCTCTCGTTTATTGACAGTACATAGCTTATATACTTGATTGATACCATAAAGAATAATGCAAGAGGCGTAACAGTTGAGAGAAGACAAGATAACAGTATACACGTGGTACTAATACGTCATCAAGAGGCGTGAACTAGGCGTGAATCAGAGGTGTGTGTTAGAAAGGTCACTGATAGGTGACGCAAGTGGGTGGTACCAAGGGGTGGTGCTAACAGAATTGTTGCAGTGTCAGCAGTAATCGGAAGCTTGGATGCGCGCGCAGCTGCATGACGTGTGATTGACGGGGTGCAGGGGACTTGACATTTACACTGACGGAAAGAGACAGAAGTCTGGCATGTCAGATCAACTTGTACTTTTATCATATCTGATATCTAATGTTATAGGAACTAAGCTATCTGGACGGAAAGGTCTCTAGGGCAGAAGCCATTCTATACTGACAGAAAGTGCGTGTATAAGCGCCTGAGTGTCTACATGAGAAGCGTGGGGGCATGGGCCTTCCA
The DNA here is from genome assembly GCF_964263255.1 of Lissotriton vulgaris. Lineage (NCBI taxonomy): Eukaryota > Metazoa > Chordata > Amphibia > Caudata > Salamandridae > Lissotriton > Lissotriton vulgaris. Next base: position 2,144,029,528 of record NC_141691.1, on the reverse strand, counting down.
TGGGAGCATGGTAACAGAGGCTATGAATTACTTGAATTAACTGCACAAAAACAGGCCGGCCCCTTGGCTCTGCAGCTGGAGAGGATGTTTACAGGATCTAGTAGGCAGGAATGCATTCTCGAGGAGCGGAACAGATAACTCGAAGGTTATAGTCAGTCTTGGCAGAAAGCAGGCTTGAGCTGAGCGCGAGGGGCCGCGCTGAAAGTAAGTCAGAGTTCACGGGTACAGAGGTAGCCTGGGCAGAGGCTGCCAGAGTCAGGAGCCACAAAAGAGGCTCGGTGGCAGAAATTCAGGGCCTACTTTAACTAGAGCTGAAAACAGAGAAGTACACCACAAAAAGACGTTGGCATGGCATACTTGGGAACGGGCTATTCGACCCATTCAGGGTGGGTCTGAAAGAGGACATATTAACGTTGGACGCAAATGTGTTTGCGTCTTCATAGCTGGTTCAGGAGGGAAGTTACATGTACTTTAAGCTGGGTACACGGAGTCGGTGGGGTACTCGATAGGGAACATAGCATGACCAAAAATTTATATTTCCTCACCGGGCCCTCCGGACCCCGTCCCGGGCACCCTGCCAGGCAGCAGGACCAAGGACAGAGCCCGGGATGGGGAGGCCGCCCTCCCCGGGCCCTCGGGGGCCCCGGCCGAAGCTCCTGAACTCAGCCCGGCAAGGGGAGGCTTCCCGGGCACAACGGAGCCCCATCCCGGGGCTTTGGCAGTGTGGCATGTCGGTGGACGGCGCCCAGGGCCGTAGCACACGACCCGGGGCCCGGCCGGGCCCCTGGGCTCCCAAGCCCGGAGGCGCAGGGGAAGCCTTCCCGGGCCCTCCGGACCCCGTCCCGGGCACCCTGCCACGCAGCAGGACCAAGGACAGAGCCCGGGATGGGGAGGCCGCCCTCCCCGGGCCCTCGGGGGCCCCGGCCGAAGCTCCTGAACTCAGCCCGGCAAGGGGAGGCTTCCCGGGCACAACGGAGCCCCATCCCGGGGCTTTGGCAGTGTGGCATGTCGGTGGACGGCGCCCAGGGCCGTAGCACACGACCCGGGGCCCGGCCGGGCCCCTGGGCTCCCAAGCCCGGAGGCGCAGGGGAAGCCTTCCCGGGCCCTCCGGACCCCGTCCCGAGCACCCTGCCACGCAGCAGGACCAAGGACAGAGCCCGGGATGGGGAGGCCGCCCTCCCCGGGCCCTCAGGGGCCCCGGCCGGAGCTGCTGAACTCAGCCGAGCGAGGGGAGGCTCCCCGGGCTCGAAGGAAACCACGTCCTGGTCCTTTGTCAGTGCGGCAGGCCGGGGGACCGGGCCCAGGGCCGGGGCACCCGACCCGGGGCCCGGCTGGGCCCCCGGACCCCATCCAGGGCTTCCTGCCACGCGGCAGACCCAGGGACGGATCCGGGGCTGGGCCGGCATCCTGGCATGTCCAGCTGACGGCTGAGGACCGCTAGGCCGAGGGGGGTCCCAGAATACCTTGTCCCTACCAATCCGGAGGAAAATTACCCCCATTTCTTGTAATCCGTGCACACGAGGTGACAGAGGGGACCCAGGGCGCAAAAGTGCCCCACCTCCTGGAGCCCTCGCTGGGACCTGGGAGGCGAGTGGCACCCCATCGGGACTTCCAGGGAAGTCCGGCCATCTGGTCACACCATAGGAAAGCTTCGCGGGCGACCAGATGGCCGAGGCGAGAGGGGCGACCAGATGGCCAGGAACGAAATGACGCCAATCTGTCTGCCCCGGGCCTGTAGGGCTCAGGAGCTGCGGGGCCCCTGGGCTCCGGGACTGCAGGGCTCGGGGACTGCAGGGCTCCACGGCTGCAGGGCTCCGGGGCTCCGGGGCTCCGGGGCTCCGGGGCTCCAGGGCTCCAGGGCTCCAGGGCTCCAGGGCTCCAGGGCTCCAGGGCTCCAGGGCTCGCGGGCTGCAGGGCTCCAGAGCAGCAGGGCTCTGGGGTTGCAGGGCCCGGGACCCATGGAGCCCGTCCCAGGACCCATGGAGCCCGTCCCAGGCTCTTCCCCACGCCGCGGGTCGGAGGAGGGAGCCCCGGATGCCTGGGAGGTGTTGCCTGGGGCACATCCCATCTGGTCCCCAGGAAGGGGACCGCCAGCACAGGCAGGCGGGCCCGGGTGCTGCCTGGCCCTGTCTCAGCATGGCCAGACCTCGCGGAGGCCTGCCTGAGCAAACTCGGAGGAAAAGGCCCATCGGCGATGGGGCTGAGCGGCAGGTGCATTCCCAGGCCCCTGGGGGCCCCGGCGGGCTGGCCCGGGTGCTGCCTGGCCCCGTCTCAGCATGGCCAGACCTCGCGGAGGCCTGCCTGAGCAAACTCGGAGGAAAAGGCCCATCGGCAAGGGGGCTGAGCGGCAGGTACGTACCCGGGCCCCTGGGGGCTCCGGCGGGCATGCCCGGGTCCTGCCTTCCCCTGATTCAGAATCGCAAGACCACACGGAGGTCTGACTGACCCTCTCCCTACTAATCCGGAGGAAAATTACCCCCCTTTCTTGTAATCCTTGCACTCGAGGTGACAGAGGGGACCCAAGGCGCAAAAGTACCCGACCTCCTGGAGCCCTCGCTGGGATCCGGGAGGCAAATGGCACCTCATCGGGACTTCCAGGGAAGTTTGGCCATCTGGTCTCCCCCATCGGAAAGCATTGCGTGCGACCAGATGCCCGAGCGGTACCGTGCGACCAGATGGCCGGGATCGAAAGTGCTTCACACCCCGAGCCTTCGTGGTAGGGCTCCTGCCTGCCTTTCCTGCCTGCCTGCCTGCCTCCGTCCGCGGCGGACGGGAAAGACCATCCGCCATCCTAATTTACCCCAGGCTTAACGGGTCACCCTTAACATAGCCTTAACATAGCCAGGGACGATGGGGCCGATTATGATGGCGGACGGGAAAGACCGTCCGCGGTGGCAACGGACAGGAAAGACCATCTGCAGGGCGGACGCGAAAGTGAAGGCCCGTCCCAGGCACTCGGCCATGCAGTGGAGAAGTGTGGCTCAATGGTTAGCGAGTCAGACCCTGATGCAGAGGTCTAGCCCGGGACCAGGGTTCGATTCCCCGCCTCGGCGGGTCTTGGGCTCAAAATCCCACGGAACTGATAATTTTCGCCTCGGTGCCTATTCCAATCATGGAGTCCCACTCACCAGCCTGGGAGGGGTGTCCTGCCTTCCCCTGATTCAGAATCACCAGACCACACGGAGGTCTGACTGACCCTCTCCCTAGTAATCCGGAGGAAAATTACCCTCTTTTCTTTTAATCCGTGCACATGAGGTGACAGAGGGGAACCAAGGCGCGAAAGTACCCGACCTCCTGGAGCCCTCGCTGGCATCGGGGAGGCAAATGGCACCTCATCGGGACTTCCAGGGAACCCCGGCCACCTGGTCGCCCCATTGGAAAGCATTGCGTGAGACCAGATGGCTGGGATCGAAAGTGCTTCCCACCCCGAGCCTTCGCGGTAGGGCTCCTGCCTGCCTGCCCACGCAAGGCAGGGCTCCGGGACCCCGGCTGGGCCTCAGGCGCGGGGTGGACCACCGGAGCTCTCAGGCACGAACGCCCGAAGGGAGGACTGCCCGGGACCCGCGGACCCCGTCCTGGGCACTCTGATCTGCCGCCGGCGCCGGGGATCGAACCGTGATTCCCCAGATGGGGATATCCCAAAAATCCGGCCTGGGAGGTGCTCGCCAGGACCAGGGTTGGAAACCCCTGACACAGACCTTCTGACACGGATCGGAATCGAACCCAGCAGATTGCGCGTTGACTGCCCAGGGGTCTCCAACCCTGGTCCTGGCGAGCACCTACCATGCCGGATTTTTGGGATATCCCAATCTGGGGAATCACGGTTCGATCCCCGGCGCCGGCGGCAGAAAAGCCCAGCACCATGCGACTCTGGGAAATAGCTGACGCCGCGGCTGACTCCGGAATCTGGAGATCACGGTTCGATCCCCGGCGCCGGCGGCAGAAAAGCCCAGCACCATTTCACTCTGGAAAATAGCTGACGCCGCTGCTAGGGCGGCTGACTCCGGAATCTGGAGATCACGGTTCGATCCCCGGCGCCGGCGGCAGAAAAGCCCAGCACCATGTGACTCTGGGAAATAGCTGACGCCGCGGCTGACTCCGGAATCTGGAGATCACGGTTCGATCCCCGGCGCCGGCGGCAGAAAAGCCCAGCACCATTTCACTCTGGGAAATAGCTGACGCCGCGGCTAGGGCGGCTGACTCCGGAATCTGGAGATCACGGTTCGATCCCCGGCGCCGGCGGCAGAAAAGCCCAGCACCATTTGACTCTGGGAAATAGCTGACGCCGCGGCTGGGGTGGCTGACTCGGGAATCTGGAGATCACGGTTCGATCCCCGGCGCCGGCGGCAGAAAAGCCCAGCACCATTTCACTCTGGGAAATAGCTGACGCCGCGGCTAGGGCGGCTGACTCCGGAATCTGGAGATCACGGTTCGATCCCCGGCGCCGGCGGCAGAAAAGCCCAGCACCATGTGACTCCGGGCAATAGCTTGCTTAATCTTCCCGACGGCCCCTAGCGACCCTTACGGGTGACTGTGCGCTTTACAAATGTGGATTATTATTATTTGGGCCGATTCCGATCCGGTTCGTAAAAGCACATCCGCCCGAATCTGTCGGACAACCACGTACGCCCGGGGGGGAGGACTGCCCGGGACCCGTGGAGCCCTTCCCGGGTAATTTGCCATGCCGCTGGCCTCCTGGCGATGGGTACCCCGGACGCGTCTGGGGGAGGTCTGCCCGGTGGGTGCCCCGGACGCCCGGGGGAGGTCTGCCCGGGACCCGTGGAGCCCTTCCCGGGTACTTTGCCATGCCGTTGGCCTCCTGGAGATGGGTGCCCCGGACGCCTGGGGGAGGTCTGCCCGGGACCCGTGGAGCCCTTCCCGGGTACTGTGCCATGCCGTTGGCCCCCTGGAGATGGGTGCCCCGGGGGAGGTCTGCCCGGTGGGTGCCCCGGACGCCCGGGGGAGGTCTGCCCGGGACCCGTTGAGCCCTTCCCGGGTACTTTGCCATGCCGTTGGCCTCCTGGAGAAGGGAGGTTTTTTCCCAGGCACATCTCATCTGGTCCCCCCTGGGCAGAGAACTGCAAGAAGTGTCTGGGCATACCTTGTCCCTAGTAATCCGGAGGAAGGCTACCCCTCTTTCTTCGAATCCGTGCGCACCGAGTGACAGAGGAGACCCAAGGCGCGAAGGTACCCGACCTCCTGGAGCCCTCGCTGGGATCCGGGAGGCAAATGGCACCTCATCGGGACTTCCAGGGAAGTTCGGCCATCTGGTCGCTTCCATAGGAAAGCATTGCAGGAGACCAGATGACCGAGGCGATCCTGGAGACCAGATGGCCGAGGGGATCCGGGAGACCAGATGCCCGAGGGGATCCCGAAGACCAGATGGCCGAGGGGATCCCAGAGAACTGATGGCCGGGCACGAGAGTCAAGCCAGCCGGTGCCACTCTGTGCCCCGACGAAAAAGGGAACTGGCGCCAGGGAACGGCAAGGTGGGGACCGGAGGCCCAGGGCCGTGGCACCCGACCTGGGGCCCGGACGGGCCCCTGGACCCAGCCTAGGCTCCGATGCACGGAGACGCAGGGGACGCCTTCCCGGGCCCTCCGGACCACCGTCACGGGCACCCTGCCACGCAGCAGGACTAAGGACAGAGCCCGGGATGGGGAGGCCGCCCTCCCCGGGCCCTCGGGGGCCCCGGCCGAAGCTCCTGAACTCAGCCCAGCAAGGGGCCCAACAGGGCCCGGGGCCATGGCACCCGACCCGGGGCCCGGCCGGGGCCCCCCGGACCCCATCCAGGGCTGCCTGCCACGCGGCAGGCCCAGGGACGGATCCGGGGCTGGGGCGGCATCCTGGCATGTCCAGCTGCCGGCTGAGGAATGCTGGGCCGAGGGGGGTCCCAGAATACCTTGTCCCTACCAATCCGGAGGAAAATTACCCCCATTTCTTGTAATCTGAGCACACAAGGTGACAGAGGGGACCCAGGGCGCAAACGTGCCCGACCTCCTGGAGCCCTTGCTGGGGTCCGGGAGGCGAATGGCACCCCATCGGGACTTCCAGGGAAGTCCGGCCATCTAGTCGCCCCCCCATAGGAAAGCATTGCAGGCGACCAGATGGCCGAGGCGAAAGGGGCGACCAGATGGCCGGGACCGAAATGACACCCAATCTGCCTGCCCCGGGCCTGTAGGACTCGGGGACTGCAGGGCTCGACGGCTGCAGGGCTCCAGGGCTCCGGGGCTCCGGGCTCCAGGGCTCCAGGGCTCCAGGGCTCCAGGGCTCCAGGGCTCCAGGGCTCCAGGGCTCCAGGGCAGCAGGGCTCCGGGGATGCTGGGCTCCAGGGCTCGGGGGCTGCAGGGCTCCAGGGCAGCAGGGCTCCGGGGTTGCAGGGCCCGGGACCCATGGAGCCTGTCCCGGGCTCTTCCCCGTGCCGCGGGTCGGAGGAGGGAGCCCCGGACACCTGGGAGGTGTTGCCCGGGGCACATCCCATCTGGTCCCCGGCAGGGAACCACCAGCCCCGGGAGGGTGCCTGGGCATACCCTTGCACCTACTAATCCGGAGGAAAATTACCCCCCTTTCTTGTAATCCGTGCACTCAAGGTGACAGAGGGGACCCAGGGCGCAAACGTGCCCGACCTCCTGGAGCCCTGGCTGGGATCCGGGAGGCAAATGGCACCCCATCGGGACTTCCAGGGAAGCCCGGCCATCTAGTCGGCCCCATAGGAAAGCATTGCTGGCGACCAGATGGCCGAGGGGAGAGGGCCGACCAGATGGCGGGGACCGAAATGACACCCAATCTGCCTGCCCCGGGCCTGTAGGACTCAGGGACTGCAGGGCTCGACGGCTGCAGGGCTCCGGGGCTCCGGGGCTCCGGGCTCCAGGGCTCCAGGGCTCCAGGGCTCCAGGGCTCCAGGGCTCCAGGGCTCCAGGGCTCCAGGGCTCCAGGGTTCCAGGGCAGCAGGGCTCCGGGGCTGCTGGGCTCCAGGGCTCGGGGGCTGCAGGGCTCCAGGGCAGCAGGGCTCCGGGGTTGCAGGGCCCGGGACCCATGGAGCCTGTCCCGGGCTCTTCCCCGTGCCGCGGGTCGGAGGAGGGAGCCCCGGACACCTGGGAGGTGTTGCCCGGGGCACATCCCATCTGGTCCCCGGCAGGGAACCACCAGCCCCGGGAGGGTGCCTGGGCATACCCTTGCACCTACTAATCCGGAGGAAAATTACCCCCCTTTCTTGTAATCCGTGCACTCAAGGTGACAGAGGGGACCCAGGGCGCAAACGTGCCCGACCTCCTGGAGCCCTGGCTGGGATCCGGGAGGCAAATGGCACCCCATCGGGACTTCCAGGGAAGCCCGGCCATCTAGTCGGCCCCATAGGAAAGCTTTGCGGGCGACCAGATGGCCGAGGGGAGAGGGCCGACCAGATGGCGGGGACCGAAAGGACGCTAATCTGCCTGCCCCGAGAGCCTCCCTGGGCCCTGGTGGACCCTCCGTCCCCGGCGCCCGGACCGGCTTGCAGGACGGAGTGGTTCCCGCACCCCAGGGCCTGCTGGAGGGAACCAGAGCCCCGGGCCCGGTCCCAGGCCCGGCTCCCGAACCCTAGGCCAGGCCCGGGAGAGCCTCCCCTGGGCTGCAGGGCTACAGGGCTCAGGGGGGCGGGGGGGGCTGCAGGGCTCCGTGGGCTGCAGGGCTTCGGGGCTGCCGGGCTCGGGGGCTCCTGGGCTGCCGGGCTCGGGGGCTCCAGGGCTACGGGGCTGCAGGGCTCCTCGGGGGAGCTCCAGGGCTCACGGGCTCCGGAGCTGCAGGGCAGCAGGGCTGCAGGGCTCCGGGGGGGGGGGGGGCTCCAGGGCTCCAGGGCTCCGGGGCTCCGGGGGCTACAGGGCTGCAGGGCGGAGGGTTATTCCCGCACCACCGGGCCCTGCCGGACGGGGCCCAAGCCCCGGGCCCGCTCTCGGTCCCTGCTTCTGAAACCCTAGCCAGGCCGGGGAGAGCCTCCCTTGGCTCGGATGAACGCCTGGAACCCCGGCCGGCTTGCAGGACGGGGAAGCTCCAGCAAACCCATGGCCGGCCGGACGGAGCTCAGGCCCCCGGGCCCGCTCCCGGTCCCTGCTTCGGAAACCCTAGCCAGGCTGGGGAGAGCCTCCCTTGGCCCTGATGAACGCCCGGAACCACGGCCGGCTTGCAGGACGGGGAGGCTCCAGCAACCCCATGGCCTGCCAGATGGAGCTCAAGCCCCGGGCCCGTTCCCTGCTTCCGAAACCCTAGCCAGCCTCCCTTGGCCCGATGAACGCCCGGAACCTCGGCCGGCTTGCAGGACAGAGCTCAGGCCCCAGGCCCCAGGCCCCAGGCCCCAGGCCCCAGGCCCCAGGCACCAGGCCCGAGGCCCCAGGCACCAGGCCCCAGGCCCCAGGCCCCAGGCACCAGGCCCCAGGCACCAGGCCCCAGGCCCCAGGCCCCAGGCACCAGGCCCCAGGCCCCAGGCCCCAGGCACCAGGCCCCAGGCCCCAGGCCCAGCCTACCAACCCTAGCCGGGCCCGGGGAGAGACTCCCGGCGGACCCCCCCTGTCTCCAGGACCCAGACCCTGGGCCGGAACCAAGGAGGGTTAAGCCCCGGCCACGTCCTCTCCCCGACTAGGCGTGGGCGGAAAATCCGTTCCGCTCGCGGATTTTGCGGATTTTCGGGAAATCCGCAATCCGCGAGATTTGCGAATTTTCCCGCAAAATCCGCAAATCCGCGAGCAGCGGATTTTGCTCGCACTGCTCGCACTGTTCGCGTGAGTTCGCGCCCCGCGAATAAGTGCAAAATTGCAGAAATACGATCTTAGCAAAACTGAAAGTAACTACTTACCAGGTTCAAAAGTTCAGGCTCATCATTAGTAGCCATTTCCTGGAGTGCTTCCTGAGGGGCCCCTCCAGAGTTCAGTTGCCAGTTGAAACTAGTATGTGACCCTGCTCTGAACCTCAGAATAGTTACACATATGCCACAAAGGTCCTGAATTACAGCTAAGGGAGACAAGCAGGAGCCAGGCTGGAAGTTAAAATCCATTAATCAGCCCCTAATTCATTATTGTCAGTTGGGGCAGGGCAGGTGTTGTAACTAATTTTGCAACAATGAAAGCACTTAGCAAGTGCAAAAGATCACTAATCAGGGCGCACTAAGGAAGCAGGTGCCAGCTAAAAAAATATTCTGTGACACATGAATCAGCCCCAAATTAATTCAGGTCACTTGAGGCAGGGAAGGTGTGCTTTGCTTTGCCGAAAATAATGTACACTGGACAACCAGAGGGTGTGGTGATGAAACAGAGGGTGGCATGGGTGGGCCAGAGGGTGGCATGAGTAGTCAGAGAGTGGCAGTGGTGACAGAGAGTGGCAGTGATGAAGAAGAGTGTCCCAAACAG